>NC_065880.2:20655893-21280893 GCF_932274485.2 Patella vulgata | reverse complement strand
GACCTTATGATACAGCGCGCACTTGGTAACCATTTGTTTATCCAACATTTCATCGAGAAAAATACTCATTTAAAAACCTAAAGTACTTGGTTGCGCTGTTCAAAACCTAATTTTTCAAAGTTTTGAAATTTTAAACAAAACATCGTTCAGGCGATTCAAGTAGTTTTATATTTATTAAAACCCCAAAGAACAGATAAGTAAATTGGTCTCGCATAATTATAATTTACTTTTTCTTACTAAATGCCATTATTAGGTCTTTTGAGTACTGCATTACCATTTTACTTACAAAATTATCAATGTCACCTTTTTGTTAACGTCTAGTCGTACGGATGGGACGAAAACCTGGTGTCTATCCGTCTAAAATATTCAGATATGACCTGTAGTTAAAATTATGTCCGAGCAAAATTTCCGTTAAAGCTCACTGAAAGGCGTTTGTATGTCCGTCTTCATTAGCTCAGTTGGTTCAGAAAAGTAGGACGTTAAACCCTATTGCATTATGCAATTCTGCGTCAACATCATTTTACTAGAAAAATATGTACGGTTTTATTTTCTCTTAGAAATAGTGTTTCTGTCGAGCAAAATTATCCCATTTAATATACTATTCAAAAAAAGTAGGGGATATTTGATTTTGGGGGCATAATACTAAAATATGCAAATGACTACGAAAAAAGTCACTATAGAACCTAACAGAAGAAACATTTCCAGTTACATGTGACGCCCAAACGCACCAATAGCTACCGCATGGAATGCAGGTGATGCTTGGGATCATCATGGGGGTCCAACCCAAGATTTGCACGACTCTGACTTTGAATGTTACAGTCATTGTGGCATTGAATTCCAGGGTGGAAACATCAGTTTAATTGTTTTAGTGACCAGAAAACAAATTTTGATATGCGTCGGCTTACCCAAAATGAAAGGTTACGTGCCCTTGGCATGCTACAGATCGGCACAACACAGGCGGTTGTGGCGCGGACGATGAATGTTTCTCAGTCTGTCATAAGCAGGCTATGGTCCAGATACCGTGATACACAATCTGTACAGGACAGACCACGCTCAGGTCGACCAAGGGCGACAACTCAAGCCCAGGATCGATTTATCCGTACCTTGGCCTTGAGAAATCGTGTCATCACAGCAAATCAGATCAGCGCTCGTCTTCAAACAGACACTGGTGTGAGAGTGAGTGGCCAGACGATTCGGAATCGACTGCATAGGGGTCACCTTCGCGCCCGACGTCCTCGCGTGATCCCTTGTTTGAGAGATCATCACATTCAGGCAAGACGTCGTTGGTGTAGGGATCGTCAACACTGGGATAATCGACGCTGGAGCAATGTGATGTTTTCAGATGAGTCAAGGTTCACTGTTGATTTTTTGGACAGACGTAGGAGGGTGTGGCGTCGTCGAAACGAGCGCTTCCAAGACGTTAACGCCATCAGACATGATCGATTTGGGGGTGGTTCTGTTATGGTGTGGGGAGGCATCACTGTTGCTGGAAGAACGGCTTTACATGTTGTTGCAGGGCGTGTTACAGGCCAGTACTACCGGGACAACATCTTGGCAGTCCATGTTGTGCCGTTCGCACGACGTCATGGCCGCCGTTTCATCTTCCAGGATGACAACGCAAGATGTCACAGGGCCAGGATCGTTACAGGTTACCTCCAACAACAGAACATCACCACATTACCTTGGCCAGCACTGAGTCCCGACCTCTCCCCCATCGAGCATGTCTGGGACATGCTTGGAAAGAGGTTACGTCAACGTCAACAACGTCCTGCCAATGTCCAAGAACTTGCTGCTGCGTTGCAACAGGAATGGGACAATCTGGACCAAAATGACCTTAGACGTCTCATTAGGAGTATGCCACGTCGGATCAATGCTTGTTTGGCAAACAGAGGAGGATTTACCCGTTACTGACTTGGTTGTGATGCTGTGGTAACTTTGCTGTTTGACCCCGGGTATCATTTTACCCTTATAATGGTCAGTCTGTGCCTTACTTAGTCTAACGATCATTTGGAATAAATCGATGAATGTGAACTTCATTTCATTTTGTCATTTGTTTCTTCGTCAGTTTCATTAGGTGACTTTAATAACACTTAAAAATCAAATATCCCCTACTTTTTTTGAATAGTATAGTTAACCGGATGTTATGGTGAAATGAAATGAAATGGGGTTTAACGTCCTACTCTTATATCGAATTCCAACTGCCCAAGGGATCTTTTACGTGCACGGGACCTCGGTTGTTCGTCCGACCCGAACGACTAGACATCTGTCCTTGTCAGGCCCTCCGTCCTGCACCACTAACAAGGGAAACCACGTCGAAAAATCACGAGGAACATTCCCGACCAATGCAGGGATCGAACAGCCGACCTCCAAGCTAGCGAGTCAGCGTCTTACCCACTTAGCCACTGTGACCCCAGGATGTTATGGTTGTTGAGATAACATCTGGTTCTTTTAAAGGCAACAGGTCCTTAATTTAGGTCAAAATGGAGTATCTAGTATGATATTCAATTAATATTAGGACATGGTCTATACATGTTAATTTCGGTAGAGTAAGACATGCAGTGTTTACAAATTTCAGTTTTGTTTTTGAAAGAAACCTTCGGCTAGCGAATAGAAACTCCTTTCTGTTCCCAGCATTTGTTCAATGTACAGATATTTAATTTAATCTTCATTAGCACGCGTTTTATGTTGAGCGGCAATATCCCTTTAAAATCGCTATTTTAACTGCGTGATGTTGAACTTCACTTTATATCAAAATACTATCAATCGTTCCTTTTTTCGTCCATTTTTTCTACGGTGGAATTCTTCACCTAACTTGTTTTTCTCGGGAACTTGGTGCAAAATATTACATACATTTCCTCCATATACATCAGTTTTAATGGCTAGATTCTAGGTACGTACTACAAAAAAGGAAATAATTGTGGTAATAATTAATCATTTTAAATCAGACAATAAAAATGACTTTCACTTTGATACGAGGAAGTGAGCAAATAATTAAGGAAGTGTTATAGCCTTAAATCACCCAAACAATACGAAGTAAGAAATTAATAATTTTGTTTTGATGGAATAAACACACCCACCGTTTTTCAAATTTATAGACATTAAAGAATTTGCCAATTAAAGATGTATCAGGAAGAAATCTGGTGAAAACACAATACCATTTAACAATATAATACAGGTGTTTATTTTCGACTGGGAGAGAAATGCAAGGCCGTCTTTGAACAAAGTGGCCATGAACGAATCAGCCAATCCTACATTAAAATGAGAGAATCTCTTTGATATAGGTAAAAAATAACCGTGTCAATTTAACTAAATTTGTGTTGATTTTTGTGAATCAGGTATCTGTTTACTTTTAAAATTGTATGTCCCCTGAGTTTATGAAAGGATGTTTTTATGTTGCAATGTCAACAACCAAAAACGAAACTAAAATTAATAAACAAACTGACTTCCGCTCAATATTTCGAAACCAAAACTGAATCGTATATATTTTGATTCCTCACTAGCATGTCAGATCAACCGATTGAACACTTTATTTTGACCAAAACCAGCATCGTTTAACTGTTCTTTTGCAATGATTGACGATATATCCCAGGGAGTGACGAACAAGGCTGTCAAATATATATTGAATAATTTTCGTTCGTCACGTGGCAAAAATAAGGTGAAATGCGGATATTATATCGCATTTGAAAAGCCATTATACACATGTCTGTACATGTAGAAGAAACGCCCACAAGGACATAAGGAGAAGGATGTAAAACATATTATCAGAAAAAGGAAACAATCTAGGATGTAGCCTACTATCGCTTTATATTGATTGATAGCTATCACGCAGTATTGCTCAATAGTTCTGTCACCTTTACTCAAATGGGAAGGAAATGTTTCAACTAATTTTTATACCACGGTTTTAGTATTTTACCCTCAAGGGGGACTTTACTGCAATCTTTAATTGCCATGGTTTTCTGAAAATGTAGATGATTTCGAAATAATATAGACATACCCCTACCCCTCACAATTACCCCCCGCCCCCCTCAAAAAAGAATAAAACCTTCAAAACAACAATGTGAACAAAAAACAACAACAGACGAAAGTCTTAAAACCTAGACAAGTGCAACCAATAGAGATGATAATCAAAATTTTGTATTTAATAATGCGGAAATTTTTTGGGCGCGTTTGGAAAAAATAATCTTTCAATCAACAACTTAGCTAAAGGACACGGTAATAACGGTGATAAGAAATAAAATGTAAGACAGTAATCAATTCTATGAACGATATTTTGTAATTCTAATGTTCTTGTAATTTCGTGGCTTACGAAATTCTTCCAGGAAGTCAACATGCAAGCATACATCGTATCTAGTACAGTTCTATGATGCAAATCTATAGACATAAACGTTATTATGACGTTTGTCCACTTTTTTCTCCTCCTTTTTAAAAAGGTAATAAATATCAAGTCGTATTGTCTGTATATGTATTTGTGTTAATATATAGTTCATTATAGCCTATATATGTAAGGTAGCGTATTTTATTGATCTCACTACCAACCTCTTTAATCAATACAATACATCGGCCTATAACCAGCTAGTGATCTTTATATTCACGACATGTTGTTATTCAGACCTACTTAAAGTCAATGACACAGCTACATGTAATAAATCACTTGTTCAACTACCTGCTTTGAATCTCTAAGATGTTTATCTCTAATACATATGATTTAATAACAAACTGGCACAGCATTTTATATAACGGTTCTAGCTACTTGTTTGTTTGGTTTTTTTTTAAAGAGAAACATCGCCGAGCTAAATCTATTATTTTTTAAATGATTTAGTCTGAGTCTTAACAACCGACAAGCACAATAAATGAATATAAATGAACAATTTATTTTCTTCATTATATCTCAATTTGGAGCAGACCAGTAGGACGTTAAACCCCATTTCATTTCATTTGATATCTCAACTTGCTGATCAATGTGTGAGTGTATACAACAACTTTATTTGGCGTCCGCTTCCACAGCAACCCATGCGGAACGTGTCTATGCAAGCCAAAATAATTTGTCGTCATTAATGCGTTTTTAATCATACTCTATTGAATATTCCTAGGGGGTTGGGTGGTATAGTGGATTAACGCGTGATTTCGATTCACCATGACAAGGAGTAGGATCTCCTGTCCAATCTCCCACTGCTACAGCCCACTACGCGTAAGCGAATTATTGAAAATAAAAATTGAAGCACATGTTAGTCCCGAAATAACCGGGTCTGTGTCGAGTGGACGTTACCCCACCCCCCTCTCTTGAATATTCATATTACTTTAGAAACAGTTTAGGTTTATTTATCCCTTTATGTTTACTTTAATATTTTAAAGCCCCGCAAAAATTCTTTCCGAGGTATGGAAAATAGTAAACTATATAATATAAACATAAACATAAACATAAAACTAGAACTGCGAAGCAGTAATGACGGGTTTCACCGGTGCCACGTTACCCTTGAACTTATGTCACTTCCGGTACCAATGAAACCGTTAAACAGGTTTCCACATAAGCATTGCACACATGAAATAAAATGGACGCAGAAACAACCAAATCCAGCAATCAATTCATTTGCTACATGTCAGTGATCCTGTCAAAATTACATTACTTCCGGTGATAATGAAATGTTAAATTGGTTTATGAAATCAGAAATAGCATCATCACATGGTGAAAATTTTATGTAAATCCTATAATAATTGCCACCTTTATAGACCAAAAACCTTGAAAAATGACTTGTAGAAAATCGCCTATTTCTCTGCAACCGTACAAGTTAGAAACCATTTTGAGGTATCTGTATGATCGAATGAGTTCATTCTATTTGTTGATTGGAATCAAATATCATAATTTTAAAAACATTACAAATCTGATTCATTTGAATAAAATATCTGTTTTGAAGGCTAAAAATACAGTTTTTGCCAAAATGACGTTACTTCCGGTAATAATGAAAATCTTAAATTACTTGTATGAAATCGTAAATGGCATTATGTATCACACAGTGAAAATTTCATGAAAATCGAATAATAATTGACACTTTTATTGACAAAAAACCTTAAAAAAAGTGACCTGTTGAAAATTGCCTATTTCTCCGCAACTGAACAAGTTAGAAACCATTTTGTGATATCTATATGATCGTAAGGGTTCATTGTATTAGTTGATTTGAATCAAATATCAAAATTTTAAACAAATAACAAATATGACTCATTTGATTAAATTACTGGTTTCGAAGGCTATAAATACAATTTTTGCCCAAATTACGTCATTTCCGGTGATATTGAAAATGTTAAATTGGTTTGACCTAGTTAAAATTGACATTACACATCAAATGGTGTCACTTTTATGAAAATCGAATAATAATTGACTCTTTTACAGGCAAACTAGCGTAAAAAGTGACTCATGCAAAATTGCCCATTTCTCGGCAACTGCGCATATTACAAATTAATTTTCACATACATTCTCTCCGTATAGATTATTGCTACGAGTTTATGAAAGTTACGAAGTAATATTTTAAAATATGAAAACGCTGGATGGGTTGTAAATAGCTTAATTTTACACCTTTTTTCACTTTTTATTCGAAATAGCCCGAAAACGGAATCGAAATTAAAAAAACTGGTCCCAACATTTTGTGCGCCTTTAAAGGGCGCACAATTTCAGTTATACCAGATTTGAAAAAAATAATATTTGCTTTCGAAAAATGGTACCTAACTGTCAAAATTGTAGTTTTTTGTCAATTTACGCCACTTCCGGTGCCGACAGATAACACTATTGATAACAAAAAAAATGACAATTGAGACAACGGAGCATATGAACTTTGTTTTATACAAATCGAACAATAAATAATTAATCTAGGACTGAAAAACTGAATTAGCCAATGGGGGCCAAGGAAAATTACCGAGACAAAAATTTTTTACATTTTTGCCCAAGTAAGAGGACTCGTTATATTTGTGTAAAACACGACTAAAAAATATTCATAAATAAAAAAGTTTTTTGTAAAAATTTAAATTTTCTAAATTTAGCGCCTAATATCTGCGAAGATTTGCCGAAAATCAAAAATCAAAAGTAGCGTAGCTATGTGCCCCGTCTCCAACTATGCCAAAATGCATCGAAAGTTAAAATCCAATGATTATTGTTAAAATTACTGCAATATTTCTAAAAACGATAGCTTCGGCGATTTCGGACATTTCGCATTGTCGCAGAACGTTCAAAATAGCTTTATCATCTAAGTCACACCCACTTTTCCGATAAAACCGAAGAAATCGTAACGATCCGACAATCAGTTGCTGAGATCTACTCAAAACAAAAGAAGAAAAAAACGTCCAACGAATTAATACAGTACAGTACTTACTTACCAACTCAAATCAAAATGGCGTCTTTTCAGGTCCTTATGCGCACGCATCTCGCTATCCATCCAACGCAGGTATGATCTGCAAGGGAAGACAACTCTGCTTGGGAGAACAATACGCACGACCAAAGCGCACTGTATCAATAATATTATGGAATTGGCATCAACAAATTACATGTACGCTCCCCGTGTGAATAAAGACAAACGCGTTAATCTGCCCTTTAAAAATTCCGCATTGATTAATACATAAAACCAATATAATACCACTTTCTTTCATTCTTTCCCCTATTTTGGCCAAATGTGAAAAACGTACTAAACTAAGGCATACATGTACATAATGACTGACGGGTATCAACACCATCAGATAATAACTTTAAGATACCAGACCATAGCCTACAAATGGTTCTGAAGGTTTTTATAAATCTTTCCAACAAATATGGTAAATATCAGCCATTTAAATTGGAGGAAAGAAAAACAAACACAATTTGCAAGAGATGGATAGAGAAGAAAGTTAAACAAGAAAGTTTTTTCATACAATAATATAAAACAGGGAGTAACAATCTGATATGAGCTAATTACCACAGGAACCAACATCTTTTGGTAATCAATTCATTTTATACATTTAGTGATCCTGACGAAATAACATTATATGCAGTGATAATGATAAAGATAAATTAGTTTTTTAAAATCAGAAATGGCAAAGACCCAAAACCTTGAAAAGTGACTTGTAGAAAATCGTCTATTTCTCTACAACCGTACAAGTTAGAAACCATTTTGCGGTATCTGTATGATCATATGTGTTCAATATATTTGTTGAGCGGAATCAAAAATCATAATTGTAAAAACATTACAAATCAGACTCATTTGACCAAAATATCTGTTTTGAAGGCTACAAATACAGTTTTTGCTAAATTGACGTTACTTCCGGTGATAATGAAAATCTGAAATTACTTGTATGAAATCATAATTGGTAAAAGGTATCAAACAGTGAAAATTTTATGAAAATCGAATAATAATTGACAATTGTATGGTCCAAAAACCTTGAAAAGTGACCTGTTCAAAATCGTCTATTTCTCCGCAACTGACCAAGTTAGAAAGGAATTTGTGATATCTATATGATCGTATGGGTTCATTCTATTAGTTGATTGGAATCAAATATCAAAATTTTAAACGAATAACAAATACAACTCATTTGAATAAATTATTTGTTTCGAAGGCTATAAATACGGTTTTTGCCCAAATTACGTAATTTCCGGTGATATTGGTAATGTTGAATTGGTTTGACCTAGTTAAAATTGACATTACGCACCAAATGGTGTAACTTTTATGAAAATCCAGTAATGATTGACTCTTTTACAGGCAAACTAGCGTAAAAAGTGACTCAAGCAAAATTGCCCATTTCTCGGCAACTGCTCATATTACAAACTATTTTTCACATACATTCTCTTCGTATGGGTTATTTCTACAAGTTTATGAACGTATCAAAGAAATATTTTAATATATGAAGGCGCTGGATGGGTTGTAAATAGCTTATTTTTACCCCTTTTTTTACCTTTTAATCGAAATGGCGCATCTTTTGGATAATATCAGATTTGTAAAAAATAATATTTGCTTTCAAAAAGTGGTACCGAACTGTCAATATTGTAGTTTTTTGCTAAATTTACGCGTCTTCCGGTTCCGACAGGAAACTTTACCGGTAACAAAAAAAATGACATTTTGAACCACGGAACATATGAACTAGGTTTTATGCAAATCGAACAATAAATAATTAATGTAGGACTGAAAAACTGAATTAGCCAATGGCGGCCAAGGAAAATTACGGAAACAAAAAATGTTCACATTTTTGTTCAAATCAGATGACTCTTTAACCTTGGTTAAAATGTCATATAAAAATATTAATAAATAAAAAAGTTTTTTGTAAAAATTTTAATTTTCAAAATTTGGCGCCTAATATATTCCAAGATTTGTCGAAAATCAAAAATCAAAAGTAACATAGCTATGTCCCCTGTTTCTGGCTATGTCAAAATGCATCATATGCTAAAATCCAATGATTATTGTTAATATTACGGCAATATTTCAAAAAACGACATTTTCGGTGATTTCGGACATTTCGCAATGTCGCAGAATGTCGGGAATAGCTTTAATCTCTAAGTCACACCCACTTTCCCAGTAAAACTGAAGACATTGTATCGATCCGACAAGAAGTTGCTGAGATATAAGCAAATTGGAAAAAAAAAAAAATAATAATAAGAAGAATAATAATAAGAATAATTTTAACAAAAACAATAGTGTTTCACACAAGCTACGCAGTGTGAAACCCTAATTAAGATCAAAGATCATAAATTGTTAAACCGAACAACTATACAGTTTCGTGCGGAATTGGTATATACGAACAGTGTCTAGTGGTTCGGGTGAGACGGAAACCAAGATCCCGTGTACACGTTAGTGTACACATTGGCTTCATGTATTCCTGAAAGGAGGAATCGTGTGTCACTGTCAGAAAAGAAAATGAGAAAGGGAAAGAGCAGTAACTAATGTGCACAAATTATGTTATTAATATCAGAGCACACCATTGCCTTAAACCATGCATTGCACTGTAATATGAATATACACAGATTGCCCAGTACACAGACCCTACACTAATACACACAAATGCTCCAGTATACAGCAGTACACAGACCTCATATCTCTGGTCTACAGACCACAAACTAATATACAAAGAACGTCCAATACTGTTGACGAGCTATGTTAAAACACATAGTTTCACAGTACAGAAACTCTGTTGCGCCCATATAGATCAAGAACTCCAGCTAAAAAAATCTCCTTTGTGTAGCAGTTGGAATTTGAAAGACCATGGCTTCCGCCCATGTAGTAATATACAGTTAAACTTACCCAGAATACAAACTTTACATCAAGGATTATAAACTTTACATCAATGCATACACATTTCTCCCGCACGTAAACACAGAATGCTCCGGTACACAAACCCTACACCGAAACACACAGACTTCCCCCAGTACTCAAATCCCTCACCCTGCCTCCTTGAACTTGGCCCAATGCAACATGCTATAGAGAAACCAAGAGAAATTTACTGCATATAACATTTAAGATTTATGCTGGAGGACAAGTTTTAAAACATTTTGGTTCACTAGATTTGTTACTGAGATTTGTAAAAAAAAAAAGAGATGAAAGGCCATATCCGTCAAAATGTGGGCAGCCCCCCCCCCTCCCCGCCGGCGCTCGCAGGAGACCTGGGAATCTAACCTTATTTTAGGCCCTGTCAAAATTCCAATTCTTTATATAATACAGATCATTTCATGTTTGATGAAATGCAACGTAACCTGGCTGGTGCTGACTTCTCATAAAATTGATTACAACAAATTGTTTTCTTACGGAGACTCCCCATGATACAAAGTCTAAGATGAAATCAATACCCAAATACAAATACTGACAAAATATAGCGGATTACACGCAAGCCAGGATTAAGGGATGGGGGTGGGGGCTGAATCGGCCTCTAAATTAGTTTTAAAATACATTTTGTATCTTATGTTGTATATTTTTGTGCCAAATAAATCTATATAACTACCATACTGACATACAAGTTGCATTTATGTGCGTGGGACGGACAAGACCAGACCATTTCCCATTTTCACTGTTATGCAAGTGCCTCAGTGACATTTGCAGCCTTACACGTATATTATAATTATTGATTATACCCGACATGAAAATACGTCTTTTGAATTAGTATTTCATTATTTTGCATTATCGTGATGTTTAAATTGATTTAAACATCATATATTCTGGTTATAATTTAGTTAGATTTGTTTTATTTTAAATAATGTAAACTTTATAACATGTTTTGGATTACATGCGAATATCTGTCATATTAAAATATAACAATTATTCAAAAAAACATATAGTGGCCCACACACCACTCCGAAATGACTCAGAAACAATGGCGACATGACTAAATATCTGGGAGCCAGGGTGGTTCAGTGAGTAAGACGTTGACTCACTAACCGAGAGGTCCCGTGTTGGCCGAGAAAGGCTATATAGGGATTTTCCGGCGTGGTTCCCTCTTCAGTGGTGCAGGACAGAGACCCTGGTAAGAGACAACGTATAGTCGTTCGGATGGGTCGAAAAACCAAGGACCCGTGTACACATTGACGTGCACACAAGAGATCCCTTGGCAGTTGGAATTCGATATAAGAGTATGCCGTAGCGCCACTGTCCGGGTAAAATTTACCCCATAGTATTGATTATAGCCCAGTCGAACAATCGGACATTAAACCCCAGTTCCTTTCATTTCACTATATATTTGATCTTGGTGAATTTTCTGAAGTTGAATTTCCTACTGTTCCGGGGGAAAGACCCTTTGCCAGGACAGTGGCTTTTTTTTAGTGAAAGCTTTGGAGTGAAACGATGCACCAGGACTATAAACTAAGCAACGAGTACTTATATAAATTTTGTTTTATAATTCGAATAATATTGCATAACTGACAATTATAGTAATTCTGCTACCGGGTTACAGGTATTGGTTTTAAAATTTGTATGGCCTATGGAAATATAAAGTGGTCTAAAAATCTCAGAGTCATAGTCTAGCTATAGATCAATCCACTTATATTAAATAAAATGTCCCAATCAGTTCAATGTTGGTGCAAAATAAATGTGGCCCAAATCAGCCCTGACTTTTGGTTCCAATCAGCCATGGTCCCAATCATTTTGCATTTGACCTTAAAACAAAATAGTGCAAAGATACCAAAACCTTAATTGGAATGCAAAACGATCCAAGGCGGTTATAGCTACATCAACTTGTGACTAAATTAAAGATTGCCAAGTGGTATAAGGTGTTAATGATTTATATATGGATACCTGACATATCGCAAGTGTAACCATATCGGGCTATATGAAGAATGTCGAAAGTTCTTCTCAATAAATCATTTAAATAAATAGCTTTAGTTGACCTAAAATATTTACGATATGTCAGACCATTAAATTACAACAAGGAAGCTACTGTATCATCTTGCAAAATTTATTCTAAAAAAAAAATGTAATGAATACTCAATATTTGCCAAACTATAAACGTAAAAATTAGTGAAGTAATGTGTATAATATTTATTACGTATACGTCTTAGACTTAGTTTACTATCTCTATACATTACTTATTTATCAGGTACCACCCAAGAGAACGTGATCAAACAGAGCTAATATACCCTTGCAAACAGATATTTATAACTTTTAACCCGCCCATCTGCCAGTGAAAATTTCTAGGGAGGTATATATTTAGAGTTTATATTGTACAAACTCGCTCGTATTACGTCAAAAACCAACTTAGTGTAAAATATATCTATGCAATTTGTGCTGTTATAGAATGAGAGGCCAAGTTGGAAGCGACGTACGGTGAACCTTTTCCACAGCATGAGAAACACATGCATTTCTTATATATAGTATACATGCATGTTATATACGAACAGGATTTGTTTTATATATTTAGATTCTAAATTTACATGTTGTTATGTTATCAGCGCATTCTTCTTAACATATCTCCTCTCAAATATAAGCCACACATTGGCAGATATAGATTCTAACTTATATATTTATCATATAAACATCTCCTTATTTAAAACACCACCATAATCAATTTACTAGAATATAAGTATTACACGTAACAGAAAGCATTGTTTGTGTAATATTAATACGATAAACAATAGAATTTATTGTAATTATACTATACTATGTATAATATTGAGTATATTTAGAAGAAATACTGTAGTAGGATGTATGAAATGACCTAGAAACATACAGACCTACATAATTCTAGTGCCAATACCGAGTCAAGTATTATAACACCTTAAACTTATGTCTGTTCTTATATATACAATATCTAGTTGAGGTGAACCATTTATTTTTGTTTTATGTTAGTCACATTACACTGCGACCGATTCCTCTTGCCAGAACAGTGACAGTTAAAATTTACCCATTTTGTTGGTTAACAAAAGAAACACGGGTGGAAAGCTGGAATGTATAAATTTGACGTCTCGTCAATCTTAAGTCATTTGAGACTAAAATATTATCTATGTGGTTACGTGAGCACTGCAAGCGAGATAATTTTTCCCGGACAGCGGCTATTCCGGCCTACTCGGCGTCGATTCCAGCTTCCAAAGGGTTGTTTTACGTGCACACCAATGATTTCTTGTTAGCTACGGACGCGTTACCCCCGAGAAAAGGAAAATAGATTAAAACATCACTTAACATTATTAATTTCCTGATGAATTTCCGTGTTACTCTCACAATACAATTGAAGATAAACACATCATTTACGTTAAAGATGCATCATGTAAGAATTACATAAAGAGCTGGTCGTTCTTGTTATAATAGTTCAAAACTAAATAATACAAAATCGACATATTGAACATTTCAGTAAAATTACTGTATTGTGTGCAAAGTTATAAGTGTTTGAAGTTTTGCAAAATGTAGTGTAGATTGTTTATTATCGTAGCAATCGAGACTAACTTGTCTCGAATATATCATTACAATCTTCCATGGCCGCGGTGTTCTAATCTACTTAATTATGGGCTTGTCATATTGACAAATATTTATATAATATTTGAAACCAGAAAAAGCCCTCCAATGTGCAGCTTTAGCTCTTACATTAGGCATCTTTAATATCAGACTAACCAAAATAATCATTTAGTAGACCTTCTTGGCATGTTTTCAGACAGTATTTTTGAAAATGTGCAATACTTGTTAATATATTATTCATTATTCAATACCTCCAGAGAACTTGAAACCGCCGCGTCGTGTTAGTATGTACTATTAATGAGATTAATATATTGTCATTAGATTGTAATTTACTGAATCACCGTCCTTGATTGTAATAACAATTATCATATACACATATTCAACTAGTAGGCGGTTGTTGATTTGTACTGCACGGTCGCATTCTAACATCATCACTACACAAGACATGATTTGACAAGTTATACACCATTATAGATAGGTTTAATTTCAAAACGATGCGTGCTCGTATCTTGTAATAAGTTTTGTTGTCGTGTTTTCCGAGGCAATTAAATGAAGCAGAGATTAACGTCCGATATCTTCACCAAGTTCCGTTATTTAGAAACTAATTGAATCTGTGTGCGTAATTCAATGTACAATGTACGAGGGCTGCATGGCTGAAAAGTTCTAAGCCTATCTGTAAAAGATTTGTAGAAAGTCAATGGTTTCCATTTAGTTTTCTACATAGCCCCCTTCGAGGTTTACACACTTTTGCCTGGGTGCCGGTCAAGAAGAAATTGTCTTCAGCCATGACGTCGTCCGTCCATTGTTTAGATTTAATTTTGGAATCTGGTCTCATCCAAGGTTACAAATCTGGCCAAAAACTTATCAGGATCTGCTTCAAAACGGCACAGATTATCACGGGACGTCAGGGATCTGACACGTTTCCGATCAGGAGCCCAGGGCTTTGACACCCATCTTGCAGAAACTTTTGTCGTCCCTAACCCGTTGCCGATAATGTGTTGAGCCCTCTTATGAGAGATGCCCACAACACTGGCAATATGTCGAGTGGTCAATCGTCGATCGGCCTCACCATGTCATCAGTCATGCACCGGGTAATATTTGTTTTTGAATGGTTGCTGCTGATGGCCTTCCAGGACGCGGGTCGTCTTCTTTACTGTGGAAAAGGAGGAGGCATCATCTCCTGAACTGGAGACCATCTCGGCATATATCTGTGTTGGGGTTAGTCCTTTCTTTTGCAGGTACTTTATACCCTATAGCCAGTTTTGTCCATTTCTAGTGATTTCAATGGGTAGGTTCACAAGGTGGTCTGGTACGATGACAGTAATAACACTATAGTTGCAGTTCTTATATCTATGATTCATTCAATGATTGTACTTGTTGGTGGCAAAAGTTTGTTTCAACCCAACTGACCTATCCTTTTCAGGCTTAGAAGTTTTCAGCCAGGCCTCGTACAATATGGAAAGCAGCGTATTTTCAACTACCCACAGATCGTTTTCATGTACAGCACTGTGTAGGCCTACACAAGATCTCGGTTTTCGTCTCATCCAAATTTTAATAGTTGTCTTAAACTCCGGCATAGTCGGCATAGATTTATCCAAAACATGATTATTTATATGATACAAATTTACTGTGTTATTTTATTGTGTTCCGATTACTAAATGTCATTCAAAGAATATTTACTGGAATGTGTTGTGGATTTCCGTCCGCACGAATCAACATTCTTTTAGCTTTGAATGAAATATGAATGACTAAACCAAAAACAACTTTGCGGAAAAATGATAATGACATTTCTCATTATTTCAAAATGGAGGCCCACGATATGCCTGTTCAGAAGTTTTACTCATGCAATTGTATTAAATGTGTTAACCATGGAAAAGTGCATGCATTTATTTCCTCTCTGAGAGCTTGACCTGGCTTCCGTTTTGGATATCGCATGATGAGGCAGTTGTACCACATGACATTATTATACACCTTCTGATTGAACCTTTGTTTGGAAGATAAAACAGAATCATACAAGTTTGAAGTTGTTTAAGTTTGTTTGCAAAACAATCCAGATGACCATGGACGTCACATTACAAATGTATGGTCATGTTTTGAACAAATGGGGGATCGTTTGGGCGGGGCTTAGGTGGCTAATAATTAAAGAAGTCATCTGTAAGCTGGAACAAATGATAATATACATTGGTCTACATACTTCACATGTTAAAGTAACTCTACGAATTACAAATCTTGCGATTAAAGGAGCCAAACCTCAAACTCAGTATCATCCAGTATTGGTCCATTTCAATCAACATTGATGTTGGTATCTGTCCGTGAAAATATGGGATCCTAATCTCCATTATTTAAGATACAATGAACATTTTAAAATCACACGACGTCGTGTACTCTGTGGTTTCGGGTGCCATTTCTAATGAACAAATAAAAGTATATCCTACAAGACAATGAACAAATAAAAATATATCCTACAAGACAATGAACAAATAAAAACATATCCTACAAGCAGGCCCGTAGCCAGCTTGCTCGCTGCGGAGGGGAAGTTTTTAGGGGGAAGGGGCACACCCGGCACAGTCTACAGTAGGTATTTTAGAGCTATGGTCGGTAATTATTTGGGGGGGGGGGGGGTAAACATTTTTCCCCGGGTGGCTACGGGCCTGCCTACAAGATAATGTGAAAGTAATTAGTAATGAATAATTCGCAAACGACAAAATTATATTAAAAAAAGCACGTATAGAATGGCCTAAGCAGGCGTAAAAAAGTGGTTTTAAATTTGAATTTCACGTATTTTCCCGAACATAATTGATTAGAAATTACGATAAAAATTTCAAAAATTGAATGTAAATCACGTTATATGCATTTCTATTACATCAATATGTGCTATTAGACCCATTTTCGTCTATTTTAAGGTTCCAAAGAATGGGCCAACGCCCATTAAGTTATCCCGTATTCCGGAAGCAATGACCGGTAAAGTGATGTTTCTGATACGTTATCTGTTAGGTGCGGTAGTCGCCACGAAATTTCAACTCGTAATTTTTCCGTTAATACCGCACTGTATGTGCATTTTTGAAAAATTTAATTGTTTAGCTCTGAGCGGTGGGGTGGATTGAAAATAGCAACCTCCACTTTTATTCATTTATTGAAAACATTCACTTTCCTATTTTGAAGGAGCATGTTAGGTTACGAAACGATTTCGAAACGATTCAATCGTGTGGGTTCAAAGCAAACGCAAACGGAAAGGAAATTTCCGTCCCAAATTTTATATACTAAGGGAAACAACTCCATTTAATTACGAATCAGTAAAATAGTTAATAGTTCAATATACAATATACTATATAATTTTCCTAATCCTACTGTGTTTATTTTCCCGTTAATAGTGGCAAATATTAAACCCTATAGTGCTTCCCAAGAAAACAAATGATAAAGAGAATAGATTTATTCAAGTTTTGTCATACTGAATTTTTTTTTATCTTGCGTTGTTAAATGTAGTTGCCTCCCTTGAACTGTGTTCTTAATCTGCATAATTGCTGCCATTGCTATCATTATATTGGAAATTAATTTGACTGCCTGCATGAATTGTGTTTGTCTTTGATAATGTTTCAGTTTGATTAAAGTCATAAATAGAATTTTTCTGCTACTAATCTATTGTGGGGGAATACAGAAAAAGAATCCATGTATAAATCGAAAGTAAGTTATTTCACATGACGGTGACTCTTCAGTTTCCGGTTATGGAGACGAAGTTATCGAATGATGACGACGATCAACTTTTATAAGAGAGATGTCTATAGATTAGAAGAATTAAATGTATTATTTTAATACTGAAAGATGGGGAAATGTCTGTCACGATGTTGTGGTAGATTTGATAAACGGTATGAACTATTTTTGATATGTAATGGAGTTTGTCTTCGGAGATTTGTCCATCACCAGCTAGTAGTATACAATGACCACGCCCCCTATTTTTATGTCCTAGTCAGGTTTCCTTTTATCGAAGAAATGAATATAAATATAGGATAACAACACCGTTCGCTGACTTTTGCAATTTAAACAATAAATTAATATTTTCTTTGGTGTCGAAGTATTATAATTTCATCTTTTGGATAATTACTGAGCTGTTTTGGATGATATAGTAATTGTAGCAGACGAATTTTGTTGACTAAAAGTGTGTAGCACAATTCATCAAGTAAACTTGACTTTTAGTCTTATAATAGACATGGACTATACCCAAAGACCATGGTAAATTGATATATAATTATTACAAATGTATATTATAAAACATTATAAAAGACTGGTGTGGAAACAAGACCAAGTATTATCACTAATTTGCATACCTAGAACTTGAATTGGAAATCAACGAATGGATATTTTGTCATTTACTAACTATCATTTCTATATAGATCTCATCTAGACCTCGTCCGACTTGGTCTAAATTTGTGCCTGTTTATGTAGCCTACTTGGTGGTGTCTGCTACTAGCATGGTCAACTAGAAGTTATTAGAGCGAAATATTATGTATCATTTCATTTGTGAAATATTTTGTATCATTTCATTTGTGCTCCATCATTTCATTTGCGCACCATCATTTCATTTGTGCACCTTCACATGTTCTTTGACAATATAATATTTTATTTTTGCAGAAGAAAATATCTTCGTACGAGGTACGATGTTGAACGTGATTATTCTGTTGAGGTGAGTAAATACTACCTGTATACATTAACCTACCTAATTTCACATAAAGAATTTTTGTTTCATGATCTAGAAGTTTGTTTTCAAAGTGTATAGAAGATTACTGGTATTTTTGATGAGCTTATATAAAGTTTATGAATTGAATCAAATAGTTACAAGAGATACTTGAATAGATTTGTCTTGTTATATAGAAATATAAGATTACTATATAATTGTGTAACACAGTGTTTTATTTATATGATCTTATAATACCCATGCCTGGGCATACCTATCCATCAATATCTACCTGCATAATTACCCCTTAGCATACCATACCTAACTATGCTCAAAAATAATTTATTTTATTTTAATTTTAAAATATTAGTATGAATTTTTTACTGTAATTTTCCATATTAAAGAATAATAGAAATAAAGTGTTAAGGAATTGAATGAAGCTTGTTTATCCCACATGTAATACAACTAAAAGTCTCTGATCGTCATTTGAGAGTACTTAAATCCCTTGCCAACTACAATGACATGCACTCCAATTATTTTCGTTGACATCTTTTGATTAATCTGATTGAATCCAAGCCTTTGATGTTGTTTTCCTAATTAAATGTTGATTAATAAATTTGAGTACATTTTAGCCTGGTTGAATCCGTGAAAAATTAGATATTATTATAAGAAAAATGGTAATGACGATCAATGACTTTAATGTTTTATATATTCACATTACGACTTAAGACTTTGTCGATTATGTTACCTGTTGCACAACCTGTATATATACACGCCTGCTTTATCTTTGTTTCAGTTTGAAAATTTAATGGATGAGGTGGGTATTGTTTATATAAATTTATTTTTATAATTAATAGATTAGTGATAATCTGTCTCTTGAAGGGAAAATGAAACAAGTATGGAATTTGAAATAAAATTTGTAAAATAAAGTCTATACATTTGAGCAAGACGTCCAACACTACCAGTATGGTATCTAAAGATTAAAACTATAATCTTTAATAACCGTGGAGAATTTTCACTTTAAGCCTGATTCTTAAATCTTTGAATTTGAACTGAGTTGTGTTTCGTATAGTAAAAAAGTAAGTAGAAAACTGATTGAGTTCTGGTGCTGTATGAATGCATTATTACATTAATGAATACATTTCCTTCTTAGAACTTTCATATTACTTTATAGTTTGTACAGTGAATTAAACCATTCAGTTTAAAGAGCGTGAAATGGGATAGATTAAATATTGAATAATTAAATTGATCAACTGATCATTGACTGATGATTTTGACGGAATTTGATAGGATTATATCATATATATAGAGGACATCATGTTTCTTTAAATTGTAATTTTTACCTTCTATTTACGAAGTTGCCTTGAATTTGTATAAAAAATTCCTGGATAAGTTATTTTCAAATACAGGTATTGAACTGAATTGTTACTATTGAATTGTAACATTGTTCATGGGTAATCATTGAGTGTCATTTTGCATTTGGGTGCATTAAAAACTAAACGACCATACATGGAATACAGTCAATTGTTTATTATACATATGGCATGACATTTTGAGAAGTGTTCCCTTATATTTTACAAAATATGCAAAAAAAATCCTGCTTACTGTGTTGACATGAGAATGCAAAATTCATTATATCTAACCACACCTTTTTTCTAGAAACATTTTTCTTTACTCTATTTGAAGAGGTGTAGCCATTTGAAGCTTATGCAATCTATGTTGACAATTGGCATATTAATTAGTATTTATCATTTTTCAAAATGTAAACTCATAGGACAAAGACAGATTATTACTTCAGTACAAAACAATAACCAACATTAAGATAATATTCTAATAAATAATCATCTATTGCTCTATTCAATGAGTTAAGGGGCTTCGAATAGCTTGATCTATACATATCATATATAGTTAACATAGTGTTCATGATGTTTGTATGGATTATGTGGTCTTGGTTATCGATAATGATCAGTGGTTAGTAACCTCTTACATCTATATCAAGAGATTATGTAACCAATATTCTTTATATAAAAAATACTTTTTCGCCTTTATTTGTCTGGAATATTTATTGTATGAAAAAATATATTTTATGCTTTTTTTTCTCTGGAATATTTTGTATATCAAAAATACTTTTTTAGCCTTTAGTCTGAACAATGATTTTTGCCTATTTTTATTTTCTGAACTTTCATTTCAGGACACCCAAAGCTATGATGCGAACAGGTAAATGTTTTATCAACTACTAGAAGAACATTATTAATGCAAATTGTCATTAGCTCAATTTGCTTGTTGAGTAGACCCGCTACTTTTCTTTAACATTTCCTTACTGATTCATTGATCTGTTACCTTGAATATTCATGTTCTGTATAGATTTATATGAAAGTCATTATCTCTAGGCTGATTGAGATAGAAATAAAAGATACAATGAATGTGGAAGTGAAATGTTTGAAAAAGAGTAAGAAATAATTGTAAGATATTGATTTTAATGGAAAGATCTTAGTTATCATGCATTAATACAGATGCATGCCATTCTCATTAATAATTCATTTATAATCTAACTTTCTGGTAAAATTTAAACCTTCATTGCTTTCAAGCAGGATAATGTTCAGGTACCAAAACATTTGAAATCTGGAAATGTTGCAGCTAATAAATTAATAATAAACTTATTGAATGATGTCCATATTGAATGCAATTGATAAATTAATAGTACACTTATTGAATGATATCCATAAAGCTGTCTTTATTATTAACAACAAATTATGAATCTTTTATGAGTATTTATGTTACATAAACAAAGGTAGAGATATAAAAAATAAAGGGACAAAAAATTTAAAAAATGATGGTTAAAAACTTGATTTTATTTATGGCTGCCTTTAGATGTCAGTTAGAATTAAAGAATGGACCATTTACAGTTTCAACTTATGTAAAATGGGTAGGTCACGACCTGCTGTTTTTTTGAATTGATAGTATAAATTTTGTGTACATGTTGATATGTATGTTCAGCACTATCTTCTTTTTTTATTATTTGTAAATCCAGTCATGCCATGTAAAGTGTTGTGAAACACCATGACAGATTGAAACAGTTTTTTCTGTTTGTTTCTTTCATGGAAGTATTAATTTGATAGTCTTTAGTTTACTCTAATAATGCATGTATGAGGATGTATCGATGCCAATCCACGGCATATACAGACGAAACAGACTCGCTGTGATGCATCCATATTTTATTTATTTCATTTTATATCAAAGACAAATGTTGGACATTTTAACAGCAGGCTATTAGGTGTAAAGAATCCTCATATCCATTTCAATTTATGAATTTACTATGAAATCCAAAGTAATCTAGATGAAAGCTAGAAAATTTAATAGATCAATGAACACAATCATAGAAAAGTGATTAAATCTTATCACATACTTCCCTGACATTCCAATAATTCCATGACTTTGAAAATATAGTGCTTACAGACAAATAAACCTATCGACTATTTTGGTTCCACAAGAATTTGATAAATTTTTAATTTTATTTTTTTGTTCTTTTAGAATGAAAAAGAGACACATTAAATGCACGGTACTCAATTACTATCTTTAATGGCCTATTTTGAGTTCATTTAACAAAATAAAACCATCCACAAATGCATTTAATCTCAACAGATACCCATGTGTGAAATGTGAAATCCATTACAAACACTAAATGAATAGTTATTATAATTGTAATTCACTTGGCCAGAGTGGTAGAGTGAATAATGTAACATTAGCTGCAGTTTGTCATCGGTAATGTTGTATTATGACAAACCATACCATACTGACTTTCAGCTTTGTGTCTAATATATAGGAAGCTGAGTGAAACTAACAATTTTATGGGGATCTAAAAAGTCTGAGAACCATCTTTTATCTAATTTCGCCGACCTCTGTGTATTCATATGAATCATCATTTGACAAATTATATTTTAGACATCTGAGCATGCTGACATTTTTACCTAATTTAAGAGCTATGTTAAAATTGTGGTTTGATTTAGTACCTGGTTTTGTGTGTTATATTTTGTTAATTACACTGGACATATAAGTGACCTAAGGGAAAATCATTATTGTATGTAAAATGGTAGGCATGTAGTATATTCAATACAGTAGTGGTACTCAAGACACATAATAATATAAAATACAAGACCAGATCAGAGATTTGTAATAATAATAGACAGTTGAGGTTGTTCACAACCTCTCTTGTAAAGTGTCATCTAAACGACAGTTTTCAGCTGTTACCAAATAGGATTCATATGAAAATATCAAACCAATTAGATACATAACTAAAGTGGTTTCACTAGGCTTCCATGTGCAAGGAACCTTGTTAAACAGGGTACTGATTCACCATGCCAAAGAGGGTATTGATTCACCATGCCAAAGAGGGTACTAATTCAAACTGTGACATTGGGTAAAATCAAAATTTAGGTACCGTAGTTGAGAATGTAGCTGAAAGTCTGTGATATGTATGTATGTATGACATACTATGTGCATGTAACATCTTCTACCAATATACATGTAGAAATTAAACATTCACAATATTTCAGTTTATATCAGCCCCATTTAATCTGAAGTCAGGCATTCAAACTAATTTTTTTTTATAACCAGGAATAAAATCTGGCATGATAAGATGTCTTTTAAATTGGATTGGAACTTTGCTTCACCAGACACACACACAAACCCACTCAATAGTTGAAAATCAAAAACAAAAAATTAAAATATCCCTTTCAAAATTCTGTCTTGCTTGAAGAAGTTTTAACACATAAACAACAAAAATAATCGATATGGTTACCCTGATAATGTCTTTAATGATCAAAGTTAAATTGAGCTGATGAGAGCTCTGCAGTTTCGTTTAATTCCCACTGTACTTCATTTACATATTGGAAGAGATGAATAAAATCCTGCAACTGCATTATGATATAATATTTTAACTTTTAGATATATGTACACAACATCCTTCCTTAAATCACATACTAGACGTTTAGTTATGTTTTTATTTATCCTCGTATTTGTGTTTTTTGTGTGTTTATTTCTATGTTTGTATTTTTTGTCAAGGCCTTTAACTGATCATGAGAAAGCAATATTGTCTAAAAGACAGTATGATATTATAGTGCATGAACAAAAGAGAATTGATGCAGAATTAGATTCTAAGGTAAATGTTGTATGTCTATATATTTGTATATTATAATAATTCAGGTCCAAGCATTTCATTCTGTGATTGTTGGGGAACAGAAAATGGTTGATAAATTAGGGAGGGGAATGGGGTCGATGTAACCTTAGGTTTAGCTCCTTACTGTTGTTTTTGCCATGATTTGCTTTCAAAATAATGAATTAAATGCTGGATTTTATGGGCAGATTGTTAGCATTAGATGTTGTTATAAGCTTTAAAATAATCATTAATTAACAGAATTCTATAATTACATGTCATTGTTATTGAAAAAAAATTTACTCAGCATTAATTATACTAAACTTTACTAAATATAGAAATTCTACTAATAATAGTACCGATATCTAAAACTATACTTGTCTGTAATTCTGTAATATGAATATTTGATAATAATAATAAAATGTTTATTGTCCCCCGCCTTTCGAAGAAAGCAGGGGATTATTGAAATGGGTTCGTCCGTCTGTCTGTCAGTCTGTCTGTCCGTCACATTTTTTGGGACACAATAACTCTCTTTCTAATTGAGCTAGAATGTTCAAACTTGATATAGGTGTTTATTAGGTCAATGCCATGATGGAGTTCTAAGATGAGCATTTTCTGCTTAGGGTAAGCAGAAATAAGCAATTTGATTGGTGGATGCTTTGGGAAACTATAACTTTAGTTCTAATTAAGTGAGAGTGATGAAACTTGGTGTATAGTTTCATTACATCAATACCATGACTAAGTTCGAAAATAAGCATTTTCTGCTCAGTGTAAACAGAGCAATAAGCAATTTGATTGGCCAAGACTTTGGAACACAATAACTCTCCTTCTGATTGAGGTAGAATGTTCAAACTTGATGTAGGCGTTCATTAGGTGAATGCCTTGATGGAGTTCGATGATGAACATTGTCTTTTTTGGTAGGCAGAGATCAGCAATCTGATTGGTTGATGCTTTGAGGCACGATAACTTTAGTTCTAATTAAGTGAGAGTAATGAAATGCAGAGTATAGATTCATTATATTATTACCTTGACTAAGTTCGATGATGAGAATTTTCTGCTTAGACTAAGGAGAAATATTCAATTTGATTAGTCAAGACTTTGGAACATAACAACTCTGCTTTTAATTGAGGTAGAATGTTTAAACTTGATGTAGATGTTCATTAGGTGAATGTCTTGACTTAGTTCAATGATTAACATTTCGAGCTAAAGCTAAGCAGAGCAGTAGAGCTAAGCAATGCCATTGGTCGATGCTTTGGGACAATATAACATTGATTCTATCTGATAGAGAGTGATGAAACTTAGTGTATAGTTGATAATCAGTTTGATTGCTTGATTGTGCTATTAATTAATATGTGTCATCTATTTATTTTGGGATTTCGGCAGGGGACATCAGCCTCACTGTTGGCTTAATTTAATCTGGTTTTAACCACTTCAGTCTGTATAATTACAGCTTGCCCAACAAGAAGAAGAGTTAAAAGAAGAAGAGGAAGCGTTTATAGAAGCTAAAAGAGAAGCAGCACGCATAGCTAAACAGCAGAAAGCTAAAGAACAAGCTGCACGTAAGAATGCTACAACACATGGTGCTAAATCATGGTTAGGTGATAATGATGAAGAATGGGAGATGTAAGCATATTTTATTGTTATAACTCTATGTCTTAATTTATATAATTTAACTATGACTGTCGTTGATCTGACTTATGATTCAATATATTTGGGCATTTCCATGTATAAGCAATTAACATACAATACCAGCATCCACAGAGTATCAGTGGGTTGAACATTTTTGTGTCACTTCTAGAATCTTGAGATTGTTATTACAGATCAATCATATCATATATCTTTACGTTAAAATTATGTTTGGAATCGAACCATTTCTGTAAGTCTATCACAAGAATTAATATATTGCATGACTTTAGCTAAGAAATTAATAATGAAAAAAGATGTGAGTGAATGCTTAGGATTATGTAAAGAATAGAAATGCAGAAAAAAGTGAGGTGCATTTTATTGGGATAATTACATTAGATAATAAGTATATCATTTTCTGTTATCTAAATTAACTTTTTTCTGCCGGTGCTGTGAGATGCCCCATGGTATTCTTCGCCATGTTCTAAATGTTACTCATTGTCTACAGATATAAGTCCATTTTATTACATATAAAAGCTTTCAAGCTAAAGACACTAAAGAAAATTAAACTACTTTACTACTTAGTTGGTTGTCAGTTCACATTTACAAACATATATTCTCTACTTGTCTCTCTACTCAGACAATTTTACACTTCTTACAAATTAGTTTATCTTCAATAAATCAGTTAATCTTCTTTCAGAGCTGGAGGTGAAGACGACTTTGAAATTTTCTTAGCCAGTGTTAAGGCTAGATCATTAGCAGCAAGAAACCAAAGTCTTTTACGGCAAGGTACATAATTTGAGTTTATTCATTCATTTTGTCGTATTTTATAGAAACTAGTGAATTTCTTCAACAGCAAAAGTCATCATCTGATCTGATTTAGATTTATGTTCTTTGTTTTATTATTGTGATGAATATAATTTGCGACCATTTGTGTTAATTAATTATACAGTTATAAACATTGATTATGTTGTATTATCTTTTGAACGCCTGGAGCTGCGGTGGCTGAGTGAGTAAGACATTGGATCACTAACCTAGAGATCCCATGTTCGATCCCAGCATTTGCCGAGAAAGTTAATGAGGATTTTCTGGCATGGTTCCCCCTTGTCTTTGGTGCAGGAAAGAGGCCCTGGCAAGGGACAACGTATAGTCATTTGAATGGAATGAAAAATCAAGGTCCTCTGTACACATTGAAGTGCACATAAAAGATCGCTTGGCAGTTGGGATTCGAAGTAAGGGTAGGACGTATGCCTGTCTTCATTAGCCCAATTGGAGCAGAACAGTAGGACGTTAAACCCTATTTCATTTTCTTTTGAATGCGCCAGTGATATTATACTGTATAAAGATTTGGCTTTTTGTTGAGATATAATATAGACACACGATACAACAACCTTTATGACCTGCTCGGATGGCTTAGCTGCTGTGGTTATATGTTTCGTTGCCTGTCAACCAATCTTTCATTTGTGTATAAATTGATAATATATTGTTGTTATGTTTAAGGTTCAGGAGATGGTCACAGTTCTAGTAGTAGTACAGGTTTAACTCGAGATAGAACAGAAGTATCATCTATAGATTTAGAATGGGATCATGAAGCAGGTTTGTCATCTTTAATGTCTCATATAAACTTTATTTTCAGAAGTAATCATTATTTTCTACAGTTATATGTTCGAAGAAATAGAGTTTTGTACAGATGTACAGACTTATTCAATTCCAAGTGTCAAGATACATAGTGTACATGGATCTCAGTTTCTATCTCATCCAAATCACTAGATATACATCCTTTCCAAACCCATTGAACACAGATGAATTTTTGTTGTGATTCCAATAATTTTAAAAGTGAATGCCATATTATTGTATGTGCTTTATTAGTGAAACTTATCCAGGAATGAATTCAACTTTTGATTAAAGAATCATGTACATATATATGGCATCTAAAATGATAGTAGTGTGTCTTCCATATATGCATTGATATTTGATATAGCTTATTAAATCTAATATAAAAATGTTTGAAATATTAGTTATAGTTCATTAAATCTAATTTAAAAATTGTATTGATATTTAATATAGCTTATTAAATCTAATATAAAAATATTTGAAATTATAGTTGTTATAGTTCATTAAATCTAATATGAAAATATTTGAAATATTTGTAATAGTTCATTACATCTAATTTAAAAATTTATTATATTTGAAAAAGTTATTATAGTTGAAAAAATTATTATAGTTCATTAAATATAAAAATGTTATTGAATGTAAAATGTTTATTATACCTCATTAAATCTAATATGAAAATGTTATAACATGTTAAATATTAAAATATAGCTCATTGAATCTGATATAAAAATATTATTACATGTAAAATATTTATTATAGCTCATTAAATCTAATAGTAAAATATTTATTATAGCTCATTAAATCTAATATAAAACTGTTTTTAGATGTAAAATCTGTTCCCATTCTTCTCATTTTAGGTGTTGTGCCTCAATCTAAATCACGTTCTACCACAGAAGAAAGCCTTGTGGCTTTAAGTTTAAGTAAAGACACACCAAAAGATAGTCCTGTTAATTCTAATGATTTAGAATGGGATAATGACTTTGTTAGTGCTGATGACTTGGAAACAGTTCAGTTAATAACAATAGAAAAACCCAAATCATCCCCAGCAATTCGGTGATACCTTATACAATGTGTTGATACTACAAACAGTATTTAAAACTATTTTTAACCTTCAACTAATATTTGCAAATTATGATTTTGTGTGAATGTTATATGTAAGGCAGTGATTGTATATGTTATTAGTTTTATTTGGTTGAAATAAGGAGACTAATTTTTTTTTTATACACTCACGTGTTAATGTGGTCATATATTGTGGTCTTTCTTAGTGTTATGCCCGTTTGTCCATCCAACGTCTTGTAAAAGCTGTGCAGGTCAGAGATTTTGATTTTTGTTAACTTGATAACCCAGTTAAGAATTGAAACCTATTCAATCCTTTTATTTCAAAACTTGGTGCAATTGTTACTCAAAACCTCACTGAAATATTGAGTGGCATGTCCAGGTTTTTGCCTCTGTTTTTGCAAATTGCATATCACATGAGATTGTTCCAATAGTCATGAGTCTGAACCATACTGAAATTAAGTAAGATGTCATTAAAATCTTGCATGTAAAGATTTCATCAGATAAAAGTTCTTGAGGATCAAACTTAAATTTATATACAACTGCATGGATGACTTAGGTGCTAGTAGGCATGTGTTTTGTTGCCTACTAGCGTTTGTTTATATTTAAATATTACAACAGGTTGAAAGAGGGATCAACAGCATTTATGTTGGTTTATTTTTTTTATCTGAAACTAAAGTGTAAATTTATATAATAAATGTGTGTGGAAGAGGGAATTTCTGTTTTCTATTTTGGTATTCTATATAATAAAATTATTTTTACATTTAATTAACATTTATTATTGATTAGCTAATAATTGTGTTGGTTATTGTAGCTCCATGACATGTAAATATATATTACACTATAAATTATCATCATATAAGATGCTATCATGTAGCTACTGTATATTAAAATCATACTCTGTTAAATCAATCAACAGCTTATATATCCTACAAACTCCAGTATTTCTCAAATACAGTGTTTGTACAGTAAGCAAAAACTATCAACAGATAAAGAAGGAAATTGTATTTGAAAGGTTGCATGTATAACAGAGCTAGACATTCAAGCTATTATGATTATTCCATACATTAAATATGCATTATGTAAGATTTAGATAAAGAGCTGCCAGTTCTCGCTATAATAGTTCTAAAAAAGATAATGAAAAAGAAATATGTTGAAAATTTCAATCAAATTCTGAGCAAAATTATCAATGTTTGGAGTTTTGATAAGAATAGCAATTAACCATTTTTTAATTAAAATATTAAATGGCGAACATGTTTTAATCCATTAAAATCACGACTGTCTGATGGTCTAGAGTTGATTTATCGGCTTTTCATGTGAATAAATGTATTTATATAACATTTGAGTAGGCAGATTTAGCTCTTACATAATGTATCTTTAACAAGGGACCAGTTATTAAACATCTTTTCAGCTTTTTTATATCACATATTCAATTGATTTCCCATGACATTTTTGCACATGGAAGGTGTTTACAATTCTTGACAATAATTCCAACTATAAAATGTGAGACAGGGGAGGTAACTGTCTCTTAGGTCCTGAACGCAATATTATCTCCCTTCCACCATACAAACTAATATAAATCTTTTATTAAAGATACATTATGGGAGATTAGATAAAGAGCTAGCAGTTCTCACTATAATAGTTAAAAACTAGATACTGTAAAGGGAATTTGCTGAAAATTTCAGTCAAATTGATCCACTATGAACCAAGATTTTAGCGATTGAATTTTCGGCCTAGCCTCGATCATCATTACTAAAGTTGGAAGGATAAAAAACATAGTCTCGATTATCCATTTCTTGATTAAATTATGAATGGAAGTCGAACAGCAAATCGGAACCTAATCCAATAAACATCGCAGGTTAGCGATGCCATCGAGAGTTGATTATGGTCTGGATAAGTTAATTAATGTCTAATTAATAATTGAGATAAAATTTCAGGCCTAAAGAAAGACCTGCAATAGGCAAATTTAGCTCTTGCATAATGTATGTTTAAGATAATGTCATTAAAAATACCAAATCTGTATATTTTCAAAATTTAATGAAAGGAAATTAAACACAAACATATCAAATAACAATTAAAGCTTATTTCTGTTTTGTTCATATCCAATAACCACACAGAATAAAAACAACTATAATACACTTCCCATCTTCAAATTTCAGTACTCTGTTGTTACTTGTTAAAAAAGAACTCACACATTCTTTTCACTTGACTAGAAACATATAATGTTTTGATTGATTGTTTCAAAAATTTAAATTTTGTTGTCTTATCAAGAGTTATGAACATATTATTATAAATATTAACCTGTGAAATAAATAACTATAAAATTGTGGCTGCTGGGATGAAATTAAAATATTGGTAAAGCTAATTGATTAAATTAAGTTTTTTCAGCTCATTTATATCGCATACATAAAAAATTAAATATGCATTTGTATCATTAGAATAATATCTATCACCATATTTACTCAGGTTGGAGTTTATTTGAACATCTTCTTGTGCATACATTGTGGAATTATTATTACATCGATAAGCCTTTTTTTTAATTTGGAAAACTATTTTTTATGATTTTTTGTGGGTTGTGATTTGTTTACTAGTAGCAATAATGGCCATGTGCTAGGGATCGACGTATCTGGCTTGTTATATAAAATATATTAAATGGAGCACTGTGTCATTTATTATATAACTATTCACAGCAAAAAACACAAGGTACCGGTATATGTGTAGTTTAATGGTCCTGAGTAGACATTAAGTAATATATTGATATGGCACAAGAATGTTAGTCCGAGGGTTGAATCAATATATTATGCAAAGTCTTGCACGAGACCATTAAACAATGTAAAATACAGATACACTATCTGCACGTGCAGTTCAATGAAATCGTCTCCAATATTTCTTTCTACGAGTATAAATAATATACAATTGGCATGTTGCCCTACATTATTTGAAATACTGGTAGGCCAACATCAAAGGTGACGCCACATCTGTATTTTAAATCGATATAACTACTTCTCTCTTATTTAATAACAGCGTTTTGTAACAATGTGCATGTCACATTTTTCAGATTAATTATATCAACATATATCTTATGTTTTTTGTTGTTAATAGTGAATCGTGGTTCTAGATGTCATTTAAGGAATTATTATATACCTTTTACATGAGTTATAAATAGAGCCATTAGAGAAATTATTTCATACATTCCATGAATAAAGTTAACTAATTTGAATTTTTGATAACTTATGCTTTTTCTCAATTCTTAGATATTTTAAGTTTTAGAAATATATAGTTATAGTATGTGTAGAATATGTACTAAGGGCGAGATGTGAAGAATGAAAAGAAAATCTTGACTTGGGATTCCAATACTCTGCATTCCAGTAGTATATGTTCAGTCTTAAAAATTTAAGGATACTGTGTAGTAAAAATTCTAGGTCTAATATTCATAGTTCTCTCTTGCTTTATCTTTTGGAATAAGTGAAATTTGTCTGCCGGTAGGCTACAATACATATGTATGTTGTGTTCTTTATTTTCAGCATTTTCAACAAATCTGAAACCAAGAAGAATGTAGGAATTAGGCATTTCTAAAACTGGTTCTTATCTAGGTTATAGTTTTCAGTTGTCCGTCCTATTTAGTGTCAGGGACGTTAGGCACACTAACAATTAATCCATCCTAGACATTAGGTGTTTCGTGTCAGAAATTACATTTGATTAAAATGCTGAGATAAACCTGTGGTGATGTTGTAATGAAAATAAAGAATAATACTAGTTAAAGTAGGGTATGTAGGACTATATAATCGTCTTGTAAAATCATGCATGTAAATGAGGTAAAAAATAAGATACTGTAAGATATTCATAGCTGTAAGTTTTTTTAAAATGCATAGTAACATTACAAAAACCGGTAGAAATATTTTTGCTCAAAACAAATATATTTGCTTTTCTAAGGATTGTGTGAATATATAAAAAGCATAATATGTATATAGAGCAGAGCATGAGACTAGATATATTTTGTATATTGTATAGGTATGAAATACAGGTACGTTAATGGATTTTTTTTTTTGTGTCTAAAATTAATTTAAGTTGGATACTCTGGTTATTTTTATTGTTTATAAAAATTTATAGAATATTAAAGATACATTATGGAAGATTAGATAAAGAGCTGGCAGTTCTCACTATAATAGTTACAAACTAGATACTCTAAAGCAAATATGTTGAAAATTCAGTCAGATTGTCATTGTTACCACTGTCACGATAATTGATAATTAACAAAGTCTCGATTATCCATTTTTGCGGTTAATCATCAATGGGCATTGAACAGCAGATCGGATTCAAATCCAATAAAAATCAGACACTTAAGATGGCATTGAGAGTTGATTATGGTCTTTTCATGTTAATAAATGTCCAATAGTCTATATAACATTTCAGGCCTAAAGAAAGACCTGCAATAGGCAGATTTAGCTCTTGCATAATGTATGTTTAATAAAATACAATATATTTATTAATCATATGTTAATCTTACCATATTCAGATATACTTGGCTGTTTTTGTTTGAACTCTTCTTATGTTAAACCTGAATGTTAAATTTGTTAACATTGTTATAGAATATTTTGTTATTTTATGTGTATAAAAAAAAGAATTTGTGTCATATGTAGTGTACCAGTTCCCCATATAGTAACAAATTTGACAATCTCTTTTATATTGAAAATTGTAATATTATCACATGTCGTTAGTTTCCAGCATTAATCTGTAAAATCTATTATGTTTATTATTATATTTTTTTTTTGCTGTTTTGTATACCAATACCAAACCACATATAGATATACCATGTCTCCGATTATAATATATATATATTGATATTTATTGTTTAATACACAAAACTAGATTTGGTCTTTAATGACCATAATGGTTTTCTCCGGGTCCTCTGGTTTCCTCACACTGCTAAAGACCCCTATGCGCAAGCGAATTATTGAAATAAAATTAAAACAATATGTTAGTCCCGAAATGACCTAGTTTGTGTCGAGTGGACGTTAAACCCCATTTCTCTCTCTCTCTCTAATGACCATAATGGTAAAACCTTTTAGGATACATAATACATTTTATTTTAAAGGAGCAGTCCCAGAATTCACAGAGTACCTGATTCTAAAAGTGGGTTTAATAAAAGCTGTCTTATGATTGGTTTTTCACCCAGTTTCAGAATATTTATTCTTCTGTACACCTGTTTTACAATCTTGTGTGCATATGGACTGATCTCATGACAATTATGATTTGATTCATGTTCAATTACTATTTTCTTTACTATTAGTTGTCAGTCTTGGAACTTTATAGTACAGAAATAAAAGCAACATATATGTATAATTTATTTTTCAAAATCAACAGAATTATCAATGAAAAGTACATGATTCACATTAACATAAGTTGCCAAACAACACCTCATTTTGTAACATGCACAAAGTCTTTTTTTTGTAATAAATGTATTTGCTTCAATATATAAATAATAATTATAATGTACATACGCCATGGATATCAATGAATAAATATATGATTCTATATATCTATATATAACAATTAGTATATTACTCTTGTCTCTTACAAGGTGGAGTCTAGTGGTCTAATTTAAAACTCTGTCATTGAGTAAAGTGGCTTCACTGGCTTGGTGTCAATCCTAGGCTTGTACATGACATGCCCTACCTCATGGATTTCCTTCAACTACTAAATATCCCTACGGACAAGCGAATTATTGAAATAAAATTGTACCATATGTTATTCTCAAACTGACCTAGTTTGTGTCAAATGGTCAGGTATCAATGCAGTTTTATAAACAGTATTTGATTCATTACTAAAGTGCTATACATCAATATGTGTAGTTTAATGGTCGAGTGCGAGACATTAAGTAATATATTGATATTGCACAAGTGCTAGATCTATATATTATGCAATGTGTTGCACAAGACCAATAAACAACTTAAAATACAGACACTATCCAGCACGTGCATTCCAATGAAATATGTCACGTGGGTCCAATATTTCACATCTGTATTTTAAGGTAGATTAGTGAATCTATAAAATAAAGATGCTAATTTATCAGCAGTTAAAGGTTATAAATTTCTTCCAATGATTGTTCCAACAGTGGTGTTGCCAGGACTTTTAACTGCAGGGGTAAAGTACAACCACATAAATTTTCTGACAAATGGTTTGAGAAATTAAGGATTAATTTGCTGAGGGTAGAGAGGCATACAATGTTTGGGTCCTTTGCAGCTTTGAATCTTATTCTGTGATGGCGGATGGAGACTAAAAAAAGATATCCTAATCCTTTTTTATATGCCCTTGGAATGTCCCTGTATATTGCCATGGCATGGTCTGTGTCTCTCTGTTGTCATCATTTTTACAAACTACTACCTTTATCATCTGACCTTTTGGTTGCAATTATGAGATCAGATTTGTTTTGAAAAATACCTCATGTAAATAATATAATGAATATTTAGAAAATGTCTTATTTAATACTTTTCAGCATTAAAGGCAAATGTCAAATTATCACTTATTCAATTCAATTAATTGTCTACACATAATTAATATAATGAATATTTAGAACAATGTCTCATTCAATACTGGACAACTTTTGAGCATTAAAAGGCAAATGTCAAATTATCAATTTTTCAATTCAATTAATTGTCTACACATGATTAATTGAATACATGTAGGTTTGATGTTCCACAGTGTTAAATTCTAAGCCATATCCCTCCAAAACAAAAGGCCAACTTTTGAGCATTAAAAGGCAAATGTCAAATTATCACTTTTTCAATTCAATTAATTGTCTACACATGATTAATTGAATACATGTAGGTTTGATGTTCCACAGTGTTAAATTCTAAGCCATATCCCTCCAAAACAAAAGGCCAACTTATGTTACAAACATTATCATTCGCCCAAAGAAATTGTCTCCCTTATCTCAAATTTATCCGAAAAACCGACACGACTTATCAAATAAATCTCATCTACCTTAAAATCTATTGGTTTCCAGTTTGATTTGAAATTTTCCAGAAATTTTCCAATTTCTGACTTTTTAAACTGTCCTAAAGTAAGATGTGGTTGAAAACCAGCAGTATTTATAGTAGACAAATCATTAAAATCGGGATATAAATTCTCTAAATTTTTCTGTATATTCATAACAGAAGGATGGAAGTTTATATTGGAGTGTTTTTGAGGCTTATTCCTACTTTTATCTTTTTCAATAGTTGTCCAGTTGATTTCTTCATAATCCATCATTGTTTCTTCAGAAGTTGAACTAGAAATTGCAATATTACTATCACTATTATAGTTAACTGACCAGGCTTTTTTGTGGGGGTTGAATTTGGGTAGAGCAGTAGTTGTTATTACTGGTTGCGTAATCAATTCTTTGTCTCCAGGTCTCCATATAGCATCTTTTAAACTATCTAGGCCAACACTACCATAAGATAACCGAAGCCTTACGTTGTCTTCAGGTGTCCATATTGCATCTTTAAGATTATCCAGGCTTGGGGTGTCTATTGGATGGGATGGCAGGATTACATCTACATGCTCTGGTTTTTTATCTTTAACTTGATTTCCAACTTTGGTTGTCTGTCAAATAAATGCAACAATTAGTACATAATACACCAAAATGATATGAAATCAGTTACTATTGAGAACAAATGACAAGGTAATTTAGATAATTAATGTGATTTCTAAAAAAGATACCGGAATCATGATTCACCAATAGTTTTAACAGCTGGGGAACTTTGGAATTTGGTTCAACACTCATACCAATAGCCAGAAAATGTAACAGGTGTTTACTTATTGGAGTATGAGATCTAATGTAACATAGCAAAGAAGGGGAGAGACAGGCACTTTTTGGGGGGTTGGGGCAGCAACTTTGGTCTACTGCAATGAATAAAAAGCTATTTTTCTGTCGAGGCACTAGAATGATACAAGACAGAATTTTATTTTTCAATTAAATCATTTCTCACCATTGGATAGTATGTTTGATTTATATTATGTGTGGGGGATGGAGACACAAACTCTAGGTAAGCCTACGTCACTGATTGGTCTATATTGATAGTAGTAATCCAATCAGACCGAGTTAGATGTTTATGTTATGTACTTACAGGTGAGATTTGGCAATCTATTCTCTGATCTGAGTGATCTCCAATGAGATCGGTAACTTGTTTAGAATATAAAAGAGGTTTAAGCCACATTCCGCACGACTGTCCATGTTCAAAATAACCAAATGAATCACTAGTAAATGATATAACAAATGGTTTAATCTTCATCAATTTTGTCTCTAATTCAGGAACCAATGATGGAAATTTTGTATCTGGCATGAAAGGGTACATTAAATTTATATGTGGCATCCATCTATTATAAGCTTTATCATATTTCCTGAAAATATAAAACAATTAGACAACAATGTAGTGCATAAAAAAATTCTTTTGATCTACAAATTGTCCTAGATTTCATTTCATGACCATTGGCTGTGGAATTTTTTCAAAGTAAGGATTAAAAGGTGTTTCTGGGTCCTTATGTTGCTTCAAATATAGTTTTATATATGAAACAAATTATTACCAGTACCGTAACTAAATATTAGGCCTACAGGACACTGGTCTTGGTTTGTGTATGCTTGTGTGGTGTATGACAGCAAATTTTGACCAGAATTTTCACCAACAGGTACTCTTGTTCAACTTCCAATATTTAACACTCCCATAAAGCAATTTCATAATGTCCAAAGCCAGCATGGCCCAATAAAAATCCAATTCCTATTAGGCCTAATAATACTATTGAATATAACACAACACAGTTTTATGGATAACAATCACTATATAATTAATAATTATTATAAACACACAACGTTTCGACAAGATTTCACTGGTCGTTATCAAGCATATGACCAGTGAAATCTTAACACAAGGTACAATTTTATGGATATACAATTACTGAGTTTGATACTAAGCGACGTTTGTACCTTGTGTTAATATGTTCAATTACTAAATGCCAATCAAAGAAGATACAGTGAAATCTTGTCGAAACGTCGTGTGTTTATAATAATATAGTGATTGTTAATATTATCCATAGAACTGTCACTGTGTTGTGTTATATTATGTTCAATCGCTAAATGCCATTCTCAAAGATTATAATACTATCGAGTCTATTGTCGTGTCATGGATATATTGTTAGGATTTCTGGCAATTACCTTGCGTGTTACACCTGATAAATAAAAACTTTGTAAAAGCCATATTTCGAAACCAATAATAATGTAGACTACTACTACTAGGCTAGTAGGCCTACTACTTGCCTTCTTATATTCTGTATCTGTTCCCACACAAACTTTGGTGGAATAATAACAACTGCACTCTTATTTGATTTACTCATATTTTCAGAACGGTACTGCTCTATAGGCCTATGACATGACACCTTTCTTATTCCTAGCCTAACCTAGAATTTTAAACACCGGATAACACTTCAAAATTATTGCAGAATCTGCAGAAAACACTGTTGACAAAAGTGTCAAGTCTGTTGTGCAATGCACGTTCATGTCAAGGGAGATAACTTAAAGGGAGATAAATACACTTTATAAAATTGAATATTCCACAACCCAAATATAAGGAGCTAAATCGCTAACATTTGGGACCTAGATATTGATACAAATAGTATTTATTGCGCATGCTTTACAGATAAGAATATGGCGTCACCGTTTGACATGACTTGTGGAAATATGTCTAGTGTCTAGCCTCGTTCATTGAGTTCCTTGTTAAACATTTGTGTTACACGATTCGTGTACCAATGATAAAATGTTTATTTTGTCTTAAATATTGGATATCAGAAGCCCATCTTTTCCCGGTAAGATCACAACATCAATGTTGATTTAAATTGACAAATAATTTGTGTTTTCAATGTCAAAGACTTTGGACGATATTGAGTTAGAGACTTAACTACTTTAAATAGAACCTTTGAATTTTGTAATGTGGTGTATCATCATAATGACAACATAAATGGCTTTGTATTTTATAAAGCGACACTGTTGCAAAGACATCTATGTTAAAATTATTTTTGGAATGTATTTTTAAAATAAGTTCTATCACATATCTAAAACTGTTTGACAGCAACATTACCCTTTAAAGTGAACATACAAGTAATTGGTTAAGACATAGTTTTTATTCAAATTTATAATCCACATGATTGAATAACAATATTATGCAAAAACAGTTTTATAACAAAACAATGTTGCACTACATACATAAGTCAAATTGACTTTATTACAATACACAAGTCAAATTCACTGTGTGTGTTACTATATTGAAAATGTTTAAAATTGTCAGTTTTATATATAAATATCACATTAAAAATATCCTATTAAGGCAAATATTTGTTATGAAAGCATCTGATATCATTTGACAAAATTTAGATTTTTAAAGTCATATACACATTTGATTTAATATTTCTTCATCACCAACAAATAATCATTTATCTGCGGTGCATTATACAGCCAACAGATTTCCCCTGAAAGGTTATATGTGCGCTACCAGTAGACAAAGCATTGTTGTCGACAAAGCATTGGGGTTGATAAATTCTATTTCCAAATGCAAATTTTTGTAATGAAGATTTGTTTGTTTACGTCGTTGATTGTGGCCACTATGTTTAGGTTTGTATAACCCAATCATTGTATGAGTTACTGACTACTTAAATATATCAACATGCCAAGGTTTGGAATTCTCCAGTAGGACATACCAACAGCTTGGTAACGTCTGTGACTAGAAATCTGCAGCAAGAAATTGTTATGGTGTGCATTGATGGTTTTGGTTGACAGATTGTTTCTGATAAGAAATATTCATTATTGAGTACTGGCCTTAACCACTACTGGCCAGTGCATTTGAATGATTTTTGTACCTGTTTCTGACCAACAAAACACAGTAGATTCATTTATTGGAATGTTGAGCTTTGTAATTACATATTTGTCATTGATGCTTTGAGTTTTAAAATCATGTTATGTCAACATACTACTACCTTTACAAATATGCAGTGCTTTAGGTATAAATATAGATATTTAGATAAAAACTGACAAACAGTTTACATATAAGACAAATTTAAACAAATACAAAGCAATAAAACAATATACTCTATAAAACAATCATTTGGTAAAATATTGATATGATCATAATTCTGTTTTTTGATTCTTTTTGTTTTTACTACAATAGTTTAGAGGAGAACTTCCTGCACATAATGAATCTTTAAATGGTATACTTTTATCTAAATACAACTGATATACATCATATTCATCCATTTGGTCAACTATAAAATTGCACATATTTTGTAATCTGAAAAAATAATGACATCCATATAATTAAACCAGTGAGACTATCGAACCACTATACAATATTAGGAGTTTGGTAGGAAATTTTTTACAATTAAACTCTTTTTCAAGGATGCTAACATTGATGGAACTGATTAACGAATCAGTTGTTAGACTGTATCAAACTGCTTTTGTTACTGCTTTCATTGCTACTGAAAAGGTTGTTATAATGCGATGTCACACTATATGTCAGTGTTAATTTAAACTTCTGGTATACATAGCCTCAGAGAAACACAATCATAGAAATGTAAGAAAGGTGAACACTAGAAATATGAACTGTTGCTGTATTTCTTGTTATTTGGTGTAAAGATAAATTTAACTTATATAAATAATATAAATCAAGGACTTAGGTACCGTGTAACAATCTTACTTTACCTTAAGTTCTACATTAGCATGCATTGATTCCTAAATTGCTTCATCATTATTCGTAAATATTAATATTTTAGAATCGATATAACTAACACTCAGTAATTTTATACATTTATTTTCAATTTGTTTCAAACGTTGACACCCAAATTTGAAATAGAATATTTAAATAAATTACAAATTCATGGCCATTAGACCATATTTTGTATTTTGTCATATTTACCTCCTTGGCCAAAGACCCCCTCCTTGCATTACACCTGGAACATTTTCAGTTTCTAAACCAGGTCCTGTCAATCTGACCCTTCCATTGACCTCCTTTACTCCACATCTACAACACATAATAACATCATAAAATTACAATTAATATTTAAAATAGGAAAACGAGGAGGGGTACGGCAACACTCCCTTAAATAAGTAGAAAAGCTGGACAGGCTGGTACATCTGCGTAGGATCTGGATCAAAAAATGATGCCGGCGGGGCGGAGTAGTAGAATAGATAAAATTAAAGAATCCCCGCCAAACAGAACAGCTTTTCTACTTATTTAAGGGAGTGTTGCCGTACCCCTCCTCGTTTTCCAGTTTACTCTCTCCAGGCACGGTGAGCATCTTTTTTAGATCCACACGTCTAGGAAATTTTGAGCTTTTTTAGCCGCCTTCCATCTATTTAGTACTGCTAATGGACAACTTCAACAAAAAGAGAAAAACAGCTGATGAACCAGATATTTTCGTCTTAACCACTAATTTCAACAACAAACGTCTTCCAGAAAACGCTATCCCGTACCTCAAAACTTACCGCAAAATTCGAACGGGTCTATTCAAATGCGAACAACACATTTAATATTTAGAGAAATGTATCACCAATCGCTTCATACCTAAGGGTTTGAGCCACAATAAACTAACTCCACAGACTCCTACTTTTCCCTCCAAATATCTTATACTTTGGGAAGCCGCACATCAAGATTTCGGAAAAGCACTCACGAGAATCCTATCCAACTATTGGAAAAAAAGAAAAACCTACTTGGATTAAGCCAGAATAAATTTACTCCGACTTTTCCCTCCAAACAACTTATACTCTGGAAAGACGCACATCAAGAATTCTGAAAAGTACTAACTAGAATCCTCACCAATTATTGAAAGGAAGATGAATCAACACACACTTGGATTTTATTTAGAAAACCTATTTTCCTCCCGAAGAAGAATAAATATCACCAATACGTACCAGATCGAGGAATATCTAATTAAAACCTAATCGACACCCTAATTCTACAGCATTCATTTTATACGCTAGATTCTAGATAAACTGTTTTTCGTACAACCTCGCCTTTAAGCCTCAACTACCTTATCTTCACTTAGTATATCCTTCTCCCGTGGCCCTCTAACTACAGAAACTATATTTCATAGAGGTGACCAACAACCCATCTATTTAACCTGAATATGATCCACCACTCATCATTATCACCGATTTCACGATCCAAAAGAATTGAACCACCAAGCTACGTAATTACTCCTTTTAACTCTATACTCCGCTAATCACACAACCTTCAGTCCGATCGTAGCAAACCCCTTACGTATTCTAGTCTTTTATTCCTCCTCTGCACGTTTGAAGACTAGGAGGTTCCGGATGACCGAGACTATACGTATCAATACAGAAGAAGATGAAACAACCACCGCCTCAGCCATCCTGGAGTACATCATCTACTATTCATTTTAAATCGCTCCATAATTATCATCAATCTATAAACATTCTTAGTTCCATCCAACAACAACAGCAAAGAAAAAGAAGAAGAAACAGCCGTAGCCACAGCCATCCTAGAAGACATCAATGATAATTATTTTATTTAAATCCGCGATAATCGACCTATTCTTTGTTATTTTAAAATATTAAATCTTTACTTATTTTTATAATTATATTAATAATTTTACTTATTTAACAATCTTTAATTTAATTTTTAAAAATCCTTTTTGTACATACAAATAAATTTAACGATCCTCGTTTTTAACAATCCTTAATTTTAACGATTCTTTTCTTTCAAACCAATCATTGTACATTAATAAATTTAAAAATCCTGTGACGTCATCTCGTTTGTTTGTATATAAGGCGTCACAGGATTCACAAAAAATCATTCTTGAAAAAGGGTATTGCACCCGAAACGTTGGATTGATATAAAGATCTTTTAAATCTACAAGTCTGTTGCTGGTTCTGTTTGGCGAGGATTCTTTAATTTTATTTAATTTTATCTTTTAATATTTAAAATACATAATATACAGATACCTTTCTTTTATGTTTCTCAAAAATGTAATCAGAAAATAGCCCCCCCCCCCCTCACTCCATCATCATATAACCACAAAAACAAATATTGCAAGACAGTGTTTATGGCCTAGAAAGAAGAAGAAAGTCTTGATTTAGTTGTAAACCTAGAAGTCCAACATTCCTTTATAAAATTACAGATGATATTTAAAATGTTACTATTTATATTTAGATGGGTTTTCTTTTAGAATCCTAATTTCACATTTTAAATCAATATTTTGGGGGGAGATCCTACTGATGGCAGTACTGTAGTACCACAAGCTGTCACCATTATTAAACTAAAATATTTTATATAATTTCAATTTAACAAACTAAAATCTAAATACCGGTATATGAAAAAGAGAACTTATAAATTTTAAAATAAGTTCATAATAACCAGGGACCTGTTTCACGAAATTTTAACTAAGATAAAATCCAAATTTTAGTAATTTGATTGGATAATATTAGATTGATTTTAGTGCTTAGCCAATCAAAATTAAAGTATCTACTAAAATTTGGATTTTATCTTTAGTTAAAATTTCGTGAAACAGGGCCCAGTTTTCTACAAGTAAGTTAATATTGTTATTCATTTTGTATTTTTTGTTTGCAGTATTTAATGATAAAATTGACAATTAATGATTATGGCATTATTATGGATGTTGGAAAAATGGAGATCATTCACCTGTGTCAGCCTGTGGAATATGCTGTGACTAATTAACCTAGTATAATGGTAATTTAATAAACACAGCATTTAATCTTGGAGACTAATTTAAAGGAGCTAAATCACTAATATTTGGGACCTAGAAACTGACAGAAATGGGTCGCAACACATATAACAATGTACTATGAATGTATATAAACTGATTTACATTCAATTGTTTCTGTTTTTACTCTAATTTCAAATCAGTTATGTTCGGCGAAATATGCCAGAAGTCTCAATCGAATGCCAATCTTTAGTGTCTGGTTATTCCAGTCTATACCAATAGTATTGCAATGCTCTCCAGATAAGAATATGACGTTACCAATTGACATGACTCCACTCGGCAAACCTCAGCAGATTCCGGTACACTTCATCTAGCCTCAGCTGTGTGACAGTAAGTTATATGTACTTACACCTACACAATTGTGATGAGGCACCGGCTTACTTATTAGGAAAACTTGCCGCTTTTAGAAAGAATTTCTCAAAATTGCGTTGTTCGAAGAGTGTGTAGAATTTTCAGTGCAAAGTTGTCCTTGTTTAAAGAAAATCGGATAAACTTGAAAGAAAAACAGCTTCAGACTTTGAAATCTTTGTATGATAAAACATTGTTCAAAGGTGTCATTGTGGGCGATGCCGTTGGTAACCCAGAAACTTTAAAGTAGTTCCAATGGTGGACTTCATCATACAGCCGTGGCTAAATGTAGGGTAAGGTACTGGAGTCTGCTGAGGTTTGCCGAGTGGACATGACTCATGGAATATGTCTAGCTTTGTTCTTTGAGTCTCTTGTTACAAATGGCACTGAAACGTATTATGGTACATGATTCGTGTACCATTGGTAAAATGTTTATTTTGTCTTAAATATAGGATATCAGAAGCCCATTTTTTCCCGGTAAGATCACAACATCAATGTTGATTTAATTTGACAAATATTTGTGTTTTCAATATCGAAGACTTTTGAGGATATTGAGTAAATGGTAAAATGTTTATTTTGTTTTAAATATTGAATATCAGAATATCTTTTCCAGGTAAGATCATAACATCAATGTTGATTTAAATTGACAAATAATTTGTTTTTTAATGTCGAAGACTTTGGTGGATAATGAGTTAAAGACTTAGCTACCGCACCATACTTTAAAAGTTTCCTGGAAATTTGATACCATACCTTGAATAATGAAATTTTTGAATAACTTTAAATAGTTGATTCTACCTAAAAACAAAAAAGCAAACTTACGATTTAAACTCGTCTGAACAAACATTTTCAAAAATATCTAATACTTCAGTCTCTGGTAAATATTTCAAAGATTTTCTACTTCTGTGAGCTTTATCAAATCTTTTATTCAACTGAAAAAAAAAAAAAAAAAAAAGAAATTCTTCAATATATTTATATAGATTTTACCATTATAATTCACTTACATAATAAGTATAAAGGCATCACTGTAGCACATACATTATCAAGTGTTTTTTTAAATCTGGGTTGCGCTTGAATAAGCCTATGCAATATTAGGAGACGTAGTAATTCAGATTTAGATATTCAGATGATCTATGACATGACACCAACTTGCAGCCAGTACCAAGTGCCAGTGGTGGAAAATTGTGAGCGTAACAATAATGAAAATAATACCATATAAGCTATAATTGTACATCCATCGCATTTTAATTTATCTGGCATATAAATACTGTTCATTTCTTCATCATCTAGTTTTGGGGGTGTAAATTTGATGCTTCCACTACCATCTGGATTCTGGTTAACGCCTGAAATTTTTTCATCACAATTTACATAGTTCGTTGTCTCAATATACGCCGCAATAACGACCAGGATTGTTTTCAGAGTATACTCCATCATCAACGGACGGATAGGTCAATCAATCACTGTCGCTGTGCAGTTTATGGGCTATATGAAGTCAATTATTAATTGTTAATAAAGCAATCATATTCATAAGCTTGACAATAAAATTCCCGGCAAATAGCAAGTAGACACGTAACTTCACAGAGCATGCGCAACACACCTGCTACTTCCGATGAAGCACGCGATTCAAATAATTTAGCAAGCAGTAGCCAATTATAATACTGTACGGTATTATCTATGAATAGATCTGTGATTGTTAGGATAAACAAACAATACAAAGCTACCTTCTAATACATGGAACTACGATTTACGGAAAATACAAAGAATGGGATGGAATTATGGAAAATAAAATAATGTCATAACAGTGCAAACCCACACACATTTTGTCATTTAGATTGTTTGTATTGCGGCAAAATTTGACTTCAACTGGCGGAGCCATCCCGGACGTTATTTTCACCCCAAATCATTACAATTTCGTTTGTGTCTGAGGGCTCGACCACGTCGTTTTTACGCCACTATGCCTATTATGCCCCTTCTGCTCAGACATTGATACAAAGTCCATTTTTTTTTAAATTGAATGTCAAATTAATTCCCACCCCCGTTATGGACTTTTTTTTTTTTTTTAAAAGAAATACGGTACATCAGACAGATGTAAGCTTCGATAATATGTTTCCAAAAGATAAATCTGGCATGGGGCAACGGAGCTATGGCCTACTCTTTTTTCGATTTTGAACTGCTAGGGATCTTTAATGGTATACTTTCAAGGCACCCATTTTTTCCGCGCCATCCGAACGATTGTACACTTTTCATTGTCAAGTCCGCCGTCATGCGCCAGTAATATTGGAAGACCAGAAACTTTACATAGCATTAGCGGTATACTTTCTAATCAAAGTTGGAGAACATGTGGGAATAAAGACCAACGCAATAACAAAAAGTCGGGAAACAGTCAGTAGAGAATTCTCGAAAACATACAAGCAAGAAACATGACTTGCATAATATACAATTATACAGCCCTATCATTTTACATACATCAGTCGACCCTATTACATACCACAGACAGAGTGAGTTTCATTTCTTATCTTGTATCTGGTCTTGGAGTAACCTTAACACTAACAAACGCAGTAACTGCATACAGTATACAAAAGCTTTAGCAAGGGTATGTATTAATATCTATATTGCGTTCTGTATGTTATTTTTTTCTAATGCAGCATTTCACACACACAAAAAAACAAAAAACAAAAACAAAAAAACAAAACGAATAAATAATGAAAGTTTGAAATTTTAATATTCATTTTATATTTGGAATAGTTTTATTATGATTTTCATACATGAAATGAATAACACCTGTATATTTAAAATGAGATTTACTAGGTATAGTCAAGCGGACTAACATTGACTAGGTTTTGAAATCGTCCAACTGCGGGTATCGCAAGGAAAGCGTTGATTATTCCTGGGATATTTTGAATCGAAGAATAATATCAAATATGTCGCTGTTTGGGCTAGATACTCCTCCTAAATATTGAATACTTGACGATGGGAAATGAAATTAAGCTCATACTAGTCCCAAATGATCATTGAAGTATTGTGTAAACGGTAAACACCCCATACCTTTCCTTCGGAAATTGCACGTTATTAGGCAACATTTAACACCCGTCAAAACAGAACGTAGATGAGTAGGACTGTTATATACATGTATATAGGATGTGAACCTTTCGGACTGAAGGGGGTATTCATGTTAGATATTCTTTAGCCACGGATTGCATTCATTGACTATTAAATCCCTTCATTATAGTCGAAGGTAAATTAAATCTGAAATAAAACCAGACACATTTATATCTTCTAATTATTAATATGTTTTATATAAAACAAGAGTTTGGCAGACAGCCATTTTCATATTCCCTTGTAGTGTATGATCAACTGTAGCTTTATATCAGTGCTATGATAAAGATGAATTGAATATTATATAGGCGTGTCCCCAATAGGCAAATACCTGAAACAAGACCAGTGTTAATAAAGTTATGCGGTATTCATTTCTTTTTTAATTATATTTTTGCATACACCAGGATGGAATATTATCCACCCGAACATTAATGATGTCCAACCCTTTGCCAGGGCAGCGGCATTTAAAACGTCCAAGTCTATACAGGACATATTCTTCTATGGTAGTCGTTGGGAAGAGAAGGAATTTGAGGCGTCGATTACATTTTTAAGTAGGACCACTTGAACTAATCAAAGTACACCACTGCAATATCAGAAAAAAATTCAAATTCCAATTATGTAAAATAATCCGAAAAATATATGAAAGCAATAACAAAATCTTGAACTGTTTAATCGATTAGATTATCATATAACATTAAGTGTAAATGGCATGCACGAATCAAATATATAAATCATATAGAAATTTCTTCAGACAGAATATCCTTAATCTTAACAGCTGGTGAAGGGGGTAGAATGACCTATACTAACGACCTTTTCATGCTCATCACATTTCAATCTCGGCATCGCCTCATATCCCGACAGGCATTTCGTTTGGGAGCTTTCCATCAGTAAGCCAGTATTAGGTAGAGACGGGGTTTCTCTGTTATACCATCAAGGTAAGCTATATATAACATAGACATTAAATCTGTTTACAAATTTCACGTCTGTGCTTGCATGCTGTTCTCCGCTAGTACCATCTTTTTAACACTCTCCTTGAAAAATCGCGTACAACAACCTTTATGCGAATCTGTTTTGCATTATCACTTGAAAATTTAATTAAGCATACGAAGAACTAAGTTCTTCAGGATAAGTTTACTTTGTCAATAGAGAACAACTTCTGGACTACCTTTCAATAGTTTACACATCTACAGATAGCAGACGGTTGTGTGTTAAAGTTGTTCAAGGTAAATATTATATCAGTTTTAACTATAAAATCATCGAATCTCACTTTGTCGTATTGGTATTTGTTTTTTTTAGAGGTGTATGTTTTGACCTTCAGTATAATCTTGTTGTCTAGATCTCAACATCATGTCAAGGTTTCATGATATTGTCAATCCATAAATAATCTTCTAATGGCACATCTTAAACTACAAAATCTTATGTCTTTTTATAATGATTTTTGTAATTTGTTCTATGTAAAATTGGAATTGGCAGTCATTTTGATACGAATTGCCTAAATCTAAAGTTGAACAAACCACGTTATATATTGTGTGTAAAAATAGCTGCCAGACTACTGAAAGAACTTTTAGTACAAAATAACACATGATAAGCACAAGGTCCGTATCTATATATACATGTATATAGCGGGAGAATGAAAGATATCTCTTGCTGTTAATAAACGTATTATTCAATATACTTTATATAGGGAAACATTTAAATTTTCTTAAATCTTCTAAAGGTATTATTTAATATACTTTATATAGGGAAACAGTTAAATTTTCTTAAAACTTCTAATTGTCTTAATTAAATGAATAAAAATCTTAGCTAACTATCAATGGAGCTCAGGGCCAGATTAATCACATAGAACTACATCACCCCATGCCAGCATACTACACGTGCTTTGGGTAAGAGAAATTAATCAGTAAATTGACCGTTAATGTTTGTCTGATAACACACCATAGGTTATAGTGTGTCTTGATTCTATCAATCATAAATACTAACCTTATCGTCATTAATGTCATATATCTACATATTGTAAGAATGTTATTAATACAAATTACTTCTTTGAACCGTGTGGAATTTTAATGCTATAAATGTTTTCAATTTTAATGCTACAAATGTTGTTTTCAATTTGAATGCAATGATGTAATAATTATACAATACTTTCCATCCCATTAGAAGTACAAAAACAGACCAAATCGTGAAAAATCCGAATAACATTTGCCAGGAAGGCATGTGTTGAACTTAAAACTGTCCAAATTAGGGGTATCAATTGCTCCTGAAAATTTAAGCTACATTAATTCATCCTGCCAATATGCAAAATAATATCTATATAAGATAAAATAAAATGGACGACTTAATGATTAAAAAATAATACACAATTCATTTATTGTTTATAGACGATTGTCATTGTGGTCGGAGTTTTAAAGACACATTGTTTTGATCAACTTTGTAGAGTTGACCAAAATCACCAGCGTACATCGTCAAAAGTACCGGCCAGGTTATAGATCCTTGCGTCATTCCTCACGGTAACATTTTGGATATGACGGACAGCGTGAACAGTGCCGGATACAGCGCCCATTCTTGCTGAACACCATACTCTATCTCACATTGTCTTCTTCCGTGAAAAACATTTGGTTATGACGGATTGCAGGAAACCAATATGAACTATATCCATCATCATAAGATTAAAACATTCTTTTAGCTAGTAGTGATTTGTATTCGCCAAGTCATCGTTTTCTTGGCTGTTTTTTTTCTTTCTCAAAATAGAGGTTCTTTTTGTACCAAACATCCTATATATCATGGTGAGCAAGGGCATACTTGAGATGAATACCTATAATATCTGTTAAGCCTATCATCCACCTGTTGAAATACAAATCTTGTTGCCTTTGTTCACGTGTTAAACACGTTTATTATATAAATACCCTTTACCATTTTAAATTTATTCAAACCACATGTTCTAAAAACGATGACCAGACAGATATTTATTCAATAGAAGTTCAGGGGTTCAACCGAATAGGGATATCACTTATGTATGAAAATAATCATATATACAGGTCATCCATCTGTATATTTTGAAGTTTGTGTACCAGATCATATTATTCTGAGATTCTAATGGGAATGTTGCAAGCTATATAGTTTTATGTGTATTGATAATGGTATATGTTAGGATGTAACGATGTTTGTGTGTATTCATTACGTTATATGTGTAAGTGTGTAATGAAATGAAATGAAATGCAGTTTAACGTCCTACTGTTCTGCTCCTAACCTGGGCTAATGAAGACGGGCATACGCCATACAGTGTGCTATGAAGGAAATTTTGCCCGGACAGCGGCACGGCCTACTCTTGTATCGAATTCCAACTGCCAAGGGATCTTTTACGTGCACGCCAATGTGTACACGGGACCTCGGTTTTTCGTCCCATCCGAACGACTAGACAGCTTTCCTTGTCAGTCCCTCCGTCCTGCATCACTGACAAGGGAGAACCACGCCGGAAAATCTGGATGAACTTTCTCGGCCAATGCAGGGATCGAACACCCGACCTCCAGGCTAGCGAGCTAGCGTCTTACCCACTTAGCCACGTGATCATCTAGTGTGTAATGAGATGTGTATTCATTACGTTATGTGTTAGGGTAACGATATGTATATCAATTATATTATGTTTGTTAGGGTGTAACTGTAACGATTCGAGTATGTGTCGTCATCATGTTGTGTGTTTGGCGTGTATTAGGGTGTTATCAGAGTTATTTGTAGGCGCTAAGGTTAAAAAGTATTATGTTTTGGATGTGTATTAGGTTGTATATTGGGGTGTTATCAGAGTTATTTGTAGGCGCTAAGGTTAAAAAGTATTATGTTTTGGATGTGTATTAGGTTGTATATTGGTCTGAGTTCTATGTATATTCCGTAAAGTTATATATTTGTAAGCGCTAAGGTTAAAAAGTATTATGTTTTGGATGTGTATCAGGTTGTATATTGGTCTGAGTTCTATGTATATTCCGTAAAGTTATATACGATTGTACCCTGTGTGTATTATTTAGTCTGTACATGTATATTCAATCGTTTATAGGTGGATATTAGTTATTATAAAAGAAATAAAACAATACGATATCTGAATCTTATGTGGAAGCAGACGTTAAACACCAAGAACGAACGAACGAACGATATCTGAAAATAAAACTATTGATAATTTCCATATACACAATATTGTTATAAAGATGATTTATAACAATTTTTATATCAATGTTATTTCGATGCGCACAATAAAAATGTTACATGTCTAAAGTCACATATATTTGTTAAGAATATGTCGTTTAACTAATTATTCACAGGAATGAATGTTCTAATTATGTGTATTCACTTTTTTAGCTCATGGAAATCAATATGTAGTTGTGGTGGGGCGGTGGCAACGAAAAAAAAGGGGGTGGGGAAGGTCGCCAGTAAGCCAGTTGAGGTTTGTGGAGCGTTGTGAGCCCACCTTGAAAAATTGTGAGGTTTTATCAACAATTCTACCCCAAACTATAAGTAGAAGCATCCTTTCATGTCTGGGGAAGGGGAGACCTCAAGCAAATATTGCAGTTTTAGGCGGTACTCATATTTTGCGCTGTCGACACCTTTGCACAGCTTACTATAAAACCAGATATTTTATCATTTTTTAGCCAATAAACCCCCGATTTTGAACCTGTTTTGTACTTAATTGTTTTGCAATTCTATCCCTAGCTATCTGTAAAAAATATCCTTTCAGGGCCTAGGAAGCGAAGCTCCCGACAAAGGTTTGCAGTTTTCAGGACGTTTGAAGTTTTAAATTCCATTGACAACCCATCATATTTCGCGTGTTGGTTTCCCATTGGAAATCGTCATTAGGAACCAAAATATTGATCATTAATGGAACCTTCTGCATCCCTGTGCTGAAAATAAAACCCCTTTAAAACATAATAAGCGTATGTGCATTATTTTTGTCAAATTATAAATGAAATGAAATGAAATGGGGTTTAACGTCCTACTGTTCTGCTCCTAAACTGGGCTAATGAAGACTGGTCAAATTATAAGGATGTCGATCTAGTAAAATGTGTATGCCAATAACTGTGTTTATCTTATACTTTATACTTCCTATTTTTCATGATATTTTGATTACAGAATGAATGACGTAATATAGGTGGATAAACATAACAATTGAAAATGGTTTCTTAGTTTAGCGGTGATTCACACCGAATACTTATAAATAAAAATTACTCATCCTAGTCTATTTTTCTCTTAGTACAAAATGGTTACAATATCATCTCTTTACTGAAAACAATATAATATAGATCATGCCATTACCATAATAGATACTGTTCTGTAACCTTACTGATGATCTCAACACCCACCGCACCGCCATGACGCATCCCACCCCAACCACCGGCGTTTTCGTAAAATAAATTTAATTCTATCTTTTTTTTTTACACAATCGTTTGTTCTGTAGTTTTTCTTGTCTTTGCTTTGTTGTTTAGTTGCTTAGTTTTGCGTTGTCTGATGAAGGGTGCTCTAACTGTTTAATGAATCAACCTAAGTGTTTTCGACTACGGGTATTTCTATTTGTATCGGACACTTGTAAACGTACAATCGAAACTTTTACTTTTGCTATTATTTATATGCATCTGTAGAACACCCGGTACCACATCCCGTTTATCTCGGAAGTTCATACAAACATCAACTATTGTTGTATGTTTGTAATTAATCCATCTGACCATCGCATAACCTGGTGGTAATTGCACCGAGGTTACCTCTATCAGGTAGCTTTCGTTTCTGTAATCAACTTTCCCTACAAATAGCTATATTGGAGGTGACGGGTGTTGGTTGAACCCATGAAAACACTTCTGTTTAGTTGGGACGTTCACATAGCATAATTGACATAGTTTTAAAGCTAAAACATGTCTGATGTTTCATCGGTATTGCATGTTTACTTTACATATCTGTGTATATAGTTTTTTTTATTATATGATATATTTGGGTGTGTTCGATTACCTTATCTATATTGATATAAAGTAGATATGGTTTATGTTTTTTTCTTATATCTTATCTATTCTAACCTCTACCATGTGTTATGTGATTTTATATCATCCTGTGGATAAAAACGAATATAAGTGTCTTTCGAAAATAAAGAACTTTCATGTCGTATCAATCACTCAATGGATTTTCCTTTTTCGATTTATTAATCCTAGTGTAGTGTTAGGTATGCAAGCAACGAGATTATTTAGTTTTTACACCCATAAAATGGGAATTCAAAAATTGATCCGAGGAAAATGTCCTTCATCGCAGAACTGTAGGTCGTGAAACCTCATTTCAGATCATTTCCTTACATTTCTCTATTTCACTGAACAAATCTAGCGTTTAGTCCAATAAGGAAAATCTTTTGGTTTTAAACCTTTTTGGATGGTAAAGCGACGACTTTATGTTGACGGGCGTATTATATCTGTATATAGGCGTATTATGTTGTTGTTAGTTAGTTGTATTTTACGTCCGCTTCCACCGTGGTGATATCGCAGACAAAAGGCGTATTATCTGTGTGTGAGCTTTTTATCTGAACGTGGGCGTATTATCTGTCTGTGGGCGTATTGTTTGTATGTGGTAATCCATGTTTTATCTGTATACGTCTGATATTTGTATCCGCCCCGGCAACTAATTGATTTAAACTGGGAACTATTTGTATTCTTCTAAGAATAGATTTTTCATCATGATGTAAAGCAAGGGTATTGCTGATTAATTCTAGTACAGTTCTTGATAAATGGCTACAAGTTGATTATTATGTAATCTTAATAAAGCCGATCAATAAATCAATTTGGGAAATACAGATGCTTTAATACCAGATGTTCAGTATAAAACAGGATGACTAGTTGTGTAGATATCTTGCTTTACCAACGAGGAGAAAATAAAATAGAAACTATTTTCATTCTCCTGAAGGCTGGGCGCCAACCAAAAATAATACCACTCTGACATATCTCTCGATATACTTTATTGCGAAGCTATCTGGCAGTCATTCTCGCCCCCTCAACTTTAAACACAAAACTAACCACTATAGATATAATATCAACAATTTACAAGTGAGACCCGAGAAGGTTACCTGGAATATTTTGAGTCATAAATATTATTATCAAAAAAGACAATTGATGTTTCTAGATTGTCGAATCCACCCCACACGGTTCAGTACAATTTGTTAATTCTTAATTTTTTTTTAGACCATCGAAATATAAATTTATACTTGTAGCATGGACTGAGAGATGCCTGATAAGTTAGTTTTTAAACTTCCTAAATATTCTACTTGTCAATTTTCAAGTTTGCTTTATAGTGTGTAACTTTGTACTCGTTGTATTGTATATACTATTTTAACATTTCAACATCAATATGCTATGGTGTTTTGCCAATGTATTTAAAATATAGTCGTATTACCCAATCTAAAATTAAAACTTTAAGTTAAAACATTGATAAACAATCCTATTTTTTACGGGTTCTCCTTTAAACGACTAATTTATGTGTGATTTACCAATCATGTGTAATTTCAACCTTCACTATTTTTATTGTTTAACTGCCATAAAAATCATAGCGATATACAAATTATTCTGAAATTTTTGCGTTTAAAATGATACTTTATTGATCAAAAATGAACCGAGCTACCCATGCACCATGTCTAATTTTATAATGAAATGAAATGAAATGAGATGAAACGTGCTACTGCTCCGACTCTAATTTGTTATAATGACTGAAAGCCATTTTCATGGGAAAGTTATAGATTTTATCGTTATGCTGAAAAATGATTTAAAACATGCACGATAATAAAGCATGGCAAATTACTGATGGAAAATAGTATCCAACTCGAATGATTTATTACCCATTTTATTGCAACATGTACCCATGTATCATGGAAGGCAACATACGCCATAATGCTAAATGATTTCCGCCATAGTTGCTCTATAATAAATAGCACAACATGTATATACATCTATCATATACTGTATGCAAGACCTTATTTAACTGTCTCAACACCTGGTAAACACCTGGCCCTATATTAAGAGATCCACCTTCTTAAAAATAATTAAATATATAACACCCTAGGTGAAACAGATGGGGTAAATACTCATGTAGGTTTTGTACTATCCAATGTTTAATTTTTCAAAATTTAGGCATGTAATCGTAAAGTTGATCCAGAAATAAATCCCAATCCAGTCTATATTAATTTTACTACCGGATCGGAGGGGGGGGGGGTGTCACAGTGGTTGAGTGCAAAATCAGACGATTCATTTGGTGACAGAGAGATTCTAATTTAGGTTTGAAAATATGAAGGTCACCCTCAAATCGCAACGAAAGCTTCAGCATTGATACGATTGACTGGGGATACGTCACTTTTGGCTAAAGAGTTCTCATATAGCCCCTAAACGACCAGCTAGGATTCGTACCTGAAGTTTGAAACTTATCTTCTGTTTTATCTAACTTGTGTTACTCGCCTAGTTACTATCACAAGGTTAAACCGACACTGGTTATTCTGCCAAATACATGAAAATTCTACAGAATCAGCAGTATTGTAGGAAGATATTACTATTATAAGTCTTGTGTGTGATATGAACCGGTGTTATTTATGTTGTTCTTTCAATCGTGTATACATAATTATCTTGAACTCATTGTTTTGGTTACACAAACAAAAAGAACAAAACTGAAGCCATTATGCGAAACAGAAAGTTAAATTAGATTTTAAGTTGGTTGTATGGTGCACAGATAACAATTTTTACGATCGAAGATAGAGCAAATTGTATTGGACCTTTTATTTCATAAAAGTGATTTTCTAATGTTGACGTAGGAAAATGTGGAAATCTGCCTTGGCAATATTTCCGCAGTAGCCGCACAAAGAGAACTATAAGTCTATGAGAAATGCCTTTAGATCCAAGACATAGAATCTTTAAGCATAACATTTTGATGCTGGCGATTTGCATGTAAATGCCATTTAGAAGATAAAGGAATTATCAATGGCTGTATTATATTTCTGGCGAAAGTTTTATAACCTATTGACCTTTATCAAGTACGTCAGTGATGTTAACATTACTGTAGTAGTGCCATTGGTTTGAATTCTAATAAAGGTAACATCCCCAGACAAACCGATTATTTATCACTATCTAATACCAATCATTGTACTGACTACCTATATAAATATACTATAGAAATTAGCCATTTTACCTCATGGTTATTTAACCTATATATCTCTACTATATATATTTTAACAATTGTACTATTTATTTTACTACTAAGATAATAATGAAATTTGATTAAGGGGAGGGTGAGAAAAATACGGGATTTCAATTAAATTGAGGTCAGTTAGTCAAAACATTATAACTTTCGCCACAATTTTTTCTAATAGTATTTAATGTAAAGTCACTTGACTGATACACCCATATTTTACAGTCCGTCCTGGGGTTGTTCGACTGGTCCTAATAAGTATAAGGAGACAACTTAAGCAAACATGGGGCATGATAGCCGAGCAGTAACAAAACTGGATACTCAACTGGAATGTTCCGGATTCGAATACCGGCATGGGGCCAGGTTTTCTTGTCGTTGATGGCACAAGGATTAGCCGAAAGGACCCCTGCGTTCATATTGGCGTGCACGTAAATAAACTCTTTTCGGAACTATAGGCGGAAACGCAGCTGTCGGGGGAAAATTATCCTACCTCGTATTGTGCAAGCAACCGTCGAAATAACGAAAATAAATATAATGTTCGTCGTAAAATGACCGAGGGATTGTGTTGATGAGGCATTGAATTTCATTCGCTTCCCTAACAAAATATACTATTCATGCACCGAAACCATGTAATCAATCTACAGGTCAGAGTTTGTGAGGTTTTTTTTTTTTTATCAAACTTGATGTGATTGTTCGGCTGGTCATATGAATAGTCACTCCGGTCAAAATTTGGAGACTTTCGAAATCTTTTATGAAAAGCTAATGAAAATGTTCAGTTAGTATAAAAACAGAATCCTGTCGATTTTTCACAAAGTATTCAGTATGTCATCGACACCTTGCACATTCCTGGGGTCTGTTTCACGAAATTTTAACTAAGATAAAATCCAAATTTTAGTAATTTGATTGGATAACATTAGATTGATTTTAGTGCTTATCCAATCAAAATTGAAGTATCTATTAAAATTTGGATTTTATCTTTAGTCAAGATTTCGAGAAACAGGGCCCAGGTCTAAGAGTTTTTGAAAGGGACTTATAACTTTAGCAACATGCCCTCATCTTGGCTGCCTCCCTGTACAAAGCTTTATTTTCATGTGAATATGTTTATGTTATAGGCTTCCACCGGGGTGATTAATATCGCAATGTATATTTTCTCTGATTTGCAATACCATGTTTAAGAAATTAGAAGTTATGAAAAACTAAAAAAAGATATAGTTGAATACAACAAGACATTAACGCACTCCAAAGTTGTTTGCCCAAATCACTGTGTAAACTAAAGACACCCCTATATGATTAATAGTAATAAATGTAAATAATACAGTTGACGGTGAAATATTAAAGGCAGAAGAAAACGTGAATTTAATCTGTGTTAACCGTATATTTATATGTATGTATTCTGTCAGTTGTTTATACCTACTGATAATACATTTACTATGCTTTTGATTAAAATAGAATTTAAAGCCATGTGGATCCCATCATTTCTCAAACGTGATGTTACTCGGATACTAACTGTTTGCTTTTCCTATTTTCATAACAGACTTCTGCATATAGGTAAGAGTATATAAATTATCTCCTGCAAATTACGCTTTAACAATCACAACATACATTATTTTTAAAAAAAATAAATCAAAACAGCATACCTTTTAAAATATGTAAAACATGCCTGATTGTTATGTTTTGTGTTTATGATCCGATCAAAGTTATATTTATGTCAAAATAATCTGTCTTTCGAAAATATAAGTTATTAATTTTATTGTCATATTTTTCTCATCAATTTAATGTACATGTAGTTCGATGTGCTGAGTACGGATTTATCGCGTCCTTTATTCTGTGGTATACTAATAGACACAGTGGGGATTTTGTTCGCATTTATCGCACAATAATAATAATGATTATATTGCCGTAATACATGTATACACCGATGATAAAACGTTCATAACTTTTAGACGAAAATGCTCATTACTGAGGCCATGAACATTGCACTGAAATCTGTAAATCTCATCAAAAACGAAGCCAAAGATTTATTTTTTGGTAAACAAGTTTGTGAGAAAGTGGTTGCCAACTGTATAGCACCATGATGATATGGTTTCCTTTCCATATCTTCTGTAGATTTTCTTTTTATCTAAAACGATAATTTCACTCATTTATCAGATTGATCTAGTACACATACATTTTACCGTTGACAAGCCTTCAAAAACCAACAGAAAACTTATGGCTGTATACTAATTGTATGTTTCGATGTTTGGTTGTACTCGAGAGAATTATTAGGTATAGTGTTGAATTTCTTTCCTTTCTTTTCTACCGCTTCAGTTCTAGATTTTCTCGTGTTCGCCATCTCTAAACTAATTTATTTGCGCGTTACAACCATCGTCTGTTATGTTCGCTTAGCATAACTCAAAAGTTTTCATCTAAACGACATACCACGATGAATCTAATCACCTCTTGATTGCATCTCAGTATTTGAAAGTAATTTTGTTACAAGAGGAATGTCAAAGCGATCGACACTGTCGTTGATTATTTATAGTGATTTTGTTTCAGGGCCAGTTGACATCAGCTCAGAAGAACATTGCTGTTTGCAGTCAATGTGTTCGGAGTAATGAATTTGAAGTAAACAGTATTCCAATTGGACTGTGATTTTAATCAAGGTGTATTGAATAAATACCTGGCCCAATGGGCAGCGGAGACAGACAGTATATAACCCTGACGGGAGGTGCTCCCTGGGGATTTCGGCTTCAGGGTGGAGGACACTCACCTCTTAAGGTTTCTAAGGTAAGCCGATATTTTACTATTTTTATATAGAAGTTTTTGTTAAATCTTTTATCGTTTCATGGTATAGGTACATTTTATACCTTCTGCCCTGTGGGAAGGTTATCTAATTGAGCTTTCTACACTTTTAAGGACGTTTAAAGCCCAGTTATCCTTTGTCAGCGGATGCACACACTTGGCCGGTTGTGACAAGTAGTAGTGCCACTTTGAATGAGACAAAGGACGAAGGACAGAGTTCCACATGTACGTGAAGGATCCCCGAAGGAGAGCCGCTGGAAACATTCTTCGCTCTCGAATATGTAAAGTGTTAAACCCCGAAACCATATCGCTTGTTATATCTGTGTTTTGTTATGCAGTTCTTCTGTATTATCTCACAGTTTAACACTATAAATCATATTTCGTATCATCAATGTATAAATGATGCTTTTTGGTGGCTCAGTGCGTAAGACGTTGACTCGCTAATCTGGACACCCAGTGTTCGATCCTGTTGTGGGCCTTGTCAGTGGTGCAGGACAAGGGCCTGGCAAGGGACAACGTTTCGTCGTACGGATGGGACGAAAAACCGAGGTCCCGTGTACACATTTGCTTGTATGTAAAAGAGGCCTTGATAGTTAGAATTTGATATAAAAGATTAGCCCAGTCGGAGCAAGACAGTAGGCCGTTAAACTCCATTTCATTTCTGTTTAGATTTTTATTTTGTTTTAACCTTGAAGAATTCTTCATTTTTCGGGACCCACAATGCAACTTGGCAACATCTTTTTATTACTTGGATTGATGTATAACTCAATACCTGAAAAATAAAGTATGTGTTAACCGTTCGCATTCCTAAGATGTACGTTAGGTTTTAGTGTTGTGTAGATTTTCGTGGTTTGTGTTATATCACAGAAAGCGAGGATTTCTCGACTCGTGAAGTAGCACACGAGTAGTGGAATCACCGACCTCGAGACGAATGTTTTGTTCTATTGCGGGGGGTCTGTTCTCTTGGGGTTCCCTTGTTGGAATTTTTGTTGTCGGTGTAGAACAGTAGGACGTAAAGGCCCATTTCATTCATTTGTAAGGGAAATTTTGCTCGAACAGCTGCGCTACAACCTACTGTCTGGGGATCTATAACGTGCTGTCAGTGGTAATACACAGCACATCCGAAGGACCGATCGTTTGTCCTTGCCCGACCCTTCGCCTTAAACCACTGACACAAGGAAACCAGGGTGGAAAATACCAAGGAACTTTATTGGTTATCACCGACATGTATCCCTGGATCTTCTGGTTAGTGAGCCAGCTCCACATTTAGGAGCCAGCATGTCTCCCACACACAGGCTTGAAATCCGCTTGCTGCATTAACATCCATTGTCCTGTCTACTGATGATGATTTCGTAATTGTCAAATTTTCTAAATGACAAGATCAAATGTGTAGTAAACGTGTTTGAAATCGGAGTAATTGGAGACAAAGCCCCAGGTCCACCATATTTAGGAGACCACTGAGGGCCACACACAGGTTCCATCGGATGACTGATAGATTCTAATTTAGATTTGAAAATATGAAGGTCATTATCTAGGTTCTCATTCAGTCCACAATCGTGTGCCCTATTTTAACTAGTGACTAGATTAGTTGTCTTCCGATTAAAATGTTTTGAGAGGGATTCGAGGCAAACCTTTGATAGATTAATTAGTTTGAAAATATGTTTTTAGTCCAAATATATCGTCAAATCACGGGAAGGCATCTTTAAAGGAGCTAAATCTCTTTTCTTTGGCACCTAGAAATGGACACAGATGGGTCGCAACGCATATAATAATGTAATATGAATGTACATGTATCTAAATTCATTTACATTCAATGGTTCCTATTTTTAATGTAATTTCTAATCAGTTATGTTCGGCGAAATACACGAAGAGTCCAAATTGAATGGCAGTCTTTGGCGTCTGGTTATTCCAGTCTACACCGGTAGTATTCTCCTGTGGGATATGTTTAGTCTCGTTTACTGAGTCGCTTCATTACAAATGACAGTCAAAAAGCATTCTGGCGCGATTCGTGTTACAATTTTAAAATTTTCATTTTGTCTTATATATTGAATATCAGGAGCCCAACTTTTCACGTTAAGATAACAACATCAATGTTGATTTAAATTGACCGATAAGTCGTGTTTGCAATGTCGAAGACTGGATGATATTGATTTAAGGACTTGCCTCCTTTAATTGCAGACCCTGGCTGTGTCGCGAATCAGCCTAGGGTGTAATTATAACTTTTGTGCTGTATTTTGATCAAGGATCAGACTGACATTTGATAATTTTGATATATTTAATTAATTCAACTATCTTTAAAAATCAAAACATTGAATAAGCGTCAATGTGTTAAAGACAAGTACTAATTAGTGGGCTTAATATTGCCAACACGAGCCAGATTCTTTCAATAGCATCCAAAATACTACAAAAACAGACCGACGAAGACGGGTATGTTATAGATATGCATATTCCACATATCAAAATTTTTAATTTTCATAAAAAAAGGACAAAATTCGTAAACTGTTACCCAGTACAGTGAATATGATGTGTAGAATATAATATATCTTTTCAGTCATTTTTTTTTAAATACACAAGGTTCTATTGCCAAAAAGTTATAAGATCACTAATGGTACATCACATCGATGCCAAGAGCTTAAGTCCATGAATAACTGAATATATAATAAATAATGTTCTATTTGCCTGGTTGGTTAAATGGTAAGATATAGTATATTGAGTGACATTAATATAGCAGGCAGCAGGTTATTTCAGGTATTAGTCAAAGAAATCAGTGGATATTATATACAGGTGCCAGCTACATCCACAAGAATTTCATTTTCGATAGCTAAGGTTACAGCGAGGTTCTACGTTATATATTGATAGGCGAACGTTAATTTTCCGACTACATCTTTTACGATGCTGTAATTCTTATATTATGCAGTTTGGCAAGATAAAAGAATATAGGCTATTTTATTGATGTTTATACTGCATTTTGGCACGCGGCATAGGTCGGGGGAGTCAACGATTATATTCCGTTACATTATCGACACAAGTTTCAGACAATAATGGGTTTTTTGGGTTTTTTTTTATTATTTTGCTTTTTTGGTATAACCAGTTCCCTGCATAAGTTGGTAACTAGAATTAAAAGAAGAGTAGACAAATTTTCCCATCGCATTGCACACGTAGTCGTAGAAAAAGAAATAAAGGTTACCGTTTGTGTGAATCCACTCCTTATCTGGCGTAAAATACAGCCAAAAGTACTGTGTCCTGCTAAGAGATTTGATTGTTCCATCCTAGAAATTAAATATACGCCTGTTACGGGTTCGAGGAGACACGGACGGTTGAAGAAAATGCGGGGCCCAATTTGGGAGGTCCGAAGTTACAGGATATGAATAACTTTAACTGGGTCTAAATTCCTCCATATTTAAGGCCAACTACTTCACAATAAGTAATTGATTAATACACCACCTGGCAGCCCCGCTGCCAGATTGCGTGGAAAAATATTAAGTTGGTGAACTGCGGGACCCAATTTGGGGAAATTTTCCAAATGTGCCAAAAACCGGCCCTGCGAGTAGCCTAGTGGTGACCTGAGGCTATTGGAAGACTTTAGCACAGCCGACGTGAATCACCCGGCTTTGTTTAGCGATGACTATGACACCATTCTCAAAACAGTGATACGCATGTTCTTTCTCGAATTTCTCCAAATGCCAAGAGCACATTTGTAAATAAAACCCACCTTAAAATAACGTAACTAATACCAAATACTTTGAGTAACGTTAAGTGTCATGATAGTTCCTGGTGCGAAATTCGCTGTTTGACATAGGGCTGTGAACCGTTATCTAACTATAGTCAACTATTACTCTAGAAATAAAAAGTGAAAGACATCCAGTTGAGATTATGAAGACCCTATTAGGGGAATCGTAGGACAGAGAATATTTTGGTTTTGTTGTAGCATGCTAAATGACTTTATTAACTCAATTGCTTGACCCTACATTTGTTAAAGAAAGTTGTCAATCAACGAGATATAATAATATCGTTCTTAATCTGTTCTAATCTTTACACCAGATGCCATGTTCTGTAGTATTCATTTTACTGGTGGCTATTTTGTAATGGGGGTTTAACGATACAACTGACCACCTGTATGATTTATCAACTCTCTGTAAATAACAGTAAATATATTTTCATGTATATACGTACAGTCAGGTGGCTATTTATTTATCAAGGACATGGCAGAATATTTTATTTCAATTTATCACATGGTTCATCTGCTAATTATTTGTTCTCAAGGCCTCTTGTTATTACTATTTCTTATCATCCCACCTCCGTCTGTTCACCAAACCTATTTGTAAACCACATCATTAGCGCAGTTATAAAGTCAGCTTAAGCGAAGACCCAATAACGAAGACCCTTTCAAAATGGTAAAATTCTGCCCGGTCGGCATCCACACTACCTTGTCCAAACTCTACGTACTGCATTAATCACCCAGGGCCTGTTTCACGAATTTTTAACTAAGATAAAATCCAGATTTTAGTAATTTGATTGGATAATATTAGATTGATTTTAGTGCCTAGCCAATCAAAATTGAAGTATCTACTAAAATATGGATTTTATCTTTAGTTAAGATTTCGAGAAACAGGGCCCTGATCATACAAGGAAGCTTAGTGAATTTCTGTTATTTCAGGGTCCTTCGCAGCCCCTAGCATCAGAGCAAGTCCGTGCGAAAACCGTGCTCTGAGAAAAGAAGACGTGCTATGAGAAAGTTTCAATTTGATGAAAGAGGCGCGCCAGGTATCACTGAAGAGAGGCCCATCAATGTAACAAATCCATATATTTTTGACAATTTAAATCTGAGTTAATTCGTTGTTCTGTCGCTATGCGCCGCGTCTACCATGTGAACAATCTATCTCAGTCTCCCATATTTCGAATTCTTCTTGATTCAACTGAATTAATTGTTTCTGGATATACGCTACATGAGGAGGTATTGGATTTATTAAAAATATCGAATTTCCGTCGGATCATACGTAGATATACACCAAATTGACGCTAGAGACCTAGAATTAACTTTGCCAGGGGGACGTGCTCCGAGAAAATTTCCTTAATATAGGTCGTGCCCACACCATCGTGCGTACTGAAATACAGTGTCTGATGGAACCTTTCAGTACCATTCTCGCTCCGATCTATTGCGTTGCTCCCGGAAACAATTGACGCATAAAATAACCGAAAATCCGACCTGCTTGTCGTATATTTGCATTGCTCCTGCCCGTTATCTTACAGTCACGCTAATTCCAGAACCTGAATAGCAGACAATCCCAAAATGTCGATTATCAAACCAGGAAGTCACTAGGGTGGAGTGTGAGTTCAGAGGGCATCATGCACGGACCACGACAGCCAACTAATGTTTGGTTAATTTATTTCATAAAACTATTTTAGTGCGATTAACCCGTAAAGTACTTTCATTGCTGTATTCGACCTATTGCCAGATTTCTATATCTGTCACAGAATATTATTTTCTACCTGACTAAAGGGATTGGGCTATTAACTCTATAGAGCAATTAGATTCACTATATCGTGTTGGCAGCGTTAAGTGTTTATAACTAGTTTTATATCTATTCCAGTAAGTCGACCCCGTTCTATTTTCAAACCTTGAACTTCATGCACCAAATAATTAAAAAGGTAAAACGATATGGATAACATTTATAAAGAATGCAAGTGGTTCTAATATTCTAAAAAAAAATACACGTACTTTAAATAAAGTATTGCAAACTCAATATAAAGATAGGCCCACGGGGGAGTTGGGTTTAACGTCCACTTATTATAATTAACATTTCTATTCAATTAATTCTCATAGGCGCAGGGCTCTTTTGCAATTGTGGGAATCCGGAGATTCCATAGATAATTCCACAAGATGAAGCAGGCAAGCACACTCCAATTGTCACAAACAATGAATCATAATTGACAGACTAGTCATTCGCTTAGCAACTTTTAGGACCATTCTGCCACCCAATCCCCCATACGTCAATCGAAACATGTACATCCCAATTCAATAATGATCAGAAAATAAAGTCAAAGTCATCGTCACCAGTGTATATATTATATATTATTATAAAACTGGCCATGGATACCAACATTTAGATTATCGTATTTGAAATATTTTCTGAGTGAAAATACCATTAGATTTAGATTAGTCAAGTGCACGTTGTTTAGGATTGCCACGTAGAACCGTGAAACACGTCAGCGATAAACGTGTAAATTATTTATAGGGACACATCACATATATGAATTGTTTAACAAGGATAAAGGATCTGTAATGAAGTGTAGAATGAGATTGTAAGAAAATCAATTATCACATGCCAGTTGGTACCTTTATAAGCAATATTGAACGAGTATTGTCTAGTTTTTAATAATTCATATTGCTATTATAATAATACATTATGTGGAAGTATTTTATAATTTAATATAAATATATGAGCGATTAATGTTGCCATAGTAACATAACAGTACATTAACATTTTAAGTAGGTGTTTAATTTGAATCTACTACAGAATGTAACATAAATAATTCATAGTCCCGTTGGTCTGGCTCTTTCAGTGGCATTGTGACTAAAGATGGATAGCAGCCAGATGTTTCTACTTCTGATACACACACAGAATACATTGATTGAAAACCGAATCATTTACCTTCCTATAAAGATGCACCCCATACATTTTTATACATAATTATGGAAATCAAATGAAGAGCCCAGGGGAATATCGATCTAAGTCACTTTTTCCATAAACCCCAGTTAATGGCGCCATCTGGTAGCAAATTGTGTAAGCTTTCTGTGGAACAATCAATTTCAGGTAAAAACAAGCAGCGTCACATCGAACCAGGGCCTCCTGTAATGACCCGCCAGTTGTTTCATGCATTCTTCTCGTCTATAAGTTTTCAACGTTTTATGCGAAAAGACAAAATGTGACTTAGATCGTTCTTCCCCTGGACTCTTCAAATGTTGTGTCGAGGACATGGTAGGCTTATTGTTTTGGACCCAACGTTTGACAAAATTTAATTAGTTTCGTTATTTTTATAGTTAAGAATTTCGTTTTACTTGTCTTCACAACACTAGGATCTGGAAGTGTTGTTATATAACCCGTGTTTTGGTTGCAGTGAGGGATTAGCCAATGAAACGATCTGTTACGGCGACTTGCTGGCGTGCGATGCACGAAACTGTGGGCAAACTATCAAAAACGTCAACGCTGATTGATTAATCAATGTCTGTGACGTGATAGGGTCAAAAGCCGCTCGTACGACCCCTGACGCGACCTCCCACTAAAACCGGTCAGATCTTCATCTAGTGTAGGACATCGAAAGTATAAAAAACAAACGAAATATGGTTCTGTATTTTAATGTGCTAATAATGAAAGACTCATTAAAAAGGATCGTGATAGTGTCCGTCAAATTGCCCTGTTGGGCAAATCATACAAATTTTCCTATGAGACGCCCACACTCACTTTAGGTCAAATAATTTAAAAGGAGCGAAAATCATTTATATCTTGTAGATCTCGGCAGACTAGAATATGCCATTTATTAGTATTTTTGGGAAATATCCCAACTCTCTGTTATTAACCGTTTCTAATTTGATCTCAGTTGCAAGGGGAGGGGGGGGGTAGAGTGGGGAAACTATTGTATGATTTAAGCTATGAAAGTTGGGATACTGTTTTTAATTAACAACTGATCTACCACGGTATGTCCCCGTATCTATAATAGAAAGTCGAGTTATAACAGATATAAGTATTCATATAATGTACAGTATTATAGTGATTGATGGACTATACCACCATAGCGCCAATATTATTTGGCAAATCTGGCTAAAAGTCTGTGTTTATACGACGGTAAATGTGTTTTCATATAGGGACTATGTTGAATAGTATCCTTTTATAGTTTATTTTTCAAATCTATATTTTGGGAAAACCGAGCCCGTATTAATACGATTGCCGATTGCGAGCTTAGAATATTTCTTACGTCGTTGTGAGTTACCGGATGAATTTGTGGTTGGTATATGTGGTTGCTCTATAATCTCTGTAATGTAACATACAATGACACTTTTCTCTGATCTTTCCATCCTCTTTTTCATGAATACCTCCTCATCGTCCTGGATGCATACTTTTTATATACAATGACACTGTAAACGGTTGATATATAACTTTAATATCAAGATGCAAAAGTAAAAACATATTAATTTTTATTTGTGATCTATCCAAAGTGTAACAGCCAGTAATGTCTAAAATAGGGATGTCATGACCAACAGAGTTATTACCCTTTGTTCCAATTGACATTTATTTATGACATTTTTGTATACATGTATGCATATTAATCTGCATAATTAAAATGCATCTTTGTTTTCCATTTTACAAAAGCATTCAATGATGCACTATTTAAGATTTAGAAAAAGATCGGTCTGTTCTTGCTATAATCATTCAATAAAAGATCATGAAAAGGGAATATATATTGAAAATTTAAGTCAAATTAGTTTACTCTGAGTGAAGTTAAGAGTGTTCGAAGCTTTGACAAGAAATATCTGATTTTTGAGTCGTCATGATAACAAACTAAGTCTCGAATTGTCAGTCCTTTTCTTGAGTAATGTCCATTTCAACGTTGCTCGATTATATGGCGCGGATGGTCCAATCCATTCAATATGCTAGACAGCCGATGATCTAGAGAGTTGATTATGGCTTTGTCATGTGAATAAATGTCTAAAATAATTTACATAGCATTTTAAGTCAGACAAAAGACTGTCAGATTTAGTTCTTTCATAATGCATCTTTAATATTATATCATCTTGGAACATCTTCTTTATAAAGAATTTTCTTCGGGAATTTTTTTTGAATATTTTTTATGCAGTTAACTAAAGAAAGCTGAAACATTTGATGTTAAGCAATTTGATTATAGCTATCAATTAATAAACAATACTTGTTCAAAATGGCAGAACCTATAGCCAATTATCATTGGTAATGCATTTTACACTGTCGATATAACATGAAAGTTTATAATCCATAAGTCGACTTTTCTATATAAATATTATGACAAGAATGTAATAAATGGCTGTCATGGCAACCAATAGTTACTGTTGGCAACGTTTCTTACTGAGGAATGGGGTTTATATTAGTTACCATGGTAATAATCATTACCAATACATTGTTCATGTTTTAATACCTATTGTATTTATAGTTCTTGTTCTACATATGACTTTGTGTTTTGGTGATGTGAAATGTGGTTAACATATTGATAGACATGCAAAGTACAAATCATTTTGTCCTCACCAAAAACTTTGTTTAAAGGGCCAGCAAGTAAAAAATAAATCAACTGGTTAGTTTAAGATTATATTCAAAGCGAAGACAATATTTTAAAACGCCCATTCATACAGGTGCATAGTGATTTTGACTAGCTTTCTTATCGGTTAACAAGGAATTAGTCAAGATTATTCTGTCTTATCTGTTTGATGAGAATCCTTACAGCGACGTCAAGAGAATGCCTGGCCCCGACCCCTCCCCTTTTGTTATAAATATGTTTTAGTATTATGTATATTCTTGTCTTCTGCTACTTTGTCCTTTTAAATTGTGGATTGCTATATTCATAAACTTCTGACTTCAGGGTCAGTATAAAGAACTTGGTATAACCCGTGTCACTATTAATGTATATTTGTCCCTTTCATAATATTCACTGATTAGCGAATTATAACGAATCTCTTAGAAACAGACGGTCCTTAGGTTAAAATTTGATGTTGACTGCAAATTGTAATACATGTAGTAAAACACAGATAGGTATTGACAACAGACAAATTGTTGACAAAACGGAAATGGATTGGGATTTAAAGCCGTACTGTTCTGTACCGACTGGGCTAATGAAGACGGGCATACACCATGCAATGTGCTATGAGGGGAAAATTTGCGCTTCGGTCTACTCTTATTTCGAAATCCCACTGGCAAGTCTTCTTCTTTTACGTACACGCTAATGCGTACACGCTAATGCGTACACGGGACTTTACGTTGTCCATTCAATTCCCTCCATTCTACACCACCGACATGGGTGAATCACGCCGGATAAATCCCGATGAACTTTCTAGGCCAACGCAGGTACCGGACACGGTACCTCCACGTTAGCGAGCCGACGTCTTACCACTGAGCCACCTTAGATTCTCTGAAACGGTCTTGGTTACAAACGGTCCTACTAATCACCGACAAGAGAGTTATTTTCGGGAGACAAAAGCGCCCCACGCATTACAAAGACTGACGACAAGGAAAGATGGATACTTCTAAACATCACATCCTTATATGCATGTTTTACACTACAAGGGCGGATCCATAGACCATGAATAAACGGGGAGGGGTGCACGAGCGGCAAAGGCACTCGCTGTGAGCACCAAAGGCGCGAAGCGCACAATACGGGCTCCGGGTGGCGTCCCCCCCCCCGAAAATTTCGAAACCTAGAAGCCCAGAAATAATGAATTATAATGGGACTTTTTCAATCAGAAATCTAGGAAAATAGTTCAGGTAGAGACAGGCAGTGGGAACAGTTTCTTCGAGAACTAATGAACAGCAAAACGAAATTAAGAAAATTAGTTTATTAAAACACCTGAAACACGAACTACTGGTGTAGATCGAAGCCGTCATTGTACATTACGATCTGTGACTCGTACATAATTGAGTCGGCCCTCGCGTGTGCCGACCGGTGCGCCCCCAGGATTCAGATGGGAAGTGGCTGGGGTGCCGAACGTGCGCCGGATGCGCCACCACTAGACCCATCGCACACTGATCAGCAGTGAATATTCGCTAGGCCGCTACAATCACTGATAAGGATGACATCCATGCGACTTAATGAGCCACAAATTTAAATTCTAAAACATTTTTTTTATGTATTAGAAAAATAAATAAAACCATTTGAAGTATTTGTAGGTAAAAAATATTTCCTTTTTATGTATTAGAAAAATAAATAAAACCATTTGAAGTATTTGTAGGTAAAAAATATTTCCTATTTAGTGGAAATGGGTATTAAAATGAGTAAAAGGCACCATTCTGCCCGAATCAGTAACCTCTTATGTAAACAATGCACGCGCCATTAAGCCAATGATTGATGCCGCGTGATGTGACGTCACGTGTTGAAGGCAGTCATCTTTTACAGAGATCTTAGAAGACTTTCGTAATTCTCTGTGAACCAGAGAGAGAGAGAAATGGGGTTTAACGTCCACTCGACACAAACTAGGTCATTTCGGGACTAACATATGGTTTAATTTCATTTCAATAATTCGCTTGCGCGTAGGGGTCTTTAGCAGTGGGAGGAAACCGGAGGACCCGGAGAAAACCCACAAGGTTGGACAGGCGACCCTACTCTCTGTGAAACAGATTGGATCCGCACTTTACTATGCTCAAATTCATTACTCTTCGTCAATAGTATCATTAGGTATAATGTCTTATGTTATGTCGTTTCAGATCCGGAAGAAGTCTCAAGCAAATGACTTAGGCCTTCAAGAGGGAGATTCACTTATCAGTATCAATGGTATCTCAACTCGAGGTAAAAGTCACGAGGAGGCCATGGAACTGATAGATTCGGGTGGCACCAGGTTAACCCTTGAACTTATCAGGTAAATAAAATAAAACAGAATAAAATCACTTTATCAGTAAACATTTGATAAAAACACATTCCTTGCCTTTCAAAACCGAACAATCGGAATTGAAAGTTTGTGCTTTCTCTAGAAAGAATCTTAGATTTTTTTAAAAGCATGTGTTATTTGATTGGGAGCTTAAAGGTTGGGAAAACCATCCGCTTTGCCATGTTCCTGAAGCAACGACTGCGATTTTCACAACACCTTGCCGTTGCTTGTTTACTTCACAATTCCCGAACTGATAGCGTCCAATCAGAGGTTGTGACATCGCGACCTCCACGGAAACCTTGACATTGAATGAAGCTTGAACTTTGCAACTCGATTATCACAGGTAGGCATTTTAGCTTGAACGTGCGAGACTTGGTATTCGCGACGATCGAGGAATCTGATAGGCTCACCCAATCGAAATAAGTGCCGCAATATGCAGGGTATTACGTGAAGACCTTGATACGATGTACGTAGTTAAAGCGAGATCAAGCCTTCTATCATCGGATTTCTCGATGATACCATGATGACTTGTGAAAATTTTAAATTTTGAATGTTGTATATTAGCTTCACTTCTGTCCGTCCCTTCGCCCGTCGGTATGTCGTTTATATTATTCTTCAGCACAAGAGACTACAAGAGTTATGCCCCCTTGTTACGAAATGTTGTTTGAACTTTATAGGCTGTTTAACCGATCTCCATGAAATTTATATTGTTTGTATATCCTATTGAGAGGAAGAACCCTATTTTCAACGATTTTAAATAACTTCTCGAGCTATTTTCTTTTTTTTACGAAATCTTGTTGCCGTCTGAGAGGGTTTAATTATTATTTGATCTTATTGCTATTTTGTTGTCTAGCTCATAACCCCACGGACGATAACTGCTGGCAACCAATGTTTATCATTGAGTCACAGACAAAGCTTCTTGTGTGCGTATGTTTCGTTGCTTGGCAAGCTATGTTACGATCAATGTAAACGCTATTGGGGAAACCATGTGCTGTGAGCGTATGTTCCATTTTCTGCATGGCAACCTGACTTTAAAAATGGCAAGAGTTTTCCTGAATTTAAAACTAAAATCGTCTGTACACAACCGAAGTCCTTTTCCTTTTTGCCTCTTCGTTTTCGTTTGACCTGGTATGACGTGATCCTTGATAACAATGCTAAGGCCATGACAATTCATTATATGGATAATTCGGAAAATGATATCATAATTAATAATGACTACGTAATACAAGTGAGGATACAGGAATGAGGCGATGTGTGTGTGTGTGTGGGGGGGGGGGGGGGGCGTACCTATAACATTATTGAATCACCACTGTTGGCATTACAGATACGTGCCGATTAACCTCAAACCGATTTTATTTAAGTAAGTTTTGGGGACCAGTAACTGGGTGTGAGCGTGGATAAAGGACCACTCTGCCCAAACCCCCTCTAGATCCGCCCATGGCAAAACATACTCTTTATTGAAATTGTTGTATATTTTGGCACACGTTAGTGTAATGGTTGCTATATATCTGTAAATGTCATGAATATACTATGAATAATTCCACCCTACTTATAACATACATTATTATCTAGAAGTAGATATAATTCTACTAACAAAATGGTAGAAACTATTAAGGGAAGTAACAATTGAGTAGAAGAGTTTTAGTAAAGAAGTTAACCTTTATTTATATTAAGACCTGATCAGTTGTGATAATAAACTATGATATAAACAATACAAGATGTATTGTAAGACGATGGGGAGAATATAATGTGGGGTAATCTGATACATCATACCTAATGTTGTAGAAGGCGGTATTATTACCGTGTTAGTGCACCAGATTCCTATAATGACAAGCGCCAGCAGCTATCGACCTTTTGAAGATTGTGAGACACGCCAGGTTATTCGTGTTTCAGTTGGCTGTAGTAGCATGTTTCGTCCTTCATGCCACCATGGAAGCTTTCGTACCTCGCATAGTGACCTGTTATGCACAATATTATGATAGGTGAAGTGTTATGTGATGTTCTGTGTATAATTAAGAATGTGTGTTCCATATGGATTAAATTTATTCGTATTCGGGAATTAATGCAGAATGTTCTATGTGTTTTTGATTTATGCATTTGTTTTTCCTTCTTTTTATTTCTAGGAGCAACTTGAACGCACCCGAAGTTGGAAATACTCCTCTGTCATTTGGATCGTATGTAAATGGTCACTCAACACCAACTCAGCCGACATACCCTACGTCTTCCTCATCTTTTCAGTCGTTTTCGACGGGGGATACCCAGAATTCAGTTCAAACTGACATCTACCGACAACAAGATGGAGGGCGGGAAACAAACACGTTTGTCAGGCAGGAGCAGACACAGACGTTTGCCCCCAAGCCATGGAATTCGACCATGTACCAAAACCAAATACCAAAGCCTTTCAGCCCGTCGTCGTCTTTCTCTCCAGCACCTCAAGTACAAGTTTCAGCCATGTACAGTAATGCAGAAGTAAAGGAAAATGTTCCACCACGTCGACTTTCACTTCAAGCAACGTCTAACCGCTCTCCAAGATATGGTCCAAGACCAACTTCACCAACAGGCGACAGAATGCCAACGTTAAACGTTTGGGCACTAAAAGAAATGCCAAAATACACAAGACCGGCTCCCAAACCTGTACCTAAACGTGTAGTAGAAGCACCACCAACGTTTCCTATAGTACCTGTGAAGAAACCAGTTCCTGCTCCAGCGCCGCCACCACCACCGCCACCCCCTCCAGAACCTTCACACGATCCACATTTATTTGCTCCTCCAGTTGAAACAAGCTTGGGCACTCCGAATCCAAGATTAACAGACAGTGGGTACTTTGGATCCCCTTTCACTCACAGACCCCACAATCTTGCATTGGAACGTACATTTAGTTTAGAGAGTGATATTTCGAGTACCTCCTCTGCACTTGGACGTAGTAAGTCTGCCTTTACACCCTAGCACACCCTCGTTTATATAAGATGCAAGTGGTACACGTATCACCATGGTTTTTATTATTACATGACGTAAGTAATGATTTCGTCATAACCACATGTATAGATATATCAGTATTTCCCTTTATAAATGTCAGCAGTGGAATTCATGCCGGCCTATCTGTAAATCTGCAAGATCTTACGAATTCACCCTCTATGTTTCTTGACCTATACGTTCCTATGCACCACATTTTGCAAGATTTATTTTGCATGCTATTTATATTTATAGTTAGATTTTCCATAGCTCGTCTCACGTTTATATTGAAGTTAACGATAAAATATCAGATTGATAAAATATTGAAGTTAAAGATAAAACATTAAGAGTTAAAGATAAAATATTGAAATGAACAATAATATCAGTGTGATAAAATACTGAAGTTAAGTAAGAGAAATATAAAATATTGAAGTTAGGTAAGTTAAATATAAGTATTAAATTTAAGTAAGTTAGATATAAACTATTAAATTTAAGCTTAAGTTAGATATAAAATATCAAATGTAAGCAAGTTGGATACAAACTATTAAATTTAAGCTTAAGTTAGATATAAAATATCAAATGTAAGCATGTTGGATACAAACTATTAAATTTAAGCTTAAGTTATATATAAAATATCGAATTTAAGTAAGTTAGATATAAACTATTAAATTTAAGCTTAAGTTAGATATAAAATATCGAATGCTAACTGATTAAATTTAAGTAAGTTAAATATAAAATATCAGATTTAAATATAAGTTAGATATAACAAATTTAAGTAAATTAGATATAAACTAGTAATTGTAAATAGGTTAAATATGAAATGGGCAGATTTAGCTCTCTTACATAATACCTTTTAAATAAGTTAAATATGAAATATCAAAGTTAAGTAGGTTAAATATAAAAAATGAAATGGGGTTTAACGTCCTACTGTTCTGCTCCTAACCTGGGCTAATGAAGACGGGCATACGCCATACAGTGTGCTATGAGGGAAATTTTGCCCGGACAGCGGCACTACGGCCTACTCTTATATCGAATTCCAACTGCCAAGGGATCTTTTACGTGCACGCCAATGTGTACACGGGACCTCGGTTTTTCGTCCCATCCGAACGACTAGACAGCTTTCCTTGTCAGCCCCTCCGTCCTGCATCACTGACAAGGGAGAACCACGCCGGAAAATCTGGATGAACTTTCTCGGCCAATGCAGGGATCGAACACCCGACCTCCAGGCTAGCGAGCTAGTGTCTTACCCACTTAGCCACGTGATCCCCAGGTTAAATATAAACTATATAAGTTAAGTGAATATACAATATAAAGGCCAAGCAAGTTAAATATAAAATGTGGAAGTTATTATCATATTCTATGAAATGTGATAAAACCATTGAAAAACAAATAATGGGGTTTTCTTGAGCTGAACTGTTTCTGTCGAAAAATGACCCCAATGAACTTTTCTGTATTAGGTACTAGGATCTATTGCAAGAAAACCCCAAACTTTTATTTAAAAAGAAATAAAACGCTAAAGCTTGGTCGGTCACTCTGTTGGGATTGTTTTAGTTTATTTTTACAAGATACATTAATATTGATAAATGATAATGTTTCTCAAGCTACGGGATTACTTTTAGCCGTGGAAATAATAATCAACATAAAATTACTGTGTTTATATTTCCAACTGTAAGAATTATACAGTCTATTAGAGAAATTTTACATATGGTAATGCTGATCTATGTCTACTAGATACATTGCTTAAATAAACCATCTAATATGTTATTAATTAACTAGTACATCGATGAACGGTTCAAAGCCATGTCAAGGACTTGATATCATATTGGTCTTTATCCAGTACAACTGTGGTTTTATATCTTTATATGTAATCTTACACAATCTCTTTTCCATAAATTGGCTACGCATGTGATATTTAGCCTTAATTAGTTTCTCGTATGTCTTTACCTTCAGTGAAAGCATGCAACTTTCATTTATCTTTCAAACCATTGCTTTATTTACATTGGTATACATACTTTTCTTATAGCATGAAATTTGAGTCCAAGATAATTCAGTAAAAGATCTAACATCTCTCAGCATTTCTAAGATACACTTTATTTCATTCTTATATTTTATTTTTTAAATTCTTTATTAATAATTTCAGTTTATATATTTCTTGATACTTGTAACAAATGTTAACACCTTTTAATAATTCTTTCTCTATTTTATGTTTCGTACCTCAAATACTATTCGAATATTTAAATATTTTTGCCTTGTTTCTTGCAGAGAAACTATATGGAGATTCGGCATTTTACAATGACCCGGACAAGAATTTCCCAACGATTGAGGAACAGATGAAATTGTGCAAGGCCATCGCTCAGTCTCTCACATCTGCAGCCAATAAGAAAGCACGAGGTGCAAGGATGTTTGCCAAGCGACAGAAGAAGGCGTCGAATTGGGTGCACGATGAAGTTACCCACGGCAAAGTGTCGTCAATCGGCGGTAGTGATGTCGGTAACCTGTTAGATCTAGATAGTGAGTTGTCTTTTGATGATGGTGGTAGTAAACCACTCTTCTCTTTCCGTGTTCCAGCAGGCTTAAAGAATCGAGTCAACTCACCCGAGTCTACTCCCAAAATGAGTTTAAGTAAGGACGAGTTCGAAAGACTTCGACTTAAATCATCGAAAAACGAACATACAAATGTGTCGCCTAATCAGTGTTTTGATTTAGTTGCTAATTTAAAATCTGGAAAGGGAAGAGGCGCCAAGTTATTTGAAAAACGACAGAAAAAAGCCGAGAAGTGGGTCATCGATGAAAATAATGCCAAAAAACAGACACCTGTGATTCCACAGAATAGATTGGATTCGATGCTCATGTCTCCTCCCAAACCGTACTTATCACCGTGGGAGGCGGCATCTAAAGGCGAGGATGTAAACTCGGCTTTCGAACATTTATCTGAATTTGAAAAACAACAGAGACTGAACCAAATATTAGGATATAAACCTCCAACTCCCAAGGCGGAGACACCCGCACCACGGTCCCAGCCCATAATGCTAACACCAGTTTCACAAACTTCATTAAAGACCGATAATACTCAATTACTTTTGGAGGGACAAAACTTTAACAGAGTAGCTAAAGGTTGGAGTGGATTTGGCTCCTCGTCTGGTAGGTTTATTCTGTAATCACCCCAATTTTAACATTTATACGTAAACTATATAACTTCGACCCCAGATGTAACCCACCCATGTTTTAGTGTTTTGTAAAAGTTCCACCCATTAATAAATTATAACAATGATGTTTTATTCAATGCTATGTATTTGACGATAAAGATTACCGCATTCCTTAAACATACATTATGCAAGAGCTAAATCTGCCAAATGCAAGTCTTTCTGAAAGGTTTTCTAAATTATTAATTAGACATTAATTAACTTATCCAGGTCATAATCAACTCTCGATGGCATCGGCTTTCTCCGATATTAAATAGATTAGAACAGTTCAGCCATATTTTGATTTAAGCTAAAAATGGAGGAGCGAGACTTAGCTTCGAACAACCAATACGGTGGTTGAATTATTGCACACCTCTTGTTAAACCTTCAAAGGCTAATATCTTCGATCGCAATAAAGTAATCTGAATGAAATTTTCAAATTATTCATTTTACATTATCTATTTTCGATCTATTATAGCAAGAATGGCTAGCTCTTTATCTAAATCTTACATAATGTATCTTTAATTGCATACACTTTTTTTCAAAATGCCTTCATTGATGATATTTGGCCAAGTCGATGTATTTTGATTTCTGACACTGGGTTAGTTTTCACTCCTTGGTGCAAACTATATTAAATGGAAGATGTCATGAGAATATATCAGGACGACTGAACCCTTATCACATTCCCCAATAGTTTCGGTTAAGACATCCAATGCTGTTTATTTTGTTAAAATGAAAGTAGATTCTGTTATATAAACCCTTAATGGATCGGTGTGATGAATATAATTACATAAAGTTGTAAGGAACCTTGATTCAAATACAATAACGTTTAACTTCTCTTCTTCACGCTGCAAGGTTTATAAATTAGATTATCATCCAGTCTATGACCAACCGTGTTTTAAAATTATTGATTGTGGCCTGCTCATAATTTTTTATTTACAGATTATTGAAGAGCTTTTGGAATAAAAAAATTAAAGGTCGATGTGTAATTTTAGTCAAAAACGTTAAGTCTCTTTTCTTTGGCGCTACAATTTTTTTTACAATATAAATTAAATAAACTTGTAGTTTTGACCAAACATACTTTTAAGTTATTTGTTATGGCTTGTAATGGCCTGTGCATAATTTCATCTTGACATATATTGAAAGGCTCTTACATTAAAAAAGCAAATTCCTGTGTAATTTCAGTCATTTCGTGATTAGTGTCTGCAATATATTCAATTTTTCATGAATAGATCGCAGCCATAATCAGGCTGTAATCATTAAACAACACACCACACCAGACACCTTATAATTGCATTATTGTCATATATTTTATCACATCTATCCATTAGAATTAGATTACACCTAATTAACAAAACATTTTTATAGTATCTGCAGTCGGTGGCATCGATACTTTGCTATTCCTTTAAGCCATTTAATATTATTTGTGTGTGTGTGTGTGGGGGGGGGGGGATATTAGGTATCGTACTATATTTAATAATACTAAGCTTGTTTATTTACTACAGTATTGTACTATATTTAATAATACCGTGTTTGCATACTTACTATAGTACTATGTATTGTACTGTATTTAATAATGTTTTCTTGCAAAAGAAGAAAGAAATTGGGTTTAACGTCCACTCGACACAAACTAGGTCATTTCGGGACTAACACATGGTTCAATTTTATTTCAATAATTCGCTTGCGCGGAGGGTTTTTTATCAGTGGGAGGAAATCGGAGGACCCGGAGAAAACCAACCGGGTTGGAATGCTTTCTTGCATGCTTATTCCATTATAATGTACTGTACAGTATTTAATAATGCTTGTTTGCATACTTACTACAGTATTATTTATTGTACTTTGCATACTTATTACATTATTATATATTGTACTGTATTTAATAATACTGTTTGTATGTTTACTATAGTATATCATATATTGTACTGTATTTGAATACTTATTATGTATTGTACTTGATTTACTAATACTGTTTTGCATACTTACTACAGTATTATATATTGTACTGTATTTGATTACAAAAAGATTATGGAACGTGTTCATATTTTTTTTAATATACGCCCACAATGCAGGCCCGTAGCTAGCGGGGCGGAATGGGGAATAAGGAGAGTGGGGGCAGCTGCCGAAGGCTCCCTTGCCATTGGAAGCAATACGAAGCCAACGACCAACGTGCCCATATCAGTATGGACGCCCCATAAAGGCGTGTGACATTGATTGGGCGCCCATGACGAGATTCGCGGGGCGCCCAATCGATGTCACTTGTTTTTATGGGCGCCTCGCCAATCATATCGTTATATGTGAGCCCCCCCCCCCCCGCCCAAATGGTGGGGCGCCTCATAATGAACTACACGATTAACACCACAACTTGATTGATGGGGCGCCCAAAACGGCGTGATCTGTGGTGTGCTTTACCCTGGAGGGGCGCCCATAATGACATGATGGTGGCGCACCTTATAATTACAATATGTGATTGTCGGGGCCATGCATAATGCTGAGTGAGATTGGTTGAGCGCCCAAAACGGCATGATTGGTGGGGTGCCTCATCCCGGAAGGTCGCTATTAATGCCGAGATTGGTGGGCCGCCCACGACGAAATCCCCCAAGAGAAAGCCAACTGGAGATTGTAGGAAATTTTCCAGGTCAAATTCTCGATGGAGATTAGATTGATTCAAGCTCGCAAGGTGTGATAATCTTCAAAATTCAAACAAGTCGCACACTAACCCGATTCCGAACTTTTCGTTTTTCTCATAAATTGTTATAGGTACGCTAAAGTCGTATTCCTTCCTTCAAAATTTTATAGTGTTCATGTCAAAATATCATAATACGCCAATATCGAAAATTCAGCCTCAACATTGAAATTTTCCGCCATTTTCATATTTCATAGTTCCTGGTGCCGTTCGCCGTGGACCTTCAAGTGTAGGTACATCGGCGCCCCCAGAAGCCCCTGCCCACCCCCTCCAAATTTTTGGGCTAGCTTCGGGACTGCATTGGAATGCAGTCCTATATTGCGGTCGCCCCCGTCCGTAGATGCTCTAGGGGCTAAAGTTAATATCCAATTGATTTTCCACAATTTCCGATAATTACTGTCAGATTTATAGCCCTTGATCAATTGAAAAATTTTGTGGACGCTCTAGAGGCTAAAGTTAATATCCGATTGACTTTTAATTTATACACAGTGTTTACCTTCCTGAGACGAGAATACTATTGATCTTTAACAATTTCCGATTATTACTGCCAGAGTTTTGTCCTTGATAATTTTGAGAAGTCATGTAGACTCTCTAGAGGCTTAAATTACTATGCGATAGACTTTAAACTGGTACATGAGACGAAGAAAGCTGTTGATTTTCAACGATTTCCAATAATTACTGCCAGAGTTATAACCCTTAATCATTTTGAAAAATCTTGTGACATTCTAGAGAATAAAGTTAATATCCGAATAAATCTAAATTCATACACAGTGTTTCAGGTCATAAGACAAAGAAGCCTAGTGAGTTCCAACGATTTCCGATAAATACTGCCAGAATTATGGACCTTGATCACTTTGAAAAATGTTTTGTATACTAAAAGTTAGGGCAAAACTATTAGAAGGCAAACAAATTCTAATGATTTCTGATAATTACTTAATGAGTTGTTACTCAGAATCAGATTTTAGTGTCTTGTAAATGTTTCCATTTCTGGCAAAAGAAAAATATACGACAACACTTGTTGACTGTGCGGACGACTTAGCTGCTGTGGGCGTATGTTTCGTTGTCTGGCAACTTATCTTTTATATTTTCAGCAAATAATTCTGTGAAGGTATCCCAACCAATGGTATCTGAACCACCACCGGTAGCACCAAAACCAAGTAAACCGGTTCCACAACGGGATTATAATCCAAAACCTAGGGCTTGGATGGGATCACAAGTTGCAGAAGAAGAAAACGATTCATCTCCAGAACCAATGTCCTACTCTCCATCTCCCGCTGTTTGGTCGCCTGCTGCCTACTCCCCAGCAGATAGAAACATGTACACCCCTTCCAGTCATAGTGCTTATAGTAGTGGTCAACCATCCCCTAATTATTATGGACAAAATGTAAGCATGTATAACAATGGTTATGCTGCCCATCCTGTAGAGTTACCAGGCTCAGATTTGTGATATGTATATTTGAAGAAATAAGAAAACATTCGTAGGAAACCAAGAAAGCGTTATACACATACTCCCTCTACCGAAAAATATGACAAACTGTTTTCGGGTTTATTTTGTTCTTTTTTTAAATGTTTTGAGTGCAATATTCATTTTCCTTGCGTATTTTGGGTTTGAACCGTCCGATGTCTATATTTGTATTTAGTTTCTTTTTCAATTTTTTTAATTACCTTTTTTCCGATTTGTATGTACTGCGTTTGGAGAATCCCAGCTAGAGTACATAGATGTGTGGCATTCACATATTTTTCTTCTCTTCTTTTCATGAAATATGTTTTTATTGAAAATAAATGGTGTTTGCCAGTATTACATCTGAACATCATATTAGTATACTTTTCTCCTACCCGTCTGCGGATCGTTGCTATGGTAATGGTAGTTTAGCAACACACAGCCTGTGTTTTTGTTATTCTAGAACTTGGCGTGTATTAGCATTGATGATTTTATAGGTGCTTACAGGTGTGCATTAAGTACAGTAGCAAGGTTATTGGAGAGAACAATTCAAACTCGCAAGAGATTTAAAATGAATAGCAAATACTTATTAAAGCCGTCTTATTATTAGAACAAAAAGTACTATTTCGCAGTATGTATAAATATGTTATACCTATTGGTATATGCAAAAATCTTGGTATCGCTACCTATATCCTTGTTGTATGCCAAATAGTCAAGAGTATAAGCTTACTAGATATCGTATCATCAGTGAGGCTTCTAGCCTAATATGGAAGGACAGGCTATAGCATGATACGTTCATCTTCAGTGGTGTAAGGTATACGTCTTTCTCTGTAAACATAGGTCATGGTATATCTATAATATACTATTACTTACCAACAGCTTACGTTGTATATACATCAGTAACAGATAAATATATATAACCCCATGTAGACAATGTAGTAATGTAATAACTTAGTATAATACCATGCCATTTCGATAACCCCAGTATACGTGATATAACACTTGAATAATTATGGATTAATTAGTTAATTGCTTGCAGTATTTAGTGATGATTAATGAATATCAGATTGTTAATTATGATGTATAGACTATTTATATTATAACCCACATCTTTATAAGGAACTCGTTTTTGTTTCGATTTTTAAAAAATAATTCCTCAACGTTTTTCATATTCATAATCCCATTTCGAGTCACAAATGTTTTTGTTTCAGTATTTATTGTTTTATGAAATAACAAGTAATATAAATAATATTTATGATATTAATAATAGCAGTTTATCAGTTGCTATAATAATGGGAATGTTATGTAGTTACTTAGATACATGATGATTAATATAGTAAAATTGATGCTATATGAATTATTTTTTCCTCATGCGGTTGTGTTTTTGGAAGAGTTATATACTTTTAAAAAGTAAGGACTCTCTACTTTTTTGTTTGTTGTGATATGTTGAGAAGTTGAGTTTATTTATTTGTAGAATATTGAATGGTGTGTACATACCACGTGTAAATAGAATATAAGTAAGCACCTCCTGATAATTACTTACCTGTATATAAGATGAATAAACTAGTTTCTACAACAGGCAAATATTAGCTACTAGCAGGATACCCGGCTTCGCTCGGGGGTCATAACTCCGAAACCGGAAGTGGTAGACTAACGCCACCTCGCCTATGTTACTCCTCGGTCCGAGCTACCCCTATACCCCAAATTTCAGACTCGGGGCAGACCTAGTGTAGCCGCCAACCCCGAACGGACCGGCTTCGCTCGGGGATCATAAATCCGAAATCGGAAGTGGTAGACTAACGGCACCTGGCCTATGTTACTCCCCAGTCCGAGCTACCCCTATACCCCAAATTTCAGACTCGGGGCAGACCTAGTGTAGCCGCCAACCCCGAACAGACAGACAGATACCCGGCTTCGCTTGGGGGCTCATAACTCCGAAACCGGAAGTGGTAGACTAACTCAACCTGGCCTATGTTACTCCCCGGTCCGAGCTACCCCTACACCCCAAATTTCAGACTCGGGGCAGACCTAGTGTAGCCGCCAACCCCGAACAGACAGACAGACAAACAAATATTAGTATAGATGTGGTCTACCCAACGAGAAATTGCACCATCTCATCCTGTAAGTATATTATATGTCCAGTGGAGCTACATGGAAGCGAAAGAATAAATGTTTTTTTGGTAATAAGCACATTAACATAAAAGAGCGTGATCTTCATTTGTCCGGCGGTCAAAGGTAGAGACCCAAATGTTTTCTAGACGGTATTATACGGTATCGAACCCACTGAATCTACTTTTCGGTACTGGATTACTGTCAGCCTGGGGATTTTTTTTTGAGTAATTAGATAATTAAAATGACACAACCCCAATTACTGAAAATGACACGTATGTCGAGATTTAAATTTTATAGTGATATTATAAACGGAATCGGACCCGCTGAAGGCATAATTACGTTGGATCACTGTCAATCTGGGACGTTTTTAATAATTAAACTTGTAGTTCATTCCAATGAATTATCACTCCTTTACGCAACTGAAATAGCGCTGACCGAGAAACCAACAAGCGGTTGTCTTGCAAGATAAGCACACTTTTTTATACGCCCACATGGAAATGTGGTCGTATATTGTCGTTGCCCCCGTCCGTCGTCCATTATTTCTTGTGAACACTCCACGGGCTACATTTATCATTAAATTGTTTTGACAATTTCCGTTAATTCTTTCTGGAGTTATGACCCTTGTTTCACTTTGTTGCACCTTGTGGACGCTCGAACGACAAAAGTTATTACTCGATTCGATGAAAATGATATGCATCACTTAAAAGTTATCATCCGAGGTGTATGGAAATTATATGCATTATTAAAATAGTAACACGAACAAGACCTACTCGACGATTTAGCTGCTGTGGGCGTATGTTTCGTTGTCTGGCAACCTATCTTTTAAGAAATGAACATAGAACTGGTCAGCTCTCTAGAGTCCATCCTCTAATTTTCCCAATGCTTCACGTCGGATTTGGAAAAAAAGAAATATTTTAAATACTGTTGCCTTTATCGAATTCAGGTTTTCAGAAATCCACCGTTGTTACAGCTTCAATTTGTACGTTTGACATTAATTTATAAACCTAATCCGAACCCTAACCCTAACTCTAGAGAAAGATATTTCCCAGATGATACAATGATCTAGTATTTTTCGGTTTGCAACAAATGGGGGTAACTCCGGAAGAACTTGTTGAAAGCTAAATATCGATAGGGTTCATTCAAGCTTCATTCTATATTTGACTTTCGCTTAAGGGGGATAACTCTGGGACGAAAGGTGGGTGAATGCTGATTATTGATAGGGTTCCTTACAACACCAATGCTTCAAATGAAATCTGAAAAAAATCTGTCAAAAAATACAGCCTCTATGGCAATCCGTTCACAGAGTATTACGGAAGTCTTCTTATATCTCTGTAAAAGACGACTGCCTTCAACACATGACGTCACATCAGGCGGCGTCAATCATTGGCTCAATGGCGCGTGCATTGTTTACATAAGACGTTACTGATGATGCATTTTACCCATTTTAATACCCATTTACACTAAAATAGGAAATAATTTTTACCGCTTGTTTAAAAACAAAACAAAACCAAATCAGACATATCACAAAAGTTTCATTACAAATATAGTAGTTTTAGTAATAAAGAAATTTTATTTATATAAACGTTTACAAACAGAATCCTTCCAAAATAATGAATAACAAGCCAACAGTCCCCCGCCGAAATCACAAAATAAATAGATGACACGTATTCATTAATCACATATTTCAAAAGTATCAAGCAATCAAACAGATTATCACCTATACACTAAGTTTCATCACTCTCTATCAGATAGAATCAAAGTTGTCTTGTCCCAAAGCATCGACCAATGAACTTGCTTAGCACTGCTTAGCTTTAGATGTTAATCATTGAACTCAGTCAAGACATTCACCTAATGAACTTCTACATCAAGTTTAAACATTCTACCTCAATTAAAAGCAGAATGGTTATGTTCCAAAGTCTTGACCAATCAAATTGCTTATCGATCCTTAGCCTAAGCAGAAAATTCTCATCATCAAACTTAGTCAAGGTAATGATATAATGAATCTATACTCAGTTTCATCACTCTCACTTAATTAAAACCAAAGTTATCGTGCCCCAAAGCATCAACCAATCAGATTGCTTATCTCTACTTACCGTAAGCAGACAATTGACCTAATGAAAGTCCACACTAAGTTTGAACATTCTACCTCAATTAGGAGAGTTATCGTGTTCCAAAGTCTTGACCAATCAAATTGCTTATCGCTTCGCTTACCCTAAGCAGAAAATGCTTATTATGTAACTTAGTCAAGGTCTTGATGTAATAAAACTATACACCAAGTGTCCTCACTCTCACTTAATTAGAATTAAAGTTATCGTGTCCCAAAGCATCAAACAATCAAATTGCTTATCTCTGCTTAAACTAAGCAGAAAATGCTCATCTTCAAACTCCATCAAGGCATTGACCTAATAAATACCTACACCAAGTTTGAACATTCTAGCTCAATTAGAGAGTTATTGTGTCCAAAAAGTGTGACTGACAGACACACAGACGGACGGACAGGCTGACAGACAGACGGACGAACAAACCCATTTTAATAGTCCCCTGCTCCCTTCGAAAGGCGGGGTACAATTAAACATACATTATGCAAGAGCATAATCGACTCTCGATGGCATCGGACACTGGAGATTTTAACTAGATTAAAACGTTCGCAATTTAGAAAATGAATTTAAAAATGGGAAAGCGAGACTAAGTCCCGATTATACCAGTGCCCTGGTTACCACTGTGCACGCATCTTGTCAAAACTACAAACAACGATAAATTGGCCGAGAATGAAGTAATTTGAATGAAGTTTTCAATTAAAAGATACATTATGGGAGATTAGATAAAGAGCTCAATATAATAGTTAAAAACTTGGCAATTTGCTGAAATGTTCAGTCAAATTGATCCACTATGAACCGAGAATTAAGCGATTGAAATTTCGGCCTAGCCTCGATTATCATTACTAAAGTCGGTACGGTTAAAAACATAGTCTCGATTATCCAATTAATTGATTAAATCATGAATGAAAGTTGAGCAGCAAATCGGATCATAATCCAGTAAATATCACAGGCTAGCGATGACATGGCGAGTTGATTATGGTCTAGATAAATTAATTAATGTCTAATTAATAATTCAAATAACATAATAAAGAAAGACTTGCGATAGGCAGATTTAGTCCTTGCATAATTTATGTTTAATATTGTTATCTACATAACAGAAAACACAATTCCCAATAATTTAAAATATACACTGGAACAGGAGTGATCTGCGAAAATTCCCGACCCAGCCTTGGACCTCTATTGTATATTGATTGTTGTCTTTATCTAATCCTGCATTTGTGCATCTTAAAGATGCATTATGTAAGAGCTAAACCTGCCTATTACAGGTCTTTCTTTTGGCGACAAACTATGTTATATAAATTATTAATTAGACATTTATTCACATGACTATTGGGTGGTTCTGAATTTTTATGGATTGAAACACGATTGCCATTTAATTATATAATTTAAAGATAGGTTGTTAGGCAACGAACATACACCCCCGGCAGGTAAGCCACCCGAAGAATGTCTACAGGGGTTGTTGCATATTATTTCTTTTGTCGGTAATGAAAGCATTTACAAGACTCTAAAACTGATTAAGAATAACAACCCACTGGGTAACCCAATAGGATTTATTTGGCTTCTAGTTCTGCCCATGTTTGGTCTCCAAAGCGTCTAAAAGGTTTCAAGGGCCATAGCTCTAGTAGTAATAATGCAAAATCAATAAGGATCTTCGTCTCAAGACATTGAACATAGTGTACATGGAATTCAGAGTCCACAAGATTTTTCAAAGTGATCAAGGGCCATAACTCTGGCAGTAAATATCGGAAATCGTTGAGAATCAATATGCTTCTTTGTTTCGTGACATTGAAAACTGTGTAAAATTTAAAGACAATCGGATAATAATTTTAGTTTCTGGAGCGCCCAGTTTTAAAGTGATCAAGGGTCATAACTCTGGCAGTAAATATCGGAAATCGTTGAGAATCAATATGCTTCTTTGTTTCGTGACCTTGAAAACTATGTAAAATTTAAAGACAATCGGATAATAATTTTAGTTTCTGGAGCGTCCAGTTTTCAAAGTGATCAAGAGTCTTAACTGTGACAGTAATTATTTAAAATCGTTGACAATCATTATGATTCTTCGTCTCATGACTTTGAACATCGTGTATAGATTTAAAGTCAATTGGATATTAATTTTAGCCTCCAGAACGCCTACAAGAAATTGTTGACGCCTGGCCGATGGTGGCGACGACAATATACGACCCAATTTCAATGTTTAGCGTATAAAAATAGATGATAGAGACTGTGTTTATTATTAATACGAGACTACGCTATTGTGATCACAGTCATAACTTCGCTCAGAATAAAGTAATTTGACTAAAATTTTCAAAATATTCCTTTTTCATTATATATTTTAAAAGTATTATGACTCTTTATCTCATCCTTACATAATGCATCTTTAATTGCTTTATATGAAGACATCAAAATCTGTATAGGTATGGCGAAAAACATTGCAATTGCTATTTACAAAAATTATTTCAAACGACTAAACATTTTAATGAGGTGAATATATCGATCACAATGTGTTTATGTATACACTAAGGGAAGGAATAATTCTAATCCCATACTATGCAACGTCAATAACAATTCATAATATTATAAGGCGTATGGCTCTATTCTTTGGAACCTTAAACATTGTGTTGTAGGATATTTGTTTCTTTGTTCATTGCAAATTACACCCGAAACCATAGTGTGCACGACTCGTGTACAGATTTTAAAATGTTCATTATGTATTGAATATTAGATATTATATTTCCATATTTTCACGGTAAGATAGCACCATCAATATTGATTGAAATGGGCCCATATTGAATTCTAATACGTGTGTTTAATTTCGAGTATTATGGAAAATATTGAGTTACAGGTTTAGCTCCTTAAAGGCAAACAGGAAAATGGTTAAAGTGAAACAAACTGTAATACATATAATATAATACATTCTGGTAAATATAACAATCTAGATTCATAATAAAAATATATTAAATTCTTCACGTCACATAAATCATGCTTAATATTATAATTTGGAACGGATGAAATATATTTTACTATCATCTTCTACACAGAGGATAATCTTCAGCATCAACTACAAGTCCTCTCTCTTCATAATGTTCTGTTAATTTCTGCCATGTTGAGTCACAATTCAATAAATGTTTATTACCTGAAACATACATCCAATGCACTTTTGTCTAAGGAATATTTAAATACCGACCTATTCCAGCTTTAAAATTGTTGTTTCTATTGAGTTGGTAACACTACCTTTTATTACATATAAAACAAGGAATAAAATGGAATCAAGCGTCTCGCCAGCACGATACTTTGGTTATTTCGAGATTAACATACGGTTATACCCCCCTCCCCACCCCGAAATGTTAGGGGCGTGAATTTAGCTCAGTGAGCGAGAATACTTCTTCCAACCGATACTAGACAACTATTTACTTGCTAGCCACACAGGTGCTATCCCTGACAAGTAGTAACATTAAGGCTTAAAACATTTCGATTCTTTTCAGTAGTCCAGTTCGCAACCCCCCGACATGCCTGCCATATAGGAAATACAAAATGCATTAATTTGTCCTGTTAAATCTGGAATTGGAATGTCTAATGAAGGGCATGCGGAAAATTTTGCCCGCAGTGTAGCACCAGGGCCTACTCTTTATTTCAAATTTTTCTGTCATAGGGTCTTATACACGGGACCTCGGGGTTTCGTCCCATCCGAAGACTAAACACTGTCTTGTCAGACCCTCCGCCCTGCACCACTGACAACGGGAAACCGCGCAGGGAGCCACAGTAGCTCAGTGTGTAAGACATGGCTCGCTAACTAGGAGGTCTCCAGTTCGCTCCCGTTATTGGATGAAAAAGTTCATCGATATAATCGGCGTTGTTTACCATGGTGCAGGACGGGGCGCCTGACAAGGAACAGTGTCCATCCGTTCGGATTATACGAATACACCGTGGTCTGTACACGTTGGCTTTCATGTAAAAGAACCCTCGACACTTAGTATTCGAACATGGGCTAAAATAGCAATATTGTTTTTCAGGTACAAATCTTCATGGTAAGATATTTTCCAAATGATGTGACTTACCAATAATAATAAGACCCTGTTTAGCTCGTGTAATGGCTACATTTAGTTGGTGATCATCAGTTATAAAACCCAGATTGTGTCTGATCCACGACCGGGATGGATAATTTTCTAACATATCTATTGGTAAAGATCTTACGGTAGAGAAGATAACATATTCCCATTCACTACCTGTATTTAATCATGAAAATAAATCAAAAAGTACGCCATGAAACGTACATCTCCACCCTCAACCCAATAAAAAAAAACGAAATAAATAGACGGAATGTTGAATCAAAATGAATGTAAACGAAAAATGACTCAGATGAAGAAGACACATCTGTAGTAATTTATAAGATAGGTTGCCTGGCAACGAAACATACGCCCACAGCAGCTAAATCATCCGGGCGGTTGACAAGGGTTGTCGCATATTTATTCTTTTGTAGGCAATGGGGGAAATTAACAAGGCAATTTCATACAGGTCAGATTATAATTTTCATCGTTTCAGGGTTTACAAGGTTCTACTGACTGAAACAAGTGCATTAACTCTGGAAGTAACTTAAAGGAATTTTTGAAATTCGACAGGCTTTTTCATTTCACTAATTAAAATGATGCATATAAATTTCATACAGATTGGATGATAACTTTTGTTGTTAGAGTGTCCACAAGGTACAACAAAGTGAAACATGGGAAATAACTCCAGGAGAAATTATTCACATTAGGTAAATAGGATTCGGCATCTCAATAATGTAAACAACATATATAACATATATATCAACAACATATATTAATTCAAAACAATCAAATCATAAATGTAGTTTGTAGAGTGTTCACAAGAAATTGTGGAAGACGGGCGGACGAACGGACGGACGTACGGACGGGAGCGACGGCAGTATACGACCACATTTCCATGTGGGCGTATAAAAAAGATTTTGTCATAGGCTCACGGGTCCGCTGGTTGTTTGGGGGGTAGGTGTGAGAGGCTGAAATGCCCAACATAATCCCGTTTACAGACGGCGCCGCTCGCTATCGAATGTTGAAATCTCGGAGCTTACGGAGTAGGATCATCTCCATGAAAGTGTGGAAAACTAGACGTCCGCAAATGCGTTTTCCTACTATTCCAGTCCGTGAATACAGCAACTTCAATGTGGTCAAATATAGCCTAACTTAGGTGACTGACCTGAATTCCAAACAACTAAGCAATAGTTTAGTCAACGGAGCAGGGGGTATGTTGAACTCGTCTTGCCCGAGAAATTTTTGAAAATTTAACAGCTGCAGAGAATCCATAGAATCCAAAAATGAAAACCGACGCAGATCTGTCGAGAAAAAACCAAGATGTTGGCATTTTTTGTCCTATCTGTAAAACTATTCCGAATTTAGTAATATAGTTCAACGGCGGCCAACCACATCTACGTTGGCAGAATTTTTGCACCATGTACAGTTTTGGCCGCAAACTCTGACTAAAATCGGCAAAAAAAAATAATAATAATAAAAACTCTTATAAAACAAACCTTTCTGACGCTCACCTGGCAGTCATCTGTTTTTAAAAGCCTTGGGAGGTCAGCTATTTTGAGCTGTACCCTATATACGAACCCTATTTTCAATCTTCCCCGGCTATGAAATGAAATTATCAACATATTAAGACTACCTACCTTGACTGGCTACTACGGTTGACACGTGTATTTCTGGTAATCCACAGTCCTTCATAGCAGCTTTTATAGCAGAGCATTGCGCTCTGTACTGAGAAAGTATTGCAATATTTTGACTCTTAAGTTTCCACTTTACTACTAAATTCACAGCCACACTAACCTTAAAAATATATATCAGTATAACGTAAATAGCATTAGGGAATAAAAAACAACACATGCTTTTATCTGATTTGATAAAAAATTCAATTAGAATTAAGTTTCATTTGGACTAGCATAGGTGGATGTTAGTTAGGTTATATCCCTACCATAACCTGATCACCATATATAATATTTACATGTAGAATATAAAACCCACATCAAATCTAATATTTTCTGAAAAACACTTATTCAGTCTTTCTTAACGAATAATTAAAATCAACAAACACGATACAGATTACATTATTCCACTTTGAAAAGGTTCAAAGAAAGAACTTACTACATAATCAACTTCATTCTGATTTCTTTTGGACTGTTCCGATCCATCTTCTGTAGAGACAGTTAATGTGTCTTCCTCTCCCTCTGTATGACATAAAACTGTTGGATGGCGTCTTCCATTCGGCCAAATATCTAACTCAGCTTTTTTACTCTGTCGCTTTGTTCCAGTTCTTAATTTACCATCATAAAACATGTTTGAAGGGAACTCCATTATACCTTCATGCTGTAATAGAATATTCTAATAAATATTTACTTATTTATGTATAAGTAAATGTATTTTCCAACCATCAGCTTACTACAAATACCTTCCATCATTGTTCGTCTGTCTGTCTATGGTTGCAGTTTTCTGTAGTTGTAAATTAGAAGATCTGACCTATGATAGCTTTGAGAAACGATTCTTTGGAAACAAAAAATAAAATAAAAAAAATATTGTGAGATTGCCAGCAAAAACGTGGAGACAGTCCAATCCAAGCAGGTAGCCATAAACACCAGCTAAATCGTGTTCACCAAATTGGATATGGACGAAGTTCAAGACACTTAATCTCGATTGTATTTACACGCTTGGAAAAAAGCTGTAGAAACTGTAATCTCAATCACATTCATAGGCTTTTTGGAACAGGGGACTAACCTTGGAACGGAAGGCTACATAATGCTGAAATCGATACGGTTTGTCCTGCCACGACCCCAGTGCTTCACATCAAATTTGAATATATATATTAAAACGTATGGCCTCAAGCGCGTTCACGGGGTCTTTGGCAAAGAGCTCATTACTTCGATGCTCCACGCCAAACCTGAATGTTCAATTTATCTACAGTGTTCGTCCAAGGTATGTATGGTCATATACAAAGGAGAAACAAAGGTATAAAACACTGCCAAGTATTAATAATATTGGATAATTTATACCACAAATACACATATCATTGACAGAGTCGGCACTCGTAAGGTTTGAATTTTAGCTGCAGAAATTATTGGTCAATAATTTTTATTGATAATTGAATTGTAATAACCGAGTAAAAATTGTAAGTGGACATAAATAGTATGAAAATGAACAATAATGGGCTATTTCTACAAACATTTATTGAATATATCATTCAAATATTGCTCGAATGCTACAGTTGCTAGCAATAATTCAATTTTTGTTACTTTAATTTAGCTTTCTATTTGTACCTGTCATCAATGCTCGGGTAGCAAATTTAGCTGAATAATTGTTAGCAAAAATTTGTTCGAATTCCTACTAGCAGAAATTGAATTAAAGCAACCAAATTACAACTATCAAATTAATGTTACATGCTTTAGAATAACTGATAGAAACAATAATAACTATCCCAATTACCAAAAAATTAGCAATACGTTCAAACAATGTTAGCAATAGAATTACTCCATTAAGCCTAGCAATAATAGAATTAAGCCTAGCAATAATTTAATTCATGGTAGCAATAATTATAATGTATCCACAAAAATAGTAAGAGCTGGCTCAATTGCTATATATTACCATACGATACTGTATTTCCAGCATCTGTGCTTGTCCGGCATATCTCTCAAATAATGAGGTCTGTAGACCCAACTGTTTAGCTTTCTGTTCAGATAAAATTGGTTGTAGTTGTTTATGGTCACCTATTAATACTATATTACTAGCATCAAATGAGGTAAGTGGAATCATTGTCTCTGGTTCTGTACACATACCTGATTCATCTATAATAATCTGAAAGTATTGTAGTAAGATAGACAGAATCTTTGCTCTTTAAATTAATAATAGCATTTATATTATATCTTTGACTAATTATTGGTTTCAAATTAAAGAGAAGTCATATCTCACACACTCAAAAATGTGAGTGATGTGGGTGACCCTTAAAAAGATTTATAAACCCAAAATATAGCTGATTCTATGGGAAAACAAAATATCACCAGATTATTCGTATTAGGAAAATTCCTATTGCATCATTTGGCTTAGTAACCAATCATTGTAATTAATTACGTTATATTTGACCAATTAGATAATTGAAAGTCGAAACCCAAGGGTAGAAAACCAACAGAGTTGTGACCGGTCGACAGGCAGCCGCTAAATTCGGGAGAGACCGCCGACGTTCAAGAGACACCAGCTGGGATGAGTAGACCCCATTGATTTGTGGGAGAGTCATATGATGTAAGCATCCCTTCAGTAAATTCATCTGCGAGTTAGGTGTAGGAGAGGCAGACATGTTAATTTTAAAGTAGCTAAGTCTCTAACTCAATATCATCCAAAATCTTCAACATTGAAACCTCGATTTATTTGTCAAATTAAATCAACATTCATGTTGTGATCTTACCGGAAAAAGATGGGCTTTTGATATCCAATGTTTAAGACAAAATAAACATTTTACCATTGGTACACGAATCGTGTACCATAATGCGCTTGAGCCCCAGTTGTATCAAGAGACTCGAGGGCCGAGGCTAGACACATTGCACCAAATCAAACGGCGTATGTAGACTGGAATAACCAGACGCTAGCAATTTGCACTCGCTTGAGACGGCTGGCTTATTTCGCCGAACATAACTGATTTGAAATTGGAGTAAAAACGCAAACCATTGAATGTTAATCAGTTTATATACATCCATATTGCAGTATTATATGCGTTGCGACCCACTTGTGTCAATTTCTAGGTCCCAAATGTTAGCGATTTAGCTCCTTTAAGTATTGTAATGTAAAGTAACGTTCCGACAAGAACCAAGATTTTTGGGTTATAAACATACATTTTAAGTTTCATCAAAATCGGATAAAATTTGTGACCTCTAGTATTACATGCTTATTATACTAAAGGGGAGCGGCCACTTTGTTAAACAGTCTCGGTCCGATTTTCACAAAATTCGAACTTAACCGTCATGATGGTGTGACGGTGATATTGTTTTTAAAATCAAATAAAATTGTGACATCTAGAGGGTCCACGAGCTAAAAACGCGATTTATCTGAAAATCAAGGGTCATAATCAAGGACGTTACGGTCGGATATGCGACAATATCGACAGTAATCGAGATCCTTGGTTTATAGACATACATATAAAGTTTCATCAAAATCGGAAAAACTTGAGTTTTCGTGCCATAATTCATGAAGGTACGGTCCGATACATGCCAATATCGAAAGGGACAGAGATCTTTGGGATATAAACCCATATTTCAAGATTCGCCAAAATCGGATAAAAATTGCATAAGGCCCACAAATTGAACGGACGGATAGCCTAAACGACGGTTAGGCAAACAGGGGCGTATACAAATACATCTTCGAGCAGCGAACTACATCTATCCATTTTAATCGGACCTTCCTGCTGCCAATATGTTTGAAACTGGGTACAGTGTGAAAAGTTTAACAGGATATTTGTTGACATAATATGATTTATTATTCTATTATTGAAATGTTTGACTCTTTTTTAAAACAAAATGCCACTTATTATTACCTGTTTTATATTTAGAGGTATTTCTGTTTTAATACCACCGATTGCAAAACATGTGCTAAGAATGATATCAGCTTTATTCAGTTCTTCTGTTTTAGCCATATATATTTTCCTCTTATATTCAATTATCAATTTATCGTTTACTTTTTTCTTTAATTCTTCTTTCTTGAAGTTTATCACGTCACGTTTGTATTTTTCTTTTAATTCATCGGTCATACTTCTTATTAAGGTTTCTCTAAATATCTTATTCAAGCCTTTAATTTTAATATACTCATCCACTAATTCATCTACGTCATCTGGACTGGATGGTTGGAACATACGATCAAAATCTCTGATTTTTTCACTGTATGAATTACCAGGAGCTCTGATCAGATGATGTAGAGCCCTGTCTCTTATTGCTTGAACTTTGGAAACCTCTGCCGAGTATCGTTTTTTGGTTGGAACCGAATCTCGAGGAAGGGGATATTCCATATTTTCTATCCTGTTACTATATACTCTTATAATATTTGGACAACTTTCTCCCAGATGTAGCAGTTTATCTAAAAATACACATAGTGTTAATTATGGATGGTTTCGTTCATTACATACTTACCCATGTTAATAATGTTCCTTTGGGGGTAAAATAGGTCAACCTCAAAAGTCAATTTCATAATCTAAGGAATACAATAGAATGAAACACAAAATGTTATCAGCGTCGGGGTGATATCACATTTTGCGCAAAAGGCAGGGGTTATAGCTCTAGAACAGCAGGTCTAATGCGTACCTAAGTCGAACTCATCCAAGCCGAGCTGTAAATTAGAGACCAAGTTTTTCTAGACCGTTTTCTTGCGCAGATTGGTGTAGGTGCCCCGGGGGGGGGGGGGGGGGGCAAAATGTATTTTTTGGGGACAGAAATCATTTGGTTCAAAATTGACCTTAAAAGTGACTTCTCGTCATTCAAAATATTAAATTATAATGGTACTTTTAAAGAAGATATTTATTCCGCTCATTATGATGACGACTATAAGAATAAACTAATATCTAAACATGTCTCTTGTTAACTGTGGTTTATTTTATTTACATTTACATTTCAAGATCTCTTGAAAATACCATTCTAACTTAATATTTTGAATTCCGAAATCGATACTGGACGAAAAAGCTAACGAGAAGACACTTTTCAGGTCAGTTTTGAACCAAGTGGTTTCTGTAGCCAAATGTACATTTGCCCCCTCCCCTCCCACCCCACACCACACAATGGAAATCTTATATACATATTAAGAGATGTACAGCGGCATAAAAAAAGTAACGTTTTTACCAAACTCTAAGAAAATCATCATTTATATCAACGTGAACTCATTTCCCGCCAATTTTACCCATCTCCCCGTTCTCTTCCACACACACGCACAACTTACCTCGCCACAAAATAAAAACCATTTGGTCCAGGGGCATGGACAGAGATGGACAGGCCTAGAAATTTATGTTTTGCGTCAACATTATCACATTTCCCCACCAATTTTAGACATTGGAAACCCATATGTCTCTAACGCCCCCTCAAACGCCTGACCACCAGTTAGATTCGGAATCTCCGCAAAAACATGGTTTAGAAAAACTTGGTCTCATACATTTAGAGCTCGAGTGGCGAACACATAATTTAAGTTTCATCTCACTCATGAATCGGACAAAGACTGTCGCCTCAGAAAGGTCCACAAATTCATTCATAGTTCATATTTTGCGTAAAAGGCAGGGGGTCGATTCTTACAAAAATTTAACTCATCCAAGAATTAGTGATACTCATCCAAGAACTTTTGATCTTTAACACATAGTTTATGATTTATCTCATGAATCGGACAAACATCCTAAAAGTGTCGTCCGATATGCACCCATATCGAAAGAAACTAAGATCTCTGGGGTATAAAAATATATCTTAAGTTTTAGCAAACCCGGATCAAAATTGTGACCTATAAATAGAGGGTCCACAACTTTGGTATTATTATGCAGCCTCATATCAAACCACTATTGACTGTGCTGTCATGCTAAGGGCTTTAGAAAAGAATTAAATTGATGAGAAAGCGTATTCGACGATCTGGACCCCCAGGAGCATCCACGGCCCCTGAATCCTCGCCTAAAGTCCTGGAATTGTACCCACTATCAAGGATTGCTTCCACCGGCCCGAAATTGCAAAATCTGTGGTTTACTTCGAAGACGTGATTAAAATTAAAGACGGATGAGAGGGGAAATGAAATGGAACAAAATGGAATTATATTCCATTATATGCCCTTCGGGCATCTCCGATTTATATTGCATATTTCTCATTGATCTAAATAAATATGTATACTAACTCAACATTCAAAGTCTAAAAATAGCACAATTGCACGTGCAGCACTGTGTCAACATACGCCTGACTATAAATAAGAGGTAAGGCTCGGCTCTAGTTGTAGTTCTCTAGTTGTCTTTTTCTTTATTGATCTAGACCATGACTAGTAGTGGTGCACTACATAGTCATATTATATCGTATACTATTACTTTGCGATTTTGTTGGATCGTAGATTCAATTCCTTTTTTACGTGATCGCGACCGATACGCTGTGCCGGTCCATATATTTTTGTGGCGTTGTTTCACGCCCGTTTATTGCTTTATTCCATGTTGAATTTAGTAAATCTCCAAGCGTGGATTTTGAGAGGTTTTGTCCGGAGAGTCTGTTTCTATAAACTTAGACCCCGACATTCTCATCCTTGATGAAGGTTAGACCTCTTGGTTGATGTAGATACGATCGGTAAAAGAAAAGCCGCCATTAAATTATAAATATCTCAACCGGCTAAAGGGACAAGTAACAAGTAATAAAACAAGATTCGTAATATCCCGATCAGGTAGATAAATTCAGGCCGAGTGGTATTGCCATTACGGATACTGTGGATTCTTTTGTTTCACAATTAATTTCACTCTACATCAATCTGTCTGTTGATCGCAGTCATTTTGACATTTTTCATGTCGGTAATAATCGTGTCGCTTGGTTTTGATAATCATTTTTTTTTCTATCTACGTGACCACGTGTCCTCTGTTCGGAGTGTATATTTTAATGGAAATAATTATGTTTTTACTTCTACCGCCGACAAATGGATATATAGGCCTGTTATACATCTAAGTCCTTATACCGGTAGTTTTAGTAATAATAGTCTTTATATATGACTATATAGTTCAAATGAAAATGAAATAAATGAATAAATGGAAATAATTATGCTTTTACTTCTACCGCCAACAAATGGATATATAGGCTTGTTATGCATCTAAGTCCTATACCGGTAGTTTTAGTAATAATAGTCTTTATATATGACTATATAGTCAAATGAAAATGAAATAAATGACACAGTAGCCTACCAATTTATAACACTTATGTAAGAAGAGATGATTTTAAAACCAATTAAATATTATATTTTTAACAATTTTGTTTACAGACAACAATGTTAATAATAATGTCATTGATGAGAAATGAAATGAAATGAGGTTTAACTTCTACTGTTCTTTTCCGACTGGGCTTATTTAAAGACGGGGTCATTGACGAGCACAAGACTTGTCAGGCAAATTCGTCATGCATGCATCATTTTGTTCAGACCAATCTATGGAACCTAATGGTTCATAATTTTTGACCCTGAATCAACAGTATAATGATTTCAGTCCTGACCAGGGGTTCAGTGATTTTGTTTTTTCCCCCCATTTTTCAGGGTGACAATGCAGTAAATGATTCGATCGTTAATCTATAAACTAGTTAATATGGTTACCATGAAGCATGTTGAGATAGATTAACTGGTTGTTAAAGACCCTATTTAAAAAGAAAAATTACAAATGCATGTGGCCGTATGTTGCACCTCAGGTGGACACTGACATTTGGTCAGTTTTTACTCCGTCAAGCACAGTCACAAGATGCGGCTATTCAGGATATACAGAAGATAATGGGCCTTGGTGTTTCACCCTTATTGTCATTGCTGTCAAAAAATTAAGATACGAAAAATTCTATTGCTGATTCAGTAAGTGATCCAGGGTAATACCCATTTGGAATTGTCTTTTAAAACTTAGGAATTCCCTTAAACGCTATTTAAGTCGTTGATATCACCCACTCTGTTCTTCCAATCGGCCAGTCGATACGACTTTATATAGATCAGTCAATCAATTATACATTATATGCATTATTTGGTAATCATGTTGAGTCGAGTACTAAGCAGCAATCCTTTTACAGGCCTCCGTTTTCAGGGCAGCATCAACCCAGCTACAGTAACACCTGTAGGTAATACTTTTGTAGCCAGCCAGATTTCGAATACTTTTTAGGCAGTTGGTCTATCATGACATCAGATAACTGGATTCTTAATACAGTTAGCGGGTACCGGTTTGAGTTTTCTTCAACCACCCTTTCAACTTTGCTTGCCTAACCACCTCTGTATAATTCAGAGCAGATGGAGTTTGTTGATTAATTTAATGTTAAGTAAGAAGGCTTTATGTCCAGGTATTCCCTGGTTTTCATACCAATCAGTTTATTTCTAATATTTTTTTAGTTACAGAAAAAGACTGACGATTATCGTCCTGTTATAAACCTGAAAACATTTTACACAAGAAACTTTATTCTTTGCTTCTATCAGTATAATACATAGAGAGGATTTTCTATCATTAATGAATCTAAAAGATGCCTTTTTTTTAATTCATATTCGTCCAGATCATCATAAATAATATTTACATTTTATTTGAGATCAAACTGTTGAGATTACAGGTCTCCGTTTCAGAGTTTCCTCAGCTCCAAGAGTTCTTTCTAAAGTTTTTCAAATCAAATTTTGCAATCCTTCGCAAGCAGTGTATACATTGTTCATATTTTACAGACAATTCTATTTTTTCTTTTCCACTATCAACACTGCAAAAGAATTTGGTTTTACACACAGAAAGCTGTAAGATATTTTCGAGAGCTAGGATTTCCTTCTAAAGAAATTATTTTTTAGAATTTACTATTAATTGTCATTTATTTACTGATCTCTTACTCAATGAAGGATAAAGTCAAAACCAAGGCCAGAGCTTTATTAACATCAAACAAGCTCACTATCAGACAAAGAGTATTTTATTGGACTGTGTTCCTTTTCTACGAACAGCAATACTTTTAGTACCTTTGCCTATATAAAAGAGTAATCTAGAACTTTAAGTTAAAACAGAATGTAATTATTCATATGGGTATTTCCCTCAATGACGTTTGAGTTAAACTGGTGGTTACATATAACATTAGCATTTAAAATCGTAACCATATTAGACCACTCTTGTGTCTTTACTTTGGATGCTTCTCTTTATGTATCGGGTGCTCACTCCTTATGATATTCACATCTATCTGCTTTGGAATAGTTCAGAATATCAGTAAATTATCTTGAACTGCTGGCAGATTTCTATGGATGGACATCATTGTCATTGTGCAGCAATTTATCTAATACGCATAACTTGTTCCATGTGATAACACTATATCCTATAATTATCATATATTTATAATATTGGGGAACTATAGATAAATTGTTTTAAAATAAGCAAACAAATTTGGTACCGGTGTGCTTCTCGAAATATTTATCTGCTAAATATAGATCAATTATGTCTCATAGCATAACAGATGCATTATCTAGACATTTTTCTGACTTCACAGAATTGAAGATGATTAAGCACATTTTTCAGAGGGTATGTAATCTTTTATCTGTACCGGACATAGATCTATTTACACCACAGCTTATTTACCAAGTTGTAAAGTATGTATCTTGACAGTCTGATCCATTTTGGTTGGTTCTTGAATATGATGTATTTAAGATGAGTTGATTTAATTTTCACCAATACATCTTCCTCTTCTCACTGAAAGTTTCAGTGTAGTTGCCAAGTACCGGTATCTCAACAAAATAATCAGAGACCATGCTATAATTATAGTGCCAGGATGGCCAATACCGGTATGATATTCTAGACTCTTAGCAATGCTAATTTCTAACCCCATTCATTTGCTCCTACGGAAGGACCTCTTGCGTTTAGTTCACCATGGGATGTGCTACCCCATGGGAGGCAAAATTTTATACATGAATGCTCGTCTCAAGCAAACCCTCACTAATAGAGGACTATCACAACATGCTATTGACACTATTCTCAGGTCCTGGAGACCAGGAATTAACAAACAGTATAATCCTTTGGATCCCACTGTAGAAAATATTGCAAATTATTTGAGTGATTTGTTGTCTAGTATTCATATAGTGTTGCTAACACCTACAGATCAGCAATTGTTCAGACTCTGAATGTTTCAGGCAGCAGGAAGTTCAGAAACCATGCCATTATTTATTGTTTTTTGGAAGGTATTTTTAATCTTGATCCTCCAAAATCTTGTTTTGTAGCAACCTGGAGTGTTTCTATTCTATTAAATTGTTTTTTTGCCTTAGGTATATCTTTGAAGCTTCTCACTTATATAACAGTGAACTTATTGGCTCTAGCTACGGCCCAAGGGTGCCACATTAAGAGCTTTTAGTATTAATCGCTTTCTAGATTATGGCAATGCTATAAGGTGAGGAAGTGAAAATTTGGAAAATTTCTTGTCAATCTTCTCCTATACCAGGTCAAATTGGATTAGTTTACTGATATACTCTCCAGTATTATGTTGAATTAACTTCAGAACTTATTGTATCTCATACATGTATTACACTCAGAGCAGTAACGCCATCTACCATTGGCCGTTGGCTTAAGAAACCATTGTACTGGCAGGAATTGATACTTCTGAATATAAGCCTCATTGAATTCGTTCAACTTCCTGATCTGCATCGTTTAATTCTGGATACTCTATTTCAGACAATCTTAAAACAGTATCATGGAACAATGATAAGTTCTTTTTTGTTCTACAGGAAATAATACATTTTTTAAATTATATGGATAAATTTTAACAGCCTACTATTTGTTATCTCTTTTGTTGACAACCCTTTCAATGATGCAATATAAATCGGAGATCCCAGAAGGGCATATAATGGAATATAATCACCTCTCATCCGAGCGCCCGAAGGACGCGATGGATGAGAACGATTATATGAATATATATAGCCCGAGGGATCGAGGATTTATATACCCTCCCTTTAGCCCTCCCAGTGCTATATATATGGTTGCCAACAAAACTTTAAAGAGACAACTAGAGCCGAGCCTTACCTCTTATTTATAGTCAGGCGTATGTTGACACAGTGCTGCACGTGCAATTGTGCTATTTTTAGACATTGAATGTTGAGTTAGTATACATATTTATTTAGATCAATGAGAAATATGCAATATAAATCCTCGAGCCCTCGGGCTATATTCATATAATCCTTCTCATCCATCGGGCGCTCGGATGAGAGGAGATTTTCCGACTTACTTTTGTGTACTCACGGGTCTAAAGAAGACGCATATGAGGGAATTAGGTTACTTTAAAAATCGTATTAAAGCGACATGACCAGCACTTTCTTCACATGCTTGGATCAAAAAATTGAAACAAAACTATTGGCCAAAATAGTCAGTCCAAAGAATATATTCTGAATTCATATATGAATATATCGTATTAATTTTATTGCTATTTTTGTGTAACATTTAACGAAAAGATGTAAACTGAATGAACTGTTCAGCTGACTATATTCATTTTTAAATCATCATCACCATTGCAATGGAGTTAGACCAGCATAAATTTCCACAATTTTGGTACTACGAATGAAGTGTATGTGTATGTTTGGAGCAAAGACGTTTCCAGTTGTTCCCCAGCATCCCCAACACTATAGTGGAAAGCGTTCATGACAACGAAATTTGCAAAACGTTGGAGACGGCCACAAAGATCAGAATTTTAACATTAAGGTCAATGGGAAATTAATGGCTTGTATTGAGTTATCAGGATTGGTGTAGCTAATGGCACCAGTACACTCTAGATTTTCCCCTATGGCGGTAAATTTGTGACTGCCCCCCTCCCCCTACGCCCTGTGTAACGAAACTGTTAACTAGATTATCATTTCTCGCCAAAATCATGAATATTCAAAACATGGTACAAAAAGTAAGTCCAACCCCCTGTCTTCCATTCTACACCTAAAATTCAACAAACTTTAGCATGCGAAACAGAAAAAAGGGGAAGGAGAGAGATAAGAAGGGTCATAAATAAAAGGAACGGTTAATAAAATAAGAGTAATTAATGGTTGACTAGGTCATAACGATTTGATAAGCACACATGTAAGGCCAATTTATAAATTTTGGATGTCGGCTTTTTTTCCACACATTCTATTAAATTAAATTCCTTGATTTTCAGAACATGGTGAAACCTTTTTTTTAATTAATCCGTTTTAAGTTTAATTGTTACATCTTAAATTTAATATTCCTACCTTTTAAATTTAATATTCCCACCTTTTAAATTTAATATCATTACATTTTAAATTTAATATTATTACATTTTAAATTTAATATCATTATGTTTTAAATTTAAAATGATGTATGGATATACAAATTATTACATATCCAATATACTTACCCACCACCACGTCCACTGATTTATTTGATGGACCACAATATACAACCTGTTCTCTGCCATGAACAGATCTTGATTTATTTCGCGTAACGAAATAGAAGGCCAAATAAGCCCCTGTGACTGTTTTGCCGGTTCCAGGTGGGCCTTGAATCAACGTAAAGGGATTACTTAAAGCATATTTTGTAACTTGCATCTGTACATAATTTTGTGGCTGTAATGCATTACCGCATATCTTCATCGACAAAATCTCATCGACGTCTCTATAGTTTTCTGTTAAAACGAACAATACGTATACATAACTTTCAATGGAAATTTAATAACAGCTGGACATTAAACTTTAATGCAAGAACCAATAGGAAAGCAAACATGGGTAGGCAGTTTTCATCAATTCTTCCTTGAAGTGTCAAATTTGACAATGAACCCCTCCCACGTGTATGGCGCTATTGTGTGTCGTACGTTCAGCTCAGTGGTTCTGTTGGCGATAAGGTCTTCATATGTGAACATACTCTCTAAGCAGGTCAAGTGTCCATGACTATTTATCATATCACAACCTGCATAGGTATTTGCATTTCAATATCCACTACTTTTTTGAAGAGTATATATTCTGAAGATGCGGAGGTTAGAAAGCGCCTAGAAAATGTAACGGTGAATGTAATGTCGTTAAAGACTGAGAAAATATCAACGCGTATGAAATTTTTTGACATATCACCACCATCTTGGATTTTCAAATCTTAAATTTAACGGCTCCCAAAACCCTTATACAGAGTCAAGATGAGGTTTATACAGGATGAAATAATGAAGATATCCAATGAAATCTGAATGTCCACTCCCATTTTAAACCCTCTGACTCCAGGGCGGTTAGAAAATAATACAAAAATATGCTCATAAATGGGTAGGGTAATAACAACTTTTTTTTTTGGGGGGGGGGCCCGTATTTGAACATCAACATTTGTGGGGGGGGGGGGCCCGTATTTGAACATCAACATTTGTAAAATAACACCACACCTGAATGTCACTGTGCTTTATTATTGGTGATAGGCCTGTTTTTTGGTTCAAATTAATTTTTATGCAAAATTGTTACGACAAATTTGAATGTGAAATTGCGCACTGATCTTCAGTCCAAAGCTAGATAATGCTCCTTTTGTTAATTTTTCTGCATCAATTCACATACCTTTCTTTTGCTGTTTTGTTCCCAAAGCTATTTCTTTTATTAACGGTGTCACTGCACCTTCCATTAATGTTTCCACGGCATTCTGAGATCTCCTGTAAATTATTATTATTTATTATTACAGCATATTTATAGTGGTTTATTCCACTCCATATTGCTTTGTCAATATCGTATTTATATGAAAACGATTGAACATGCCTATTAATATTTTTTTCTAAGGTTGTGATTGGTTGGCTCCAGTTTAACCTACCAATCAAAAACTTAGATATACAGAAAATGTCGTATAATTGTTTGATAGGCTTTGATTATTGGATCTTTAGATAGGCTGTCTAGTTAAGGTCCAAGGTATAATGTTGTTAGAATGCACCACAAGATTCATGTTTGCCACCTTAAGCTCGTGCAATATCAATAAAAAGCTATCAAATATAAGTCCTTTCTAGAGGACCTTTATATATTTACCTGTGAGGAATAGATTTTGGTATTATTTCAATAGATGCCATTGGCGTTTTGGTTATCAAATTTCGAGGAAAGGCCATGCAGCACTCATGAAGTTTCATCTGTATTAAGTAGATTTTATTCTGTCGTTCTATTTTGTTTATAACACAATGACAAACAAAACATACATTTTCGTGGTGATTCACAACAGCTCCAACTTTATCATCTAGATCACCAACAATTGGTATAGCAACATCGTTGTATCTAACACAAACATAATCTGATTCTAATTTAATATCTCTTTCTTGGCAAAACTCTACAGTTAAAACAAATTTTCCTTCCATGGTCACATTGGTCAAATTTCCGAAATTCTCACACCAAGTAATCGGCACATCATGAATAAAAATTTGTTCTTGTCCTTTCACAGAACAGGTCACAGATTCCATTGCTAGAACTGGTAACCATAGATTCGCATATTCAGTCAAATCTGTATACCTCTTTTTCGATGCTTGTTGAGAACCCAATACCGTAAAGCAACCTATAGGATCTCGTTTATGTTCCATACATATGATATGTTTACGTGTTAAGAAGTAAAGTTGTATCTGTGGAACCAACAAACCTCTCTTTAAAACTGGGGCCAACTGAACTTTCACGTGCATATTTGGTCTGTATCTAATGAAAAATTTCCGAAAGAACTGAAGTTTGCCCTCGACTCTCAATTCACTCGTTAGGGTTTCTTCTGGAAATTTTCGAAGCATATGGCCGACATTTTTGCGTATTTCTTTGAATTCAGATATTATGTTCTCTGGGTTGCTCCCAGAGGCAATGCTTAGCATATGTTGCCATTGCTTACAGGGAATCTCCACTGATTTCATTGGTTCCTTCAACTCAACTGGGGTTACTACATCTGTTGCTATTTCAGTGACATTGTAGATCCGTTCTTCCCACTGCAATTCTACTGTCATGTCATCTTTAAAGGGTCGTTTAGAAGGTGCTAAATATCCCATTTTTATTTTTCTCTGTGATGATGTGAAACATGTAAGGTTTGGAAATACAAGAGTTAATGCGACATCATCCACTTCTTCAATTACAGGATAGTATATCAAAGGTCTTTTTTCTAGGGCGACACTTAAATGTAAAGCGAATACACTGTTGTCGTAACTTTTACTGTTCAAAAAGGCAACATTGCATCTGTGTGCTATATCAGCCATTTCAGATTCCGAATACGGGTTTTCTGTGTTATTGATACACGCTGATACCATTCTGTGTACAACAATATCAAAATATCGTCTAATAGGACTGGTAAAGTGGGTATATTGTGGGAGATTGAGGCTGTAATGTGCGTTTAACAAGGAATCAAAATTAGCAGAACAAACATAAAATGCTCTGTCCTGTATTTTTCTATACTCTACTAAGGCGACAGCTGACTGTGGGTAATTTTCGGGTGAAAGTAATACTTGTATAAAACGTTGCCAGTCACCAAGATCTATTGAATCACACAACCGTGTCCATACATCAAAAGGTACAGTAATAGTGGGGTCAAACATCAAAGCATTTTCTTCCACATAATTATTTAAACAGGAACACATTCCGGCACAACGGCAAATGTTATCATTACTTGTAAAAGCTCTGGTAAGGGAAACTGAATTAGAAGCAGCAGCAAAGTGTTTTCTTCTCCATGTTTCGGCCTTGTAATCATCTGGAGGCCGTTGTATTCTTAATGGACAACATTTGGGAAATTTAGTTAAAACTAAAGATGCTACCTGGTGATTCGCCATAATCATGAATTCTGCTACCATCAAATGTGCTTGTGCTGATTTACTATCAACCACATCTACCTCGCTATATAAATGAGCTCTACCCATTCGTTTTGCTCTCCATATTCGTGCTATATCAGCTAATTGTTTGATTGACCACGACATTTCATCAGTAGTGTCAGGTCTGTTCAGAATATCTTGCACTTCTTCATAGTTAAATCGTCTTTTTGATTGAATAAATGATTCGCACAACTCGCTTGTGATTATTTCGCCATGTGCATTCACAGTAAGAAAAACCGACGTTGCACGTTTATCGGCGTGTGGCAACAAACTGCACATGGATGTAGAAAATGTAGATGGCAACATATGAATAGGTCTTTTGCCGATCGGATAGTATGAGGTTCCCCTCTTGTACGCTACTTTGTCCAAATCTGAATCCTTTTCGATGAAGTGTGATACATCTGCAATATGTATTCCTACAATGAAAGTTCCAGTAAATCCTTCCTCGATACTTAGTGCATCGTCAAGATCTTGTGAATTTGTTGGATCAATGGTGAAGCAATTTTTTTTTGTAAAATCCAATCTCTTTGTGTCTTTATCTTTAGAATGTTGTAAATGTTTAAAACTGCCTTTGAAATTGGGTTGAATATGATGTTCCCTATCTATGATAGACATTCCTGTTTCTATATTTTTTCCCACGGGTTGCACGCCAATAACAATTCCGAGAGGTAACCTACTGTTCTTTTTCCATTTCAAGTATCTCACCAAAAACAGTTTTCCTGCCGGATCAATTGGGTCAATTTCTTCATAGTGATCAAATGATATAGAGTAACCTTGACATTTATAAACAATGACTTGTCCATCTCTATGGCCACGTTCATTGTCTTTCAAGGTTAGATTCAAAATGGAAGGAACAGAAGTGCTGATAGGTATCATTAAACTTGTATTGATTGGTTCTGTACGACAGACAAAGACTTTATATCTCGGATTCATGGCTCTGTTCAAAATACCTACAACTTCGCCGTATATTTCAACTGGTTTGTTATCAAATAAATCTTTGTCAGGTTTTCTTAAATTCGGTAAGATTAGCACAACTACTTCATCGTTATTCAAGGCCCGACCACAAAATGTTCTGCTTCTGATCTTTATTTCTTTAATAGTTGAGGTGAAATCCATTACTCTAGCATATCTTACTTCAGAACTTGTGTTTATGATGCAGCGCTTGTAATTTTCAGGGTCATCTTCAAGAAGTTTTCTCAATTCATCTTTTTTATATTCGGTTCGTTTAAACCTACTGAAGCTTGGGTCACCATCGTCATCTTCAAATTCCTCATCCGAGGCATCGCTTAGGTTATCAGCGGCATCCTTTTCTGTTAACAGAATTCTTTTTGATTCTTTACTGATGGGATAAAAAACAGCCCGACCTCGCTCCTCCCTAACCCCATATTTCATTGTCCCCTTCGCTTCTGTTCTCCTTTTGGCTGCTCTATCTTGTGCGGGCATCAATATATCGTTGCTGGTTGTCGGACAATGAAGTTTTTCTCCAAGTTTTTGTATGATTTCATCAGGTTTCATTCTAAAATCGTCCCAGTCATCATAGTCTTCATTTTCAATTGTTTCCGATGTGTTTTGTTGTAATTCACCATATTTAAAAGGCTTTCCGAGTCTTTTCTGAACATCATCGGGTAATTGCATTGGATGTTCTTCGTGCGAACGTGAAGTGTGGTTTATGTGCAAAATGCCACGTTGTGATGGGATTTCATTCTTAATATTAGAATTCTTTCTGCTCCAGACACCCATTAGTTCTGAATGCGGTATAGGATCTAGTTTATAAGATTCTTGTTTTCTAGACCAGCTCTGATCTGATAATTTCCTAATTTCTGCACCTAACGGTGACGATTCTCTCTTCTCTACGGCCTGTTTTATTTCCGTATAAGACCACTGTGACAAAAGTGAACCCAATTCGTGACACTGCTTTATATATTTTTTCCATATACCACTACATTCTCCGATTGTACAAAGTGCTATAGGATCCCCAACAACTGCAACATAAGACTGGGCGCGGGTTAGAGCTGTATTTAACATGTTGGGTTCAGAGAGAAAGCCATATTCTCCCATATTAATATCTTCTACCCCTTGTAAACATTTCTTCATATGATCGCGTTCACACAATTGCAGTGTCCTAACAGTGCTGATGAATAAGATCCTAAATTGTTTTCCTGAAAGCAGATTAAATTTTATAGATATACGATAAGGCTTCCATTAATAAGAAAGCAAATCCACATTATAAAAGTCTACAGCTGAAAATTGTAAATAATTCCATCAGATATAAAATAGCAACATTGTTTTACCTTGTATATTGTATATTCTTTCTACATTCACATTTCTTAGTTTGTTTATCCTTAATTTCTTTCTTATCAGGGCGACTTGTTGTGAATATGGAGCTACAACTTGGATATCTTCTGATTTCCTCTCGCCCCATTCCTTTGGCCAGTTGTTAAAAATATATGAAACATCATTTACTATTTCATCTGCTTCTTCCTCGTTGTAGAAAGACGTACTGTCATTGGTCTGTACTTCCTTACCAAACACAGAGAAAAAGTTAATAGGATTTAAAGTTATATTTGGCAAATTTGATCTACAGATTAAATGGTCTTCATTGCCATAAAACGTAGCTGAAATGAACTTTAAAAGCTGGCAATGAGAACGGTAATTTTGGTTTAGAAATATACTGATACTTTCATAGCTCTGCTTTCTTTGTTTACAGTATCTTTCATAATAGGTATGTAATCGTTCCAGGATAGATCGGCCAAACATCTGACGCTTCGCTTCGGAACTGTAAATTTTAGGATTCATTTGTCTGTGATCACCTGTTAAAACTATACACGTCTTGGCATCTGCTAGCGTTAGTGGTATCAACGCCTGACATTCTAAAGATTGTGCTGCTTCATCAAGAAAAATGTGTGAAAAAAATCCTCTAATACCATTAATAGTTGTCAAATGTATGGCTGTCTCAACGGTCGTTATAACAATTCTCTTCTTCAAGAGGTCATCTTTAGTTGGTAAATAAAACGAACCCAGTTTTTTAGAGAACAACATATACGGGTGGCATTCTGTAGGAACAGTATCATATCTCTTATAGGGGGCATAAATATGAAGAGCTATAGATTGTTTTCCCTTTTCCTTTAAGAAATCTCCAAGATACTTAATATAATATATATCTGCGGCGCTGAAAAGATAAATTCACAAAAAAAGTTTACCGGTAGAGCCTAATCCGCGAATGACACACAGTACATATTGCAAACAAACAATAACGAATGAATATTATTTTGATTAACATTTAAATTCTCCAATGTCAGCTATTTCATTTTCTTCATATTTCCAAAGATGGTCCAATTCCATTCAAAATTTACAAAGAAATAACAAATATTCGGCATCCAATGTAGAAGGTATATAAGATATTCTCAACAGTCTCCTTCTTATCCGACTGAATCCAAGATTGGAGATATTTTGATTTTGTGTTCTTAATTAAATGTTAAATAATCAATTTGAGTATATATTAGCGTCGATTAAGGTTATGCTTTCCGAAAAATGCAAATGACAAACAGTCTTTGATTTTTAGATTTTACCTATTAGTGTAAGTACAGATGAGAATGCGTGATTGGGGTTGGTGCTGAAATAAGTATTTGGTAGCCTCGGCCAATGTTTCTGTTTTTCCTGTACCAAATGGTCCATACACTATCAGTGGTGGCGAATAATCCTTTTTTGTTACCATATGTTTAACTGCTTTTGTTTGATCCCCATTTAATTTATCAGACCTATTTATATAAAAACCTTAAATAGTGGAGGTACTACATCAAAACATACACCCACCCTACAGCTTTCCCATCCAGAGTGTAATGGAAAATTATCCGCTTTTTTATATGCTTCTTTACAATACTTTTATAAATATAGACTCTGTTTAAATATACGACTCTATATTACATTGATGATATCAGTCAATTTCAGTTATATTTCGATTAGCTCCAATGATAACGTTTAGCCTTTACTCAAGACTCTTTAAGGTTTCCAGATGGACATAATATATATCATTCCAAAAACATTGTAGTGTAGGAAAATGAGTGTTTATGATACATTTCTTAAAAGTAACACAGGGTACAATTTTATGGATACACAATTACTGAGTTTAATACTAAGCGACGTATTAAACTCAGTAATTGTGTGTCCATAAAATTGTACCTTGTGTTAATATTTTAATTAATAAATGCCTATCAAAGAAGTTACTTAAAATTATATGTCAATACTTAATGGTCTACTTACTTAATATCTCGTTCATGTTCATTCCAATTCAAAACATTTAACTTAGAGAGATTTGGAAATACAATATCAACATCACTTAATCTATCGACAGAATAGTGCATTCTACAGAATGTACCCCGATTCATCTGAAATTGGATCTCCATTTCAACATCTGTATCTGGCTTTAATTCCAGTTGTTTAACCGTGGTTGGGTGTAGCTCTAAATATATATAATTTTTTCCAATCCCTTTAAACTTATCTCTTTTAGCAATACCGACTTCGTAAACGCGGTTATCAGGTGCGTCTTTCGGCTTTATTAAAGCCCCCTGGACAGACTCTAGAAACAACCGACCCTCATCAGTGTCTTCGGATAGGTCTTCTGTTAAACTTATTCTAGCAAAAAGTTCACCAGATTGAGCAAATATAAATGTTTCGTCTTCAATTACGCCTTTAACTGTTACCTTGGTAACAAGATTGTATCTACAAAATAGATGACAAAAATACCAACATATCAATAGGTATGAACGGACATTTTACATCAAAAAATAGAGAGTGAATTAACTTATCTTGATGAACAATGGGAATTAAAGGCTTTTGGTACAAAATTAAACTGTTATCAAAGACCGATTCTCTCTAGACAAATGGTAGGCTATGTTCCTAAAATGGGTAGCATTACTGACGTGTGCGCAACAAATGCCACAACAGTATGGACTGGGATTTTAGAAGTCTCAAGTCACTGGGTAGAAGATAAGATACAGGTAAATTGTACTAAAGCAGTCAAATGAAAATGAAATTAAATTGAAAACTAACTCATTAGAGAACAATACTAACCTTGCTATGATATTACGTCTGGTCAGTTCCTCACTATAGAGTAGTTTGTGCATCTTATGTTGATAGTTATAACGATTTAAAGGAAAATCTCTGTTGTAAAAAGCATGCAGTCTATCTTCTTCGTCAGCTTGTTTATATTCAGTTAGTAATTTCCCAGTAAACTTGTCTTCAACTAAACTTGGGTCAGTTATTATTTCTCGGGTATATTTGGTCCATACCTCAGCTTCGCACTTAGGTTCATTTGCAATATTATGCTCTTCTTCACAGGTTTCAACGGTTAACTTTCGCACAATAGCTGGCCCCGAACCAAACTCAAAAACAACCCATTGTACAAAATAGCCATCTCTAAAACTTCGAAAATGAACATTGATGGTAAATGGGTTTGAATTGGATTGGTCTAACTTGGTCCCATCAATGAACTGTAGATGTTCTGTGGATGTACTGATATTAAAATTATGTCGATCTCTATTAAGTAACAAACATATTCTCTTCACTGGCAGCTAAACAAAGATAAGAAAATATTTTAACGTAGAATTAATTATATAAAACTCAAAATAATTACTGGATCATAACCTTTAAGGCATGTTTATGTTATACGACGTTTCTAGTACGTACTTTCCGTCAAAACGAAACTACTGTTATAACGCCATTCTGATACATACCTGCGTTTTTTGGGGGCAAACAAAGTCAATTATATTTCTCCGTGTCATTAATCCATATATGGTGTTTCATGGTATACTAAATATATTTACCTCCGGGTTAATTTTGACAGTAAACTTCCATATGTGCTTCTTTTTGGTCAACCTTACATTTAAATCTTTGTCACAAGAAATGGAAATGCCGTTTGTCTCCTTATATAACTGTAAATTAAAGATAGTCATATTAAACAGTAAATAGCTCGGGTCAACCGTTTTACTGGCACAAACTCTTACACTAATAGTGACGTTTTGCTCTGATCTCATCCATTTTCCAGAATCGTTGTGGTCTGCATTCAGTTGAGTGTTATATAATATGTTTGCCCCTGTCTTGTTTGCTCGCTATTCTTTATTTATTATTTTACAAAATTCTATCTGAATTATCGCCCTTATTATTGTTACGTCTTTATTGTAAATCATTATTATTTTTCATTTAGAATGAAGCCTGTATTATTACAGACCCGTGGCTGTAAACCCATTGGACGCTTAGGACTGGCTCCCGAAATCATTCACTTGATTTGATATTTGTTGTTTATTCCTTGCCATATCTATAAATGGTAGCCTGTCTTGTCAACAGGTTGTCTAATGGGTTTTGTTTTGTGTGTAGTGCGGTTCTCCTGCAGTTACTATTATTTCAAGAATTTTTCCGCTAACACTATTCTTGCGGTATGTTTTAAAAAGTCGACTTAAGAAAATGTTTCGACAAACTTACCACACGATCAGCATACGACATAAACTGAATATCTTTCAACATGTTTCTTTTCATCTGTCTATGGGTATATCTTTCATTCCATTCATTTAATTCTGGTTGTCCATGTGCATCTTGACAATAATTAAACTGATCGGAGACATGAGAGTATGGACAATCAGTTCTGTAAAACATGTTCATGACATTAAATACACTAAGTCCAGTTAGTCAATGCTCTGACTGGTTTACTAATACACGATTTTCTATCTACTGAATATCCTGACCATTGAAACGATCTCAACATGATATACAGTTCAAAAAATGAGCCAAACAACTGACAGGTATAGCCATTATTATATTTCAAGGATAAGACCATAACTCTGCATGAGATTACTGGGGGATTATGATAGTGTTCATGTTTATGAACTATGTATTTCTCTCTCCCATTAAGGTAATTAGCTGAAGATTTAGAACAAAGGGGCATATTGTGATCACAGCATTGTGTCCTTGTTCAAACACATTGACTTACTTGGAACACAGCTGATAAACTTTAATATCTTTATTCCAGGGTGGTTGTCGGAAGTTCCATTGCTGAACTATATCAGCTTCTACATTGAATTTATGGTCACTAGTTTCTGTGTGTTTATTTATATCCTTTAAGTTATCAAATTGGATAGAACAATCTTCACAATAATAATTTCTTAATTTAACATCGGCTGGTAACAATACTGGTCCAGATGACTGTAGGGTTGGCTCCTTATACGTCTCATGTACATCGGGATTAACCATATCATCTAGTGTTTCTGAAATAGAAGACATTTAAAATAAGGCATTTCAATATATAGATAAAAGGATGTATATGAATCATAGTACAGGTGTCCAGTTTTCAGGGGTGCTTACTGGATATGTAATTTTTATAAGTGTGTTAAAATACAAAAAAAAAAACCTTAAACCATCAAAAATGGCACGCCACTCTTTTCCATTCATTGTCATCTGCCATTCGCATCTTATACCATGCCTAAAGTACACCTAAATATTTGAATGGACGACAGACGATGGTATCGTCAAACATATTAAATTATAGATAATATTCTTAACTTACTGCCATTTTTTACCATCCACTTCCATATCTCAATCTCAATAGGACTATGTGCAAAATTGCACTTGTCTTTATAGCAACGACTCCGATTGGGTTTCAAATCTTCACAAATTGTAAACTTTAAGTTCTTTGGAATGTGAGGAGGTAATGGACTGATGATGCATCTATCAGGATCTAACCGGTATACCCAATCTTTTTTAATATTGTGTAGACCACACTTCTGCTGCTCCTTGCCCGATTTCAAACAAAGCTTACATAGTCTGGTGATTTTATAAGGACATGGTTTAAATCTGTTGCTCTCATGATTGTCAGTATTCAGTAAGGATTTCGGTCTTTGCAATGTTTGACCTTTGAAATTGGTGTCCGAACTTCTGGTAGCATGTTCTGGGATTTCATTAGTGGGCAACTCGTTAGTAATCATGTGACATACTCTGACAACCTCTTCTCTTGTAACTTGACAATGGTGTTCAACATTCCAGATTTCATTTTCTATTTCGCTGTGTGCATATACACATTTATTCTTTTTTCTATAGTTACAATGTTTTAAATATTTACATATTCTGAATGCTGCATGTCTTGGTAGATTAGGCTTGTTATCTATAAGAGTTATCTTCGAGTGATTGGAATGTACCAGAATTTTGTTTTCCTCCCAATAGTGCTTTTGTTGACAAAACCCATGGATATTTTCGAGGTTAGTTTTTGGTGGGTTTCCTTCGTAGCATTTCTGGCACATGAGGATGAATGTACCTCTGAACTCATTTAAAAGTCGTTCAAGATTTAAACGTAATATAAATTTAGAGATATGGAATTTGCTATTTTTCTCTAAATTCCAAAAGTACTGTTCAAATACATTGTGAGCAAACGAACATCCCTTCTCTCCCCCTTTGCACTGAAATATGCTTTTGCACAGACCGTAAGACTTGATTGAGTTAAAATGATTAAATCTCTTTCTGATTTGAAACCACAGAGTTCCCCGTTTATGTTTTGCCGCAAGCTTATTGAAAAGACAGGAATGTCCATCTATTTCATTATATGTATACATTCCTGGAATACCAGTAAACGTAAAGCATTTCTCACAGACCAATCGAAATTCACATGAGTCCACTGTGATGTCCTTTAGCTGGAACGTATTGTGAGTTTCGTTTCCGTGGGGCGTGCCTCTAATGATACCAGCAGAACTCCCATCTGTACCACAAATTGCTAAATTAGGACATGACATGGCCTGAAACTTGTTTAAATTCGACGGAATTTTTGCATCTGTGGCTTCGGTAGTTCCTCCTTTTGCTGTAGAGAATACATTAACGTTAGAACATCAAAGAGTTGATGAACAAAAATATGTTATAAAAAGTACATGTAACTATTGGGAATGGATGTACTGAAAACATTGGTTATAAAGCTAAGAAATGTGTCAAGGTCGTTGTTCTGGACACTTTCACAGTTTGTCATACAAATTAGAACGACTAAGACCTGGGAGAATAGGGTAGTAATAATGTTTCTGTTCCCATTTTGTGTTCTATGGTAACTCCGGTAAAGAGTCAGGCGGACCAGGAATTACTTTCAATGTAATGACAATTAATTACAGGGCTAAAAATAAGAAAGCAATTGTAACGATTACAATTTAAAAAGTAATGATAATGGTAATGTAGTTAATAACATTGGCAATGTAATGGCCCGAGTCCTGCTAACCGCCATGAGGAGCCCTTCATGTGTGTTGAGCTAATGACTAGCGGTTGTGAGAACATTGAGAGACTAAAACGTTCAGTAGACTCTGCAGATGATAAACCAAGAATATACTTAGGCTTCGGTGTGGTATATGGACAGCGACTAGCAAAAAATGCAAGCTAACATGGATTCTACCTCAATCAAGTTTGTATATGGTTTAGTCCAAATACAGCGTCAAATCACGCAGTTTGTACACGGGAAGACATCTTTAAGAAATAATTGTATGTCCTACCTTTTTTCTTTTTCCTCTCTTTCTTGTGGCTACAATATTCAAATTCCAATTCTCCATTATCCTATTTAAAAAGAGGTAATAAGACAGATACACTTTAATTTTAGATAAACCCTTTCAAAAGCAACGTCATTTGCGATCTATTTTAAAGTCTTCACAGTTGAAAACGGAAGTTTATGCTATGCATCGTGCATGTTTGACTTGATTTTACAGACGAATAAAAATTATTATACCCACAATGTTTTTATATTGGGTAGAAAACATGTAGGTCTAATCTTTAAATGAAAGTTGATCACTATAGTTCTCCCCTGCCACAAGTTCACGTTCAGGGTCAAAGTAAAGATTGTAAGGTCATAACCCTTTAAAACACCAAAATACAGTATAATGTCGAATTTGGAATTATTGTGACATCGTCAAATTTGAATGGGCCATAACCGTTGCTCCGAACAACCGAAATTTGGAATATCAGCTTTGCTAGCCAACATGATACAGAATGACTTGAAACGGGAAACATATACTACCTTGTATTGTGCTCACTGCTCACGTGTATTACCATAGTACGTTTCTATTACCTTCTGACCAATGTTTAGACCTCTCCGTAAAGGTTTTCCCCGGAAAGATGTCTCGTTAACAATACAATGCGTAAAATGGGGGGTAATCAATAATTCTCCATCTAAAGCCCCTTAATTCGCTTTCCATGACCAAACCAATAATTCCTCGCCACGATTGAACACATCAATTGTATGCCTCAAAAACAGATGTGACTTATTTTACATGAAATACATACAACAGTTCCCATCTTTATCAGCAGATATGCCAATGTTCATTAAATAATTAAAGTTTCTATTTATAAAAAAATAAATCAACTTATTAACCTTATCGATATCCTCTGTTTCCTCATTATCTGATAAAAGTTGTAACTGCTGGTGTTGTTCGGACATCCTGGTTGTCTCATACAAGTTGGTTTATATTGATACTATCTGTTGCCTTCAATCTTAATTAGCCTAACATTCATAATAAGGTTCAATTGAATCTGAAAAAAATGACAATGGTCTATTCGTTACACTCCAATTGACTTTTGATAATTTGTATATCCATTCTTTTTTTTTACGCAAAATCATCCAGATTAGGGTTAACCCGTATTTGAGCTAAAAATAAGCCAACAGTTAATTACTTGTTACACTTGTTAATTACTTGCGTATTTTCCTGCTCGTAGAGACAGCTGTTAATGACCATTATAGTGCAATGGCCGAAAGAGCACCAACACCTCCATGGCAGTTGTGCTTTATAACAACAAGAGAATCATTGTTGAAACGTAGCTTAATTAGAAATACAATAATTGTTATCCATAGAACTGTTGTGTTTATTTTTTGATGATCGAGACTATGTTTTTTTATCGTACAGACTTTAGTAGTGATGATCGAGGATATGCCGAAATTTCAATCGCTTAATTCTCGGTTCATAGAACATTTAGTCAGAAAGATCATAGATGTAGACTTAGAATAAATAGCCACAATTTTATGGTTCGGTGAGGCAAATGGGAACAAATTCCATACAACGACTTTGTAAGTTAAGCAATACTAATACCATCGAAGACGATTTTCGTAACTCATATATAAACCAATATATTGTTTATACCACTCCCACTCCCAACTTTATGTAAATCTGAAAATCCCGAAACAATTATCAATCTATCAAAATTTGTTTACCATTCCTTTTGTCACATGAATATTGTAAGAAGCTTCCATGTCTACAATTATTATGCATATCTTTATACCAAGTGTGGTAGTGTGTATAGTTCTACAATTGTATTTTTGTATATTTAAATCTAGTAAAGTATTAATTAACTAGGCATTCTTATTGAAAATTTACTCATATCCATTTTGTATATTGCACATACGTTTAAATTATAATTATCAATCATCAATGTAAAAATATTTTTATATTTATAGAATTATTTGCACTTGATCATCTTGACATATTTATATTAAATACCTAATTATCTGCACCAATTTATATTTAATATTAAATTCAGACTCGGAATATTATATCTATTTGTCAATTAATGATATAACTAGTATATACCAAATCGTTGTTTTATATATTACAATCATATTTATATTTCTTTTTACAGTCAAATATTTATAATTATTAGAGTAATTCTTCTTTTTTAAATTTCTTAAGATAATTTGAACTCATCTTGTTCTTCTCAAAATTGAGATAACTTGGTCTTTCATACATGGAATAAAGATTATTATTATTATATATTGGATTCTATCAGACCAAAAATAGACCCATCAGAAGATCCCTTTACCCTAAGGATGATCTCCATTCATTTTCGTGCATGCCGAACCCTAGGGGCATAGCTACGACCACATTTTGTGCATGTCTGTTTGTTGTCTACATCCCACAATTCTAAACGGGTCGTCTTGAAACTTTGCATACTTATTCCTCGTACCCTAAGGATAATCCCTATGTTTTTGGTGCATGCCCAAACACCAGGGTCAGGGCTTCGCCCATTTTTTCTTTGTGTGTCTGTGTGTCGCCTACAGGCCAATATCCTTAATGGGTCGTCTGGAAATTTTGCATACTTATTAATTTTACCCTAAGGATCAGCGCTATTGTTTTTGTGCATGCCCAACCAATTACTTCTTTTCGTTATATGGAATAGAAGACGTTATTGAACGGTGAGTTATTCCCCTTCGTTGCTTCTTTCTTTCTGCAAATTTTCATGCATTGGTAAAGTCACATGTATTTGTTCTTGTCTTTATTTCGTTTTGAAAATATAATTAAGTTGTTTTAGATTTAAAATTTTGGATTTAAATGTTGTTTAACAAGGCCTGCATTTGATGCCATGTGAAATACATCAAAGAGTCCGTGTCTGCGGAGAGCTTCTAACTTTCTGTCATAAGTTCAAAATAGGAAAGTTTGGAAGTAGCCGGTCTGGCAGCATCCGTTTTGCTTGCTTGCAGGTTGAAGTTGGCGCGAGATTTCTCGTTTACATTGACGTATTATATAGATGATAGGAACGATATGGCAGCAGTAATTCCAAAAGTTAAAATAATATTTTAGTTTGTGGTTTCCATTGGGAATTCAATTACCGGTTAGTTTTATTCGTTGCGAATTTGTCATTGTTTTTTTCTTTTTCGTGTAATTTGAGATATAATTAATAATTGAAAGATTGATGTCCGGAAATCAACAAGAATAAGCACCAGTCCGTACGCTACGACTAGTCATGGCAGCAGTGCCCCTGGTGGTGATGAAATAGAAGTGGTATCGGCTGCAAATAATTTGAATAATGCCCCTACTAGAATCAATGCTACTAGATCGGGAATACCAGTTTTAGTTCGCCCACCGGCTTCATATCGAGAGACTAGTGTAAACGCTGACATTGTTCTTCCCAATAATATTTCCATACCAGTAATTTCCGCTGCTAGATATAGTATTCCAAAAAGAAAGAAAACTGGTACAGGTAATTGGGGCCTGCCGGAAAGAAAAAGCGTCCTGTGGAGTCGCATGGTGCGAGTTCATGTAGTTTTCAGCAGTTTGTTAATGTGATGGCTAGGCTATCTCAACATCCAGAGTATGATTACATTCAGGTACCAGTACCATTCCATCACAGTTCGTGGGTACCTCTACAAGACCTATGTCAGGATCAAGTATAAGAGGTGGTATAACGAATTTTAATTGTGAAAATCAGGAAGGCCTCACATCAAATGTCCCTAATATGGAAAGTCCCACTATTTCCAAGAGTGTTCATGACGTTTTGGGTCAAAGCATTCCGCAAGGTATGCGTCAAAATATTGAAAGTCTACCCACTATGTCAGAGAGTGTTCATGATGTTTTGGGTAGGAGCATTTCGCAAAGTATGCGTCAAAAAATTGTTAGAGGCGAGTTTTTTTTATTTAGCTCACTTGATCACCAAAACCAATTCTTGTAAAACAACTCTTCTTTTGAATGATGAGGGAGACGACTAATGCTGTTCTGTCTATTGACAGTTGGACTAATGCCTTCCTTGTTTATATTATTATCTATTTACGCAGTCATCCTGAAAGGGCGCAAGGAATGTTAAAATACATGCACACCATTAGGCTTGCCGCGTCAAGGGACTATGGATGGAGTTCATATGATGAACAATTCCGGTTAAAAAGGAGTCTGGATCCACGTAGCTCTTGGTCAAGTGTAGATTATGAGTTATGGTTGATTCACATGGCCCGTGGTAAACCAGTAACTAAACCCTGTATTAAGTTCACAGGAAAATGTTTTGGTTTTAATTATAAAGGTTATTGTTCTAAGACATATGTCAATACTGGCACAATTGTATGTCATGTGCAGGTAATGACCCTGTTGTAGCATGTAATGTTCAGAATACACAAAATACCAGTAGTAGATTTTTTGAGGGGTCAGTGCAACAACGTCCAATCGGTTAACCACGTAATTTATACAGGGGGATCAATCCCCAGAATAACAGTGTTAATCAGTCTAGACCATCTTTACAGAGTGGTAATAGATACAATAATTCCATGCAGGATAATGTAGTCCTTCGACAAGGAAATTTGGGAATAGGTCTTTTGATAATCAAAATGCAAGTTTGAGGGGGAGGGGGCAACAATATAGGAGTTGAGGTCAGATATTTCCTGGAAGTTGGTCCAATGTTGGTAGAAGTAATGTGTGGTCAATGGGTGAGTCCCCTAATTTGTAGATATTTGGAATTGTACCTTTTAAGGGCCAGGGCAAATGAATTAAAAGAGGGGTTACCCAATGAATTCAGGTTAAATTATACAGGTCACAGGTCCACGGAATTTTCAATTCAGTAAAAATTTATTATCTGTTTATGAGCATTACATTGAACTGTCTGCAAAACTTTGTAAAAAAAATAGAATTAGGTCGTATTGCTGGTCCTTTTGCACAAAGGCCAATTTCGAATTTACACATACCTCCCATAGGATTTGTTCCCAAATCTGATGGGGGCTGGAGGCTAATAACGCATTTATCTTATCCCAGAACAAAGGGCAAAAATAGTTTTATTCACCCTGATTTATGTACTTTCAATTATACTTCGGTTGATAATGCTATAGATAAATTATTGTCATTAAATAAAGGTTCATTGATGGCCAAAATGGATATTAAATCTGCATTTAGATTACTTAGAATAAATCCGGGGTATTTTGATTTGCTAGGGTATTATTTAAATAACTGTTTCTATATAGATAAGTGCCTTCCTATGGGCTGTGCCATTTCTTGTAATTTATTTGAAAAGTTTTCAACGATTTTACATTGGATTATAGAATATAACTCTGGTTGCAGTTTATTTGATCATTATTTGGATGATTTTATCTTTATGGAGGCGAGTGATTCGGATAACTAGAGGGTGTTGATATCTGTTTTTACTGATCTTTGTAATGAAATTGGTGTTCCTGTTGCTAGGGAAAAGACTTGGCCCCCTTACCCGGCCCACATTCCTGGGTCTTGAAATTGACAGGGTGGATTTTTGCCTCAGAATTCCATTTGAAAAAATTGTTAAATTGATCACATTGTTAAAGGGCGCAAGAAAGTTACATTGACCGGTTCTCATAACTTTGTGTGTAGGGCTGTCGGACCTGGCAGGGCATTTTTGCGACGAATGTATGATGATTCTATATGTGGCATTAAGGAAAAACACCATCATATCAGGATAAATAAAAGTTTACGGGAGGACGTGTCAATGTGGCTTCATTTTTTAGAAAATTTTAATGGATTAACATTATTTTTGGAGAAAGAGTGGTTTTCCAATGAAACATTAGATTTGTACACAGATAGTGCTGGGAGTGCTTTGTTAGGCTGTGGGGCATATTTTGCCGGTCAATGAGTGTATTTTGGTTGGCCTGATAAGTGGGAAAAGTCACCTATTTTAGCTGATGTTACTTTTTTAGAGTTGATTCCTGTGGTCATTGCGCTAGAACTTTGGGACCCGAAGTTTGCAAATAAGAAATTACGGCTTCACATTGATAACTTAGCTTTGGTTAGTATTTTAAATACATGTACATCTAAATTAAAAAGAATTATGTCCCTTCCTCGCCCGCTTTTTTTAGTGTTTCTAAAACATAATATTATTTTTCGAGCAAAACACATACGATTTATAGAACAAAGTTAACCGATTAATTGTAGCAGCGTATTCATACAATACACACTTGGCGTATGCCACTGGCTTATCCTCTCTCTCCTCATTTTGTATTCAAAATAGCATTGTTGAGGTATGGCCTCCAACTTTGGAAATGGTTTTAAAATTTATTGCATCATTGTCACTGAGGAATTTGGCTCCTAGCACAGTAAGGTCTTATGTGTCTTCAATTAGCTATAAATGTAAAATGAAATGTGGGCAGGATATTAAAAAACAATTTTTGGTATGAAGCGGGATCGGAGTATAGGAGACAGTAGATTACCAGTTTCCATTACGTTACTTCGAAAACTTTTAATGATTTTACCCTCGGTTAGTGCTGATTTATATGAAGTAAAATTATTTTGGGCAGCATTTACCATTGCATTCTTTGGTTTATTTAGGATAGGGGAATTGACTTGTTCAATAGATATCTGCACAGTTCACTGTCACGTTTCACCTGGCTAACCCGAGTTTTGACCTCGCTGACCCGAGTTAATTTGATAAATTGTTGACATCGCTAACCCGACTCAATTTGAGTATTGTTGTTGTTGGATTGTTGTTGGATTGATTTGTTGATTTTGATTTTTTCGGGCTTTGATAGTTGCGTCAGCCCAACTAACCGGCGGCTGCAAGGCAGGATACGCCCACATTTTCGAGAGATGGATAGAGAACAAGCTAAAAAGAAAGCGATTTTTCGTACAATCAGGGGCCATAATTCAGGAAGTTACGGTCCGATATGCGCGAATATCGAAAGGAACCACGATCTTTGGGTTATAAACTTACATTTCTATTTTCAACAAAATCGGATAAAAATTGTGACCTCTATAGTGTCCACAACCTTGATATACCATATTTTTACGCTATTTGAGAACGAAGGGTGGCCATTTTGTCTGTCAGTGTTGGGCCGATTTTCACGAAATTCGAACTCAGTCGTCCTGAGGGTCTAACGGTGATATAATAATATGTTTTTTTTAAATCGGATAAAAATTATGACCTCTATGGGCTCCACAAGCTAAAGTCGCGATTTTTCGTACAATCAGGGGTCATAATTCAGGAAGTTACGTTCCGATATGCGCGAATGTCGAAATGAACCAAGATCTTTGGGTTATAAACTTACATTTCAAGTTTCATCAAAATACAATTAAAATTGTGACCTCTATAGGGTCCACAACCTTGATATACCATATTTTTACGCTATTTGAGAACCAGGGGCGGACATTTTGTCTGTCAGTTTTAGGACGATTTTCACGAAATTCGAACTCAGCCGACCTTAGGGTGTAACGGTGATATAATAATACGGTTTTTTTTTTAAATCGGATAAAAATTATGACCTCTATAGGGTCCACAAGCTAAAAATGCGATTTTTCGTACAATCAGGGGCCATAATTCAGGAAGTTGCTGTCCGATATGCGCGAATATCGAAAGGAACCATGATCTTTAGGTTATAAACTTACATTTCAAGTTTCATCAAAATAGGATTAAAATTGTGACCTCTATAGAGTCCACAACCTTGATATACCATATTTTTATGCTATTTGAGAACGAACGGCGGCCATTTTGTCTGTAAGTTTTGGGCCGATTTTCACGAAATTCGAACTCAGCCCCCCTTAGGGCTTAACGGTGATAAAATAATACGGTTTTTTAAATCGGATAAAAATTATGACCTCTATAGGGTCCACAAGCTAAAAACGTGATTTCTCGTACAATCAGGGGCCATAATTCAGGAAGTTACGTTCCGATATGCGCGAGTATCGAAAGGAACCGAGATTCTTGGGTTATAATCATACATTTCAAGTTTAAACTAAAGCGGATAAAAATTGTGACCTCTACAGTTTTCACAAGCTAAAAACGTGATTTTTCGTACAATCAGGGGCCATAATCCATGAAGTTACAGTCCGATAAATGCAAATATCGAAAGGAACCGAGATCTTAAGGTGAAAATGTGGGCGTATAAAAAATTAAAATGAACAGCCGTGGCCAACACTATGCCAAAAGTAGGTTACGGTAAATAAAAAAAATTGCAATTTAATTTGTTTTGTGTTTTTATTAACTCATTCTGTGAAATAACAGAGCCTAGAGCCCGGTCCCTAGTCGCGCAGTCATGTCCAATTTGTGTGTCTGTGTGCCGCCTACATGCCAAAATTCTTAGCGGATCATCTTGAAACTTTGCATACTTATTCCTTACATTCAAAGGATGATTATTCTGTTGCAAGTCAAGTACCCTGTGGCAGAGCCACGACCAAGCATTGTCTGTTTCACCTAAAGGGTGCAATACTGAGTGGATCGTCTTGGAACTTGGCATATGTATTCCTTATGCCCAAAGGATGGCAACTATTTATTTTGATGCATGCCTGACCCCCAGGGGCGGTGCCACACCCACTCTTTTGATAGTTTTTTTTTCTGTAATTACTCTACAGGTTGCAATAATTAACAGATTTGACTTTATTCTACGTACCATATCAATCATTTTGTCAGTAATAAAAAACATTTACAACACACTAAAATCTGATTACAAGCAACAACCTATTAAATATACATTATGTAAGAGCTAAATCTGCCTATTGCAGGTTTTTCTTTAGGCCTGAAATGTTATCTAAATTATTAATTAGACATTAATTACCTTATCCAGACCATAATCAACTCTCGGTGCCATCGCTAGCCTGTGATATTTAGCAGATTAGAATACATTTTTTGAAAAATAATTAAATTTTAAAAATGATAATCGATGCTTTGTTTTTTATCGTACCGACTTCAGTAATGATGATCGAGCTTGGTCTAAAATTCAAAAGCTAATATCTCGGTTCAGAGAGGCGGAATTTGACTGAAATTTTCAGCATATTCCATTTACGTCATCTATCTTTTAACTATTATTGCGAGAACTGTCAATAATGCCACTTTAACTTATCTATAGTTTAGTAAACATGTTGGTCATGTACATTTTTCTTTGTCATAAACGTATATCATATTTGTTGACCAAATTAGGTAATAATCCCCACCGGTATGCAGGGTATGGTACATATCTATTCCATATTTGGAATTCAGCTGTTATCGGTCTATGATGTAAGCAATTAGGGATGTTACTTATTTTGTTAGCACCTATAAAAGCGTAAAACCGGGGCTCGATAATCAGACACCGCTTGAGTTCTTGAGACAACCATTTGATTCTCAAAAAAGAGACAGGATGTAGAGGTTTCAAACAGATAACTCGTTCTGAGAGTGGAGTGGGATTAATGGAAAGACATGTTAATTTTAAGTCTTGTAATGTAGACTACTGTTTAACTGTTTTGACATAAAAACCTATACCAAAAAGTATTGTCGTTCCTGCTACATATTTGATCTTGGTAGCCGTATTTGAAACACAACTTTGAAGTCCTAATGGAGAGAGATACAACAGCAGCCACACCAGAGTCAACCATTAGACGATCAGCCTAAGAAATATATGTAGCCAGGATAGTGCTACAAAATCTAAAGTTAATCAGATCTTAACTTTAGCCTCTATAGCGCCCACAAGCAATTATATATAAAATGATGTACAAAATATATACATAATAACTGACTGTGAATTTGTGCCTGTGTATAATTTTTGTATAGTTTTTACCTATACCTACTGTATGCTGCCTTTTTCGATGCAATAAATATTCAAGGAAAGTTTAATAGTATTACTTTCAATTCAATATAAAGATTAGATATTAACAATACACTATTATACGTAGTGTAATAATATGTACTGTAAAATCTATTTCCCGATGATTAAGTGTATATAAATATTCACTGTTTAATAGCAGGGTAACTTATGTTATCAAACCATGGTTCTGTACGTGTTTGAAATGACGATCGTCAAGTTGTCTGGCCCCAAAAAATCGAATAATCGCAGTACACCGCGTCAACTTTGTAGTGACGTTTGGATAAATTTTATTCAGAAAATGGCTAATTTGACATACTGACTTCAAGGACGTTTGGTACCAACGATATTTATTAAGTAGTATAATCTCAACAATTTAAAATGTTACAAAACTTACCAAATTATACAACAGGACACAATTTACTGTACTATACTGGATATTAAGCTTACATTATGACAACAGCAATATTAAATAGTAAGCTGACGGATATTATATTCACGTCTAAAACAATTCGTCGAATCCTACTTTCTGTTTAGATATCGATTGTATTTGCGTTATGACGCGAACAAATTTAATCAAAGGTTATTGATAGGTTTTTTTTCTGTAATTACTCTACAGGTTGCAATAATTAACAGATTTGACTTTATTCTACGTACCATATCAATCATTTTGTCAGTAATAAAAAACATTTACAACACACTAAAATCTGATTACAAGCAACAACCTATTAAATATACATTATGTAAGAGCTAAATTTGCCTATTGCAGGTTTTTCTTTAGGCCTGAAATGTTATCTAAATTATTAATTAGACATTAATTACCTTATCCAGACCATAATCAACTCTCGGTGCCATCGCTAGCCTGTGATATTTAGCAGATTAGAATACATTTTTTGAAAAATAATTAAATTTTAAAAATGATAATCGATGCTTTGTTTTTTATCGTACCGACTTCAGTAATGATGATCGAGCTTGGTCTAAAATTCAAAAGCTAATATCTCGGTTCAGAGTGGCGCAATTTGACTGAAATTTTCAGCATATTCTATTTACGTCATCTATCTTTTAACTATTATTGCGAGAACTGTCAATAATGCCACTTTAACTTATCTATAGTTTAGTAAACATGTTGGTCATGTACATTTTTCTTTGTCATAAACGTATATCATATTTGTTGACCAAATTAGGTAATAATCCCCACCGGTATGCAGGGTATGGTACATATCTATTCCATATTTGGAATTCAGCTGTTATTGGTCTATGATGTAAGCAATTAGGGATGTTACTTATTTTGTTAGCACCTATAAAAGCGTAAAACCGGGGCTCGATAATCAGACACCGCTTGAGTTCTTGAGACAACCATTTGATTCTCAAAAAAGAGACAGGATGTAGAGGTTTCAAACAGATAACTCGTTCTGAGAGTGGAGTGGGATTGATGGAAAGACATGTTAATTTCAAGTCTTGTAATGTAGACTACTGTTTAACTGTTTTGACATAAAAACCTATACCAAAAAGTATTGTCAATCCTGCTACATATTTGATCTTGGTAGCCGTATTTGAAACACAACTTTGAAGTTCTAAAGGAGAGAGATACAACAGCAGCCACACCAGAGTCAACCATTAGACGATCAGCCTTAGAAATATATGTAGCCAGGATAGTGCTACAAAATCTAAAGTTAATCAGATCTTAACTTTAGCCTCTATAGCGCCCACAAGCAATTATATATAAAATGATGTACAAAATATATACATAATAACTGACTGTGAATTTGTGCCTGTGTATAATTTTTGTACTTATAGTTTTTACCTATACCTACTGTATGCTGCCTTTTTCGATGCAATAAATATTCAAGGAAAGTTTAATAGTATTACTTTCAATTCAATATAAAGATTAGATATTAACAATACACTATTATACGTAGTGTAATAATATGTACTGTAAAATCTATTTCCCGATGATTAAGTGTATATAAATATTCACTGTTTAATAGCAGGGTAACTTATGTTATCAAACCATGGTTCTGTACGTGTTTGAAATGACGATCGTCAAGTTGTCTGGCCCCAAAAAATCGAATAATCGCAGTACACCGCGTCAACTTTGTAGTGACGTTTGGATAAATTTTATTCAGAAAATGGCTAATTTGACATACTGACTTCAAGGACGTTTGGTACCAACGATATTTATTAAGTAGTATAATCTCAACAATTTAAAATGTTACAAAACTTACCAAATTATACAACAGGACACAATTTACTGTACTATACTGGATATTAAGCTTACATTATGACAACAGCAATATTAAATAGTAAGCTGACGGATATTATATTCACGTCTAAAACAATTCGTCGAATCCTACTTTCTGTTTAGATATCGATTGTATTTGCGTTATGACGCGAACAAATTTAATCAAAGGTTATTGATATTATATTCACGTCTAAAACAATTCGTCGAATCCTACTTTCTGTTTAGATATCGATTGTATTTGCGTTATGACGCGAACAAATTTAATCAAAGGTTATTGCACTATCAGATAACAAACAACAATGTAATGTAGTAAGCTGACGAGATTATATTATAAAATTCTACACATCGATACGAAGGCCCATTAGTGCGAAACAAAAAAATAAATATTAATCCGTTTGAAAGAGTCAGTATCTCGTTTGAACGAATTAGTATCTCGTTTGAACGAATTAGTATCTCGTTTGAACGAATTAGTATCTCGTTTGAACGAATTAGTATCTCGTTTGAACGAATTAATTATCTCATTTGAACGAATTAGTATCTCGTTTGAAAGAATTAGTATCTCGTTTGAACGAATTAATTATCTCGTTTCGGCGAATTAATTATCTCATTTGAACGAATTAATCATCTCGTTTGAACGAATTAGTATCTCGTTTGAACGAGTTAGTATCTCGTTTGAACGAGTTGGTATCTCGTTTGAACGAGTTGGTATCTTGTTTGAACGAATTAGTATCTCTTTTGAACGAATTAGTATCTCGTTCGAAGGAATTAATTATCTCGTTTGAACGAATTAGTATTTCGTTTGAACGAATTAGTATCTCGTTTGAGCGAATTAATTTTCTTGTTTGAACGAATTAATTATCTCGTTTGAACGAATTAGTATCTCGTTTGAACGAATTCATTATCTCCTTTGAACGAATTAGTATTTCCTTTGAACGAATTCATTATCTCGTTTGAACTAATTAATTATCTCGTTTGGACGAATTAATTATCTCATTTGAACGAATTAATTATCTCATTTGAACGAGTTACTATCTCCTTTGAACGATTTACTATCTCCTTTGAACTACTATCTCGTTTGAACGAGTTGGTATCTCGTTTGAACGAGTTGGTATCTCGTTTGAACGAATTAATTATCTCGTTTGAACGAGTTAGTATCTCGTTTGAACGAATTAATTATCTCGTTTGAACGAATTAATATTTCGATTGTACAGAAGCATGGAAGGGACATGCAGAAATTGTGTTTCAAGTAAAGATAATGTGATTTAAGAATCGTAGGTTCTTTACTATTTCTAGCGTTAGCGTCAGTAGAAGGAACTACACTTGTGAAAAGGGGAATTAGTATAGAATACCTGGGAAATTATCCAATTTGTTTAATGTTCGCTAAGGTTAGCCACAACATTGTAGTGAAGTCATTGTTTTATGACATGTATATGCTTAAACAGGCATTACGACAGGTATATGTATGATATTGTAAGGACGTGGATTTGGAAATGCACCCAATCAAGAAATAAAATGGTAGATTGTGCCTTAGCTGAATTTTCACTAGCTCAGTGAACAGAACTACAGGTGTATGATTGCTTGTCAGCGATGTTTACATATGAAGGATTAATGTTGTTGCCAGATGAACTTATTTCCCGTGTTGACTGCCTTGGAAGAGGATTTGGGTGGGTTTCTAAGATAAAGGGGTGCGCATGCAGCATGCAAAACGAAGCAAGAGTAGAGGTGCCGCTGCCGTTGGCCGACTTCCTCGATAGGACAGAGGACTTGAAGCCGAGGGTTGCAGAGGGGAACGCTGGCTCAAGCGAGGAACGGCTGTTCTGACCGCCCTACGTTTGATTACCGGTGAAAGCCGACACGGGGGCCTCCCCCTCTTGGTTTACCTTGAGCAGCGTCGCTTTGCCACACGGGACCCTAGAGACGTGCAATGAGGGCAATGTTTCGACACAATTACTACGCTTGTTTCGTTTTGCATACTGCTACTGCATTCCACTGTTTTTTCGTGTCATCCACAGTTTTTCGTGTCACCCGAGGACTACAAACTTTTCTAACAAGGTTCGCGCCATTAAAGTAGGCGTCGTTCAAACGAGATACTAATTCGTTCAAACGAGATAATTAATTCGTTGAACGAGATACCAATTCCTTCAAACGAGATAATTAATTCGTTCAAACGAGATAATTAATTCCTTCAAACGGATTAATATTTTTTTTTTGTTTGACACTAATGGGCCTTTGTAGTTCTTTGAATTCTACTTTTTTTATTCCGTTATTATACGTTATACGTTGTCCTGTCGTGAGTGTACATATTGGCGTGCGACATAGAGTAGTCCGTCGTAGCGCCGCTGAATATTATTTCGTTTCCGTTATGACGTGATCGTTAGGAGTACCCCCACTAGATATTTCATCTTCTAAGAGAGCTCGTTTTTTCCTCGGTGACAGCATTCGACGCCATATTAGATAAGGCGAGACAGACTAACGCAAGGTCGGCTCGATAAAAGCGTTGCAGCCAACGAAAAACAGCAGTTGTGTCAACTACAAAATTGTAGTACGAAACAGTAGAACTCAAAAAACTTGCCAAAAGTGTCTTATCTATCAAGAAGTAATTCTACCAAGAAAAAAAAGTACCACACAAAGTATGAGCAAAAAACACACAACACGTGGCAACGAAGTTCACGCTCGGAAAGAAAATGGATATCCGCGCCTTTGTAGTGACGGTAACTATGATGATGTAGAATTCCTACATTACGACCGTTACATCGATTGCATAATTCCAGTATTCACCACTCGATATTTCAATATTTCAAGTCAATGACTTGTCAAATCTAACTGGAGCTGGTTTTTACAGCGTACTATAGAAATATTATTATTAGCCTATGACTATATGTCATGCGATTCTTTAAAATTTAGTCTTTTGGTTTTGATCTTTCTAGTTTTCAAAATTTGTGTTTTTCTTTTCTTTTCTTTTTCGTTCTCTTTGGTGCTAAATCATATATGCGAATTAGTAAATTGTTTAGAGTGACATGGCGATCAGTCAAATCCTGGGTGTCAAGGTTCCATTTTATATCATTTTACTGCTGATCTGATCGAAACCTCACCATGAGCGCGGTCGGGGCTGTTGGGGCGTGATGCTGCACCTTCAGTCCCAATACTAAGCATGTCGGATCGACGCTCGTTTTGGGATGTTAGGCAGAGAGATGCTGGTTGGATACACAGCAAATTAAGCAGTCTACCATGACCTCATAAGTACAAAAACAAAAGAAATCGGAGATGGTTGAATCTGATGAGATTTCCAACCAAGACTATGTGCCCCCTCCCCCTTCCACTCTGAAAAAGTGCCCTTGAATTTCGAAAGATTTATCTCAAATATTCAAGGAAAAGCCCGCGCAAATTTCATCAACTAGTGTGCCCTCTTTTCCCGTTGCCCTTGTACCAACTAGGTTGGGTGGTCGAATGGTTAATGGGTACGCGTTGGATCAGAAGGCCTGTCGTTGAGTCAAGTGGTGTGCTTTCGATTCCAACGTCATACGTGACAAGGAGTGGGTTGCCTGTCAAAAACTCGTATGTTTTTTTCATAGTCCACCGGTTTCCTTTGTTAGTTCCGAAATTACCTTGTTTGTGTCGAGTAGACATTAAACCCCATTTTTCTCTCTCTCTCTTGCATACTCAAGGTCAATAGCTAACAGTTACCACAAAACCTACTGACATTCACACTGTCATCAGTAACTGTTTACACCATGGCCACGGGTGGTCTATATAAATCTTTATGATCTTCTGGTTCTTTGGATTGTCTCAGTGTACTCTTTAGTCAATCTGTTTCACAGAGATTTACGAGCACTGCTCTTGTATATATATAACCATATTATTTTCATTTTATTTTATTTATTTGTGTTATATGCTTGAAAACGACTTGTGAAATCTTGGTAAAACGTCGCAGTGAAATGAACCATAGTAATTGTTATCCATAAATAGTGTGTTATTCGATCTGAATGAGATGGAAGATACCGTTTTTAACGGATTCATTTTAAATTTGGTGTGTAGCGTTGAGATAGTGAGGCGACGAAATCTATCGATATTCAGCGATCCGAAACATTCTATTCCGAAGTTACCACCCTTTTCTGAAAACCCTAAGAATACGATAGAGGCTACAGTTTTTAACAGTCTTTTTTTTCTAATTTGATGTGAAACATTGGGACAAATGCGAGGATGGGACCTATTGATTTTTCCTGTTATCCGTCCAGCTATTGCAAAATGTGGGCGTATCTATCAAAGCAACCGCTTGTTTAAAAACAAAACAAAAATAAAATCAGACATATCACAAAAGTTTCATTACAAATATAGTAAATAGACATTAATTGCATCCAGTTTCAGTTATAAAAAGAAATAAAAAACGGAATATATATCCAGTCTACAAAATAACAACATGAAATACACAGAAGTAAACTTGTCGAAATTTAATTTATATAAATGTTTACGAACAGAATCCTTCCAAAATAATGAATAACAAGCCAACAGTGAGGCTGGTGTCCCCCGCCGAAATCCCATAATAAATCGATGACACATATTCATTAATCGCACATTCTTTTTTTTTTTCAAAAGTATCAAGCAATCAAACAGATTATCACCTATACACTAAGTTTCACCACTCTCTATCAGATAGAATCAAAGTTATCTTGTCCCAAAGCACCGATCAATGAAATTGCTTAGCTCTGCTTAGCTTTAGCTCGAAATGTTAATCACTGAACTCAGTCAAGACATTCACCCAATGAACGTCTACATCAAGTTTAAACCTTCTACCTCAATTAAAAGCAGAGTTGTTACGTTCCAAAGTCTTGACCAATTAAATTGCTTATCGATCCTTAGCCTAAGCAGAAATTTCTCATCATCAAACTTAGTCAAGGTAATGATATAATGAATCTATACTCAGTTTCATCACTCTCTCACTTAATTAAAACCAAAGTTATCGCGCCCCAAAGCATCAACCAATCAGATTGCTTATCTCTGCTTACCGTAAGCAGACAATATTTATCATCGACCTCCATCAAGGCATTGACCGAATGAACGCCCACACCAAGTTTGTACATTCTACCTCAATTAGGAGAGTTATCGTGTTCTAAAGTCTCGACCAATCAAATTGTTTATCGCTCCGCTTACCCTAAGCAGACAATGCTTATTATGTAACTTAGTCAAGGTCTTGATGTAATAAAACTATACACCAAGTGTCCTCACTCTCACTTAATTAGAACTAAAGTTATCGTGTCCCAAAGCACCAACCAATCAAATTGCTTACCTCTGCTTACCCTAAGCAGAAAATACTCATCCCCGAACTCCATCAAGGTATTGACCCAATAAACACCTATACCAAGTTTCAACATTCTTGCTCAATTAGAAAAAGAGTTATTGTGTCTCAAAAAGTGTGACGGACAGACAGACCGACGAACGGACGGACAGACAGGCGGACGAACCCATTTTAACAGTCCCCTGCTTTCTTCGAAAGGCGGGGGACAAAAATGTTCATTATGTATTGAATATTAGATATTATATTTCCATATTTTCACGGTAAGATAGCACCATCAATATTGATTGAAATGGGCCCATATTGAATTCTAATACGTGTGTTTAATTTTGAGTATTATGGAAAATATTGAGTTACAGGTTTAGCTCCTTTAAGGCAACAGGAAAATGGTTAAAGTGAAACAAACTGTAATACATGTAATATAATACATTCTGGTAAATATAACAATCTAGATTCATAATAAAAATATATTAAATTCTTCACGTCACATAAATCATGTTGCATAATATTATAATTTGGAATGGACGAAATATATTTTACTATCATCTTCTACACAGAGGATAATCTTCAGCATCAACTACAAGTCCTCTCTCTTCATAATGCTCTGTTAATTTCTGCCATGTTGAGTCACATTTCAATAAATGTTTATTACCTGAAACATACATCCAATGCACTTTTGTCTAAGAAATATTTAAATACCGACCAATTCCAGCTTTAAAATTGTTGTTTCTATTGAGTTGGTAACACTACCTTTTATTACATATAAAACAAGGAATAAAATGGAACCAAGCGTCTCGTCAGCACGATACTTTGGTCATTTTGAGATTAACATACGATTATACCCCCACCCCGAAATGTTAGGGGCGTGAATTTAGCTCAGTAAGCGAGCATACTTCTTCCAACCGATACTAGACAACTATTTACTTGCTAGCCACACAGGTGCTATCACTGACAAGTAGTAACATTAAGGCTTACAACATTTCGATTCTTTTCAGTAGTCCAGTTCGCAACCCCCCGATATGCCTGCCATATAGGAAATACAAAATGCATTAATTTGTGCTGTTAAATCTGGAATTGGATTGTCTAATGAAGGGCATGCGGAAAATTTTGCCCGCAGTGTAGCACCAGGGCCTACTCTTTATTTCGAATTCTACTGTCATTGGGTCTTATACACGGGACCTCGGGGTTTCGTCCCATCCGAAGACTAAACACTGTCTTGTCAGACCCTCCGCCCTGCACCACTGACAACGGGAAACCGCGAAGGGGGCCACAGTAGCTCAGTGTGTAAGACATGGCTCGCTAACTAGGAGGTCTCCAGTTCGCTCCCGTTATTGGATGAAATAATCGGCGTTGTTTACCATGGTGCAGGACGGGGCGCCTAACAAGGAATAGTGTCCATCCGTTCGGATTATACGAATACACCGTGGTCTGTACACGTTGGATTTCATGTAAAAGAACCCTCGACACTTACAATTCGAACATGGGCTAAAAATAGCAATATTGTTTTTCAGGTACAAATCTTCATGGTAAGATATTTTCCAAATGATGTGACTTACCAATAATAATAAGACCCTGTTTAGCTCGTGTAATGGCTACATTTAGTTGGTGATCATCAGTTATAAAACCCAGATTGTTTCTGATCCACGACCGGGATGGATAATTTTCTAACATATCTATTGGTAAAGATCTTACGGTAGAGAAGATAACATATTCCCATTCACTACCTGTATTTAATCATGAAAATAAATCAAAAAGTACGCCATGAAAAGTACATCCCCACCCTCAACCCAATCAAAAAAACGAAATAAATAGACGGAATGTTGATTCAAAATTAATGTAAACGAAAATGACTCAGATGAAGAAGACACATCTGTAGTAATTTATAAGATAGGTTGCCTGGCAACGAAACATACGTCCACAGCAGCTAAATCGTCCGAGCGGTTGACAAGGGTTGTCTCATATTTATTCTTTTGTAGGCAATGGGGGAAATTTACAAGGCAATTTCATGCAGGTCAGATTATAATTTTCATCGTTTCAGGGTTTACAAAGTTCTACAGACTGAAACAAGGGCATTAACTCTCGAAGTAACTTACAGAAATTTTTTAAATTCGACAGGCTTTTTCATTTTACTAATTTAAATGATGCCTATAAATTTCATACAGATCGGATGATACCTTTTGTCGTTTGACGTTCACAAGGTCCATAACTCCATAACTCAATAAGTCATATTTTCTAAGAAAGTCAAAACATGATTATTCCTATGTCTTTTGCTCAATAGGTTGTCAACTCACGGTCATAGGTGTCATTCACATACTTAAAACTCATTTACACCGGAAATAATAACACAATTACCTCCCAATTACCTTCCTTGTTTTCTATTCTCCACCATGGAGTAGTTATCTTCAAACGTTTGAATTTGAAGATGAAAATGATATTTTTGCCAATTTCTCAACTGGCAATAGTGAATTATAGGATTAATAGGATTATTCTTTAACGAGGTAGGACTGTTTATAGATACCATCTATTTTAAGGCTTTATTTTAATAAATTTTAAAAATATAACTTAAAAATATGAAATTACTAATTTAAATGATGCCTATAAATTTTATACAGATCGGATGATACCTTTTGTCGTTTGACGTTCACAAGGTCCATAACTCCATAAGTAATTAACAGAAATTGCTCAAATTCAATCGGCGTCTTCATTTCACTAATTTAAATTATACACATAAATTTCATACCGATTGGATGACAATTTTAGTTCGCTAAGTCTAATAAATTGAAACAGGGACCATAACTCGAATAGAAGTAATTAACGCAAATTGCTGAAATCCTATAGGTTTCTTCGTTTCACCAAAAAAAAAGTGAAACAAGGGCCATAACTATAGAAGTAATTAATTCAATAGGCTTTTTCGTTTCACTAATTAAAATGATGCATATAAATTTCATACAGATTGGATGATAACCTCGTTGTTAGAGTGTTCACAAGGTACAACAAAGTGAAACATGGGAAATAACTCCAGGAGAAATTATTCACATTAAATAGGATTCGGCATCTCAATAATGTAAACAACATATATAACATATATATCAACAACATATATCAAATCAAATGATAAATGTAGTTTGTAGAGTGTTCACAAGAAATTGTGGAAGACGGACGGAGGAACGGACGGACGTACGGACGTACGGACGGGGGCGACGGCAGTATACAACCACATTTCTATGTGGGCGTATAAAAAAGATTTTTTTGTCATAGGCGCACGGGTCCGCTGGGTGTTTCGGGGTAGGTGTGAGAGGCTGAAATGCCCGACATAATCCCGTTTACAGACGGCGGCGCCGCTCGCTATCGAATGTCGAAATTTCGGAGCTTACCGTGTAGGGTCCTCTCCTTGAAAGTGTGGAATACTAGACGTCCGCAAATGCGTTTTCCTACTATTCCATTCCGTGAATACAGCAACTTCAATGTGGTCAAATATAGCCTAACTTAGGTGACTGACCTGAATTCCAAACAACTAAGCAATGGTTTAGTCAACGGAGCAGCGGGGTATGTTGAATTCGTCCTGCCCGAGAAATTTTTGAAAATTTAACAGCTGCAGAGAATCCATAGAATCCAAAAATGAAAACCGACGCAGATCCGTCGAGAAAAAACCAAGATATTGGCATTTTTTTGGTACTATCTGTAAAACTATTCCGATTTGTCAAAATTGATCCAAATTTAGTAATATAGTTCAACGGAGGCCAACCACATCTACGTTGGCAGAATTTTTGCACCATGTACAGTTTTGGCTGGAAACTCTGACTGAAATCGGCAAAAAAATAAAAATAAAAACTCTTATATAAACAAACCTTTCTGACGCTCACCTGGCAGTCATCTGGGGCATGTTTCACGAAATTTTAACTAAGATAAACTCCAATTTTTAGCAATTTCATTGGATAATATTAGATTGATTTTAGTGCTTAGCCAATCAAAATTGAAGTATCTACTAAAATTTGGATTTTATCTTTAGTTAAGATTTCGAGAAACAGGGCCCTGTTTTTAAAAGCCTTGGGAGGTCAGCTATTTTGAGCTGCACTCTATATACGAACCCTATTTTCAATCTTCTCCGCCTATGAAATGAAATTATCAGCATATTAAGACTACCTACCTTGACTGGCTACTACGGTTGACACGTGTATTTCTGGTAATCCAAAGTCCTTCATAGCAGCTTTTATAGCAGAGCATTGCGCTCTGTACTGAGAAAGTATTGCAATATTTTGACTCTTACGTTTCCACTTTTCTACTAAATTCACAGCCACACTAACCTTAAAAATATATATCAATATAACGTAAATATCATTAGGGGATAAAGAGAGAGAGAGAGAGAGAATTGGGTTTAAACGTCCACCCGAAACAGTGGGAGAAAACCGGAGGACCCGGAGAAAACCCACGAGGTTGGACAGGCGACCCTACTCCTTGTCACGTACAACCGGGGATTCGAAACCACGCCAGTTGACTCAATGACAGACTTAATGATACAGCGCGCACGTGCTAACCACTAAGCCCCAACCCCATTGGGGAATAAAAAAACAACAAATGCTTTTATCTGATTTGATAAAAATTTCAATTAGAATTAAGTTTCAGTTGGACTAGCATAGGTGGATGTTAGTTAGGTTATATCCCTACCATAACCTGATCACCATATATAATATTTACATGTAGAATATAAAACCCACATCAAATCTAATATTTTCTGAAAAACACTTATTCAGTCTTTCTTAAGGAATAATTAAAATCAACAAACACGATACAGATTACATTATTCCAGGTTCAAAGAAAGAACTTACTACATAATCAACTTCTTTCTGATTGCTTTTGGACTGTTCCGATCCATCTTCTGTAGAGACAGTTAATGTGTCTTCCTCTCCCTCTGTATGACATAAAACTGTTGGATGGCGTCTTCCATTCGGCCAAATATCTAACTCAGCTTTTGTTCTCTGTCGCTTTGTTCCAGTTCTTAATTTACCATCATAAAACATGTTTGAAGGGAACTCCATTATACCTTCATGCTGTAATAGAATATTCTAATAAATATTTACTCTTCCATGTAAATGTATTTTCCAACCATCAGCTTACTACAAATACCTTCCATTGTTCGTAGCCATTCAAAACGTGGAGATATTCCAAACAGGTGGAATATACATAAGCTAAACCGAAAGGTAAACTTGTTTTTTCACCAAATTTGATATTCAAGAAGTACAAGAAATGTAGTCTCGATCGTATTCACACGCCGGGAAAAAAATCTGTTAAAAACGGTAGTTTCAATCACGTTCACGGGACTAACCCTGGAATGTAAGGTTACGTAATGCTGAAATCGATACGGTTCGTCCTCTCACGACCCCAATGCTTCACATCAAATTTGAATATACATATATTAAAATGTATGACCTCTATCGCTTTCAACGGGTTTTCGGCAAAGAGGTCATCATTTTGGGGCGGAAGATAGAAGAATTACTCAGATGCTCCACACCAAACCTGGACGTTGAAGATCTAGAGTGTTCGTCCCAGGCATGTATGATCGTATACAAAGGGGAAACAAAGGTATAAAAGTTAATTCGTCGTTGCTATAGGTACCACAAGTAAACATAGTTTTGACAAGCAATGAATATGCATCCACCAGTGGTAATAACTACCGTTGGGCAAGCCATCTCGCGATGGCGCTCATACAGTGTTTACAAGGTTTCGATGGCAGGGACAACCGCTCTACAAAAAGAAGTTGTGCGTTTCGATAGGCTTCCACCTTTTGACTAGAGAAGCAATCCTAGCAAGTTTGAAATGTAAATCTAAGAAACTCTCGACTGAAGATTGTCTACAGGGTTTCAACGACAGGGCCCGTGGCTTTGCAAACATGTACTACACGACACTTTTCCACCGTCAGACAAGCCAAACAAATTTAAATAAAATTGTCAATGACGCACTCATCTAATCAACGTTTACAAGGTTTCAGTGAAAGGGTCAGCCTCTGCAAAAACAATTGTCAGTTCCAGGAAGTTGGAACAAAATTTCCAAAGAATCCCACAGAGTCTTTAAACGACTTCAGTGACAGGACAGTGGAACTTAGTTTGAAATAAAAATCATTGCTGTGACCTGCAATGTGTCTACAAGAATTATGGATAGACCCAACGGACAGGCGTGACAACAGTAAAGTTTCTTTTATGAATCTAATGTGGTTTCACTCTCTCAAATTCCATGAGCGAGGAACCGAGCCAAACTATGTGCCTTGTACGACTATTCATGATATTGGATAATTTATGCAACAAATATCCATATCACTGACAGAGTCGGCACTCGTAAGGTTTGAATTTTAATTGCAGAAATTATTGATCAATAATCTTTATTGATAATTGAATTGAAGTAAAAATGTAAGTGGACTTAAATGGTAAAGAACTGAACAATAATGGGCTATTTTCTACAAACATTTACTGAGTATACTAGATATTACTAGCTTGAACACAATTGTTGCTAGCAATAATTTAATCGTTGGTGGCAATAACTCGGTTTTCGGAGGTGTTAATTCTAGCTTGAGTGCTGTAGTTGCTAGCAATAATTCAAATTTTGTTAGCTTTAATTCCATAAACGCTCTATTTGTACCTATCATCATTGCTGGAGTAGCAAATGTAACTGAATAATTTTTGGCAAAACTGTTAGAATGCCTGTTAGCAGAAACTGAATTAAAGCAAGCAAATTACAACTAGCAGCAATCAAATTAATGTTATATTATGTACAGTGCCGGACAAGGCCCACACAATACGGCGTGCCGAATGCGCGCGAGCGTCCGAGGGGGTCGGAGGGGGGGGGGGGTCTCCCCCCAGGAAAATTTTGAAAATTGACAACCGCAAACCCATTTTCCAAGCATTTCAGACCAAAGCGGAAGAAGGCAAATTTTTGATTTCCTGATACAATTAGATAACAGAATGACCTAAGAGCACTATCATTAGATGAATTTGAGAATTCTAGTACACTTCTTTTTTTTTGTGTTGTTTGTCAGTCATTTTTTTTCCTATCTATTCTTTCTCTTGCCTGTGTCCTGTCCAGTCCGCTTTCTTCCCCCCAACTCCCCCCTCTCCTTTCTTTCGCTTTTCTTTTTTTCTTTTTTCTTTCTCTTTTTTTTATAGGCTTAGGCCCACTTTTTTTAATGAGCTTAGGCCCAAAGGTGGACAGGTGGGCCCAGTCCGGCACTGATTATGTAATAGAATAACTATAGTAACAATTATACCTATCCCAATTAACATACAATTAGCAATACTTCAACTAATGCTAGCAATACAATTACTCCATTAATTCTACATGTAGAATCAAACCTGGCAATAATTGATCCATGCTAGAAATAATTTAATATAATGTATCCACAAAAAATAGTAAGAGTTGACTCAATTGATATCTTACCATGCGATATTGTATTTCCAACATGAGTGCTTGTCTGGCATATCTCTCAAATAAAGAGGTCTGTAGACCCAACTGTTTAGCTTTCTGTTCAGATAAGATTGGTTGTAGTTGTTTATGGTCACCTATCAGTACTATATTACTAGCATCAAATGTGGTTAGTGGAATCATTGTCTCTGGTTCTGTACACATACCTGATTCATCTATAATAATCTGAAATACCCATAGAGTTACCTGAAGTATGCGACATGTTTCAAAAGCAAACACCATGTATTACCTAGTATATTCTGTCATCCCAATCCATATACTACTATTTCAACGTGAAGAATACACCTTCGAGCCACGAACTACTTGTATCCATTTTCATTTATTGTCCCCGCTGCCGATTTTCTTTCACACTGGGTACAATGTGAAGAGGATGTGTGTTACGTTATATGATTCACTATTCTATTATTAAAAGGTGTCACGTATGACACTAACGTTTTCAAAATAAAAATGACACTTATTATTACCTGTTTTATATGTAGATGTCGTTTTGTTTTAATACCACCAATTGCAAAACATGTGCTAAGAATAATATCAGCTTTCTGTAGTTCTTCTATTTTAGCCATATTTATTACCCTTTTATATACAGTTATTACTTCATCGTTTATGTTTTTCTTTAATTCTTCTTTCTTGAAATTGATCACGTCGCGTTTGTATTGTTCTTTTAATTCGTCAGTCATAGTTCTTATTAAATCTTCTTTATAAATCTTATCAGAGCTTTTAATTTTAATATACTCATCCACTAATTCATCTACGTCATCTGGACTGGATGGTTGGAACAAACGATCAAAATCTTTGATTTCTTCACTGTGTGAATTACCAGGAGCTCTGATCAGATGATGTAGAGCCCTGTCTCTTATTGCTTGAACTTTGGAAACCTCTGCCGAGGATCGTTTTTTGGTTGGAACCGAATCTCGAGGAAGGGGATATTCCATATTTTCGATCCTGTTACTATATACTCTTATAATATTTGGACAACTTGTTCCCAGATTAAGCAGTTTATCTAAAAAATACACATAGTGTGAATTATGGATGGTTTCACTCATTACATACTTATACGTGTTAATTATATTCTTCCGAGGGTAAAATAAGTCATATACCCCCACCCCACCCCTCAAACGTTAATTTTAGCATCTAATGAACACAATAGAATGACACACAATTGGTTGTCCAAATTGTAAGCCGCAGGCCGGAATTGCAAAATCTGTGGTTTATATAGAAGACATGTGATTCATATTAAGGCTTATGGCAACAATGGGGGTAAGGGGATGAAATAAAAAAATTTTTTTTTTTTTAGAATTTTCTGTCCTACTTTTGTATAAAGAAGGCGGATATGAGGTAAATTTGCTATTTTAAAAGTCAAGACCATGAAAGCGACACGACCGCTATTTTCTTCACAATTCGTGGGTGAATAAATCACAACAAACTACTGGCCCAAACAGTCAGCTAAAGGAATATATTCTGAATTCAGAAATAAATATATCGAATTTTTTATATTTCTTTTTGCTATTTTTGTGTGACGTTTAAAGAAAAGATGTTAACTGAGTGAACTGTTCCGCTGTCCATATCTATTTTCAAATAATTATAACACTTTAAATGGAATATAAGTATATTTTAAATGGAATATTAGTACGTTTTAAATGGAATATTATTACATTGTAAATAGAATATCATTGCATGTTAAATGGAATATTATTACATGCTAAATGAAATATTATTACATGTTAAATAGAATATTATTTACTATTATTACATTTGAAATCTAATATTATAACATTTGAAATTTAATATTATTACATTTAAAATTTAATATTATTACATTTGAAATTTAATATTGTTATATTTGAAATTTAATATTATTACATTTGAAATGTAATATGATTTCATCTTAATGTAGACCGGAGGCTCAGCGCGGGGGAGGGGGGTGTCCATCAAATGGGCACAAAACCAGACCCAAATTTTCTAGAGTAAAATTTTGCGTAGAATACGATGCCGGGTGGTAATCAGTCCGCCGTTGGGGAGTTTTCGAGATATTTGGGGTCAAAGGTCAAATGAGGTCATTTGCACTGAAAGTGAATGCGCGGTCATTCTTGTATTATGTAAAGATGCTGAAAATGATCGAAAGTAATCACACTTTCAATACAAATGTAAACTTGCTAAATTCACCTTTAACCTTAGTGACCCTGGAGGTCAAAAGGTTACATGTTAAATAGAATATTATTTACTATTATTACATTTGAAATCTAATATTATAACATTTGAAATTTAATATTATTACATTTGAAATTTAATATTATTACATTTGAAATTTAATATTGTTATATTTGAAATTTAATATTATTACATTTGAAATGTAATATGATTTCATCTTAATGTAGACCGGAGGCTCAGCGCGGGGGAGGGGGGGTGTCCATCAAATGGGCACAAAACCAGACCCAAATTTTCTAGAGTAAAATTTTGCGTAGAATACGATGCCGGGTGGTAATCAGTCCGCCGTTGGGGAGTTTTCGAGATATTTGGGGTCAAAGGTCAAATGAGGTCATTTGCACTGAAAGTGAATGCGCGGTCATTCTTGTATTATGTAAAGATGCTGAAAATGATCGAAAGTAATCACACTTTCAATACAAATGTAAACTTGCTAAATTCACCTTTAACCTTAGTGACCCTGGAGGTCAAAAGGTGAAATTTACCGTTTTTGCACTAGGAAGATTTAAAACAATAAAATGTCAACGTAAAATATAAAAACTAAAGCGAAACCTGTTCTAATTAATAATAGGAACATTTAAAATTTATCTTTAGGTGGTCTTAGCACCGAACTTTTACTTTGGGACGTCGAAAATGATCTTGCATAACAGAACCAACAACAACCTGTTTCAAAAATACGTAAAAACTGTCAAAACGAAATATCTCCAATTTATTTTCACAACGATTGTTATACATAATAATACCAGTTATCTGAAAAACAATTGAATCGTTTCAGTGTTGGACTCCAGCTTGCAGGCCGCGTGGATTTCCGAGAATCCCAGTCTAGGAAATATTCAATTGTTTATTTTTTAGACAACTAGTATCATTATGTATAGCATACGTTGTAAAACTAATTCGGAGAGATTTTGATTTAACAGTTTTTACGTATTTTTGAAATCGGTTCCGAAGCGTTTTGGTTCTGTTATGCAAGATCATTTTCGACGTTCCAAAGTAATAGCTCGGTGCTAAGACCACCTAAAGATAAATTTTAAATGGTCCTATTATTAATTAGAACAGGTTTCGCTTTAGTTTTTATATTTTACGCTGACATTTATTACTTTAAATATCTTCCTAGTGCTAAAACGGAAAATGTGACTTTTTGACCTCTGGGGTCACAAAGAACAAAGGTGACTTTAGCAAGTTTACATTTTTATTGAAAATGTGATTTACTTTCGATCATTTTCAGCTTATTTTCATAATACAAGAATGACTGCGCGATCACTTTCAGCGCAAATGACCCCGAATATCTCGAAAACGCCCCAACGGCGGTCTGATTACCACTCGGCATCGTATTCTACGCAACATTTTACTCTAGAAAAATTGGGTTTGGTTTTGTGCCCATTTGATGCCCCCCCCCCCGCGCTCAACCTCCAGACTAATGTTATTACATCTGAAATTTAAATTTAATATAATTCAAAATTATTGCATTTTGAAAGTTAACATCATTACATTTAAATCAATTAAGATTTGAAAGGTAATTTTATTACATTTGAAATAATTAAGATTTGAAAGGTAATATTATTACATTTGAAATAAATTAAGATTTTAAAGGTAATATTATTACATTTTAAAGGTAATATTATTACATTTTAAAGGTAATATTATTACATTTTAAAGGTAATATTATTACATTTGAAATAAATTAAGATTTGAAAGGGAATATTATTACATTTGAAAGTGAATATTATTACATTTAAAGGAAATATAATTACATTTTAAAGTATATATCATTACATTTTGAATTTAATATTATTACATTTTGAATTTAATATTATTACATTTTAAGTTTCATATTATTAAATTTTAAATTCCATATTATTACATATTAAATTTAATTTTATTACATTTTAAATTTTATATTATTACATTTTAATATTATTACATTTTAAATTTAATATTTTTACATTTAGGACATTTTAAATTTAATATTATTACATTTTAAATTTAATATTTTTACATTTAGGACATTTTAAATTTAATATTATTACATTTTAAAGGTAATATTATTACATTTTAAAGGTAATATTATACATTTGAAATAAATTAAGATATGAAAGGGAATATTATTACATTTGAAAGGGAATATTATTACATTTATAGGGAATATTATCACATTTAATACCATTACAATTAAAGTATATATTATTACATTTTAAAGTATATATTATTACATTTTAAAGTATATATTATTACATTTTAAAGGAAATATTATTACATTTTGAATTTAATATTATTACATTTTAAGTTTCATATTATTACATTTTAAATTCCATATTATTACATATTAAATTTAATTTTATTACATTTTAAGTTCTATATTATTACATTTTAACATTGTTACATTTTAAATTTAATATTTTTACATTTAGAATATTTTAAATTTAATATTATTACATTTTAAATTTAATATTTTTACATTTAGAATGTTTTTAATTTAATATTATTACATTTTAAATTTAATATTATTACATTTTAAACTTAATATTATTGCAAATTATTACATATCCAATATACTTACCCACCACCACGTCCACTGATTTATTTGATGGACCACAGTATAAAACCTGATCTTTGCGATGACCAGATCTTGATTTATTTCGTGTAACGAAATAGAAGGCCAAGTAAGCCCCTGTGACTGTTTTACCGGTTCCAGGTGGACCTTGGATCAACGTGAAGGGATTACTTAACGTATATTCTGTAACTTGCAACTGTACATCATTTTGTGGTTTTAATGCATTACCATGTATCTTCATCGACAAAAGAGCATCGACATCTGTATAGTTTTCTGTTAAAAATAACAATACGTATAACTTTTAATCGGAATTTAGTAACAGCTGGATGTTAAACAAATGCCAGCTACAAGTCAGAAACCAGTAACCGACGCGAGTCTTTGTTACTTCTTTTTATTTAAATCATACAGCTAATACATGCAGCTATAGCAGTATACGCATGCTTCCATTATGAAATTAACCGTAACCTCAATACATGTCACTACGCGGTTATTGGTGATATGTCTGGTTTTTCAAAATCATTTATGCAAAATTGTTACAAATTTGATTTTGATACCCTCTTTTCTGCATCAGTTTCCATCAACTTTTGTTGTTTATATTATCTTCACATACCTATCTTTTTGGGCGTTTTTCCCAAAGCTATTTGTTCTGTTAACGGTGTCACTTCACCTTCCATTAATGTTTCCACGGCATTCTGAGATCTCCTGTAAACAAGTAAGCAGTCAATTTTACATAGCTGATGATACAGATATGAGGTTTTCAACAGTGGATACAGTATTAATCGCCAATCATTTTTCTTGAAATCCTTCATTTGAGTAGGTAGAAATGCAAACTAATTCAAATCATACCAACATTTATTCCACTTCATCTTGATCTAAAAAAAACGTTTTGCTTTAACAATATTTTATTTATCTGAAAACGATTGAACAGACCTATATAACTTCTTTTCTAACCTTTTTTTCTAAGGTTGTGATTGGTTGGCTCCAGTCAGGGCCGGTGTTTGACACATATTTGACCAATCTTCCCAAGTTTGGGCTAGCACTAGAAAGGGGCCCCTGTAGTAATCTCGGACTTCCTTGTTGTGTTTCCTTTGTGATCGTAAAGAAAACTAAAGTCTAGTTCGTTTCTACAACTTTATTATTAAACTGCTTCCGAGGCTTCTATGTTCCTCGTTCTCAATAAACTATAGATGGTGGTTGCTACGAATATCTGGGTGAGCTCTGATGAATGTCGTACAACACCCTCTTTTATAACCCCCTAATTTCTCTACGTCATAGACTGACCTTGGCGTTAATGTCCTTCCGAAATATGGAATAAACATCCCCATTCTCCAAAGACCGGGGCGAGAACATTACCTTATTTGGTCTACCAAACACATGTCATAAACAGATAGAATTTGATGGATATTTTGACAATGGTAAGGATTTTACCAAAATATCAATGTTTTTATATATTTAAATATATCATGCACTTTCAATAGTACGTGGGATTTGACTCTACAAAGTGTAAACCAAATAATTAGTTAAAAGATACAATATGATCGAAAGGACCACAGCATTACACCCGGCAGCTCACAACTTAAAAAAATTTCCAGGTATTAATCAATTATTAATTGTGAAGTAAAGCATATAGGCCTTGTTAAAGTTATTCGTATGGAATGTGTTCATATTGTGAACTTTGGCCCTCAAAATTGGGCCCCGCATTTTCTACAACCGACCCTGGCTCCAGTTCAACCTACCAAACAAAACCTCAGTTATACAAAATAATTCGCAAAATTGTTTGGAACTGATAGGCTGTCTAGTCAAGGTCCAAGTTACAAGTCTATATCAAACATGTTCATTAATCATGGCTTTACATGTTAATAAATTTGAATAAACGGAATGAAAATAACGGATTTCAATCAGATTGGCGAAAAGGTCTATAATTGTCCCACAAACTGGCCCTGTATGTTTATATTTTAACATATTGATGGTGTTTAAGGTTTTCTATATAAACGAGCTGCGTTCGGTTATCATTGTGTTGAAGATTTCGAAATATGTCTAATTCGACTCTTCACAGGGCCACAACATCAAATTTGATTAAAATATCAACATATCTCTATCATGTTGTTTTTAAATCCACCAATAGATTCACGTTTGTCACCTAAAGATTGTGCAATTTCAATAAGAAGCTTACAGAGAACCTTTATATATTTACCTGTGAGAAATAGATTTTGGTATTATTTCTAAAGATGACAGTGACCTATTGGTTATCAAACTTCGAGGAAAGGACATGCAGCACTCATGAAGTTTCATCTGTATTAAGTAGATTTTATTGTTATTCTGTGGTACTATTTTGTTTATAACACAATGACAAACAAAACATATATTTTCTTGGTTATTGAAAACAGCCCCAACTTTCTCATCTAGATCATCAACAATTGGTATAACAACATCGTTGTATCTAACACAAACATAATCTGATTCTAATTCAATATCTCTTTCTTGGCAAAACTCTGCAGTTAACTCAAATGTTCCTTCCATGGTCACGTTGTTAGTCTTTCCAAAATTCTCACACCAAGTAATCTGCACATCATGAATAAAAATTTGTTCTTGTCCTTTAACAGAACAAGTCACAGATTCCATTGCTAGAATCGGTAACCATAGACTCGCATATTCATTCAAATCTGTATACCTCTTTTTCGATGCTTGTTGAGAACCCAATACCGTAAAGCAACCTATAGGATCTCGTTTGTGCTCCATACATATGATATGTTTACGTGTTAAGAAGTAAAGTTGTATCTGTGGAACCAATAAACCTCTCTTTAAAACTGGGGCTAATTGAACTTTCACGTGCATATCTGGTCTGTATCTAATGAAAAACTTTCTAAAGAACTGAAGTTTTTTCTTGACTCTCAATTCACTCGTTAGGGTTTCTTCTGGGCATTCTCGAAGCATATGACTGACATTTTTGCGTATTTCTTTGAATTCAGAAATTATGTTTTCTGGGTTACTTCCTGAGGCTATGTTTAGCATATGTTGCCATTGCTCACAAGGAACCTCCACCGATTTCATTGGCTCTTTCAACTCAACCGAGGCTACTACATCTGTTGCTATTTCAGTGACATTGTAGATCCGTTCCTCCCACTGCAATTCTACTGTGATATCATCTTTAAAGGGTCGTTTAGAAGGTGCTAAGTATCCCATTTTTATTTTTCTCTGTGAGGATGTGAAACATTTAATGTTTGGAAATACAAGAGTTAATGCGACATCATCCACTTCTTCAATTACAGGATAGTATATCAAAGGTCTTTTTTCTAGGGCGACACTTAAATGTAAAGCGAATACACTGTTGTCGTAACTTTTACTGTTCAAAAAGGCAACATTGCATCTGTGTGCTATATCAGCCATTTCAGATTCCGAATACGGGTTTTCTGTGTTATTGATACACGCTGATACCATTCTGTGTACAACAATATCAAAATATCGTCTAATAGGACTGGTAAAGTGGGTATATTGTGGGAGATTGAGGCTGTAATGTGCGTTTAACAAGGAATCAAAATTAGCAGAACAAACATAAAATGCTCTGTCCTGTATTCTTCTATACTCTACTAAGGCGACAGCTGACTGTGGGTAATTTTCGGGTGAAAGTAATACTTGTATAAAACGTTGCCAGTCACCAAGATCTATTGAATCACACAACCGTGTCCATACATCAAAAGGTACAGTAATAGTGGGGTCAAACTTCAAAGCATTTTCTTCCACATAATTATTTAAACAGGAACACATTCCGGCACAACGGCAAATGTTATCATTACTTGTAAAAGCTCTGGTAAGGGAAACTGAATTAGAAGCAGCAGCAAAGTGTTTTCTTCTCCATGTTTCGGCCTTGTAATCATCTGGAGGTCGTTGTATTCTTAATGGACAACATTGGGGAAATTTAGTTAAAACTAAAGATGCTACCTGGTGATTCGCCATAATCATGAATTCTGCTACCATCAAATGTGCTTGTGCTGATTTACTATCAACTACATCTACCTCGCTATATAAATGAGCTCTACCCATTCGTTTTGCTCTCCATATTCGTGCTATATCAGCTAATTGTTTGATTGACCACGACATTTCATCAGTAGTGTCAGGTCTGTTCAGAATATCTTGCACTTCTTCATAGTTAAATCGTCTTTTTGATTGAATAAATGATTCGCACAACTCGCCTGTGATTATTTCGCCATGTGCATTCACAGTAAGAAAAACCGACGTTGCACGTTTATCGGCGTGTGGCAACAAACTGCACATGGATGTAGAAAATATAGATGGCAACATATGAACAGGTCTTTTGCCGATCGGATAGTATGAGGTTCCCCTCTTGTACGCTACTTTGTCCAAATCTGAATCCTTTTCGATGAAGTGTGATACATCTGCAATATGTATTCCTACAATGAAAGTTCCAGTAAATCCTTCCTCGATACTTAGTGCATCGTCAAGATCTTGTGAATTTGTTGGATCAATGGTGAAGCAATTTTTTTTTGTAAAATCCAATCTCTTTGTGTCTTTATCTTTAGAATGTTGTAAATGTTTAAAACTGCCTTTGAATTTGGTTTGAATATGATGTTCCCTATCTATGATAGACATTCCTGTTTCTATATTGTTTCCCACGGGTTGCACGCCAATAACAATTCCGAGAGGTAACCTACTGTTCTTTTTCCATTTCAAGAATGTCACCAAAAACAGTTTTCCCGCCGGATCAATTGGGTCAATTTCTTCATAGTGATCAAATGATATAGAGTAACCTTGACGTTTATAAACAATGACTTGTCCATCTCTATGGCCAAATTCCTTGTCTTTCAAGGTTAGATTCAAAATGGGAGGAACAGAAGTGCTGATAGGTATCATTAAACCTGTATTGATTGGTTCTGTACGACAGACAAAGACTTTATATCTCGGATTCATGGCTCTGTTCAAAATACCTACAACTTCTCCATATATTTCAACTGGTTTGTTATCAAATAAATCTTTGTCAGGTTTTCTTAAATTCGGTAAGATTAGCACAACTACTTCATCGTTATTCAAGGCCCGGCCACAAAATGTTCTGCTTCTGATCTTTATTTCTTTAATAGTTGAGGTGAAATCCATTACTCTAGCATATCTTACTTCAGAACTTGTGTTTATGATGCAGCGCTTGTAATTTTCAGGGTCATCTTCAAGAAGTTTTCTCAATTCATCTTTTTTATATTCGGTTCGTTTAAACCTACTGAAGCTTGGGTCACCATCGTCATCTTCAAATTCCTCATCCGAGGAATCGCTTAGGTTATCAGCGGCATCCTTTTCTGTTAACAGAATTCTTTTTGATTCTTTACTGATGGGATAAATAACAGCCCGACCTCGCTCCTCCCTAACCCCATATTTCATTGTCCCCTTCGCTTCTGTTCTCCTTTTGGCTGCTCTATCTTGTGCGGGCATCAATATATCGTTGCTGGTTGTCGGACAATGAAGTTTTTCTCCAAGTTTTTGTATGATTTCATCAGGTTTCATTCTAAAATCGTCCCAGTCATCATAGTCTTCATTTTCAATTGTTTCCGATGTGTTTTGTTGTAATTCACCATATTTAAAAGGCTTTCCGAGTCTTTTCTGAACATCATCGGGTAATTGCATTGGGTGTTCCTCGTGTGAACGTGAAGTGTGGTTTATGTGCAAAATGCCACGTTGTGATGGGATTTCATTCTTAATATTAGAATTCTTTCTGTTCCAGACACCCATTGGTTCTGAATGCGGTATAGAATCTAGTTTATAAGATTCTTGTTTTCTAGACCAGCTCTGATCTGATAATTTCCTAATTTCTGCACCTAACGGCGACGATTCTCTCTCCTCTACGGCCTGTTTTATTTCCGTATAAGACCACTGTGACAAAAGTGAACCCAATTCGTGACACTGCTTTATATATTTTTTCCATATACCACTACATTCTCCGATTGTACAAAGTGCTATAGGATCCCCAACAACTGCTACAAGAGACTGGGCGCGGGTTAGAGCTGTATTTAACATGTTGGGTTCAGAGAGAAAGCCATATTCTCCCATATTAATATCTTCTACCCCTTGTAAACATTTCTTCATATGATCGCGTTCACACAATTGCAGTGTCCTAACAGTGCTGATGAATAAGATCCTAAATTGTTTTCCTGAAAGCAGATTAAATTTTATAGATATACGATAAGGCTTCCATTAATAAGAAAGCAAATCCACATTATAAAAGTCTACAGCTGAAAATTGTAAATAATTCCATCAGATATAAAATAGCAACATTGTTTTACCTTGTATATTGTATATTCTTTCTACATTCACATTTCTTAGTTTGTTTATCCTTAATTTCTTTCTTATCAGGGCGACTTGTTGTGAATATGGAGCTACAACTTGGATATCTTCTGATTTCCTCTCGCCCCATTCCTTTGGCCAGTTGTTAAAAATATATGAAACACCATTTACTATTTCATCTGCTTCTTCCTCGTTGTAGAAAGACGTACTGTCATTGGTCTGTACTTCCTTACCAAACACAGAGAAAAAGTTAATAGGATTTAAAGTTATATTTGGCAAATTTGATCTACAGATTAAATGGTCTTCATTGCCATAAAACGTAGCTGAAATGAACTTTAAAAGCTGGCAATGAGAACGGTAATTTTGGTTTAGAAATATACTGATACTTTCATAGCTCTGCTTTCTTTGTTTACAGTATCTTTCATAATAGGTATGTAATCGTTCCAGGATAGATCGGCCAAACATCTGACGCTTCGCTTCGGAACTGTAAATTTTAGGATTCATTTGTCTGTGATCACCTGTTAAAACTATACACGTCTTGGCATCTGCTAGCGTTAGTGGTATCAACGCCTGACATTCTAAAGATTGTGCTGCTTCATCAAGAAAAATGTGTGAAAAAAATCCTCTAATACCATTAATAGTTGTCAAATGTATGGCTGTCTCAACGGTCGTTATAACAATTCTCTTCTTTAAGAGGTCATCTTTAGTTGGTAAATAAAACGAACCCAGTTTTTTAGAGAACAACATATACGGGTGGCATTCTGTAGGAACAGTATCATATCTCTTATAGGGGGCATAAATATGAAGAGCTATAGATTGTTTTCCCTTTTCCTTTAAGAAATCTCCAAGATACTTAATATAATATATATCTGCGGCGCTGAAAAGATAAATTCACAAAAAAAGTTTACCGGTAGAGCCTAATCCGCGAATGACACACAGTACATATTGCAAACAAACAATAACGAATGAATATTATTTTGATTAACATTTACATTCTCCAATGTCAGCTATTTCATTTTCTTCATATTTCCAAAGATGGTCCAATTCCATTCAAAATTTACAAAGAAATAACAAATATTCGGCATCCAATGTAGAAGGTTTTTAAGATATTCTCAACAGTCTCCTTCTTATCCGACTGAATCCAAGATTGGAGATATTTTGATTTTGTGTTCTTAATTAAATGTTAAATAATCAATTTGAGTATATATTAGCGTCGATTAAGGTTATGCTTTCCGAAAAATGCAAATGACAAACAGTCTTTGATTTTTAGATTTTACCTATTAGTGTAAGTACAGATGAGAATGCGTGATTGGGGTTGGTGCTGAAATAAGTATTTGGTAGCCTCGGCCAATGTTTCTGTTTTTCCTGTACCAAATGGTCCATACACTATCAGTGGTGGCGAATAATCCTTTTTTGTTACCATATGTTTAACTGCTTTTGTTTGATCCCCATTTAATTTATCAGACCTATTTATATAAAAACCTTAAATAGTGGAGGTACTACATCAAAACATACACCCACCCTACAGCTTTCCCATCCAGAGTGTAATGGAAAATTATCCGCTTTTTTATATGCTTCTTTACAATACTTTTATAAATATAGACTCTGTTTAAATATACGACTCTATATTACATTGATGATATCAGTCAATTTCAGTTATATTTCGATTAGCTCCAATGATAACGTTTAGCCTTTACTCAAGACTCTTTAAGGTTTCCAGATGGACATAATATATATCATTCCAAAAACATTGTAGTGTAGGAAAATGAGTGTTTATGATACATTTCTTAAAAGTAACACAGGGTACAATTTTATGGATACACAATTACTGAGTTTAATACTAAGCGACGTATTAAACTCAGTAATTGTGTGTCCATAAAATTGTACCTTGTGTTAATATTTTAATTAATAAATGCCTATCAAAGAAGTTACTTAAAATTATATGTCAATACTTAATGGTCTACTTACTTAATATCTCGTTCATGTTCATTCCAATTCAAAACATTTAACTTAGAGAGATTTGGAAATACAATATCAACATCACTTAATCTATCGACAGAATAGTGCATTCTACAGAATGTACCCCGATTCATCTGAAATTGGATCTCCATTTCAACATCTGTATCTGGCTTTAATTCCAGTTGTTTAACCGTGGTTGGGTGTAGCTCTAAATATATATAATTTTTTCCAATCCCTTTAAACTTATCTCTTTTAGCAATACCGACTTCGTAAACGCGGTTATCAGGTGCGTCTTTCGGCTTTATTAAAGCCCCCTGGACAGACTCTAGAAACAACCGACCCTCATCAGTGTCTTCGGATAGGTCTTCTGTTAAACTTATTCTAGCAAAAAGTTCACCAGATTGAGCAAATATAAATGTTTCGTCTTCAATTACGCCTGTAACTGTTACCTTGGTAACAAGATTGTATCTACAAAATAGATGACAAAAATACCAACATATCAATAGGTATGAACGGACATTTTACATCAAAAAATAGAGAGTGAATTAACTTATCTTGATGAACAATGGGAATTAAAGGCTTTTGGTACAAAATTAAACTGTTATCAAAGACCGATTCTCTCTAGACAAATGGTAGGCTATGTTCCTAAAATGGGTAGCATTACTGACGTGTGCGCAACAAATGCCACAACAGTATGGACTGGGATTTTAGAAGTCTCAAGTCACTGGGTAGAAGATAAGATACAGGTAAATTGTACTAAAGCAGTCAAATGAAAATGAAATTAAATTGAAAACTAACTCATTAGAGAACAATACTAACCTTGCTATGATATTACGTCTGGTCAGTTCCTCACTATAGAGTAGTTTGTGCATCTTATGTTGATAGTTATAACGATTTAAAGGAAAATCTCTGTTGTAAAAAGCATGCAGTCTATCTTCTTCGTCAGCTTGTTTATATTCAGTTAGTAATTTCCCAGTAAACTCGTCTTCAACTAAACTTGGGTCAGTTATTATTTCTCGGGTATATTTGGTCCATACCTCAGCTTCGCACTTAGGTTCATTTGCAATATTATGCTCTTCTTCACAGGTTTCAACGGTTAACTTTCGCACAATAGCTGGCCCCGAACCAAACTCAAAAACAACCCATTGTACAAAATAGCCATCTCTAAAACTTCGAAAATGAACATTGATGGTAAATGGGTTTGAATTGGATTGGTCTAACTTGGTCCCATCAATGAACTGTAGATGTTCTGTGGATGTACTGATATTAAAATTATGTCGATCTCTATTAAGTAACAAACATATTCTCTTCACTGGCAGCTAAACAAAGATAAGAAAATATTTTAACGTAGAATTAATTATATAAAACTCAAAATAATTACTGGATCATAACCTTTAAGGCATGTTTATGTTATACGACGTTTCTAGTACGTACTTTCCGTCAAAACGAAACTACTGTTATAACGCCATTCTGATACATACCTGCGTTTATTGGGGGCAAACAAAGTCAATTATATTTCTCCGTGTCATTAATCCATATATGGTGTTTCATGGTATACTAAATATATTTACCTCCGGGTTAATTTTGACAGTAAACTTCCATATGTGCTTCTTTTTGGTCAACCTTACATTTAAATCTTTGTCACAAGAAATGGAAATGCCGTTTCTCTCCTTACATAACTGTAAATTAAAGATAGTCATATTAAACAGTAAATAGCTCGGGTCAACCGTTTTACTGGCACAAACTCTTACACTAATAGTGACGTTTTTCTCTGATCTCATCCATTTTCCAGAATCGTTGTGGTCTGCATTCAGTTGAGTGTTATATAATATGTTTGCCCCTGTCTTGTTTGCTCGCTATTCTTTATTTATTATTTTACAAAATTCTATCTGAATTATCGCCCTTATTATTGTTACGTCTTTATTGTAAATCATTATTATTTTTCATTTAGAATGAAGCCTGTATTATTACAGACCCGTGGCTGTAAACCCATTGGACGCTTAGGACTGGCTCCCGAAATCATTCACTTGATTTGATATTTGTTGTTTATTCCTTGCCATATCTATAAATGGTAGCCTGTCTTGTCAACAGGTTGTCTAATGGGTTTTGTTTTGTGTGTAGTGCGGTTCTCCTGTAGTTACTATTATTTCAAGAATTTTTCCGCTAACACTATTCTTGCGGTATGTTTTAAAAAGTCGACTTAAGAAAATGTTTCGACAAACTTACCACACGATCAGCATACGACATAAACTGAATATCTTTCAACATGTTTCTTTTCATCTGTCTATGGGTATATCTTTCATTCCATTCATTTAATTCTGGTTGTCCATGTGCATCTTGACAATAATTAAACTGATCGGAGACATGAGAGTATGGACAATCAGTTCTGTAAAACATGTTCATGACATTAAATACACTAAGTCCAGTTAGTCAATGCTCTGACTGGTTTACTAATACACGATTTTCTATCTACTGAATATCCTGACCATTGAAACGATCTCAACATGATATACAGTTAAAAAAATGAGCCAAACAACTGACAGGTATAGCCATTATTATATTTCAAGGATAAGACCATAACTCTGCATGAGATTACTGGGGGATTATGATAGTGTTCATGTTTATGAACTATGTATTTCTCTCTCCCATTAAGGTAATTAGCTGAAGATTTAGAACAAAGGGGCATATTGTTATCACAGCATTGTGTCCTTGTTCAAACACATTGACTTACTTGGAACACAGCTGATAAACTTTAATATCTTTATTCCAGGGTGGTTGTCGGAAGTTCCATTGCTGAACTATATCAGCTTCTACATTGAATTTATGGTCACTAGTTTCTGTGTGTTTATTTATATCCTTTAAGTTATCAAATTGGATAGAACAATCTTCACAATAATAATTTCTTAATTTAACATCGGCTGGTAACAATACTGGTCCAGATGACTGTAGGGTTGGCTCCTTATACGTCTCATGTACATCGGGATTAACCATATCATCTAGTGTTTCTGAAATAGAAGACATTTAAAATAAGGCATTTCAATATATAGATAAAAGGATGTATATGAATCATAGTACAGGTGTCCAGTTTTCAGGGGTGCTTACTGGATATGTAATTTTTATAAGTGTGTTAAAATACAAAAAAAAACCCTAAAACCATCAAAAATGGCACGCCACTCTTTTCCATTCATTGTCATCTGCCATTCGCATCTTATACCATGCCTAAAGTACACCTAAATATTTGAATGGACGACAGACGATGGTATCGTCAAACATATTAAATTATAGATAATATTCTTAACTTACTGCCATTTTTTACCATCCACTTCCATATCTCAATCTCAATAGGACTATGTGCAAAATTGCACTTGTCTTTATAGCAACGACTCCGATTGGGTTTCAAATCTTCACAAATTGTAAACTTTAAGTTCTTTGGAATGTGAGGAGGTAATGGACTGATGATGCATCTATCAGGATCTAACCGGTATACCCAATCTTTTTTAATATTGTGTAGACCACACTTCTGCTGCTCCTTGCCCGATTTCAAACAAAGCTTACATAGTCTGGTGATTTTATAAGGACATGGTTTAAATCTGTTGCTCTCATGATTGTCAGTATTCAGTAAGGATTTCGGTCTTTGCAATGTTTGACCTTTGAAATTGGTGTCCGAACTTCTGGTAGCATGTTCTGGGATTTCATTAGTGGGCAACTCGTTAGTAATCATGTGACATACTCTAACAATCTCTTCTCTTGTAACTTGACAATGGTGTTCAACATTCCAGATTTCATTTTCTATTTCGCTGTGTGCATATACACAATTATTCTTTTTTCTATCGTTACAATGTTTTAAATATTTACATATTCTGAATGCTGCATGTCTTGGTAGATTAGGCTTGTTATCTATAAGAGTTATCTTCGAGTGATTGGAATGTACCAGAATTTTGTTTTCCTCCCAACAGTGCTTTTGTTGACAAAACCCATGGATATTTTCAAGGTTAGTTTTTGGTGGGTTTCCTTCGTAGCATTTCTGGCACATGAGGATGAATGTACCTCTGAACTCATTTAAAAGTCGTTCAAGATTTAAACGTAATATAAATTTAGAGATATGGAATTTGCTATTTTTCTCTAAATTCCAAAAGTACTGTTCAAATACATTGTGAGCAAACGAACATCTCTTCTCTCCCCCTTTGCACTGAAATATGCTTTTGCACAGACCGTAAGACTTGATTGAGTTAGAATGATTAAATCTCTTTCTGATTTGAAACCACAGAGTTCCCCGTTTATGTTTTGCCGCAAGCTTATTGAAAAGACAGGAATGTCCATCTATTTCATTATATGTATACATTCCTGGAATACCAGTAAACGTAAAGCATTTCTCACAGACCAATCGAAATTCACATGAGTCCACTGTGGTGTCCTTTAGCTGGAACGTATTGTGAGTTTCGTTTCCGTGGGGCGTGCCTCTAATGATACCAGCAGAACTCCCATCTGTACCACAAATTGCTAAATTAGGACATGACATGGCCTGAAACTTGTTTAAATTCGACGGAATTTTTGCATCTGTGGCTTCGGTAGTTCCTCCTTTTGCTGTAGAGAATACATTAACGTTAGAACATCAAAGAGTTGATGAACAAAAATATGTTATAAAAAGTACATGTAACTATTGGGAATGGATGTACTGAAAACATTGGTTATAAAGCTAAGAAATGTGTCAAGGTCGTTGTTCTGGACACTTTCACAGTTTGTCATACAAATTAGAACGACTTAGACCTGGGAGAATAGGGTAGTAATAATGTTTCTGTTCCAATTTTGTGTTCTATGGTAACTCCGGTAAAGAGTCAGGCGGACCAGGAATTACTTTCAATGTAATGACAATTAATTACAGGGCTAAAAATAAGAAAGCAATTGTAACGATTACATTTAAAAAGTAATGATAATGGTAATGTAGTTAATAACATTGGCAATGTAATGGCCCGAGTCCTGCTAACCGCCATGAGGAGCCCTTCATGTGTGTTGAGCTAATGACTAGCGGTTGTGAGAACATTGAGAGACTAAAACGTTCAGTAGACTCTGCAGATGATAAACCAAGAATATACTTAGGCTTCGGTGTGGTATATGGACAGCGACTAGCAAAAAATGCAAGCTAACATGGATTCTACCTCAATCAAGTTTGTATATGGTTTAGTCCAAATACATCGTCAAATCACGCAGTTTGTACACGGGAAGACATCTTTAAGAAATAATTGTATGTCCTACCTTTTTTCTTTTTCCTCTCTTTCTTGTGGCTACAATATTCAAATTCCAATTCTCCATTATCCTATTTAAAAAGAGGTAATAAGACAGATACACTTTAATTTTAAATAAACCCTTTCAAAAGCAACGTCATTTGCGATCTATTTTAAAGTCTTCACAGTTGAAAACGGAAGTTTATGCTATGCATCGTGCATGTTTGACTTGATTTTACAGACGAATAAAAATTATTATACCCACAATGTTTTTATATTGGGTAGAAAACATGTAGGTCTAATCTTTAAATGAAAGTTGATCACTATAGTTCTCCCCTGCCACAAGTTCACGTTCAGGGTCAAAGTAAAGATCGTAAGGTCATAACCCTTTAAAACACCAAAATACAGTATAATGTCGAATTTGGAATTATTGTGACATGGCCTTTCCAGCAATACGCAATTCACCAATGTTGAATAGAGGCGGCCCACACATTTTGGGAAAAATCGTCAAATTTGAATGGGCCATACCCCAGGGACCGTTGCTCCGAACAACCGAAATTTGGAATATCAGCTTTGCTAGCCAACATGATACAGAATGACTTGAAACGGGAAACATATACTACCTTGTATTGTGCTCACTGCTCACGTGTTTTGAAATGGATGGAAACTGTAATTATTAATTATGGGAATTCTGTATTACCATAGTACGTTTCTATTACCTTCTGACCAATGTTTAGACCTCTCCGTAAAGGTTTTCCCCGGAAAGATGTCTCGTTAACAATACAATGCGTAAAATGGGGGGTAATCAATAATTCTCCATCTAAAACCCCTTAATTCGCTTTCCATGACCAAACCAATAATTCCTCGCCACGATTGAACACATCAATTGTATGCCTCAAAAACAGATATGACTTATTTTACATGAAATACATACAACAGTTCCCATCTTTATCAGCAGATATGCCGATGTTCATTAAATAATTAAAGTTTCTATTTATAAAAAAATAAATCAACTTATTAACCTTATCGATATCCTCTGTTTCCTCATTATCTGATAAAAGTTGTAACTGCTGGTGTTGTTCGGACATCCTGGTTGTCTCATACAAGTTGGTTTATATTGATACTATCTGTTGCCTTCAATTTTAAATAGGCTAAGATTCATAATAAGGTTCAATTGAATCTGAAAAAATGACAATAGTCTATTCGTTACACTCCAATTGACTTTTGATAACTTGTAGGCCTATAGCCTTTCGGTTTTTTTAAAGCAAAATCATTCAGATTAGGGTTAACCCGTATTTGAGCTAAAGCAAGCCAACAGTGAGACTGATGATACACTTGCATATTTTTCTACTCGTAGGGACAGCTGCTAATGACCATTATAGTGCAATGGCCGAGAAAGCACCAACACCTCCAGTACATGTTTTGTAGCGGAGTTGACAGGAAGCACGGGAAAGATTGTATACGTAAATCGAACATTTTACTATACAATTTCATGAAGCACAGTTAGTTTTTACCTGATTGTTTTTCTCTGTTGTTGTATATATTAACTGGCGTGGCGAACATAGATTGTTAGGTGTGAAGCTACGATCGTCGACGTCAAGTTGTCCGGCCCCCCAAAAAATTGAATAATCGCAGTATACCACCTCAACTTTGTGTACACCGCGTCAACTTTGTGGTGACGTTTAGATCAATCAATTCTATACAGAAATAGACTAATTTGATATACTGACTTCAAGGACTCCAATGATATTTAACTAGTATAATCTCAACAATTTAAAATGTTAAAAAACTTACCAAATTATACAACAGGACACAATTTACTGTACTATACAGATATTAAGCTTACATTATGACAACAGCAATATTAAATAGTAAGCTGACGGATATTATATTCATGTCCAAAACAATTCGTCGAATCCTACTTTCTGTTTAGTTAACGATTGTATTTCCGTGATGACGTGATCTAATTTAATCAAAGGTTACTGTACTGTGCTTTTGTTATCATATAAAATCTATCTATCTATCTATAACAAACAACAATGTAATGTATTAATAAGCTGTCGAGATTATATTATAATATCATACACATCGATACAGTTCTTTGAATCCTTTTTTATTACGTTATATTTTGTCCTTCCGTGTGTGTACACATTGGCGTGCACGAAAGGTAACTCTTGACAGTCGACATATGATTAATCCGTCGGCGCAGAATATTATTTCGTTTCCGTTATGACGTGATCGTTTCAATGGAGTGGGTTAATATATATAAATTTTTATATTGGCCATCATAGTTAGGGGTACCCCCACTAGGTATTTCATCTTCTACGCGAGCTCGTTCTTCCTCGGTGACAGTATTCGACGCCATCGGGTCGATAAAAGCTTAGCAACCAACGAAAAACAGCAGTTGTGTCAACTTCAAAATTGTAGAACGAAACAGTAGAACTCAGAAAACTTGACCCACAGTGTCTAATCTATCAAGAAGCAATTCTACCAAGAAAAAACCCCACAGAAAGTATGAGCAAAAAGCACACAACACGTGGCCACGAAGTTCACGCTCGGAATGAAACTGAATGTCCGCGCCTTTGTAGTGACGTAACTATGATGATGTAGAATTCATACATTACGACCGTTACAGTCATCGATTGCATAATTTCAGTATTCACCACTCGATATTTCAATATTTCAGGTCAATAACTTGTCAAATCTAACTGGTGTTGGTTTTTACAGCTTATTATAGAAGTATTATTGTTAGCCTATGACTATGTCATGTGATTCTTTAAAATTTAGTATTTTGGTTTTGTTCTTTCTAGTTTTCAAAATTTTCATTCTCTTTAGTGCTAAATCATATATTTACAGAGGCAGATTACCTCATATGCGAATTAGTAAATTGTATAGAGTGGCATGGCAATCAGTCAAATCCCGGGTGTCAAGGTTCCATTTTATATCATTTTACGGCTGATCTGATCGAAACCTCACCATGAGCGTGGGTAGGGCTGTTGGGGCGTGATGCTGCACCTTCAGCACCAATACTAAGCATGTCGGATGGACGGTGGTTTTGGGATGTTGGGCAGATAGATGCTGGGTGGATACACAGAATTACTTGATGGTTTGCAATCTAGATCACTTGCTTCAGTCTCATCTATACAAACGTTTGACTTCTCTACTTTGTACACTAAAATTCCCCATAGTAAATTAAAAGCTCGGTTAAAGGACATTATTCACAGTGTCTTTTCATCTAAATCGGGAACTGTTAGATATCAATATTTAGTTGTTAATTACAATTCCACATATTTTGTTAAGAACCATAGTGATTCAAAAAATAAATTCAGCGCCAACAAGATAATTCAGATGTTGGATTTTTTAATTGATAATATCTTTGTTGAATTTGGAGGGGAAATATATCAGCAAGTGGTAGGTATCCCCATGGGCACCAACCGTGCACCTTTGCTTGCTGGTTTGTTTCTCTATACCTACGAAGCCGATTACATACAGGCACTCGTAAAAACAAATTAACGATAATTCAGACATTTTAATTTCACTTATCGATATATCGATGATGTTCTATCACTGAATAATCCCAAATTTAGTGATTATGTAGAATTCATATATTGTAAAAGTGGGTTCTTTGGTTGTTGTTATCTGAATATAAGACGAGATCCAATATTGTCGTTTCTTAGTAATTTATTAAGCGAAGATAATGATTATTAAAATTCACAATAATGTAAAATATGCATTCATCTTTAATAGAGCTAACTCGCATGTGAAGAGGTACAAATAAATTACTAAGAAACGACAATATTGGATCTCGTCTTATATTCAGATAACAACAACCAAAGAACCCACTTTTACAATTGTTTGAGAGGCCGGGTATACAATTATATAATATTGCTTAAAATCTATTGACACCCAATCAGCGTCAAGGTTGATTTATGTTTTTTTACTGCATTCTCGCCTCAGCGTCTTTAATAAACATATATGCATTTAAAATAAACTATATAATCAATAAAATATACATTCTTTAAAATACTTAAAAATAAAATATCTAAAATAAAATATTTGTGCATATTTCGTCAATATGCACTGTTACAATATCCTGATGAGCTCGAAATTAAAAACACTACTGACAGTAACAATTACGCTTCCGACTTGGATCTGCGTCTCGATTTTGACAATTGCCATAAACTGGGTGTTAAATTGTATGATAAATGTGATGACTTTGACTTTCCGATTGTTAACTTTCCATTTTTTAGTAGTAACATTCCAATATCACCAGCTTATGGGTGTTTGTGTCTTAGCTAGTTCGTTACGCGAGAGCTTGTTCCTTTTATTCTGATTTTTTAAGTAGATCGAGGCATTTATCATCTAAGCTTTAACTACGGGGATACTTACGCAACAAAATTATAAAAACCTTTAAAAAGTTTTATGGCCGTCATACTGATTTGATTGGTAAATATAACACGTCTCTCTCGGCTATTATTCTAGATATATTTAATCGCCGATACCGTTTTTTTAGGACTTCGAATTTTGTCTAATGGTTTGGATTGTACGTACTTGGTTTTATTTGGTTTCATTATCTGAAGTTCATCCTGGGGTTTTGTCATCATGCCGATCCCATCTATGATACACTTAAAGCAAATGGGAGTAGTTTTCATTGAATTCCGGTGGGGAATACCAATTTCCGGTGTCTCAGCCTATCACTTTTTGTGCCTTTGAAGCATGGTAAAATGATTAATATCGTCACGTTTGGGTGACTGGAATGTTGTCACGAGATTCAAGATACTTTGACATTTATAACAAGTAAACAAGTTTAATATCAAAATCAAAAAGAATCTTATCAAGCCAGAAACGAAACAAAAAGATCCTATCTTGGAAATAAACACATCAGTTATTCATCACCCTCGTCCTCCTGCATACCCCTAATCATATTGGTACGGTCCCTATCAAAACACGTGCAGAAAGATGTATAAAGCAGACCATTTTTGCGGCAACTGCATCGCCCCGTGCAGCCTGTTTTACAACCACACTTTGTGAGTTCAGTTACAGCACAATGGGTTGGCAGATCAAGATTCGGCACAGGAAAATAAATGCTCTTGTTCAATACTGCCAGCCGATTTCGTTAAATGGCAGGAAGGTTCAGGGATCTGGTTAGGTACGACTTGTCGCGTATCGCGGTGTACTTTGTCCCTGTGATAATATGAGGTGACAATACAGCACGAGTCAGTGAAAACAGCTCTCCCGCCCCAAGTTTTCTGAACTGAACAATTGCCATCTAAGTGCTGGTAGGTTTAATGGAACAGATGAAGAGTAGACTTGGTAAGCAAATCTCTCCAATTCCTTCACCATCTCAGTTGAGATGATACATTCGCCAAGATTCTTGAAACAGACGATAACAGGGTCATAATCATTAAGCTTCATGTACGCACCAGCCCTTGTTTTCTTTGTGTTTCCCACAAGTTTACCTCTCCAGTCAGCACCAGAAAAGCTGCGAAGTCCAACCAGACCTTGAAACGTATGACTTCCAATGACACGCACTAGCTCGATCACATCTATTTCTAGATCGCTGTGTTTTGCGGTCTTCTCAGTTACAAACCTGAGATGACTGGGAATATCGAGATGACCCCGGGAGACAAGGTTCATGAGAATTGTGAGGGCATCGGCGTCACATGACCAAACACGTGCTTACCGCCAGCGTGTATGGCGCTATTGCGTGGCACATGTGCAGCTCAGTGGTTCTGTTGGGGCAATAAGTTCTTCATCTGTGAACATACTATCAAAGCATGTCAAGTGTCCATGATTGTTTATCATATCATAGGTATTTGCATCTGAATATCCCCTACTTTTTTTGAAGAGTAGCCTATATATTAAAAAAAATGTTTTCTTTTCTGGCATTACCAACTAGGGGTAAATGCATGTGTTTGTGATGTAACAGAGTAAGCATCCCATCTGGCCGGAAGAGACATAAACACTACTTCTCGATTTCTCGTCACGTAAAGTGTGGGATCGAGCTCCCGATTCTTGCATTGTTGATAGACATTACATAGATTTCAATACCCTGGAAAAACGGTAAAAGGAAAATAATGTAATATGGAGTCCGACTAGCTATCGATTCCACAGTAAATTAAAACCATGTCATTCTAGGTCTGTAATATTTATTATTTGAACATCCTGATGATCTTAATATGTATAAGAACAAAAGGCAGAACATGTTACAATCATCTGAAAAAAACCATAAAAGGGGTTCAACATGATTTTTTCTACGACCGGTCAACATAGTCAGTTAATGTGAAATATGTTTTGCAGTATTCTTGTAATATTTAGTACAGTACAGGTATGTAAGAAATAGTTTATTGTATCAATCAAGATGCTTGAAATAATGGCAATTTACGGATAAAATATTGTATAAAAATAAATAAAATTTTAAACCAGACATGAGACAGTTTTGTTGAAAATAACCCCCAAGACCCAGGAAATTAACCGTTTATTTGCAATACAAATAAAGGACAAAGAATAGTATTCCTTCCCTGATTTTGGGAATAGGTCTATAGTTTGTCTATTTATAACAATTATTTTTTATTTACCCATTTGACCAGGTTGTATGCCACTGTTTGTTGACTTTGGTCTAGAATATTAGACTGTTTGAATTAACATTACATTTTTTGTCAGGACATTTTGGTAAAATATTCCAGATTTTGAGTCGAAAGTATGAGGTAAACAAAAATGCAATTGGAAAATCACCTATAAAACTGTGGTCACCGCATCTATATTCCTTTGACCATATTTTGTTAGGCTCCATGTGGATATAAAGATTAAAATAATTGGAATGTTCATCAAAAATGTTATTGGGCAAGAAATATGGACATAAGGTAGTGGTGTTGATCATGTAGTGAGTACTGGATGTAAAATCAGATGTACCTTTTTTTGACACCGAATTCAAATTGAATTACGGTTATCCCCCTTTATTGTTCCTCCTAACTTTCACCATGATGACTAAATGCTTGTGTGATGATCATGATCAATTTTAGCTATTTTCCATGTATCGGATTCTGTTATTCAGTTACTACTCATTGAAGTGATTAGGGATCTGTATGAATAGTTATCTTCTAATCATTCTTTGGTTTGATCCCTACATTGACCGAGAAGTTCATGAGAATTTACTGGCATGGTTCCCCCCTGACATGTCAGTGGTGCAAAGGCCAACATATAGTCGTTTGGATGGTACGAAAAACCATGTAAAAGATCCCTTCATTTCTAATCACGTTTTGAAGATAGGTAGTAAGTCACCTTTAAGTTTTGACTACTGCACACGAATATTGCACTTGTTATCATCTCTTCATATGACTTGATCCTAACTGTGAAAATCATGTGACATGTCAATAACAATGCATACAAGATATACATATTGATATCCTTAAGTTAGAAAAAAAACCATGTATTTTTTTAGACATTTTTCTTTATTTTCCTCATGCACCAACAAGAAATAAACATGACAGTCAAACAAAAATTCTACTGTCTATAATAATAATAATAATCTAGACACCACATCCTAGTAATAATATTTATTCATGATCATCAGTAATGTCGGAAATTGATCCAAATGGTAATTTATCATTTCAAGTAATATTTAAGCCAAAAAAAAGTGAGCTTTGAATTTGGTGTTATAAAAAATTGAATTGTTGGTAATTGCCTTATGGCTATAAACTTACATTTTGATGAAAAACTAGAAAATATTTATTAAAAAAAAATAAATAAAACCAACAAAATATGGGATGGGTTGACTAATAATAATAATAATATTAATGGATTGAATTTAAAACAAATATTTTTTGAACATGGTAAAGCAGAGTAGTGAGGTATTAGAAATTTTAAAGACAAAGGTCACATATAAACCATAATAATTGCTTTATCTATCTACAAGATCAGAAAATAGATTAAAAACAGGGTATAAAAGATTGTTTGTACATGGACAATATAATAACAATATCAATATTCTACCGAGAGCCTATTGAACTCCTAGGTCAGTAATTTATTAAATAAAAACATGAACACACATATACATCCATTTTACTATGTAGCACCAAGTGAAGCTTCAATTCAATCTGAACTGATTGCGTTGTTCAAGTTTGCATATTGTCACGATTTTCTGCAAATTATATTTCCGAGAAATTGGATCGAATGGGATTTTATTTCTATCAAAATTGGCAGGACTTTTAAATTCTCTTTCTTGTCAGATGTCCATAAGTGTTATAAAGCAGTATAACTTAATTAATAAGCTTGTAATAAAATACTGTATGACTTCAACTAAAAAAAGCATTAATAAGCCATGTAACAGTTCAATATATATTTCTTGAAGTAAACTGACTAACAGCAGTAGTATTATTTCTAATATTATAGTAATAGAAATATAACAAAAGATAAAACAATAGTCACATAATCAAATGCACAACACTTTAAGGTTTTTTTCACAACACATAAATATTATCTTTTATAAAATTTAACATGCTAAATTATGCAAAAGTGTGCATACTTAAAGGCACTCCAATGACTACGGATATAAATATTCTTACTGTATATAAATAAGAAATAATACAATCTAAAGTTTTCTAGCAAGGCCTATATACAATTCAGATTTACAGTGTAATTAATTATTAGCACAGATCATTACATACTATTCACTAAATAATCTAAGAAACGGTTTTAGCAGGAAGAACGAAAAAAATTCCAAAGTAACAAAATTTAAGTGCAAATATAATTTGGGATGCTGAGAGGCATAATACTTGGATTATAAGTAAATTAACAGTTATTTAAAATTCTTGTATGTTAATTCATTACATCATTAAGTTGCTGTTCAGTTTATGTACATCTATCTCTGTCATGCCATTATCACAGTATTGTAGCATTATATAGAAGATCTTTAATAAAAACTTTCCTAATCGTTTCCTACACAATTGTTTATGTTTACAATATATTATATAATCATTTACAAATATTTGAGGCAGTCTGTTTTTTTTGTTGAAACTTTAAACCACATTTCATATTTCTGTCTTGCTCTGGCTTCCTTCTAATCCTCTCTGATATGAATCAACAATAAACACCCATCGGTAAACAAATACAGACATTGTATTGAACTCTTTAAAACTTTTAACTACACACAATTTGAACTTGTAGCTACAAAACTCTCTTGTGTTAATGTTTAGGGTATGACGACTCTAATAGTTATCTCCCCATAATAACCACTTCAATACGTTCAACATGAAAACGCAACCACTGCACACAAGTTCAAGTTTGTTTTTCACTTTAATAGCACTATATATACTTAGTTTGGCAAGTACAAGCCATAATTATATAATTTATGCTGTAATGTTTTTGTTCATGCATCAATAATAATTTACAAATAAAAATATATATTTCTTCCTTATTTCTTTATTCTATTCACATTTCCTGTCCTGAAAAATAGTAAAAATATGGAATTAATATATTGTTTGACATTTATCTTTCTAGTTGCAGATTGTAATAATAATAAAAAAAGAATATTTCTTTTAGAAAGATATTTTGATTAACACCTGATATCAAAATCCAAATCCTCTGCATTGTTATTTTTATACATTACTTCAGACAGAAAGCATGTTCAGGAGATTGTTAATGAGTGTAGTCAAAATGGATCACCTATCATCTAAATGAATATTCACAATAACGAAGGTGTCCCACTCTATACAGCATTTGAATAACCATAACGTTTATATCTCTATCAGTACCAGTTTACATACATGATTACCAGAATTAACTTAGATAAAGATGTGCCAATAAATGCATATAGCAAAAATTACATATTGTTTAACTATTTTACATTTGTAAGAATTTTCTGATTTGCCCTTGATGGGAAATAAAATATTCTATTTTCTTGCTTAACTCCTCCATTTGCATGACAACCATGTATAAATTCAAATATGTAGGAAATTATCAGAATATAACCAGGAATGATGATTGAGAGACGTACCTAATGTCATGCCTTCCAGTGATTGTAAAACGATTGGGAGGCATCCATATTGTCATAACGTCCAGTGATCGTAAAACAATTGGGAGGAGTCCCTATTTTCACGACTTCCAGTGATTGTAAAAGGATGAGAGGCATCCATATTGTCATACTTGTCAATGATTGTAAAACAATTGAGTAAGATTGACTGCAGATCCAGTTATAATCAAGATAAATTAAATATCAAATCCACACGATTTTTCAAAACCTCAACAGATTTCAAAAGTTATGAATCCTGATAAATACATAAAATAACTTTTGACTAGAAAAATATACTTACAGATCAACTGTACATAATTTCCAGGGAAGGTTCCAAAGTTTCCTGTTCTACCAGAGGTTCCCACATACCAACCATCATCACACTGTTCCATAACATATATTTCATCACCTTCCTGTAATTCTAATTCATCTTCATTCTGTGGCTTATACATGTATATAGCACGATACCTAAATAAAAACAGTATCATGTTATTTAAGAATCTTAATGGCCTCATCACCCAAAACAAATGGACAAACATAAATAAAAAAAATTATGATTCAACTTTACTGAACATGTCTATGCATAAACCTTGTGTTATGTATAGCAAACAGTACCTTACATGTTACTTTTACATTATTTTCTACAAAACTGTTCATATTGCAAGGGCTGCAGTTATAGAGTCAAAATCATATTACTGAGTCTATTATGCCATCATTACATTAATGGATGAATAATATAACTTCTGTAGATAGAATTATATTCAGTATTTAAATCTTACCTATTTATAGCTAAATCATCGTCAGGGACTTTACTTTTGACACCATAACTTGGTTTAGTAGCCACTGGTTTAGCTTCCTGTCTCGTTACAGTGTTTATAGTGACTTGTTTTTTAGGTTGTGTTGGACTTAGTTGAGGTTTAATTTGACCTAAAATTCTCTGCTCCAATTCTTGGTTAATAGGAGAGAGTGGATTAGATTGAGATCGTAGAGCACCAGGACTCTGTTGCTGTTGTTGACGGTAGCCAAATTGTGTTGCAGGAAATCGGCTCTGGTTAAATGCACTGGGTGATGGTTGAGGGGGTGGTGTAGGAGCATCATAACCAACAGGAGATAACATCTCAGGAGTTCCTGAATAACACACATCAATAAACTCTTAAACAGGACTTATAGGGGTTAATATGTTTGCACTACTATGATACATAAACAATTAATTTTGGCCGTACAATCTTTTCTAAATATCTGATGCCTGAGATAGGTTTTTATTTTGTCAAAAGATCACTGTGCTAAATGACTTCTCATTAACATCACATTTCAAGGCACTAAATTTATCTCATCATTTTGTTTACAGGAATAATATCCAGGATCATTTATGAGTGTCAATAACAGTTATCAAAGCTGCTTGCATTCCCATATGCATTACTTCCTGTAACCAAGGGAAACTATTTACATTTGGTGATTAATGAGACTGTTTTTATTTTTTAAAATAAAACAGGTCATGTGAATCTTTTTAGATGATTTGGGAATATATCTGAGAAATAGAATAATTTTTGTTTCAATACTTCAAAATTATCGAGATGAATATTATATAAACATAATTTAGCCAAAAGCAAAAGTTAGATCTACGTATAATACTAATGAATTAAATAGATGAGACATCATCTTGATGTATACCTCTTCCAGTCATAGGGGTACAAATAACAGATGGTGCAGGAGTTATAAGAGGGGTGGAGGGTTCTTGAATGATTTCAATATAAGCTGCTGGAAAGATACCCTGTTTGTTACCACTTCTACCTTCATACCAGTTTTCATCTACTGTACGTAACAATGTTACATATTCACCCTAAAAATACATCAAATTCATTTTATTATTAATATATACTCTTCAAAAAAAGTAGGGGATATTGAAATGCAAATACCTATGCATGTTGTGATATGATAAATAGTCATGCACACTTGACATGCTTTGAGAGTATGTTCACAGATAAAGAACTTATTGCCCTAACAGAACCACTGAGCTGCATGTGCGACACGCAATAGCGCCATAAACGTGGCAGGGGTTCATTGTCAAATTTGACACTTCAAGGAAAGGTTGATGAAAACTGCCGCTTGCTGGTTTATCCTATCCATGTTTGCTTTCCTATCGGTTCTTGCATAAGATTTACTGTTTAGCATATCTTTGCAAAAAGTCTCATCCAAACTTCATCACAGTCCGAATATTTTAATCCAATTCAAACAAACAAACATAACTGCGTAGCTTTTATTGACATAACATACATTGCGAAAATATTTACCTTTCTCAGTGAGAGTTCCACTGGAGATTGTGCTGTAAAATTATATTTAACACGTCCTTGACCTTCAGCTTGTACAGCGGCTGCTTGTGCTGCCTCGATAGAGGTCATAACCTGAATTTAAAAATCATAATTATACATAAAAAAACATCATCAATTATAGGTGAACAGAAATGTGTGTCTATTTATTAAAACCAGCCCATTTTGTTTGTTCAGAGCCGATATTAATTGCCAGATCACTGACAATTTACTAGGGAAGAGTAATAAACAATTTACTAAGTTTTCCACCAAAATCTGTTTGAAGAATTACTTAAGAGATACCTCACCTCTACATAGTTAACAGGGAAAATTCCTACAGTTCCATGTCTATCTCCCTCAAACCAGTTTTTATCTATCTGTCTTAATAGGTATATAATATCACCTTTTCTAAATGACAGCTCCCTGTAATAGACCAATACATGTAATATGATCTTAAATATAATTACCCATGTATAACATGCAACCATATATAACACACAGATAGAATTTACTTACGATTTTATTGCAAATTTCAGTGATTGTATGCAAAAAGTTGCAGTCAAAGAGTGTATATAACACACAGATAGAATTTACATATGATTTTATTGCAAATTTCAATGATTGTATGTAACAAGTTGCAGTCAAAGAGTGTTTACAGTCTTTTAAATTAAATTAAAATACATATAATATACAGATAGCTATTCGTTAGTTCCTAATACACTTACCTTGCATTCTGGGCATTAAAAGTATATTTTGCTCTTGCTTTACCCTGAATCTGAAAGCCCCTTCTTCTCTCAGCAGGAACACTCAATAATGTCATTCCTGTTGTTGGAGATCCTCCTACCATTCCATTAGTTTCATTAAATCGGTCATTAGATATAGGAGATTTCATCGATGGCCTACAAATTAATAATATATTTATCATTTATTGTCATACAAAAACACATTATATAATCTTTTCAACAATTATATACAGTAAATTCTACAGTGTCTATTTAAAAGTCTACATTGTGTATATCAGGTCACACAACCCAATTACAAAATTCAATTTCACATTTATTTTCATTGATATTAATAAAAATATTTACATTATGGTAAACCTGAATATGCTTGACATAACACATCTATCACAAGTTAAGTGAACTTTAGCTGGTGACACATAAGGTCAGGAAACCATATTAAAGTAAACATCAAAGCAGCAATGCCTTCTGATCATGTTCTTATAAAATGTCAGGTAAAGTTGTTGAAATACTCACATAAAGAAATCATTATGTCTACGAGATTGTATATCTTGTTCTTCTTGTAATGCTTTTCTTTTTCTTTCCTCTTCATATAATTGTTCCTGTATAATAGAGTAGTAATATATTATTAATATCTACTACCGAGATACAAATATAATTGGATCTCTTATTTTTGTGGCGTGGTTCCTCTTTCTCAGTGGTTCAGAACCGAGAGCTTGCTAATGGACAGCGTGTAGATGTTCAACTTCAAATGGGACGAAAAACTGAGGCAGTGGGAATTCATTATAAGAGCAGGCCACAGTGCCGCTGTCCATGCAAAATTTCCCTCATTAGCCCAGTTGGAGCAGAATAGTAGGATGTTAAACCCCATTTCATTTCATTTTATTTTTGTCATAACTTATAAGTACCATAGAAGTCAATATTGCTAATTTTTTTTTTCTTTTTCTGATCTTGCTTTATTTAAATCTATTCATTCATTTCAACATCTCAAAGTATACATGGGATAACATTTCATCAATAGATGTTAGAGCATATATACTTGTCATCCATATGTTTAATTAATGCAGGGAGCTCACAGAGTATCAGTATTCAGTTGATAAAATCTTTTAACATTGACTAATATGGACACATTTTTACACAATAACATATTACACAAATCTAGATCTGATTTAAATTTCATTTTAGAATGTAAAAATTTTCAAATGTTCTAAACTTACTGTCGAGAAACATCTGAGAAAAAATGTACACGGACAAGAACATGGCATATTACATTAATAATTTACATGATTATGATGTCATAGATAGGAATCATCATACCATTATGATGTCATTCATTTTATGTATAATTTAACAGACACATCAAATACCATAATACGCAACAAGTTTTAGCATGATTTTAATGACTTTAATCCCTTGCCAACAACAATTATATTGGGAATGTTGAATCTCTAAAAGGAATGTCTAAAAACGGTTCAATTCTATTCAGCAATCACATAGACATGATGAATTGAGGATTTGTCAACATTATGAATATAAATGGGATATCGTCAAAATAAGATAGCACTACCTATGATCTTGGGAAAAATCTTTGGATGGGCCTCTTTTGAATCCAAATGAATCAAAGCTGTGAGATAATTGACCATTTATATTTTGATTTCTTAATCAAATGTTAAATATTGAATTGAGTTCATTTTAGCATGGATTAAGCTAAGAACAATGCAAATAACAATCAATGGTTTTAATAAATTGAAATCTAGACAATCTGTACAACAAAGATATTATCCAGTAGTCACCTGCATAGGCGTACCGGCATGAGGATAGTTAGGGGGGGGCAGAACCCGAAATGCCTGAAAAAAAATTGCGTTTACAGACAGTGGCTACCCACCCCCCCTGCGTTTTCCTGCTATTTCAGCCAGTGAACAAAGCAACTTCAAAGTGGTCTAATATATCCTTATTAAGGTGGCTGACTCGAATTCCAATCAATCGTTTACAGTCCACGAAGACGGGACTGTTGGGAAAAAATTTGACTGTCGCAAAAATGATTTCCAGCTTTTCCAGTCTGTGAAAACAGCAAATTCAATGTGGTTCAATGTAGCCTACCTGGCTGACCCAAATTCCAATCAACTAATCATTTGTCGCGGGATATGGGGGCCTGAAAATTTAACCACCACAAATACGTTTTCTGCTAAATATTCTAGCCCGTGTAAGCAACTCCAAAAGTGTCCAATGGTTTTGTAACCGAAAACCCCCTCTGAATTCCACCCATCCAATCAGACTGTTGCAGCTGCATTCACAAATAATAATCGATACCCGAAAAAAGTGGTTCCAAAGACAAAATGTTTTAATCCATAGTCATCTCAGTACAAATTCGTGGTATTCAATTAAAAGAAAAGTAAAATTAGTGTTTTATTAGCGCTCGATGACAATTTCGGGGGGCAGAACCCGAAATGCCTGAAAAAATTTCGGGTTTACCGACAGCGACGCCGGTCTTTTTTGAGAGGTGAAGAAGCGGAGCTGACCTTGTATGGACCCCCACCCCCAAAGAAAATTTTGGAATATTTGACGGACGCAAACGCATTTTCCTGCTATTCCAGCACGTAAAATTAGTGTTTTATTAGTTTTCGGGCACTTTATTTTGCCATGTAGATAAAATAAAAATTTTTTTATCACTTTACCCGTCTGCCCGAAAAGTCAGATTGCCCGAAAGTTAGGGGGACAGCTGCCCCCCTGGCGCGTACGCCTATGGTCACCTGTAATCATCTTACCAGTCTTTGTCTTCTATATAATTTATCCTCTTCCTTTCTCCTCCTTTCTTTCTCAGACATTGGCACCGAGCGTATAACATCACTGGTTTGATGTTTAAATGCTAAAAAGTTACAACAAAAAATATAACATTTTTCTTTAGATTCCTAACTTTGATAATTTATTCAATTCATGCAAAAACTTTCACACAATATTAAACAGGAAAAGCACAACAAGATAAAAGATTTAATTTCACAGATAATACTAGTAATGAGAAAGCCATTCAAAATAGGAACAGAATAAAATTAATTCTTAGTTTTTCAATAATTAGAAGTCTTTGAGTGTAAAGTGTCATTCGTATAAAAAAAACGTATAGAATTCAAAACAAATTCATAATGGCTAGCTTGTAAATATTTCAAAATAAGCGGAAGCTCTTCTATTATTGATGCTATTAAAAGTCTTTCAAGTCAGATGTTAATGCAAAAAAGCAGAAGTGATAGTTATTTTGTATTAAAACCAAAATTAATAAATACAGTAACTTTTTAACTATTAAATTGTTAAAAGCATGATAGCTATGTTATTTTATCATCATAATTTATAACACCCAAATTTGTTAAGGAACCAAAAATATTTAGAAATTTTAAACCAAGTGGAATATTACTTTAAAAAGGGCTGGGGTGGGATGAAATTGAACCTGCCATCTACATTGTACTTTTGAGACATATAAACTTGGCTTTAATATATAAACAATAATTTTGTCCTAAATATTTTAACTACTAAGTTTATATTTTTAATGGAATGATGTGCATTTAATTAGAACTGTATTATGTCACAATACTATGAAGAATATAGCTGCTAGAATGAGAATGTGGTCTGTTACTCTTCCAATTTTCCAATGATTTATCATAATATATTATGAGTTAAAAACAAATGCTGTTTCATTAGGTGTGGTACCAGATGAAATTTTTGTTTTTTCTTATTCATTAGAAAAATGATTTTATCAGTTATATTTTTTCTATGGTGTAACATGCAACCTACTAATTGTCTTGCAAGTAAAAGTAAGGGGTTTTATTTATTATTGAATAAATAGTGTATTTGATTAGTAATGTAAAAATTTCATGTGTGCTTAATTCTTCATTGTTATTTTAGTATATTAATATAATGCACTGTAAACATAATCAACATTTAAAATAAGTTGATGTAATTACTTTAATGCCTAAATAACGTTTAAAAAAAATGGAATGAAAATTCAGATAATTAAAAAAATATGAAATTAAATCTGTCTAAAACTATGGAATCCCATCCTTAATTAGAAACATGCAAAACCGATGTACTACCCTAAAATTAGAAATCTGTACACCTGTACAAAAGAACTTATGTTTTCTTTATGTTATCGAGTTTGATTTACTTCTTTAAACATACATTATGCAAGAGCTAAATCTGTCTATTGCAGGTCTTTCTTTAGGCATGAAATGTTATTAATTAGACATTAATTAACCTATCCAATAATCAACTCTTGATGGCATCACTAGCCTGCGATATTTAGTGGATTGTCAGCCAATTTACTGCATAACTTTCCTTCACGATTAAATGGATAATCGAGACTATGCTGTTTATCATACTGATTTTAGTAATGATGATCGAGGCTAGGCGGAAATTTCATTCGCTTAGATCTCGGTTCATAGTGGATCAATTTGAATGAAATTTTCAGCAAATTGCCTTTACATTATCTAGTTTTTAACCATTATAGTGAAAACTGCCAACTCGTTATCGAATCTCCCATAATGTGTCTTTAAATATTGTTCATATCATAGTAAAAAATAATTTGCTATAGCTTGGAAGTCAGGGCACAGCCCCCCAGATTCGGTGAACCGTCCATTTTATCGAGCAATGTATTTCCAATTTTCGGACACAAACATCAGAGAATGAGATCATATATTGTGTAATTAATTAAGAATAAACAACCATCAGAGTTTTGTGGAAAACTTGTTTTAGTTAATGATTGATTCAATCAGAAAATTGGTGTGACAAAGAAAATTTTCCGGCAAATAGCTTCAACCCCCACCCCCACCCCCTACTCCAACTGTGATTGGTCCCCTACACCTATGAGTCAGGGTAAAATATTTGGTCACTGGTTTACAGTGCAACCTGGCATACGATAAAACTCTATAAAAAGACCGAATAGTAACTTTCTGGAAAATCAACACACTATTTATGCAATATGAGGCAAGGGCAAGACTTTTCTTAATTGTACTCCTCGAATATTATATTATCAGGTAATAAGCCACAACCTAATGTATTATTTACGATGATACTGTGTAAAAAGTTAAAAGCTAAAGTAGTTAAGCAAGAACAGAAAGATTTTAGGTCAACATATGATACCTGTTAAGCAACACATTTATGGACATATATGTACATATACATTAAATTTCAAGATACCTAGAAAAGGTTTCTACATATGGATGCACTAAATGTTTGGGATTTTTTTTACTGACAATAATTTGTATATAAATATTATGAAACTAAGCTTTTCGCGTGACTTATTATAATATAATGTTCAAGGGTATAATGTTCAAGGAAAGGAAGGAGGTCGGAAGGATGTCCTGTATCAACTGATATCATATGATATGACTTATAAGATAGAAATAATAAAACAAAATTAGATAAATAAATAGAATTTAAAATATATATTATAAATATACATTAAAAAAAACAATTTGTGTTTAGACTTTATACCTCCATTTTCATTAGTTTTCACCAATGGTGGGTTTTTAACACCCAATTGTTCAACAGCAGACAAACTGCTGCGTGGCATCCGTAGTTTTGCGGGTTTAATAGTGGGTGATTGATGGGTACGAGCAGGGGGACTAGGCACATTACTAGGTGAGATGGGTTGTGATTTAGATGTAGCTTCAGGTTGATATCGAGTCAAGTTGGGTTCACTATTTGACACAACAACATTAGTCAGATTTGTGTTCTGTGCATTTGGGTAGCTTCCCTTATATTGTTCGTCTGTTTTGACATGAGCTGGTGTCCATTCTACAACATGCCAAAGGAAAAAAAAAGTCATTGTGAAAATGAAGGAAGCATGCAAATAAATAGATATACTTCAAGTGAAATCAATTTTGTTGGCTTTATAATGTTTTGATAATAAAGAATATATTCAATGTTGGTTTTAACCAGATGTTGGTCTGCAGTCTTATTTGATCATAAACAAACATCTTCTAATAGCCCAAATTTCACCGCAGAGAATTCTCATTTTGAACTCTTCTCATGGTTAAATGATGAACAAGTTTTCAGACTTAAATTTTATAACAAACAGAAGAGATTTCACTTGTATGTAAAGATAAGCAAAAAGAATATACACTAAACTGAAAAGAGATTATTAGATTTTACATTATATTTATGCCAAATTTTTTTTTTCAATCTATGACTATGATATATACAACTATTTGTGGGTATCCCTGAATCAGAAAAAGGTTTAATTATCTCTAACTATACATGTACAACTAAAAGACCTACTATTAGATAATTAGTAACAGCAGTACAATCAAGACAGTTCATTACTGTTATTCAACAAGTCATGTTACTGATGTTCATTAATGTGAAATACATCCGTATATTGACTATAATCTGACTTTTCACTATGATAATTATGATGAAGATACAACTATTTATCCAATAACTGGATATTTAAAAACACTACTGATCAAACTTATTTTCAAATCATTATCTTGACAATCAATATGCCCATTGGGCTATCGAACACCTTTTTTCATCTGATTTGTCCCCCAATGTATACTCTGCCAAAAACTCATTAGTGTCAATTCTTTTTCAGACAGGGATTCTAGAACTAAAATTGAGACTTGTGTTGGCCAATTAAAAGAGATTCTAATACAAAAACAATAACGAACTGCATGATGGAACTAATTATAAAACTATAATTAAAACTGAAATTAATTGGTTTATGATTAGTAATAATTAGTACCTCTTATACTACTGCTAGATGTAGTAATAGTTGATTTAGAAGGAATAGATGAAGAATGAGACCTTCCAGGTACAGCCACTGTTTGATGGCGAATATCAGGGGATTTGGATGCTGGTAGTACCTTGCGTCTCGGTACTGGTGGCACTCTGCGATTAGGTGGCGGTGGAATCTGAGAAAATGGCATTGGGGGTACAGGAGGTGCTGGAGCATTAGACATATCTCTTGTAATCAACTGGGGCGTTCTTGATCGTTCTACTTGATTTTTGGAGGAAATAGGTTTTGGTGTTCTCAGTATTGATTGTGGTGTTTTTGGCCTTTCTAATGAATCTTTAGAAGTCTGCATTGACTGCATGGGATTGGAGACTGAACTATGCATTATTTTATCTTGATCAGTTATATTCCCATTTCTATAGTACTGAGGTGTTGAATAAATTTTGTCACTGCGTTTAGATGGAATAGGCTTAGTGTGACTACCAAATTTCTGAGTTGGAAGACTCTGAGTTATTATTTGTGAAGATGCTGATCTGGGGACATTACTGTTGGTGTTGCCACCATAGGTTGGCAATCTTTCTCTTACCGATGATACTGGTGTTGTATGACTGTTACTGTAAATGCTACTAGTATTTAGATAACCTCTGCTATTTGGTAATGGGGTTAGGGATGAAGTAGCAGTTGACTGTGGAACAAAATTATCAGTCACAATTGATGAATTTGATCTAGATCCTATTTTCCATTCTCCACCCAATTGATCGAAGTAATCTAATGTCATTCGACTTACTGAAGATGGAGTTCTTGCTCTAGGAATAGGGTTTGTTAAAGGGGTTCCATCTGCAATTGAAGTAACCTCTTTTAAAATGTCCTGTGAAGGAATGTATGGGTCATAATCATATTTGGATAGACTATTACCAGTATTTGTTTGATTCCTGAAGGAATCATCATACGGTTCATCTACTGGGACATGTGTGATATTAGTCGTGTAATTTTTATCTCTAATTTCATAATTTTGCTGCATGTCTCTTATTTTAAAGCGAGAACTAAGGAGGTTTGTTTCAAGACTTGTTTGGCTTTCAGAAGATTCTTGTCTACCTATAGGATTCCACTGATGGTTTTCCCATTTCTTACGTACATCAGATAAGTCCCCAGACAATGTTCGTGGTAAGGAACTATTAACTGGCTCATTGACATATTCATTTCCAAGAGTTCTTCTCCAATGCCGCTTATTATTGAGGTCCTGGTCAAGATAGATCTGTGACTTAGCTGATCTAGGACGCTTTGGGTCATATTCCATCATGTTAAGATCTGGTTCAGATTTTGCTTTTTCTATACTTGTGCTTGGTGGGTACATCTCCCATCGTCTTCCAATATTTGAGCTAGACTGACTGACTGATAAGTCTTCATCACTGTTCACTATAAATGTCTCTGTACTACTATGCACATAGTTTGAAGAAACTGAATTATTTCTTTCAGTGAGATTCTGTGGCTGCCATCTCCGTAGAGACCCTTGTGATGAAGGAGGTTCGTTGTCCAGAGGAGTTTGTGTGCTGTGATACTTGTCATATCTGGATGCAGTAGGTCCATGGTCAGATTGCCTAGGTAAAACTGTTTTATTTGGTTTTGACTTGGCTTCCATTACTGAGGAGTATGCTGGTGGATGTGCATAAAATTCATTTTCTGGTAGTGTTTTGGCTGTGGCAGCTGACTGCTTGTGAAAAATTGAGTTTCCAGAAACACTTCTTTTAGGATGTTTCAATGAATTTGTGGTATTGAGTCTTTGATATTTTCTATCTTGATAGGCTAATGCATCTGGTGAGGTTTCCAGTTTTATTGGATTCAGTGACGTTATAACCGTTTTATCCAACCCACGAGATCTCTCATCATTCAATTTTTGCATCAGTTCTAGTTTTTCATCAAGTGGACTTTTTCTGTTATTTCCAAGATCTGTATACTTAAAAATATACTCATCTGAAACATCTGAAGAGTTTTTACTGTCAGACTTTTGTTGATAATGGGGATATGTTGGACTTGGAGGTTTATCTTTCATAAAAATACTACCTTTCGAAGGTGGCAGAGGAACAGGTTTCTTTGTTGGTTTCTCATGCCGACTAGGGTTTACTTCATGTAGACTTTTGGCTCTCCTTAATTGCCCAAATTTACTTTGAGAAAATTCATTATTTTCTGCTAATCCTCTTAAATCTTTAACTGTAAATTTATTTGGTGTTGTTAATTCTTTGTTAGATGATCTTAAATCTTCACTGTTGATGTTGTTAAAATCATTATTTGTAGAAGTCGATATCAATTTGTCATCGAGATCACACTGAAAGTCAATCCATTGTGACCCTGTTTTATCAGCATTTACTTCACTAAAAGGTTTGTATAAGTTTTTCTTGTCCTCCCTGTTCGTAAGATAATCCATAGACTCTTTGAAATCATATTTTGGGGATTCGTCCTGTTTGTTCCACTTGATTCTTGATCCTGTATAAGTTAAAGATTCCTCTGTAACTGATTTTAAAGGATTTTTGTTGTATTTTAGTTCTTCCTGAAAAGGTTGGAAAGTATTTAGAGTGTCTGGACCAACTTCCACAGCATAATCCTCATCATCCTCAATATCATCTTGTTTTCCAATACCAAAGAAAGACTCTTTAGACGAATCACTTCTTTGTAAGAAAGAGTATTTTAGGCTGCTGGCGTTTTTCTTTGTGGGTGCTGACATGCATCTCACATGTAGACGGTTAATATTTGGCTCAGATTTAGATAGATTCGTAACCTTTTGAACATGAACTTCATAGCTGTTTAATGGTTTTTCTATACTTGATCCATATATTGGTCTTGAGTAAGATCGCTTATTCTCTCTCTCTTGAATATCTAAATAAGAAGGACCTGTAGATGAACGCTCTCTAAATGGCAGATCACTGTCAACCTCATCTTCATTAAGGTAGTTTGATTTTTTGTATTTTTTATATAGATCTATGAACTCTTTCTCTCTTCTTATTTCATCCTCAAGTGAAAAGGCTGGTTTTGTTTTCAATTCTTGTTCTTGTTCAATGAAAGTGGATCTAAGATCACCCAAGGATTTCTCTTTCTTCAGTAACCCATGATCCTGGTCTGGATTCCACTGAAAAGATTCTTTATTTGATGCATTGTAATAGAATTCTTTATTCTTCTTGGCTTCCTCTAATTCCCCATACAGTTCAATCAATTCATCATCTTTATCAAATTCATACTGTGATTTAATATTATCACAATCAACTGCTTTGAGCTTAGACCTTGGGAGAGAGTGGCATTTATTTGCATTCCGTGATTTGTGTTCTATTTCTGAAATCCTTTCAAGGACAGCAAAGTGCTTCTGGAGCTTTAAGTACTGTTCTGATTTTCCCGTTGAATACAGGATACCTGCTGCATACGACTGGTAAGTATGTGGATCTAATCGAGAAGATCTCTCACTTGTTACTGATCCCCTTGCAGAAAAGGCTCGTGGAGGGAAATTTATAACAACTGGCGAATTTGGCTGTGATTTGCTAAAACTGTCTTGTTTCTTTGGTATATTTTTCAATTGGGGTTCCTCAAATACATGATAACCACTAGGGTTGGAAGAACTATCACGCACTTTGTGTGTCATTTCAATATAAGGTTTTGTTCTATCTGACACTTCAAAATCTTCTTTGTGAGAATAACGACTTCTTGTTGAAGAGCTCTTACTTGAATTATGTTCTGGAGAAATGATCACATCAGTGTTAATGCTTTGTTTTGTTTCATATGATCTTTGTCTGTCTAGCAATTTATCACGTTCTGTATCTACCGACCTCCACAATGATTTATCACTATTTGAGTCTAAATTGTTAAAATCTAAATGACTTGGCTGATAGTCATAATATTGTTCTTGATCTTCAAATTCCTCCAAAGCATTGTCATTTAACTCATCTTCTAATATTTGAAAAAGACTTTCTTGATGTACAGTTTGTTGAGCGGACTTTTGTCTTTCAAATGACTTGTTCCGTTCACGATCAATTGATCGCCACAATTGTTTATCAATTCCTATATCAGGGTTGTCCAAAGTATTCCTTGGGGAATGTTCTGTTGGCAGTTGGAAGGAATATTTAGCCTTTTCCTCTGCTTGGGCAAAGGCATCACTTAAAGCACTGGCTGTATTTGGTGATAGTTTTTCCTGTTGTAACAGTCTCATATAATGGTTTTCCACCCTTTGACGATATTCTTTCCTACGGCTGTGGTCATCCTCATCGGAATAAACAGAACTACTACCAGAAGAACAATCAGGTAGAGTTTCTACAACAACCTGTGGTTGATTCACAAAATGTAGAGACTCTGGTCTAGGACTAGATGTTTCACGTTCACTATAAGTCCGTGATCTATTCACATCATTACAAGGCTGAATTTTCAAGTCGATAATCTTTTTAGAATATCCAGTTGGTTCATACACACAGTTTTCATTGACAACATTCATGTGAAAGGTATGTCCGCGCCCAGATCCATCATTAAATGCATAAAACTGTCCAATACCCGGTGAAGATTGAGAAATATTAGAGGAATTAGTTGAGTTGTAGTGAGTATCAGTGTTAAAGTCATATTGAGTGGCTGAGATCTCTGGCTTGTTAAAACCACTATTATTGTTATCATACTCAGGTTCATGGGTGAAATGGTCATAGCCACTATCACTATTATCATATCTACTGATATCCATGGCTGATATATATATATAGTGTTATTGGTTTAATGACTAATGTCCTACAGAGTTAGTTCTTACAGTTAGTTCTTGTTAATAAGAATATTCGGTTAGCACAAGCATTGATTGACATCACATCACTTCTGTCATGCAGTAAGGAAATATAGAATTATCTTTTCATCCACCATGCATTGTCTTCTTGGGGATCAAAGGGTGGTAAATCACTGCAATAGCAACAAAACACATTGTGTATTGACTGCCATCTTGGCATGTAGTAAATCTATCACAAGGTAATATTTATCATATCTAAATCGATTAAAGAACAATTTTAAAATTTAGAATTTCGAGCAGATAAAATAGATTGTTAAGTGTTAATTTTTGTTAATCAATTTGTTATAAAGCTGCTGGTTAGAAGGGAGAAAAGAATATAATAACAAGGAAGAGACCTCACCACTCAAATTACAGGAAAATAACATTGATTTATTGGACAGATTGTATGCAAATAAATGGATATCTAAAGCGAGAACTACACATACTTACAGATTAAATCTTTCCCATATATAGTTTAAATCAAACACATCGTTGATACTAGTCAATAGTAGTCTTAAAAGTGTCAAATGTTACCATTGAACAAAGTCCATTCATGTTTGCAGAGAACAATGAATCCGACTGATAAATATATCAACTGTTACAGTAGGTGTTATGTTATTGTTGTGATTAGCTAATAATATATAATATCTATCATGCTTAAGCTTAGGTTAAAATAACATTTATCAACATCAGTCATACACACATCATACCGCTCTAAACTACAGTCTAAGGAGGTGTTCACATCTAAATCTACAGATAATCTTTTGGTTTTAAACAGCCTTTGTACAGATATGATTTAGGATACCCACAAATAATGAAAATGAATATATTTGGTGTGTTTGTTTAGCAAAATATTCAAATAGAATAAAATCTTTCAGTATGTAATACATGGAATTGCATGGTTGTGGATAAAATGAAAAGCAAACTAGAATGAAATTCATCCAAATTAAATGATTTTGTGTACAAAATAACTAAGGCCAACAACATTTATAAGATAGTAAACATCAAAACCAGCAGCTTTTAGCATTGATTTCTCAAAAGTTTTTAAAAAGATATAGCCTAATTGTCCAGAAGAAAAAATAAATCACTGGTAGAGATTTTTCCATGATTGATATAAATAATTCTCACTCTCTAAACTAGGAATAGTACTAGTACTTACTTTTTGGCTTGGGAGGGGCAGGTTTTTGTAACCCATGGATAGGGATTTCACCTCCTAGTTGCACTCGTTTATAAGATTCTTTATCATCACCTGGATGATCATCAGGTAGGGGCTCAGCCTCTATCTGTTTTTTACCACCAACAGTACTATAAAATACAACAAACAAACAAAAATTATAGTAAGATTATTCAAGCTAATATAAACTTGACAATTTGATGCAAAATTAGCAATAGAAGTGGTTCTACCAGTTCTCATCACAATATTACCAGATTTGTTTACATAGTAAGAGATGGAAGAACAGTTTCAGAAAAAGCATTAAAAAAAGTATTAAATCAGGGAGCTTTGCTATCTGAATTAACATTCTTTTTTATATGAATTTATGGTTCCTACACCATATGAAGAAAATTTCAGGTTTACTATCTCATGCTTTACTAAAACAGTTCTTCCATCCCTTGCTATCTAGTCTTGTTGGTTTCACACTTAAAACAAATATGGTATGCAGATACACCCACAGACTAAGGATCTGTTCTGGTTGTCCCCTCCACCGCCTGTCTAATACCAAACACCTGCGGACTATAGGTATATTTGTAGTATATACTTGGAGTAAATCGATACAAAAATTTAAATGACAGTGACATTAGGTAGGTGGTAATATTATACTAATAAGCTATTGTTCTTTGTTATAAAATGTGTGTGAAGAGTATACAGATTGGTCTATACACTGTGTAACAGTTTATATAAGTTCTTTGATCAGAACTACAGTTAGCCCACAGAATCAATACAGAAAGTATGATATATGTATGTGCTGCACGAGGCAAAATCCATGTTACAGGTAGCAAGTTTAATCAATAGCACAGAATTTATCAAAATTAAAAGAAATGTGTTTATTAAGCTTGTTGTTTATGTCAGCAAATTATAGGAGTATGTTGTGTATTAAATAAATAAATAAATAGACCTATATCGCTAGACCATGACGTCTGTCTGGAGTAGGTCAGAGGGTTTATGATAAAAATTGTCAGATTAACCTTAGATAATATTGACAGATCTAGACAGATTTATGAATTACCAACAGTTAACAACTCTTTGATATTTATCATTTACATTTTAATCTTATTTTGACCCGTAATTTAGCACAAATCAAAATGAACTTGCTAACTTAAAAATTCCCCTTGAAGAAATTTCTGTTTTGTGTACAATTTGTGTACTATTCTTGCATATTTTAACAATTCATATAAAAGAAAGAGTTATGTGTTATCCATTTGTATATAATATATGTATACTGTATGTAAATGAAAGACACTAGAGGTGTAAATTGATGAGGTGACACTTTATGTATATGAATAACTTGACCACCCAATCTATAATCATATCTACCACATTATCTATAATATAAACCATATAAATAATTCAGGTAATATGACAGAGTGGATGTTATGAATAAAAAAAATACAATGAAACTTGTTTGCTAAGTGACTTTCCAAGTAGAATTAGAAGAGGTATCAGATGTTCTTGATAAAAGTAAGCATACCCATATCTTTCTAATTATAGCTATATTGGACCTGGATTTCTGAAGTCATAGCTATTTGGTAGCCTAGATGGTAAAAGAGAGAGAGAGAGAAATGGGATTTAACGTCCACTCGACACAAACTAGGTCATTTCGGGACTAACACATGGTTCAATTTTTTTCAATAATTCGCTTGCGTGTAGGGGTCTTTAGCAGTGGGAGGAAACCGGAGGACCCAGAGAAAACCCACGAGGTTGGACAGGCGACCCTACTCCTTGTCAGGTACAACCAGGGAATCAAAACCCCGCCAGTTGACTCAATGGCAGGCCGTATGATACAGCACGCACGTGCTAACTATTCGGCCATCCAACTCCCCTAGCCTAGATGGTAAACTCAGTACACTGGTCACAACCAAACATATGTTTAATAATAACAAAGATATGCGGAATTGAAATTTCATCAATATATGCTGTCGCTATGCAATAAGCCTGCTGCCAATTTGTTGTCAAAGAAAAATTTAATGATAGGTCGTTTTAAATCCAATTGAATCCAAGCTGGGACATTATCTAACATTAGTATTTTGATTTTGTTTTCTTAATTAGATGCTATATAATCAATCTGAATACATGTATATATATTAGAGTGGATTATCTGTGAGAAATTAGATATTTTAGTGAATAGTACTAGTTAATTTGGGATGATTTACATATTTAAACACATTTTTATCTGGGGCATCCTGTGAAATCTGTGATTTCCCCTTTAAATACCAAAGTAGTATTGTATGTATTCTTTAGTACTACTGGTACATGTAAATGACACATTCACTTGTTAAGCTTACGAGGACATCAATGGTTCTATCAGTACTAGAAAATCAATGTTATTTATTCAGTACAGTTTATCTAAGGTTTAACTGTACCACATGTATGACAATCTTTTTAAGACCAGTTTTAATATTAATGTACAGACATGAAATAGCTATTTCAGAAACTTGTGGTCTTTCAACATTTTTCTGGTACAACCACAAATTCTTTGCAATACCTCAACGACAACCATCAAAAGTCATCAGATAAAGGTCAAGCTATTGTAGCTGTTTTAATATTCAAAACCCGAAATTTTCATTTTCACATGAAAGCCTTTGGTTATGTTTTATTACAAGACACTCATTATGGATATTTTAATGATAATACAACACTCAATAAGGTTTAAACACATGATGTAAAATAAGTGTAGTTCAGTGAGCAAAAAATATGTGATTCAGTAGAATTATTGGAGCAGAAACATCTCACAACAATAAAATAATTCTTCATTTTACTGAAATAATCTATCGGTTGTCTGTTCTTTGCCTGCCACATGATATAATACCTCTCACCTTAGTAGATAGTTTACATTAAGCATAGGTTACAAAAAGATTCATATTGTTCAACCTGGTGTACAATACAATACCCCCCTCCTGGTGACTCTAGGCTCAAGTTAAAAAAGAACCTAAAAAGATCATCGGAAAATAGTAACAACTTATTTCACTTACACCTATATATATGTGTTTAGATGAATTAAAGCAGCTGATAGCCAATTGATTGAGCTATTTTGAAATTTGAATCCCTTGCAAATTGCAGTATTGTGAAGTTGAATCTTTAAAGGGAATGTCAGTTCAAAAATGGTTCAACTCCATTACTTAATTTACAAAAATATGCTAAATCAAAAAATTTCACAACATTTGCCTGTTTCTACTCATGATATAAGCATGCAAGTGCCATCTGTAAATGTTCGGGCCTCTTTTAATCCAAGTTCATCTACTGATGGTATTTTCATTCCGTTCTCTGAATTAACTGTTAAAATAATCTAAGTATATTTAAGTGTGGATTAAGCCATGAAAAATTAGATGTTGTCCGAAAAATGCGTAATTGGGATCAGAGACATTAATTTGTGTTATCATCATTCATATCATTCAATATTATGTTGAACAGGCCACTAGTATTTACACAAATATTTGACCAAATACTCATATGTTTTCCATACAATTTTCTTTAAACTGTCAAAGAAAACCAAATAAAAATCAGATATATCACAGTATGTAGCCTCTTCACACAATAATATACCTACACATGTCATATAGTTCAAAAGGTTTTGTGTAAATATTAAAGGAACAAATAGCCACTTAAAGATGACAGGTCAGAGAAGTGTTAGCGAAGTGTGAATTGTCCAGCTACATGTAATTCAACTTTTGATGTGTCAAATAAAACATCTAAAATGAAGTGATAATTATATCTAATGGAGTAGGAAATATGACAATATCCTCTTATTTTGGAAGTCGCAAAGAAGGACTAAATTTATGTTACCATTCTTGCTATTTGTATCATAGTAATAAAGTTCCAAACAAGAGATAAGTTGCATGGAAAAGGGATACAGAGGTGCCACTTCTAAATCTACCAGTAAATCATATGAACTCAAAAATTTTATGTCTTACCCCTCCCTGCCCTTTCATTCGAAGCTAGAGTCTAGCAGTGACCTCAATGAACCTAATATACTGCAATACTTCTGGATTATTTCTACTTACTTCATGGTAAAAGTGAAAATATCTTTATATTCCATGGTATCTAATTACTGATAGTAAATTCCACTAAACAAATTTGTCATGTAGTAAAAATCATTATTAGATTCCTGCAGACAAACACTTCAAGAGGGACACCATTTACATACTGAAAATATTTTCTACCTTATCATGATAAATTCGTTAGTCAAACTATATAAGAAAATATTGTAATCTAGGCAGTGTTAATTAGGTATGACTAGGGCAGTATTAGTTGTAGGTTTATCAGGATGAATAAACACAATCTGTCATGACATTATAACACCTTATTATCAGCTTTTCTACATAAATCTACATTGATAATATGAAGGTTATGTTTGGGAATTAGCACAAATGATTAAATCTCTATAAACTTGTAGAAGATTTGGCAGGTACCAGTAATAAAAATTTGTGCACTCAAGCTTTCTGTGTAATATTCACCCATGAAATATCCAGTCAATACTTATTTTTCGCTGAAGGACATGACTATAAGTTATATGATTGTATTTTTAAAGACAACCTGGAATAAATCCAAGCCTCCTAAATAGTCAGAGGTTAAAAAGGTTAATTGAGAGTTGAGACAGATGGACTTTAATTGTTCTTCACCTCAGTACTAGTTAATTAAAAGCACTGATAATCACGGTTATTTGATCCAGAAAGAATTGGTGAAATTGTCCAGCACATGTTCATCAAACAGACTGGAATCAGTTGCTAGGGTGGGGAGTTACCCTTCTTAATCACAAAATGAAAACCGGATTGGCCGTACTTTATGAGAAGTTTGACTATAGAACCTTAGCTGGCAGTAATGGTTGGGGATATTGATTGGTTAGTTTAGAAATGATTAGACGCTTTTATTTCTCATTAACTACAGACGGTCAATTTCACACCGTATAAGATAATCACTGAAGCTATAAATATGTTATTAATGTTGCAAGTAAAAAATTTTTCAGGATATTTTCCTACATTAGTGTAAATCTGAAGAACCTTATAGTTTGCTTTAGTACAGGTTATCCAATATTATAACAAGTGTAACAATAATAGAAGCACAAATCTTTTGCAGATTATTCATGTATGATCATGGGTCAACAAACGAAAATAACCAAGGCTACTGATTTAGTATTTAATAAATAAGTCTATGTTAAACATGCATTATGCAAGAGCTAAATCTGCCTATTGCAGGTCTTTCTTTAGACCTGAAATGTTTTCTAAAGTATTAATTGGACATTAATTAACTGATCCAGGCCTTAAACAACTCCGATGGCATCAGATTTCTCCGATATTAAATAGATTAGAATGGTTCAGCGATACTTTGATTTAATCAAATATGGAGGACTGAGACTTAGCTTCGATCAAACAGTACGGTGGTTGAAATTATTGCACATGTCTGTCAAACCTTCAAAGGCTAATCTCTTCGCTTGAAATAGAGTAATTTGAATGAAATTTTCAAATTATTCATTTTACATCATCTACTTTCGAACTATTATAGCAAGAATGGCTAGTTCTTTATCTAAATCTTACATAATGTATCTTTAATAGATAAACTACTTTATTTTATTTCTGTCTGTATTAGATACTTCAAGTAATACCCAAGAGAACTTGTCAAATTTGCCTTTATTATAGAATTATAGTTTGATTTATTAAATCTTTATTTTCTTGGAACTTCTCTGACAAAATCAGCTAAATATCTGCAAAAAGTCAATGGCACTGAATCGATGCCGTTATTAATTCAGACTAGCATAAGAGTTACTGTATGTAACCTTTATTGACTTACAAACTTCTTATTGCCAATGTGAATTGCAATCACGTGACGCATTTATAAAAAAATACTTTTTATAAATATCATGCAAATTTAATGTAATCAAATAAATCATATTTTCATTGAAGTTAGATATATATTTTTGAATTTAATGTATGTATTTCCAAGAATAACAGAATTTTATAGTCAACTTCTGTCAAGCACATGTTTGCCACAAAATCGTGATAAGTTTGTAATGCACCACCCTAGCCAACCAGTTCTAAAGGCTGTTAAAATGCTCAAATTTACATGGTTCAAGTTATAAATACATCCACTGTATGTATCCACAGTTTTTTGTTTTGTTGTAAATGTCTGAATCATACAGAACAATAAATACTTGTTACTTGACAAATGATATCAGTGACATGTTATATGGCTATAATATATGTTATAAAACATCAAAATAGAGTAAGGTTCTACCCAGAAGCCAGTAAATATAATAATTGCTTTGGTTGGAGAACTTTCTGTAAGATAAGTTTTTGAGTTAAATTACATTTTTCCATTTCTCTTACTCTTACCATGTGTGTCACTAACCTTATGTATTTCTAAATAACAAGTTTTATAAAAAAAGAAAATAGTGTTTTTTCCCTCAACAAATTAAAGAGTGTAGTGCATATACTGATAAATGCAGCCATTCATCGCATTTATACACACAGCTACGTTTATAGTGTGGAGACACAAGTAACACTTTAATCAAAATAACTACATGTATGTCAACAGATTAAACTATAATTCTATTTAACTAAGGTTTGAAATACACCAAGGGAAGACACAATAGCACTCTACATACGTGTACATATGACATCCTAAAAAATAACTGAAACCATTACAGCATTACTACCTTTGTAAACTCTGGTCAGACTTGCTCATAGCTATAGCTATGAGTCTTGATGAGTGTCATATACAGGGCAGGGTATGATACTACATTCTGAAATACCTGATACCACTTGGCTCAACCAAGGTGTCAGTCTTGTAATGGTTTGATCTAACAGCTACATGTATATTCACTACAACAAACTCAAAATGAACTAAGATGTGAAAATGTCAAACAAACCTAGCAGCTTATGGAATCCTATATAAAGTAAGCTTACATGTAACTTTATGGTAATAAGGAAGTATAACGTAAGCTATATAAAGTATGTACTTCAGAACCAGCGGTATTGGAAATGGAAATTTGCTGCCTTCATAACACAAAAGCAGTCAATCAATAAGAAAGAATTTACAAGTTGATCAGTAGCAAGCAGACGACATTTAAAGGGTAATGAAACAAGTGGTTCAATCAGTCAACAATTAAACCACAGTAGAAATATTCTGTACAGTTGTCACTTTAATGGAGCTAATAAAGTAAGTCTTGATCAGGACTCACTGGTAATCAGATAATAACATGAAACCTATTTCTCCAGACTCGCTCTTTATATAGGAGAAAGTCTGATGTTATGCTGGGAATAGAAGAACTGCTAGGTAGAAACATGAGACAAAGAATCAACAAGTCCATCATGTCAAGGGTTTTCTTCCTGCATGGACTTCTTTACTGTCTTTTTCTTACCCAAGATTTTCAAAGGCTTTCTCAAACATATATGCCTTTAGTTAAAATGCATTATAAAGCTTAGAATTAAATACCCTTAAGCCAACCATGCATTATAAAGTTTAGAATATCCTTTTAACCGTACAATATAATGAACTGAAATAGGGTTTAACATCCTACTTTTCTGCACTGACTTGCATTATGTGTAGTATAACCTGCAATGTGGGGGAAATACAACTGAATCCCAAGATTACTTAGTGTCTCTCGACCATTAAACCACACATATGCATTAACAAGTACTGACACAGAGAAAACGGGGCATAAATTAATGAATTTTAAACTGAATGTAAGATACCAAAATCATTTTATAGTTTCCTGTACTTTTGCTCATAACTCTGAAAACAGAAAAAGCAACCAGGTATTGTAATTAAAAATTTAATAGCAAATACACTCTTCCTGAATTATAAAACACATTTAACCTTAAGCTAACATAAAAAATATGACAAAAAAATAAATGCCAGCTGCTGCAAAAGGAGAATGTCCCAGGGCCATGCTAATACTGTTCTTAGTAACCTTGTTCATATTGTTCAATGGATAACACATGGATAAGCTAACTCGTTTGTACTTTTTAAAGACTTTGCTTGAATGAAGTAGTGGAAATAAACATTATTCAGATATATTTGAATCTTATGGTTCATTTCTTTATTGGTATTTCTGTTTGAATTAAAAGTGTTTATTACTTTTTAAGAACTCCTTTTTCAATAACATTCTATAAATAATCAAAGTTTTAATAACTATGCACTAAGATAGGTGACTCAAATGGAACAATATGAGCCTTGAGCCAAAGGTAACTCATGATCAAGTGGTTGCATAAATAGACTGGTACATATTTAACACTAAAGATAAATATATATTTACATTTAAAAAAGAAGTCTAATACACGATGTATGTATGTAGGTAGGTATATGACATACTTCATTTTATAGGCATTTACTGGTAATATTTGGTAATAGTTCAGATACACGAAGCTTATAAAATACTCTAATATAAAGGTGAGTTAATTGGTAATTTAGTCAAGACAGGTTTAACCTTAGGTAAACAACAGATACTTAATCAAAGGCTAAAGTATCATTTATGGCCATAAGATCAGATCTAGGTATTACAAACCTCAAATCCCTAGATATCTTTTAAAATGTTCCAAAAAATCCCCCAAAAATTTTAAAATGTTCCAAAAAATCCCCCAAAAATTTTAAAAAAGGAAAAACATCCACAAAATAAAAGTTGGATAACTAGCGTACCTATGTTGTAAATGAATTGAATTTAATATAACGTATTTCAAAATATTTGACTAAATATACTACAATAATACATCCTTACAGAATGATATAAACAAACTAACAAAGAAATGGTCAGTTGTCAGGATATAACTTCAAACTGGACAACTGACCATGTGTCGATTCAGTCTTATTGAAATGTATTGTACCCACCTCTTTGTACTATACAGTGACTCTACAAGTTGTAACATTTTATTACACTTAATAACACATCACTATTTACTATAGGCCTCTATGTCATGACACATAATTCCTAATAACACTATTATAATCCACTGTCATCATAATCCAGAGTGATATATTAATCATTTAATCCTTAATATGCCCATAAGCAAAGAGCAAAACACTGTGTGCTGTTGGTGGTTGGAACTGGGTCACACACACTGGTCCTTACATTCACTATAAAGCTGACAGTTGAAAGTTGCATTATTCAGTCAAGGGCACATAACTCTGCTGGACATAAAATCAGAATCTAGCAGACATCATTTGCATGAAAAAGGACCTCACAAAAGGTTAGTTTACAAGTTAAGCTTGGTTAAGTCTGACATGGAGGATTAAGATGTTTACTAAAGGGAGAGGAACAACTTGAAGCAAAGCATCTGTGTGCTAAGAGGATTACATTGACAAAAGATGTGTTCTAGGGTAATGTAACAAGTCACCAGTGTCTAAAAATTAACTATATCCATGTTAAAAATTCCTCATACAAGCTTCAGTAACAACTGTATCCTATTGACAACAGTCACTTAGGATTAAAAACTTTAACCTTTGCATTGCAAAGTCACAAAAATGTCCTATTCTGCAGATGAGTCAACTAAGAATAATCTGGGTTTCCAAATTTAACCAACCTAACATTCTCTGAAACAGCTGTTTTACATTTGGTTTGAAAACAATATAACTTCAATTGAATCCATATGTAAAACTCTAGAACTCGTAAATGTTTCGACTGTCCATATTGCACATTAGTTTTTCTGATCACTGCTGACTTAACCATTTGAACCCAGGGCTCCTGAGCAGCAAATGTTCTTAATACTTAATCAACAATGCCTCAGACAAATACATGTAGGCTACACATGGGCATAAGGAATAGGAAATCACTTCATACTACAATCATACCGTAATTAAATATTCAGTTCAAATTTTGAGTGTGTCTCCAATAAATTGACTTGGACCACTAAAATCTAATATTTGAAATCCCAACTGTGTTATTGTACATGATTGGGTTTCAAATTTGGAATTTACTGGCATGTCAAATAGATGTCCTGAATTTAAGTAATTTGAAACTTTAGACAAACAATTTATTTTGTAAACATCTACATCCTCAAATGTTTTTTCATTTTTTTTATTCAAATTAAGAATTATTTCAATTTGATATGTCTAAAATTCAATACAAGCAGCTCCAACATATTTTATGGACTTAGTTGATGTAATGTGTGAAAACAAATATGGATAGCCTACTATTTTTAATTGCATATTTGAAATGAACCTAGCTAGAGGACTATTAACAAATGATCGAAATCTGAGTACAACTTAGGTGAGCAGCAAAGGGTTTAAGGCCCTGCAGCAAGTACCAGTAGTTGTATGACATTTCAATCATATTTTCAGTTTTGCATGGTTTCTTCATATAATAAGAAAAAAGAAAGAAAAATTGAAGTTGTTTAGGTAGGTCAAACATTTTTAATAGTGGTGTGAATAGATTTAATTTTTTGTTTACATAGTGTGAATCTGGTGATTGGAAAAATACATGTGGCACAACTGTACTAAAGGATTTCATAGTCCAATATATAGTTTTTTGTGTACACCATTCTGACAAAGTGGTATAGACACGAGAATTCACGACAATCTACAATAAAAACCCCCATTAAATATGAACTCTTTCTAGAACACCTGATACAACTTCTAATTACTTGGTAATTTTGCAGAGTAATTCTGTTGTATTTAAGAATAGGTATGTAAATATACTTACTAGTTACTGAACTGTCCAGGTTTATCTATAGGTGGATTATGTACCTGGAGAAAACAGACAGATATTATTATAACATCTATTAATAATAAACTGTTAAAATGCAATTATCATTTTTGTAACTCAGAATAGATTAATATAAAAACAAACAGAATTTACATAATTATATGAATGACATACAAATTACTAATTTCATTCTATTATTACATTAACAAAATAAATTGAAATATTAAAACATGCAAAGTATATGTTATAATAAATCTATGAACAAAATTTAATAGCACAAATTTGATGATTGCTGCAAAGAGACTGAAAAAAAACCGCAACCCAAACAATTTACAAACTCAACCTCCCTTGGATATAAAGGATGGAATAGAGAAACCTAGGTAAAACTGAATGCTTTGGATCAATAACCATTGTAGAATGGGCTTGATCTGATGCATAATTTGAACAATTGCATTTATATTCAAGCAGGCCAAACGAAAGCTGTGGTTACTAATTTTAATATATTGAAAGCAAAATCTGTTATGTATCAACATTTTAATAATTTACTAGCAAGCATAAGGCAGCAGTTGTCTGAAAACTGAAATAAAGTAGTGCTTTAAAACTACAAAGTATTAGATAATACTTGTATTAAAGTGTGAAAACAAAGGAGAAGAAAGTAAACAATAAAGAATATTCCGAAACCTACCAGAAAATTTTGTCTTGGAAATTCATTTCCCACTGAATTATATTTATAAATGAATATATATTACTTCCATAAATGCATACACAACAACCAATGTTGTCCAATGCAAATCTATCAAGTTTGGTAAAAAAGGAAGAGTTGTAATATTCAAGTAAACCTTAGTCACTTTCTACACTATGACCATAAAATGCGTTACACACACCACACCCCGGCTTGTTTTAAAGCACAACACGCTAACCTACAATCAAATTATCAATCTTTCTTTGTTTGATCAGTTCAGACTATAAATTATTTATACTATCAAATTAGAACATTGTCAATATGGGTTAAAATAATCTTATCTGACAGACGCAGTATATAAACATGACTGTTACATTTAGCAACAACAAACCCTGTTTTCACAAATCGAAATTATATCAATACAGTCTGAACTGCATCATGTGCTAACTAACAACTTTCTAACACAAACAAATTGCCGAAAAACTTAAGCTACTGCCACAAAAATTGTCAAGAAGACTGCCAATATAATACTGTACAAACACTACCTTGACTTGACATTGCAAGGTGTGTGTGCAACAGTTACATAAAACATAAAGTCCATTAAGTTATTAATTTATTATAATCTATTTAGTATTAAATCTACCATATTATTTTTTAAAGAATACAACTAAAATTGCTTACTTTATAACCAAAGACCTTATCCTATATTGCTAACTTCACTATTAAACTTTATACGGATCCAAAATTGCTAATATACTATTAAACTTTATAACCAAAATTACTAACTTTACTTTACTATATAACCAAACCTGCTAACTTTACGTTTGCTACATCTAGGGAGCATAAATAAATCATTTTCCCTCAAATGTTCAATTACCTGAAACTGTATTCAGACTTTATAACCAAAATTACAAACTTTACTTTACTATATAACCAAACCTGCTAACTTTACGTTTGCTACATCTAGGGAGCATAAATAAATCATTTTCCCTCAAATGTTCAATTACCTGAAACTGTATTCAGACTGACAACATCTATACTGTACACATGAATGTGCACAATTTACATATTTACCTCAAAGAAAAGGTGTACAACTTCGTTACCCTCTCTGCCATAGAGCAGAGCATTCTATATTTCCATCGTTCAATGGTAGAATTTAAGCAAACAAAAACATATTTGCAGAAGTCAAGAGAGAGAACGTACAAAGTCTAGGTTTTCATTCTTAACCATATTTGGTTGCTCTTTGCAACTTTCAGTTGGATGTCATATTTATTTTCAAATCCTCTTTCAGCATTCTTAAACCTTTCAGTAAAATATTACATAGATGTTTGAAAGAATTCAGTCTATATCAAGACACTGGGAAAATATCGCAAAATATGTATATGCAGACTCATATGCTTCACAATTACATCACATTCATTTTAAATTCAGCAAGGTAAAATGCAATACAATAACACAATACAGTAAATAAGAAAACAAACTAAAAAAACTTGACTCATATGCTTCACAATTACATCACATTCATTTTAAATTCAGCAAGGTAAAATACAAAACAATAACACAATACAGTAAATAAGAAAACAAACTAAAAAAACTTTTCGATTTCTCAGTAGAATTGCTCATTAATCCTAAATCAAGTCCATAAAACATTTTATCTTACTTTACTATTTATTTCATGTTATTTAATCAATAATACCAAACAATCAAGGTGCAAACGATACAATTTGGCTGACAGTATGATATGAGTTGAATATATTATGGATTTTCCCCCATATTTTCCTATTTAAATATTTTACATATAAAGACAACATATGGTGACCTAGCTTAGCAGTAAATCAACTGTTAGTGGCAGACAAAAATTACTAGACCTCTTTGATTTGGGTCAAAAAGAAAATTGTTGATTTTATTGGTTTTAATGGGTTGATTTATATTTTGTGATTGCAATTTGTCTCCTTTGAAAAATTTACGTTTATAGACAAAGTAAATGTTGCGATATAACCAATTTTGCGTTCCATTGTTGTCAAAATTAGCCAAAACGAAACTAAAATCAGTCAAAAACGGACTTAAACTTCATCTTTTGAAAAATCTGATCAATCAATTCAATAATTCATTTTGACTTAATTCCATGAAGTTTAATTCCTTTAATTGTGATTAATAAAAGTAATTAAACAAATTCCAAGATTAGAATCACAATGTGGTCCAAGAAGATTACTTATGATTTTCAAAGCCGGTTTTACACTTTACGAGGAGCAACTGTTGGACTGCAAAGAGTGATTAGTTATGATTATTTATCCTCTTATTCCTGTACATTATTGTTGAAAATTATAAATAAAATAGGTTTATCTATACTATCATGTGATTTAAAGTTATATACATTGACATAAAGACATTGTTAATTTCCGGATTATGGTCGCTCATAGCTTTTGATTTTTACAATATCTATATTCAAATTGTGATGTATTCCAGTTGTTTGAGTACTATAAGTAATTCAAATTTGTCAGCAGCACACAGAGTCACGTGTTAAGCTTTTGATATTTAATAAGCGTGTCCATCTGTTTACTTCCAAATCAAGAGACAACAACTTGTTCAACTCATATTGAGTTTCCATGTAAAATAATACAAAATACAGATGCATTACAATGAATGACGTCAAAGGTCATTATGATATATTTTCTGCCCACAAAGATCTATGTGAAAGAATATGAACTGGGTGGACATAATCAATATTGATGAAACGTGTAATAAAATATTATTTTAAGTGTGCAAGAGTAAAAAATTGATATTGAGATAAAAAAATAAAAAATACTAATGTGCATGCTTATAACAATAGGATTTGATTATTGATATTTATGAAAACATTTAGACTAATAGAATGAAAAAAATATTCTTTTATTTCGATCATTCTCGCATTAACTAGTTATAACTCTCTAGATACATGCAAACTGATCTATTCTTAAAATCTAATTCTAAGCAACAAGTGTGGGAAAGACAAGGTGTGTTGCTTAGAGTGCTTTGTTTTTAAAAATATACAACTATATCAGTATTTCTAAGCTGTTTCAAGCTACCAACACTTTTAAACACAATACTAAAAGGCAGTTTGTAAATCCATTGTGTGCACTGATGGTGAGATAAACACCATTTAGAAGAAAGCCCACTTATCTATAAAGTAAAGAATGATAAACAAAAGCTCTATAAAACTACTGAAAGAAAAGTAATTAAAATTAGCATTATAAAAGTTCACACCAGATTTCTGCAGCTGTCATTTACCTTATTCTGTTTTCTTGCAGTCGAATGAACAGAATGTGAACGTTGCCTTCTCTCTGAATTCTAAATAAACATAATAAAACAGGAATAATACAAAAAATACATTCCAACTACAGCAGGCACAGATATACAGGTATCTATCTACATGTAGCTCTAGTCATAATAAAGTAACAGACACTTTATACTAAAATAAAATCAATCAAAATGCACACAATGCCAGGTGAGTCACTTGCTTATTTCCAATAAAACCTGTACTATAGATATCAGATTCTGCCAAATTCACATTATTTCCATTAATATTTCTATTTAATATTGAATTATAAACATAAATATTCATTATCTTAATGTAGCTAGTCGGTGACCTATATTTGGGCTATAATAATATTAAACATTACACCTAGCACATAATCAATTAATGCTTATTTCAATTTAAATACTGTATTGTATACTTTCTACATTAGGGCTAGTATTAGTAGCTTGATTTAAAACCTACCATATTAACATATTGACAATTCCAAGTACATTTCTAAGATAAAATTACCTCAACTTACATTCACAACAGAATATGGCTAGACAATTCTGATATAAGATAAGAACAAAGAACCTACCCAGGTGTGGCAGTAGAAATGAATGGGTTGTAGTTTCCTACCCTATCTTAATCCAAGTCAACACAGAAATAAAGACATTAGTTTGGATGTATTTGAAGCCCAGTCACCCAAATAAAAGCTGTCACTGATTACAGGTATTTGTTCACGTGAAATAATGGCGAAAACTATGTGCAAAGAAGGCTGCCTGGATCAATATATTGTAATTATTGATTCACGCCTCTCGACAGTCATGTAGTAAACACAAAACTAAGTGGTATGTCTTTTCCTTTAATGTTTTAGACAACAATTTTTTCAACAAATAGCAGACATTGAAGACAAAGGCATGGTTTAATGGTTTGGAAACAGTTGACTAATTGTTGGGATATAATTCTTACAGCCTTAGAGTTCCATGTTGAAGAACTGTTGAGTTATTTACATAACCTCTTACAGCATTTGTTACACAACAAAGCTACTTCTCACAAACAGATATCGTTATTTACCTTTAAGTTATAGAGACATACTCAAATCTTATTGCCTATCAGAAATGACAGTTAAAAATTAGTCAGGGCTGAACTGAAGATGAGTATTCATGGACAGAACGACTGATTGAACAGTTTGTAAAGTGGAGAATTTTTTTACCTGGATGTATTTTTTTATTCATTTATGCATTTATCTACCATAAACAAAGATGTACTTTTAATTTATCTACTTTAATATACATATACTTTTAATATTATATACTGAGAGCAGCTTTATTTAGTTTTTATTTATATATATATACACACACATGTACACAGAGACAGCCCTTAATTACACTTAACTGCGAAAAAACATTCAAGCAAATGAAATAGCTCTCCCTTGCTGAGTTTCACATAAACCATGTGAGGTAAACAATTAGCTGTGTGGGGTGAACTGGTCCACAACATACTGTTCAGTAAGAGTGAATGTATGCACTGGATTTGTGTATTAAACGTTTTTAAAAAAATCATAATTCCATATTTATAATATCCAAATAAACAGTCTCTTTGGTCGGGTTCTCATCCAAAAGACGATGCAAGAACAAAATAAAGCTTTAAGCTTATGCCAAATCTGTATGCTTACTAAAGAGACCAGTGTGCAGGTTGGACCAACTAGTTCACTTTTGGTTTTAATAAAAATTAATTTCTCACTTACAAAAACTTTTTTGCTTGTGTTACAGAGGGGATCGTTTATCAATACATATTTAAGATTCATGGAAACCTTGAAGAAAATCGTTGATCTTCCCCTTTAAATGCTCATTTCCAAATATATGACTACTGGTATTAATATAATAATAAACTGGCCTATCAGGTGAAAAATAATGTACTATGTGATGCAAAATACCCAATTTCATACATTATATGGGGACTCAAGAGCTCAAGATTATGCAATTTTATTTTGCCTGGTTGAAATTACAATTAGGCAAAATCAATGAACCTTGAAGATGTGATTATACACTCACTAATCCTGGAAAGTAGGATAAAGTCCTTAACATCACTTAAATTTAATGTCATGAGCAAACCTCTGATGGGTCCTCATATGGACAACTGACTGTCAGCAGGCAGCTAGTTATACAGAATTCTGGCTGAAGTTTGCTTGTAATTTGAGCTCTTTTTTGGTAGTATTTATTTAAATGATGCAAAAAAATCACCACAGTGACCAAAATTATCAAACAAACTTAACTTTGGGAGTGGAAATCTATACAAATTTACAATTACAACAAACCTATTTTGTATAGATGCAAATGAATCAGAAGTTCTCAAATAATCTAACAACCAAGTGAATAGTATATCAGAGAAAATTGTGTCTAAAATAACTTTCAAGTGACTGGTCTATGAAATTGATCAGATGAATATTTGACATCACAATACCAGTCAAATAAGTTTTGGATAATTATAGATTCAAATTGTAACTTTAAACTTCCTCTTTTCAGTATTTTATACAAATTATAAATGGAAAATTGAACCCATTATTCTTAAAGATTACACCTAAATATCCATATTTAGAATTTGAATGGTAAAATTAATTCTAATTTTTTTTCTATTATTCAATAACTACATTGTTGGAATTTAGAAAGGTCATTAGACATACCGATTTTCATTGATACAGATATCTGTTATTTCAAATATTTGATGTAAAATGCTGTCTATTTTAAACAGAAAATTAAATAAATCTACATCATTAATTACATTCTTCATTTATTAGTTTCTAAAAATATGAGCAAAAAGACATCATGGAATGATAAGATATTCCCATAATTCATTTTGACTTTTACATGCATACAGACACACACATATTATGAATAACTAAATAATTCTATATGCAGATATATTCATAAGTTCACCTACCGTTTTGACTTCTTGGAAAGCCAATGATGAGAAACCAGGTTCATAATCCATGATACTTCTGGGTTGATTTCTGTACACTTCAATTTTAGATCGTACTTGTGGTGGTGGATAGTTATATCTACAAACAAACAAACAAACAAATAAATAAGAGTTTAATTTGCATTTTAGAGAAGTTCAGATATAATATTTGCTCAGGGCTTTTTGGGTATCTTATCACCCATTCAACATACCCATTGCCATGGTTAGCTATCAATTGCTTACTGTATGCTGTAGAAGTATTGTATGCTTACTGAATCAATTTTGAGAGCAATATTCTTATTTTTGTGTGGAGGTTCTTCTGCAGCTTACCATATTACATATTTTTAAAATGAATTTGATGATATATCTATAAATATGAATTAATTTAAGAACTTTTCTATAGTTACTTACATAGATTGTTGAAACGACGAGTTAAACATATTGTTGAAAAACACCTATGTCAATTTATATCAAATTAATTTAATAAAAAAAAGATATCTTCTGGATATTACTAAACTAGAATATTTCAATGTCTGCATTCAAACACGACATAAGTTTGTGAACAGCCTATAAACATTGCAGTATCATGCTAGAAAAAAAGTTTGACATTTGTTGTCATTGTCATAACTCAGTGAAATATTTAAAGCTTTTTTGGCTTTATGGTCGACAATGTTTCTATTCATTCAAGTGAATACAATTGAATTTTGTGCATATATTATGGTGATATCAGACTACCAATAGAAATGATTGTAACAAGATTAACAATCTTCAAGAGGAAAAGAAAAGGAGGTTCTATATAGGGACAAATGGAAAAAGAATGCCAAGATGCATATATTATTATGAATTACTGGTAAACCTAGTTTCAAATGAACAATAACATGCAATTTTCATCAAGCATTCAAATGGATCATGTATATATATTTATGAACATACAATATAATTCTTCCATGCACATTAAGAGAAATACTAATATATGTGTATATATGAAGACTGATGAAGAGCATTACAGTTAATTAAATAATACCTGTATAAAGATGGTAATGACCTTATGCAATAATAATGAAAAGGATAAAAATAATTAACTACGGAAGTTAATTAGGTCTTCTGCTCTGCCACTGGAGAAATCTTAATAAAATCTTGATTGAAATGACTAATGTCACGAAATTATATAGATTTAGAAACACAGTTATAAGTACTTGTTGGTTAATGCAACATATGCTCACCATAAAATATACATGTTAAAATGTATCAAATAACATCAGTATATTAGATAGTCCTGTATCCCATAACACTTGACTAAATTTATATCAGTTTAATTCATTATGCATGAAATTAGTAAAAAGAATAAGCTCTCATTATCAACCAAATGATTCTAAGGTGTCTCCTATCCCTTCTCTTAGAATAGATATTCCATATTCAAGTGTATATCATTCATTTTTATAACTGTAATGATTCATTTTCTTAATTGTCCCCCGCCTTTCGAAGAAAGCAGGGGACTATTAAAATGGGTTCGTCCGTCGTCTGTTTGTCTGTCTGTCCGTCACACTCCTTCGAATTGAGTTAAAATGTTCAAAATTATTATAACCAGGTATTGATAAAAGCATCAATTGAGCAATTCCAATACAATCCAATACAATGAATATAGGCAAGGTAAATAAACAAATAAATGGAAAAAACAAATTGAAAAAGAAACTATTATAAATTAATTAAATATGTAGTATGCAATAATGAATTGACATTTAATGACAGAAAGAAAACAGTGAACTTTGCACAACTTGCAGCAAGATGGAAAATAGACCCGTTGATACAACCAAACTCTAGATCTGTAGGCATAGAGCATGTTTTCCCCTTAATATGCTATAATAATTCCATCAAAAACATTGTATGCTTAGACTATAAGTAAAGATATACTGTTTGATTGTTCAATACTTTGTAAAAGATAATTTGTGATAAATTTATATGTGTCCTCTAATTATTTTCCTATTTCGGCGGGGGACATCAGCCTCACTGTTGGCTTGTTTTATATAGTGTAGATTGGAAGGCATCAGAAGTCAATATTCTGATCAATATTAGAATGATCTAAATTTACATCCATACCATGTTTATCACTTAATATGGATGGATCACTATGGGGGATAACTATCCCATATTGGGTGCTAGTCTAGTTCTATGATCAATCAATAGTGGATGTTGTTTGATATAGGATATACAGAAATGACACAGCTAGGAAATTTCCATCACATATATATTACTTCAGGTCTCAGAGATTATTTATAATATTCATGCTTGACTTGATAAATGACAGAATAATCTAAATGATAAATCTGTACATTCTAATAATATCTCTAATGCACTCCACAAACTTATAATTAGTAAACACATAAATATATATATCAATTTCAAATTCATTTCTGGTTCTCGCAAAAGTCAAATAAATTATTAATATCAAAGTCTTGTCACACCAGTTAAGTGTTAAATTCATACTCTTTGGAGCAAACAATACTTTTTGTTTCCAATATATTTCGCATTAACATAACAGAATAATCGGTGGGTTAGTTAACAAAATATTCATTCCAAACATCAAACTAATTGAATTATAACTTACAATCGTCGACTCTCGTCTGATATACTTTTACTTCGGTTCTTGGGTTTACCATAGGATCTTCCTTCTGGTTCCGATCTGTAGCCAGATTCATCTAGATGGTAACATAAAAACACATTATATTGATTTCTTTCCTCCCAATAACCTCATCCATACCTCAAGATTTAAAAAATGTATTACACTCAATTGCTTTACATAATTTCTGTCTGCTGTTAGACTGACATAACATGGTTGCTATAATAATATCATTGACACTTTATTTATTTCCCATGATTTATATTTGTTATTATCTCTACTACAACCATCTGTTCACCCATTGATTCAATTAATATGTTCCCTTTTAATTTCTATCCAAATGTTGCTGTAACAATGTATAGTGTCTGTTGTTTTCTGTATTGAATAACAAATTTGTATTTTCATAATAATATGATTAAATGTAGCCATTAATTTAGTTTTCCACTTACCTGCGAATCTTGATGGTAACTCATAACTTGGTCTGTATGGATTGACTTCTGAAATATGATATAATTACAGTATTAATTAAAAATAATAAATATAGGCAAACATTGTCTAAATCATAAGTATTATATTTATGTAAAAGACTGTTAGTAAAAACCAAAAAAAAGTAAACTTCCAGTGAAAAAAAGTAAACTTGAATTGCAACTACATTTTACTTATTGTTAAAATATTCTAAGAAAATAATGTATTATAACTGGTTAATCAAAATTAAAAACTTCAATTTGAATTAAAGTTTGATTCTTGGTTATCAAGTATTGTTAACAAACTGTTCATCATGTTAGTCTAAATTATTGATGTCTTTGAGACCTTATTCAGTTTGAAGTTTTGTTTCCATTCATGTCTAGATTTTAGTTGGATGTCTTAAAGAATTGATCTCATATACCACTACATGACTTAATATAACTTAATACATGACATTATTTCTGTTAACTTTTTCTCAAGTTTCTAAAAAGTTTGTTGGTATCACTGAGAAAGTAGCTATGTACAGAAATATTTGTTAATTGTTTGCATTCTTGTGCAGATTTGGAATTCAGTGCAAGGTCAGCAATCTTTATCCCTAGAATTACTGATACTACCAAAGATATAAATAGCTAATTGGTAATAATAACAATGATACAAATATATAATTCTAACTGATTGAAAATTATTATGGAATTAGTATAGCATGACTACCGTAATCTATTAATTTAATCTGTATCCCAGATAGTATAGGCTAACTAAGGCACTAGAAAGAGTTACTCCCCTTTAAATATGAAATATATAAACCATAGATTATAAAGCTTTCCAACTACCATAGATTCTTTAGTATGAATATTCTTCACTTATATTTAATTAAATGATCTGAGCCTCATAAATACAAAGTATTAGAAGAAATGGTTAGATGTGAATTATTCAAAATTTGTGTAAAAAATGTACTATTTGATGAAATGAAATGAATATACCAGTAGCCAAGGAAGTTGTGCATGACAGTATGAACAAGTTTAATTATGTGGCAAAAGCGTTTTTTGTTTTTTTAATTATAAAAAAAAGAATGAAGCATTATTTTAATGCGAGGATACAAACTTACTACCATTAACTTCAGTGTCTGATTTCTCCTTTGTTTTAGCTAATGAAATGAAATTGTATATTTTAACATGAGGGTGTAAAACAACACAACAAAAACACACCTTTATTTCCACACACGAAATATAATTCAAAGCTACTGAATACAACCAAACAGTTACATGATCTTTTAATAAAAGACAAATGTTAAATACTTTGAAACATTTTTGTTTTTCTACTAGTAAGTGCTGGAAAACTGCACAGCACATAAAACAAAAACCTTATCTCTGCCATATAGATCATACACAGTGATGGTGTATCATATTAACTTGGAAGTTTTGAGTTGCCCTCTTCGGCAATACCATATACTTGAAAACACCATTTTATACTGAATACCGGAAAACCCCGGAAAAACACTAAATACCGGAAAATACCCTAAATAGGTAACCTGGAGACTGGCACCCTAAATAGGTAACCGGGAGCCTGGTCCTCTGTGTGCCTGGGTTAGGGTAAGGGTTAGTTTACGGTTTATAGCATTAGCCCTTCTCCGGGTTACCTATTTAGGGTGGTTTCCGGTATTTAGTGTGTTTTCCGGTATTCAGTATAACATGGTGTTTTCTGGTAGTTTTCCGGTTGTTTTCCGGTGTTTTCTGGTATATAGTATAGCCCGCCCTCTTCATCTAGAATATGATAGTCTTCAACTTTTAACTTTGAAAGAACACTTACATTTCCACCAGATGAATGTACATGTATGGATGTTGGTGTATCACATCTATATAGAACACATCTATTACATAAAACAGATACAAATAAACAATGGTGATGTGGAGAAATACAATCATTACAATATTAACATAGGAAGTAACTAAAAACCCACCTTCTACTGATTTGGTATCAGAGTGGTCTTCTGGAAATTGGTAGGTAGGCCTATATGTGTTTTCTTCTACAAAAGAAAGAAAAATAAAAAACATTATTTCTGGTATTTCTGTATCAATAACATATTATGTCTTTGTTTGAATCACAAATAACTCAGGAAAATGGCTAGAAAAGTAAGCAATATTGTAATAACACTAAAAAAAAATTAATTTACACTTTTAAGAAAACCTGAGAAAGGCTATAAAGCATTTTCTAAACAATTCAACAAAATTCTGTACTCTTGCATTTACTTAAACCATCTACAGAGAGATATTTTATTTATTTAAAGATATATTTCTTCAGCAGTCACAATCCTAAATACATATAACCTTTGACTAAAAAAGACACCCAAACTACCCAGCAAAAATCTACTTGTTACCAAAAACAATATAGCAAAATTCTTCGAGGGAAGATTTGGGGTGAGAAACTACCAATTTTCATATAGTCGGATCAATGAGTGCTGCCATTATAGAAGATTTGGTGAATACTGTTGGAAGTAAGATAGAAACCGTAGACTATGTAATAACTTACTTATTTAATTTTTGGAGGAATTATTAGATTTGAATCTATAGTTCATCAAGCTTTCAGATAAAAATATTTGGAGGGGTGATCAGATGAGGGTGTGTGTGTGTAGTAGTAGTATCTTGGTGCTTTAACGTCCTCTTCCATTTATTTAAAGTGATATCGCAGACAGGGGAACATATGTTTATATTATTTGGATTTAGTTATCACAGTAATAAAATGGAATACAGAGCAGCTTATTTAGTTCCACAGACCCTATAGGCAAAACAACTTACATGTTATGTCAGTACACATCTCTTTTGATTAGTATGTGTACAATAAACAAAGAATATGAACTTGTGAAATGTGTAAAAATTATAATCTGGTAATGATACAAATTTGAATACACAACTGGTATTTATACACATTGGAATATACAACCTACATGTATATTCAGACACATCTGATTCTGAATACACAACTAGTATGAATACACAGCTGTTGTTATTGTTAAGTAACTTACAGTACATGTTAGAAACAACATTATTAACAATACAGTTTTAAAACCTACTGTCAATGCCTAAATGTATCCTATTTTAGCAGTGCTGTAATAATGAAGAAGCCTATTATCACATGGACATTCATGTACAAGTTAGCAGAAATATTTAATTTAAGCAGTGTTGTATGTTACATACAGATATGCATAAAGTTATTAGATAATAAATATTTATTTTTTTGTAGAATAACTGATCACTACCGAATATCTTTCTATAACCACACATGAAGGGGACAAGTTTATTCACAATTGGTTACTCACATCATGCTATCAAAGCTTACTAGCATGCCTCCTTTTGTAACTAAAAAGCTATGAAACTGATATCATTTTTTTTAAATTTTCGAGTTATGTTCAGTAAAGTATTGACAGGAGGAATAATTACTTGTGTAATAAAAACAGAAATATTTGAAAGAAGATATATCAGTATTCAAGAACAGCAACTAGCTCATTCAAAGAGTTCCTACATGTATCAAGGCTATTTCAAACTTTGTAGAATAAATCTTTATTGCTTTCATATTGATCGATATAATTTCTAATCATGCTGAGATTCTTCTGATCTTAAAGAAAAAGCTATTAAGTATATATTGTAGGTGCAATGTAAATAGAACAGAAAAATAATTATACCACCAAAAGCCACTTGTAAAATAAATGATTGAAAAATACAGTGTCACAAAGCAGATGTCAAACCAAACGACAGTTGCCCGTGCTGGTCAGTGCTTACCTATATTTTTCACTGTGGTGGTGCAAAATAAAAAATAAATGAATAAAAAATACATATATTTGATATAAAACAAACATAAATACTTATGCTGGGACATAGCCTATAAAATGAACTAGCACAACCAGGTAACTATAATACTCATATCAGGGGAGGAAATAACAATTAATTAATATATTTACATCTAAACATTAATATATAAAAGTGAACAGCTTAGACAACAACATTTATACATAACATACAAATATATGAAAAGTACAAACAGCATTAAAAACCCCTAATCAAGAGAGATTTTCGAACCTCCTCTAGTAATACTAATTAGATATAGAAAGATACCAAATCACGAAGGCACAATTTATATTCCAACCCATAATCTACCATGGTTTATTATCATAATGCATGTTAATCTTGGGTACCCAGTGTTCAGTCACTGAGTAGATCAACAAAGGATTGAATACACTCTATTTTTAATCAGTTTGCTCTAACTTTATGACATGGTGTGTTTTGAGAATGGTGGTACATTTTTTTACCAATGTTTATCAAACTATATTAATCAAGCCTAATTATTCATTTTGTATAATCAAGGTCTGTCTGTAACATATGTCAAACTATGATTCTTTACATAGCTTTAATATTAATAGGGTGTGTGTCTAAGTACAGGTACTCTACTTTTGATTTGCTTTGTCTTTGCACATCCATAAAACCAGACCTTTTATGTCACATACCATAAGATTTTGTCAGTGATCAACCCGGAACCTGTAGTAATCATGTTACAAAGCATTATTATGCCTAGACAGTAGCTAGTTTATATGACTACCATTCTACTTGTAAATGCTAACAATATGATACAAAACAGTACGAGAAACAAAGCAAGCACTACATGAACATATACAGACAAATAAAATAAACTTGATAAATTTGAAATAAATTTATTAAAATTAATGTAGGAATATAGAATAGATTAGAGAAAAAAAGAAGTGTTAATATTTATAAAATGTTAGAACTGTTACAGAAATAAGACTTTTTGAAGAGAGAATAGAAAGAAAATTAAATAATTACAATATTAGTACAGAAAAATAAATAAATAGGTTGACTATTTTTCTTTTTCAAGAAAACTTTCAGTAGCTGTTACTTCATGACTTCTAATGAAATAATCATCATGCACAGGACAATCCTGTTGCTTACAGGTATAAATTCACAATGCTAGGTCATGATTGTAAAATTTAATGAGGTCATTTTTTAACAATACATGCGAACACATACATGTACATTAAAAATTATTGTAATAAGCACCTGCATCCTCGAAAATGGAGTCTATGATGTCATTAATACCCAATAATTCTGGAAAAAATGAGATTAAGTATAGAGTTCCATAACCAGTATTAATTATATTATATAATTATGTAAGTTTATAATGGAACGTAATTCATTTTAGAAATGATACACAACCAGGATTGCACTTAATACCCGACATTTTATATGACCTTACATTTATAGTTATGTTTTTCATTTTTCTGTTTCTCAACCTGTGGTCTACAGTATCACTAAAATAATTATCATGATTTCATTTTTGGGATTTCCTAAACAAATCATATAAATCAGATGTATTCTGGTGTGCTTGTTATTTTATTCTGATTGTACAAAGGTTTAATTTAACAACCAAAACTGTATTAATATAGTGTGACCCTTATCATTCATTCAAATGATCCATGCTAACATCCACCTTATAGTTGCATAAAAAGGGATGAAGTATCTAAAAGTATGTGTATCTAAGGATAAAATATAAGGTTTTTAATGTTACATTTGTCTGGTTTACCTTAAATGCAATCCTGTTATTAGGACCCATCCAATAAATAAATCAAAGAGCTCTTGTTTATATTTAAAAGTATGAAGGGAAAAAACAAAATGGAATCTATAAGAGTAATGAAGCGTTAAAATGTAAAAGAATTGTAAGGAAAGAAGAAAAAAATTGAAGAATTTGACTTTCATAAATCTATGAACATCGCATAGTGTTTCAATTGACAAGTATTCTTTCTACACATAATTCACAAAAAAACATTATGGTGTGGGGAATTTTTGTGGAGATAATTAACACTGATGTACACTGACAATTGGTGAAATTGCAAACTTTTTTAACATTGGTACGCTCACATTCTAATACAGTTAAAGATAAATCTAGTACTGTTAGTGATTGCTGAAAATTAAAATCGTGATATTATTGTTTTCTTTTCTTACTTTGACCCTATAAATTTTTTATGGTGTAGCCCAGCCTTCAATTGTCAGGTTTGGTGCCTTTAGGATTGTCAAGAAAAGTGTTCCTTGTACCAGGGCTAGAAATTCGTCATTTTTTGCGATAATATAAGAGGATTCTCATATATGCAATCTGCGCAAATCTTTCGAATCTTAAATACTGACTAAAAAACAAAATTGTGTTTATTGTTTATCGCCAGTATCAGAAAATGCCGTAGCCAAAATAAGCTGATACAGCACGGTGGCATTTCTTCATAACACAATTTGTAGTCCTTTGTCCGTCACATAACTTGCAAAAGTTTTTATTCATTCCTCAATGATAGATAAACGGCAAAATGATCACGTGACAACCATAACTGAAATTGCTATAAAATAAAATTCTGTACGACTATGATATAGCCCTCAATAATATTTTTAAAATTCAGTCTCAGTCAGTAGTGTATAAAATAAAAAATCATAACGGTAAACGCTATTTAGAACTGGTTTATTGACATAATTCCAACCGATATGTCCCGTGTCATTGGAATTCGGCAATCGAGATTCTGTCGGGGGAAATATCCACTGTTCCTCTCTCCGTGAATTCGATGTTCTATCAGGGGATTATATTCAAGGAAGATTTAAATTTACCTAACAACTGGTCAGTTAATCCATCAATGTATTATCCAGTTATTATTTTAATATCTGGACTGAGTGTAGAAGATGCACAATTCGGAAAAATTTTACGCGAATCCTTGTCGATTCGCAGCGTAAGCTCTTGTGAGAATCCTTGCGCGAATTAGATTCGGAGATTTGTGTGAATTTCTAGCCCTGATGATGAAAAACCAAGATCAAACCGAGTACCCAATAGCGAGCACATAACAGACAGTTGGAATTTGAAGTTGGGAAGCCAGAAATTTTGCTGTATGTTGCCAAATTATCCACCTCACATTGCACATGTAATCATAGAAATAAAAATTACCATGTTTGTCTCAAAATATTGAAGTATTGTGTAGCCGAGACATTAAACCCCGTTTAATATTTCTTTCCTTTTTACCATATTGTAAAATAATTTAGTTCACTGTACATGAATTCATTACTAAAACACTATCCCATAATAATACAATTCACCGGGTCAGAATAAGAAAAGAATGTGTGCTTGCTTTAACACTCAAAAATATCAATAGCTATGATGCAGCCTTTACTACTTTAACAAGAAATCTACTTAAATGTTTACTTACCATCCTTTTTCTCTGTTTTATGTAAATTTTTGTACATTTGTCGATACCATGCATGTTGATTTTTTTCATCAATATTCTGAAAAGATCATACACAATAACATGAAATGGAAGTGCAATATATGTGGAAAACCCATCTATTGGTTTCTTGATAAATCTATGCATGACAGCCCAAGCCATATCATTGTTTGATAAATAAAAATTTAGCCATTTTTCAGACATAAGAGAGGCTTAACCATGAAAAGAACATAAGTGGTTGCAATTGAATAAATCCAGGCTTACATATACACTACAGTACTAAAAATATCTTCATTATGCAATAAGTGGCAGTTTTTTTTAAATAATTAATTGTCTCAACAGTAAAATATGGGAATCGCCACCCTAAAAATAAAAAAAAAATGTAATTATTAACCACATGACATGTAAATTTCAGACATGAGTGTGGATTTTCTTTTTCAAATGAAAATTAAACATGTATAATCTTACTTTTCTAAATGCCAGAGGCACTCCTTCATGATCAACAGGGCCAATACCTTCAAATATTTTTGGTTTTTGCTCAATGACTTTGGATGAGGATTCTTCTTCTATATGTTTGGTAGTATAATACTCGTCTGTATGTTGTACATCCCCATCGTGACTTTCAACTTTGCCAATATATTTGGCACCTTTTGGGAACTGGCCCTCTATAAATGTAAAAAACATATGCAATGTAATAGAAAATATATATCCTCTTGTTAACCATAGATGATATAAAAATATTGCTTATTTACTATAAAACAAAATAAATCATAATAAGATATATGGTGTAACTACATGTGCTGGTAGAAAATAAGGAAAGGATCACTAAAATAAACAGACTGACAACAGAATATTTGGTATTGAGTATAAATCTGTTGATTCAAAAGTCACAATTATTTAGATCTGAAGACTATAAATGTTCGCCTGTTCCTTCTTATTTGCAAATTGGATGTAATTATAGTGCACACTTAGAACTAAACATCTAAAAGGATTTAGGTATCCTATTGCAAAATTCAGTAGTTCACATGTGCATAATATGCTTTTCTTTGTCTATGACAGATGTTTATGATATTATACTATGTATGCTGTATTAATTACATTCTAATTCATTAATTGTGAGCTGTTCTAATAGTACCGGTAAGTAAAATTAACACAGTACAACATTTATACCCCCCCCCCCTTCAATTCTAGTTCATTAGTAAGATTAAAAAAATCATATATTCAGTTGTCTTTCTTACAAAAAAAGGTATTGTATTCAAATAGATATTCTACTTTATTAATTGTATTAGTGTATACATGTGGATTTCCAACCTGGTTTTAATCAGCATAGTTCGTACAAAACATATATTCATGTTCATTTTAGATGATGTGTAAATGTCCACATATATATATAAATTCCCATGTGTTAAAAATAAAAATAAAGACATGAAAAATTGATGAGATTATCTAGTAAAATCCACACACAAGCATTTTAGAAATTTTAGAGAAGGTATTAAAAAACAAGCAGTGAGAGACAAGCCTAATATACTCCAAATCATGACCTGGAATTCATCTACAATGATCACATTGATCTCAATTATCTAATATTTATCTCCACTAAATGGAATAATTTGTTGCACTTGCAATCAGGCCATGGATTTGGAACACTGAAAACCATTAACAATCATAAACCAGAAATATCTCTTAATGGGCAATTATAAATAATGAAGCAGAAACCAGTTCTTCAAATATTTCGAGAAACAAGCAATCTAAATGAGAAGAAACCGTAAACCCAGAAAACACTTAAAGCTCATCTACTTAAAATTAGCTTAAACAGTTTTAAAAGCTATGTAAGAGGAAGCCATTTTTCCAGAATAAAAGCATGATTTGGAGCGATGGATTAATCAACATTGATTCATTTGAGGCTCGTCTTACCCTTGGTAACCATAATTGGTTGACCCAAGTTTTTGATGTCGTCAGTCTTCTCACTCTCTGAAACACAACATGCAAAGCTAAACATAAAGGAACACAGACTATTTGATTTGTCAGTGAAAAAAACAGATTTTCAAAAATTAATGCAGATATCAGTCATTTTAGTGTTTGACTTTGAAACACTTCAAAATAAATAAATAGTAATATGTAAGTCAAACACAGGAGGCAAAGGTTTGTATCAAACATAACTGATTGATTATAATCAAATGTTTTATAGTTCTTTCAAAGATTTCATTCCAAAAAACATACACAAAAAAAATCATTAAAGAATTCAAAACAAGAAAATCTTATATAACATATTCCTTCAAGATATGATTTTTAGGTACCATGGGCTGTTTTGTAGCAAATGTAACAAAATTTTTATATTTACCTCGACTTTTCTTCAATAAAGTTATATAGGGACTTTGTGTTTGTGGTAAATGGAGATCATCTTTAGAATCATTTAATAAATTATTATCTACACTTCCGTTCATGTGGGGAGCATTCTGTATAGCTTCTGGTAGTAAAGATTCCAGCTTGGAGCCAGCCAGTTGATACTGAACAACACTAGTGGGTACTTTGTTTATGGTAGGATCTTTGGCACTGGGACTGTCTTGTGGTTTCCATTCAAATATTTCTGGTTTTACTGATGGTGAAATCTGGAAATATTAATATACAAAACTGTTGTAATACTCTATATAATCAGTAATATACAAAATAACATAGATTCCCATTGTCTGAAATAATAATAAACACAGCCTCCCTTCGACTTCTTTTACATCATACTAAATTTCATGAGAATCAGTTCATCAATAATTGAGTCATAGGCATCTCTTTAAAAAAAATATAGATTTTTTTCAGTGTGACTTTAAAATGAATGACCTCCAATTTGAAGTGTCAACTATCTGATTAGTCAATATTGTGGATGAATAAGTCATTTAAGGAATTGCTTTCTACAGAACTGTAAATTATTTATTTTAAAGTATTCAATTAAAAATGCCTTTTAAACAATAGGCTGTATTGAATGATCCATTTCTGTGACTTAAAACACACGACTAAAGATATTTATCGACTGTAATATTGGTTCCCATTGATGAAAAAATGCTCGTCAGTGATTTTTAGGACCAGTAGCACTTTACTAAAGATTACAATTTGACCACTTTGGTTGGTAAGTACTTACAACTTTTGGTTTAGGTCTTTCCACTAAGACTGGTTTAGCTGCTGTACATAATTTAACAGGTTTAAACTCTTTCCGCACACCAGAAGGGCTTCCACCTGGTGTCCAGATTGGTTTTACAGAGAATGAACTGTCAGATCTAGGGGGTTCTATTGGGCTAATTTCTGGCTCTGTCTTTTTAAAAGTTGATGGTTTCATTCCAGGAGACCATACACCTGTTGAATAAAAAATGTTACTTGAAATTAATAACTAAAGAGAGAGAAATGGGAATTAATGTCAAATCGACACTATTCAGGACTATCATATGGTGCATTTCAATAATTCTCTTGTATGCTGGGTTCTTTAGAAGTGGGAGGAAACCTTCGTACTTGAATAAAAACCCATGAGATTTGACAGACAACCATGGTTGAAACCATTACTTGATTCTTATGCATTAGACCCTCTACATATAATCAAATTTTAAATCTTTGTCAGTTATATACAGGAAATATACAGTTGCCAAAGTATATTCAATCTAAGTACAATACATAAAGGGAATAGAGCATCAGGTATAGTTTTTCTTATGTAACATTGTTATTTATCTGGTTTTGATGGTTTAAGTACTGGTACGTGTATAGTTAGTTCTTTACCTGGTTTTGATGTTGGAGATAAAGGACCTACTGTATGATGACTAGTAACATTTCCATTTAAAACTGGCTGTGATGGTTTAACTGTGGAAAAAAAACAAAGATAGTAACAAAATGGTCGAGAAATTTTTTGTGTAAAATCTCTCCAGATTGGTTGTCAGACAACCAACAGTTAAGTCATTCGAGCAGTTCAGAAAGGTTGTCACATTATTATTCTTTTGTGGGGAATTGGAGCATATAAAAGACAATTAAAACTGATCAGGGGTAACAACAACACATGAAATTATGAAGTAATTATCAGAAATAATTAAACTCTAGTAGGCTTCTCTTCCTAGCCCTAACATAAACAAAATGTATGCTGGTAATGAAATGATTTCATCTGTTCAGGTTATTGAAAATAATTCAAAATCTGTAGGATTTCTTTTTTGGTGAACATAAACACTGTGTATTTATTTAAGTCACATGGGCATTTGTTGTTTGTGGTGTACGTATATTGTGGCCTGTCCGTAAGTTTGTCTTGTGTAATTTGTATGTGCTGCGGTCCCCCTGCACTTACTATTTAACCTCTACAGCATTTATGGACAGACATATAGCGGTAATGACTACATACAACCACATTTCAATGAGAGCATATAAAAACTGGACACTTAGTTAATATCCTTATCAAGATTTTAAAAGATTGATTAATTTATGGACACAGATATCTATCATGAAACACATACCAACATACCCATTTCCTTTTCAATCCATTATGTACACACTATAAAATTAACTATTTGTCCCCCATACTGAAGTTACTTTATATGATGAGAAATGTGAACAACATCGATTCATTAAATTTTTATCAAATATGGCAATATGCCATTCAAAGCATGGTTTTATTATTCCTGTGAGAAAATCATTTCATATATATACTAGTATATATGTACCCTAATGGTGATTAGACACTGGCAATTTTATTGATAATTCCCTGCCTAGGAATTAACTATATTGGTACAGATACAGATCTTATCGGTGTAAAAGATTTAATCGTACCTGTGGGTGAAGTGGTTGATTTAGAAGGAAGTGTGTTGAATGTTCCAAGGTCTGAAATAATGAACATATGTGATTGTAATATCAATGTATTTTCAGTATGAGAAAAAGTGACATCTGTGTTACCTTTAAGTTCTTCATTTATATTCATCCCAAACTAGATGAACATTTTCTTTACTTGGCTAGTCATTTCATTATAATAAATAGAAACTATTCCAAGGTAATTAATCAAATTTTCAAAGTTCGTTTATGTATCATACATATCTTCAATTCAACAAGCCAACATTGAGGCTGTTGTCCTCCACCAAAATCCCAAAATAAATTGCTGACAAATATTAATTAATTGCACATTTATCTTTTTGAAAAGTATCAAGCAATGAAACTGATTATCAATAATTAGTCTAAGCAGAAAATGTTCACGATTAAACTCAGTCAAGGTTTTGAAGTACCTCGTAGTAAAACTATACTTATTTCATCACTCTCCATCAGTTATAATCAAAGTTATCTTGTTCCAAAGCATCAACCAATGAAATTGCTTAGCTCTGCTTAGCTTTAGCCGGAAATATGCATGATCAAACTCTGTCAAGGCATTCACCTAATAGACACCTACACCAAGTTTGAAAATTCTACATCAAAGTCTAAAACAATCAGATTGATGTCTCTACTTTGCCAAAGCAGAAAATGCTCAGCATCAACCTTTGTTAATGTATTGATGTAATGAAACTATACACGAAGTTTCACCGCTATCACTCAGTTAAAATCACCAGTGGTGGCCAGGCAAGATAACCCACATTTTGCAAGTGATGGATAGAGAACAAGCTAAAAACAAAAGCGATTTTTTGTACGGTCAGGGGTCATAATACCGAAAGTTATGGTCTGAAATGCGCAAATATCGAACGGGACTGAGATCTTTGGGATAGAAAGATATATTTTAAGTTTCATCAAAATCAGATAAAAATTGTGACCTCTAGAGGTTCGACAACATTCTTATTACATACTTTTACACACTTTGTGTACAAAGAGCGGTGATTTTGTAGTGCAGTTACATTTTGATTTTCTCGAAATTCGAATTCAACCTGCATTATGGTGGGATGGTGATATATTTAATCAGTTTTTAAAAACAGGATAAAAATTGTGACAAGCTAAAAAACCCATGATTTTTCGTACACACAGGGGCCATAATCCAGGACGTTACAGGCTTATATGCGTGAATATCGACAGGAACTAAGATCTTTGGGTAATAAACATACATTTCAAGTTTCATAAAAAACGGATAAAAATTGAGACTTCTAGAGGATCCACAACCTTGGTATTACATATTTTTACACTATTTGTGTGCAAGGAGCGGCCATTTTGTCCGGCATTTTCTCGAGATCGAGAGAGAGAAATGGGGTTTTATGTCCACTCGACACAAACTAGATCATTTCGGGACTAACATATGGTTCAATTTTATTTCCATAATTTGCTTGCGCGTAGGGTTCTTTAGCAGTGGGAGGAAACCAGAGGACCCGGAGAAAACCCACGAGGTTGGACAGGCAAATCGAAACCCCGCCAGTTGACTCAATGACAGACTTTATGATACAGCGCGCACATGCTAACCATTCAGCCATCCCCCTCCCCGCAGTTTCGGTCCGATTTTCAAGAAATTCGAACTCAACCGACATTATAGTGTAACAATGATATATTTGAACAGTTTTATAAATCGGATAAAAATTGTGACCGCAGAGGGACCACAAGCTAAAAACGTGACTTTTTGTACAATCAGACGTCATAATTTAGGAAGTTACAATTCGATATGCTTGAAAATTAACAGGAACCACAATCGTTGGGTTATAAACATGCATTTCAAGTTTCATCAAAATCGGTTGAAAATTGTGACCTCCAAAATCTAAAAACATGATTTTTCGTACAATCAGGGGCCATAATCCATGAAGTGATGGTCCAATACATGCCAATATCAAAAGGAACCAAGATCTTTGAGAGATAGACCTACATTTCAACTTTCGTCAAAATCAGATAAAAATTGTGACTTGTACAGTGTCCAAAAAACAAATTGTGGCGGCGGCATAATACGTCAACATGAAGATGTGAGCGCATAAAAAAATGCTCATTATCGAACTTAGTCAAGGTATTGATGTGATGAAACTATACATCAAGTTTCATCACTCTCACAGAACCAAAGTTATCATGGCCCAAAGCATCAACCAATTAAATTACTTATCTCTGCTTACCCTGAGCAGAAAATGCTCATCTTCGAACTCCATCAAGGCATTCACCTAGGGGATGTTCAAATGTCAGTCTGGAACATTTCAAATTGACAGAATTGTAATCGTGTGACGTGGATTCATTCCTTTCACAGTTCTGACAACTGAGGTGGTGTGAGTAGAATGGTGACGTAATTAAGCACAACAAATATGTTTCAGCTGTCAGGGTTGGTTAAGATAATTTCTCATGCAATCGTGCATGCGTTCTAGCCCCTAATTCCCATTTTCACACGATTGTCACTATTTTTGGATAGAACAGAATTCAATTCTGGAACGTTCAATCAAGCATCCCCATAATCAATGCCTACACCAAGTTTGAACATTCTTCCTCAATTAGAAGGAGAGTTATTGTGTACCAAAGTCTTGACCAATCAAATTGCTTATTGCTCTGTTTAACCTGAGCAGAAAATGCTCATTATCGAACTTAGTCAAGGTATGGATGTAAAGAAACTATACACAAAGTTTCATCATTCTCACTTAATTAGTTCTTGTGTCTCAAAGCACCAACCAATCAAATTGCTTATCACGGCTCACCCTAAGCAGAAAATGCTCATCTTCGAACTCCAACACAACATTCACCTAATAACACCTACACCGAGTGTGAACATTTTAGCTCAATTAGAAAGAGAGCTATTGTCTCCCAAAAAGTGTGATGGACAGACAAACGAATGGACGGATGCACAGACGGACATACAGACCAATTTTAATTGTCCTCTGCTTTCTTTAAAAGCGGGAACAATTAATGAAACTCACCTTTCTTTTGACTTGGAGTTTTTGTAGTCTTTGGTAAACTGCCAAAAGTATTAGTAACTGAAATAATAAATAGATGTCTTTTAATTGAAATTGCTTCTTATAATGCCTGTAATATACAAACCAAAGCTTTGTTTTGCTATTTGACCTGAAAACATAATTTGACATCAATATTACCATATACATGTAGTAAGTCTTCAAACATCAGATGAAACAGTAGATGAATTTATATGTCAGAAAAGGTCACAAGTCAACCTATAAGTTATATGTTTATGTCAATGGGACATTAAGTGGCACTAAAGTTCAAACCTATAATAAGTAATCAAGAATTCTTTATGTTTGAAACATTGGAAGGAAATAGCTGCCATGTTTACAAATATTGATAAATACTTGATCTATACAAAACAATATGTGTGGTCATGGTTACTATTGTTTTATCATTATATACTATAACTATAAACATTTCTATTGCCAGTAAAAATAATTATCCAGCATTTAAAAAGGAATTTCAAACAGACAATATACCCAACATGACATGCTTCCAGAGAAAAGATCTTTGATATCTAGACCATATCTCTCTGTGTTTATTAATGAAAATAAAACCTGTATTAGTATGATGAAATTTGATGATTTTGTATTGTAAGACTGTCTAATAAATGCATGTTTAATTTAATGAGTAGAAATTCTGTTATTTACATTCATAAAAAAAGCATACCAATAACACTTCAAGAACCATAATAATACTGTTTTTGTGACCACCACCCACCCCTTCAACTGGCAAAATATAGTACTACATGAAAAAAAAGATATGTGGCATTTGAAATCTTGGTTGTTTCAAAATATTGAATGTAAAATGTGTATGTTTCAAAAATGACTTTTTGGGATAATTTAAACATAATACTTGAAATGCGATAGTCACTGTATATATTATATCAGACAGTTTGTTTTATGAACTCAAATACCAAATATACCATTTCTATATGAAATTCAAGGGGTATAAATTATGTCGCCTTGGGAAACATGCACTGTATGTTAAACCAGAAATTAATGCTCTCCAAAAATTGAAATGCATTAAAATGAAATCACATTAATGGTAGTAATGGCCTGCAACATAACACAGGTACAGAGAAGTTGTCCAATTAAAACAAACTAGCTCATTTTGGGACTAACATATGGTTCAATTTTATTTCAATAATTCGCTTGCATGTAGGTGTCTTTATCAGCGGGAGGAAACCGGAGGGCACGGAGAAAACCACGATGGTTAGACAGACAACTTTATTCCTTGTCTCATACAACCGAGGTATCGAAAACACGCCAGTTGACTCAATAACAGACCTAATGATACAACGTGCACGCGCTAACCATTCAGCGACACACACACCTCCCCCCTTTATACTTCTGAATCTGGGCAGGTTTAGCTATTTGTTCAGTTGTTACCATATATCCAGATGTCTGGGGTTCAGAATTCCATGTAAATATTATTGCCTGATTTAGCTATAAATAGTGGCGGATATTATGAATGAAATTGCATGCTAGAACACCTGAAGTGCCACATTTTTGGAGGAAAATCAGATAGCCAAGACTTCTGTTAGATTAAAATCACAAGTAGAATTTGCCCACTCTGAGGAGAGCTTCTACCCAGTTGATCTGTTCTCTGAAATCCAAGTTTTAACTCTTTTGCAATGATGGTATATGCACAATTGCCTGTATAAATCAGTCAATGGTTAATAATGTGAGAACATACAGACAGTTTGGGGTTTTATGGTTCTAGAGAGAAATGAAGATGGCTTTGGGAAATGTTAACTAAATGAAAATTTCAACAAGACTTGATGTTTACAGTCATATTAAGTAGCTAAAACATATTCAGTACATGTTTATCATTCTAGCTATGTTAATAGATTTTCCATGGGAAATAAGTTTCTTCCTATTCATGCAACAATGCATGTAATAAAGCCATCTGGAAGTATTGATATTATAATTTACAATATGAGTCATGCTAGCCATATAATATGAACACTGTAATTGGATTATTTTTGTTAAATTCAAACATTATTTTAAAATTCAAACTTCAAGCAGCAAATACCAGGCAATACCTCTGCTTTTTGCCTGAACATCCTCCTTCTTCTGGGGAACTATGATCTCCTCCTGAACTTCTGCTACCTGTTGTGGTCTTGCCTGCTCACGAACAGCTCTTTTAGGTTTAATCATTTCTTCGGGTCTAATACTTACAGGTTTAAATTGTTCATGAATAATTTTTTGAGGTTTGACTTTTTCTTCATGATTGAAAAAAGTGGGTTTACTTTCTTCATGAACAACCTGAATGGGTTTCATTTCTTCATGAATTACATTAATGGGTTTTCTTACTTCCTTTGAACCACTTACAATAGTGTCATGAGAATCTGAACTAGTAAGTGTAGAACTATTGGAGGGAGTGCTATCACCATGTGTACCTCTGTACGATTGATACAAGGGTGGTTGTCTAGGTTGTTCCTGATTGGTCCATACTGGTTTTGAATATTGAAAACCTTGATTTTGTCTGATATTGTCACTAGATTCCACTTTTTGTGTAGATTTTAAAGGTTTTATCGTTGGTAATGTAGAATATAAGTTAAAATCAAAATGTCCATCATTTTGGTGTTGGATTGTATTAGTGTCCCGAGCTGTTTTAACGGCAGGCTGTTGTTGTTTTGCTGATCGTTTCACTGGTAAAGTTGCATAAGATCCAGCACTATAAATTTGTTTTGGTGGCTCAGAGAGGCCACTTTGCCATGACGAAAAGCCAGAATCTGGTACCGGTCCAAGATTCAATCCATAAGGATCTGATTCACTTGCACTTCTGTTCCTTTGCGGTTTAGCTAACACAGTAATAGGAACATTCCTTTCAAATGAAGCTTTCCTAGGTACTTTATGACCTAAGTTCTGTGAAGACGTATAATAAGGAGCTGTAGAATGTCCTTGATGATAAGGCTGCATATTATGCTGTTGATTGGACTGTTCCACATTTATTTCTATATCAATAAAGTAAAAATAGATTCAGTAAGATAGCCATATTATTATAAAATTCAGGGAATTGATTTTCAATTTGTGTTACGGTTTCTTGGTTTGTAACAGTAGAAACATTTTTCAGTCATAAGCATTAGTTGAATTAAAAAATTAAACGATAGCATTATGTTAAGACTTAGCGTTAGATTTAAGGTAAAATAGTATGAGTATTAGATAAACAGTTACAGCAGTTATTAGGATAACAAATAAGCTACATGTACTGGTATTATTTTTAATCATGAGTCAATGATCTGCACAAAATGTCAATTAAATGATTTCAAATGAGGATTTTAATGGAAATGGAATGAACAGGATTTGGTAAGTATTGATTTTGGTAAAATGTAGATAGATCAAACATTTCAATACTTATTTCATGCTATCACTTTACTGAAAACCGTCAGGGTTAGAGTCATGGAATCAGAATAAAACGTAGTCAAGGACCAAGCATGCTTTTTCAGGAGAAATCAAACAGGTTCACTTCTAGAGGTTGTGGCAGCAAATCTAGTGGTGAGCATTCATCTAACTACCTTGACTATCATCACTTAAACAGGCATTTTTTTCTTGCTGATGTCTAAAAAGGTACAAGCCTCTGGTACTACCAGCAGGAGAAAGACTAGGTGATGATCTAGCATGTGGTTGTTTCACACCGTAACTTGAAGCAGGTTTAGTAGTATACAGTGACTTATTTCCATACTTAAAGCTGTCAGGATTATTTTGGACCCATAGCCGCTGCATGCTAGACCGATGTCGTCTTTCGCCCCATCGTATGTCTAAGAGACAAATTAGGAAGAGTTTACGATTACATGGGTATTAATATATTAAGTTATTTGAAAGAATAAAGGAGATATTAGCTGATTTAAATAAGTTATTTCTATAAAAAAAAATTGATTACAATACAATATTTTGAATAATTAATTTTAAATACAATGTAGGTTTTATCTTGGTACAGACACAAATGTCTCCTAAAGAAATCAGAAAATAAAACTGCTTTATTGTTTGTATGATCCATTAAATGTTTTGTGATTTTTAATGTACCATCTACACGTCACTTTCAGATGAATGTACCGACAATGTCTGTAGTTGGTATATCTTCTGTTTTATCAAAATATTGTTTCATCTATCATATGTATAAAAGTCTATATTACTAAGACAAATGTTACACCTGTATTAATATTACAAAGTAGCAGTAAGTAATAAGTATTCAAATAGTAATATGGGCAATGGGGGAATTTCCAAGGCATTATTATTCAATGAATTTAATATGATATAATATCCCAATTTAATATTTGTACACATCATTTATTTCTCAATTCACAAAATTTAGAAATAATATTTTCCTAAAAAAATTAAAAGCTTCTCCTGTATATAATAAATGTACATCATTATACTTAAACTTCTTGAAATCTGGATAAGGAAATATTCATTTACTTTGATTCCATGATGAACTATATTATATGTTTCCTGGCATATGAATAGTACACAGGTATGAGTCACTTATATACATAACCTACAATGATTTCTACCATGAGAGCTATTATTTACAGCAGGGTAAATCATACAAGTTACAAAGTTTGCAACATGCATAACTGATCTAGTCAGCTACACCATATCATGCCAGATATTTATAGTACCTAGAGGTCTAGTAGCCCGTTCAATATAGGAACCTGACAATTGTTGATGTGGATAACTTCCTGAAAATCAGATAAAGAATTAAGAGCTGGAAGGGGAACTATCGGGTGTGTTTTTCAATGTCAAGCATTTTAAATCGAATAACCAAAAGAACAGATGCAGAGATTGAAAGAAACGATAAGCAACCATGCTCCAAACTCTTCAAATATTTCATCTATAAACTCTGCTTCTGGTACTATGGGTTGGATTTCGTGGGGGAGAAACCAATATTTACAGTCCACCTCTTATAGTAACCAAGCCAGAAACAGAAAATCATGCTGAAATTCCACAATAAAACTGTATGGCATGTAACTTGATAAATGACTTTCTCAGTCCTTTTTCATTAAATATAAAGTGATCAGTTGACTAAACACTGCCTTTCAGATTTTCTACATGTAGGTGAAGGTTCAACATGCACTAGAAGTTTGTTATAGAGTACCGGTAGTAATATAAATGATTCAAGTCAGATAGAGAAAGATCTGTTAATGGTTTTGGGCATCTGTCAACAATACTGTAAATCTAATTTTATTTGATCCAAGCATCGAGCTGCAACTGTCAATAGATATGGTTTCAAAAATTGCCACAAGCAGAAATGGAAGATCAAGATAAAGGATATTCAATATGCTCTTTTCCAAAAGGCATTTTTTTATACTGAAATTAAGAAAAGCAAGAAGGCTGTTGGAGGAATTTTGCACCCATTTATAAAACTGCATGCTTCAAAAAAGGGCAAGCATATACCTGGACTCAAAGGCTGTCGTGGTAAAACAAATGATCTCTCGGAAGATGTTGGTGACATTGGTAAACTAATTGATTGTTTATATTTTGGCCTTGTTGGTGGAGACTGACTGAATACAGCATCAGCTGTCGAAGGCAAAAAATATTGTAAAGAAGCATGTTTACTGATAAACAAATGTATTGTTTGTTTATTTACAACATGCAAACTACTATTTATTACAATTACATTGCATTATTCTTTAATAGTTTTGGAAACAAACCTAATGTATGGTGATTTAACAGGTGGTAAATCTTCCTAATGAAGATCTATATATGATTTATCTACAGGAAATCATGTACGGATATTGTACCTTCAAAGTTTATAAAGTCTTTCATACTAATGGGATGGGAGCCTGAAGCTGCAGTGTTTGTGGTAGGTAAGGTATTAGTGGCATCTAAAGATAATGGTGCAATATTTTTCTTCCTATTTTTCTCACCTGTAATAGGTAACCAATGGGGAAGATTTGTTAATAAGGAAGGTGGAAGGATTAAGGACTTGTAGAGATATGAGGATTATATTTACTTTTATACAACATAAAGGTGTTATCAAAACAGTCATTTTCTAAGGTCATGATCAGATACCTAATAAACAGTGTTTGGAAAATATACAAACATCAATTTACAACAAATTTAATTATTAATTGTCTGTTAATATGAATGGTGTGCAAGCAGAATATTTGTTAAGTGAGTTACCGCAGGAACAGTGTATAATATACAACAGAGGAAGGGAGAAATACAGAAATAGAAAGAAGGAACGCACCACCATATTGTGACCACCCTGAGGTAGAAGACGAAGGTGTTTGATTATGATATGAATCCATTTTGTTTGATCTTAATGCAGGTCTACGTCCTGCACCTGAAAATAAGTGGTAGAAGCGGTACATGTAATTCCTTTATGATAAAATAATTGTTTTTTTTATCAATTGAAAACAAAGTTCTAATTTGTGACATATATAAACTGTACAAAACCCAAAAATATTTTATCAGCTTATACAGCACTGAATTCCCACAAATCATTTATGGGCATTTGATAGAGGTTTAACACACAATAAGTCATATAATTCACATATATATATCAAAAGTCAAATGTTTTAATGTGAAGACCGTTGTTATTATGCATAAACAGACATTTGTGTAGAATGGGCTGGCGTGTACAAGTAGATAGCAGAATTATTATTTTTGTCTAAGAGAGACAAAGATGGCTGAGTGAAATCAATAGAATCCAATGTTAACATAAAATGACCATTAAATATGTAGTTTACCTGAGTTTACATGTGTGTCTGATGAATGATGTATGTCTCCATTCAACACTCCGTTTGATTTTGGTTCACTCCTGAAAGGTGAAAACAAAACAAAACTCAACATAAGAAAAAAAAAATAATAAACATAATCTAAAACAATAAAAATAAAATAACAAATAATCTAAATAAAATTGTAACCAAAAAAGACGATTGCATGCATAAAGTAACAACAAAATTTAAGTGTGAACTGTTTTTGTTCCAGGTAGTTGTGCTACATTATATATAAACTTACTGCTTCAGTTTGTGAGGTTAAAAAAATAACACTTTTATAATGTAAACTAAATGACAAGTTCTGTGTAATGAATAACATCCTTATGTTAGAGAACACAAATCTAATGCAACTCTGCATGTACCCGACTGCCAGTGTTGGTATGTGTTGGGATATTTACATTCCGATTCTGTTTAATCATCATCATCATCATTATTATTAGCCCAGTACTTAATTAATTTCTAAAACTCAAAAAATGTTTATGTTTCAGAGCTCTACTGTTACTGAAATAGAAATATGATTGTTGTTTCGACATTAGGTAAACATCAGGTAACAGGTTTTGTAATCTAAACATTTGTATGTGTAGCAGGATTGAAAGAGACTGTTCAGTTAACCTTTTTATATTATATAAAAGGTCAAAGTGGCACCTTGGTTTAAGGGCAGTGTCCATTGACCCAAATTCTTTCTTTATATTCTCGACCTGAAGAATTCTTTTTAAAAACACCTTTACTACAATACTTTTGTTCCAGACAATCCCCTACTTAAAGGTGTACATTACATATACTTGCGAGACATTTTGAAGTAATGGAGAAACATTTAGTAATATCTTAAATATACAGAAATCATTGATAAGAGAGAGAAATGGGGTTTAACGTCCCTCGACACAAACTAGGTCTTTACGAGTTTGAGTAAACCAGAGGACCCGGAGAAAACCCACGAGGTTGGAAAGGCGACCCTACTCCTTGTCACGTACAACCAGGAACTCAATGACAGACCTTATGATATAGCGTGCACAACCTAACCAATCAGCCATCCAACCCCACTTTCAATATAAGATAATCACATTACATTAAGTGTCTAATAAATAGCAACCACTAATGACATTCATTTGCTTGAGAAAATTACTTTGATATTGAAGAGCAATTCATAATCGTTTTCCAAGTAGCCAAATAACTTATGATAAATCAAAATACGATCATAAGAAAGTAAGCACCAAACTAATATGCCACTCATTCTGAATGGCATTTATTTGGTACTTTTTGATGGAGAGAGAGAAATGGGGTTTAACGTCCCCGTGTCACAAACTAGGGACTAACATATGGTTCAATTTTATTGCAATAATTCACTTGTGCATAGGGGTTTTTAGCAGTGGGAGGAAATCGGAGGACCCAAAGAACTCCCATGAGGTTTGACAGGCGACCTTACTCCTTGTCACGTTCAAGCTAGGAATCAAAACCACGCCACTTGACTCAATGACAAACCTTGTGATTTCAGGTGCACACGTTAAACCACTAGACCACACAATCCCCCCTAGTTGATGGATGTCATGTAATTAAAAATAAACAGTTTGGTCTGAATATAATATTCTGTTACTCCACAATCACAACTATTCCATGTTTGTTTACTGTAGATAAGGATAAAGATATGTAGATGAAATTCTTACATTTTCTTCATAGTATATTATAGTCTATCTAGTTTACATCAACCAACCATATGTTAGTCATTACAATCTGTTTACATGTTTATTGATCAAACACAAACTTATTGAAACAACTTGTTGACATAAACACATTCTATAATATTAAACTTAGGCGATGTTCAATTAAGGTAACACCAAAATCTATATATTAATCAATACTATGGAAACATTCTTCGGAATCATTAGTCTCTAAAGTAAATCTTGACAGGAATAACAAAATAACAGTAAAATATATATATATTTTTTTTTTTTAAATATACCTTTTAACTTATCTATATTCCATTCCTATGCAGTTGAAATTCAGATTATTCCATTTTCTTTCTTACACTGCCCTTTGAAGCTAAATCTACATTGCACTGACTACTAAACAAATATTTGTTTTATTTACCTTTCATAACAACAACATTTTTTACATTACAAATAATAATATTGCAGGATGATATATACTTACTTAACTGAATTAACTGCAAAAACTTTAAGTTGATACATGATGTAATCCAATGAAATCACTCAGACACAATAAAAAAACAGTTTCCAAGATGTGAATTTCAATTGTAATACTCCAATAAACAAGATTAACTATGAATATTCCATAGAAAAGACTGCATCCAAACTATTCAAAACCACTAAATGTTGAAATATTCCTACATTTTATCTATAAAGGCTTGAAGAAAATAAACTATCTAACTGTAGATTTTGTACTGCTACATGTACAAGGACTATTCAAAATATTGATCACTGGAATTAGTTATAATAATTATAAAGCAAGTGAAGTTCAAGACTGTGCACTCATCTAACACTACGACATGACTATTGATCAGATCTATGTTGATGATGAGTATAGATATGAAAGAGCAGCTTTACCTTTCAAGATAATGAAAGATGTGTTAGGATGTGACCTATCCACCACATGTGGCCAATACTCATGGCAGTAAAATGTGGTACGGCCCAAACTTTACATGATTGGCTTGTATGGAATGAGTAAGATATCTGGAAACCACAAAAGCCTATCTCTCTACCTGACTCCATTATTACAGGTAGTTTGTTACCTGTTTATATTTATTTTCCTTTACTCAGACAGGGGTCAGGTTGATTTGTTGTTTATAAAACCACCTTTATCATTTACTCCATATTTACATGTGCAATTCTAGTAGGTCAGACTTTCTCCCTACATGAAAAGCACTTTGCCAAAATATATTATCGTCATTTCGGATTTGGGGCAAATAAATAATAATAAAACAATATGTAATTTCTAATTTTACATATAAGTATTATTTCACTTATAGATAGCCATTAAAAAAAAATGTGTGAATAACATCTTTTCCTCTTTGGAATTTGGAAACAAACTATTCACATGCAATTCTCTCATATTATTTCCATTAACTTTTACATAATCAACACACTGAATGTTATTGTTTTTCTTTTAGATCAAATGTGATGTTATACTCAATTATTGATAATGTAAATTAATATAGTAACTGAATTCAGATTTTCAAAATACACACTGGTCCAACACTTAAACCAAAGATTTGGAATGGCAGAATGCTTGCAAATGAATAGGAAAGAAGTAATTCTTTTTAATTTTATTTACCTTTCCAAAATGAGATTAAATATCAACATACTGTACAATCAGCAAACAAGGAATGTGATAGGAAAAAGTTACACAACTTCTAACAATGATGATAATCAAGTGGTTGAAAGAATGAAGAAATCGGGCTCCAGTGTTCCAGACAGATAAAGATCACAGACATCACTGGTAAGAATTAATCAATCGTCCACTAAACCTTTGTTATGACACTTAGATTGTCTTTTTATGACCCCAAAATAGCAACATTCAACAAGATTAATTCTACAAATAAGACTGGATGTTGGAGATTTTAAGCTTAGCTGAGACTTCCAGTGATTACACTTATAATCTCTGTTAAATAATAAGGCATTCTTAAAGTAGCTAAGTCTCTAACTCAATATCATCCAAAATCTTCAACATTGAAAACACGATTTATTTGTCAAATTAAATCAACATTCATATTGTGATCTTACCGGAAAAAGATGGGCTTTTGATATCCAATATTTAAGACAAAATAAACATTTTACCATTGGTACACGAATCGTGTACCATAATGCGCTTCAGCCCCAGTTGTATCAAGAGACTCGAGGGACGAGGCTAGACACATTGCACAAATCAAACTGCGTATGTAGACTGGACTAACCAGACACCAGAAATTTGCACTCGCTTGAGACTGCTGGCTTATTTCGCCAAACATAACTGATTTGAAATTGGAGTAAAACGGAAACCATTGAATGTAAATCAGTTTATATACATTCATATTACAGTATTATATGCGTTATGACCCACTTTCGTCAATTTCTAGGTCCCAAATGTTAGCGATTTAGCTCCTTTAAACTAATAACAGAATCAAGTTGCTCCTATTCATACTTCTTTGGAGAATATCTTAGAGGTATGAATTGCCTATTATGTAAATTTACTCCATAAACAATGAAATTAAATGAAAGAGGAGAATCTAATTAAGGAGTTCATTTTATAAAATCACTAAGAAATTTGAGAATAGGATGGTAATTCTTTACCTTCAATTAGCAATATAATGATGATGAGTAGTCTAGTAATATTATATGGTACAGAACCAATAAGTGGGTGGATTGGTAAACATGTTATAAGATTTGGTAAGTTAAAGGTAAGTATGTGTATATCAGCTGTTAATCTAACACAGCTGCTAAATATATTAAATACTTATAACACCAGGAAAAGGTTAAGCAATATTAAAATCAAAGCAATATTTTATCATTTTCTCCTCCAATTTCTTTTTATAAAATGTAACATTCAAAGATATTGGTCACTTAGATATAGGAGATTTTTACTGGGTTAGATCACAAAGTCTAATATGGGCTAGATGATCAGTATGGTCCAATGCTTAATTCTTTACACAGATCAAAGAAGCTGACTGAAAGATCAAAGGTTCTTTCAGTTCCCAGAAGTTAATGTCTTGAACACATGAAACTTCATATCAATGAATCAGTGTGAGGCTTACCATTATTCCATTCTATTACCCGTAATTCAACTTCAATAGCTTTTAATGAGTAATTTGTCTCTTAATTTACTTCATATAGGGTTCAATTTATGTAACAGTGAACCATAAAATTCTAACCATTTTCTATTCATTAATCAATGTACAACAAATCTTTGTTTTGGGACCTTGTTATTACAAAGCCATGTGTATCAATCTAGAGAGGATTTGATGAAAATTTTTATGTAATTGGTGGAAAGTAGCTCTCAATTTTAAAAAACAGACCCAGATCAATGGCCTTTCGTTGTGACTATTTGACCTATAAAATAACTTTCCCCGTTACAAATTCCTATGTCATTCATTAGTAACAGTTGATTACTTGAATCCAGGGGAGGTAACCCAAATTATTTTGAAAAACTGTCGATGTTATAATTAACTAAAGTTTCAGTGGCTTTTACAACTTTTTGCTTTAGGCCCATTAAATGTCAGAACTATTTAAAGATATAGTTTCTTTAAGATTTATGAGCACATTTCTACTAATAATGTTACACAGCAACAAACTAATACATTTATATATACACTAGAGTCAGTTGTCTTTACATACCGATTCTGTAGGTTAAGAATCAATCCATTTATTTCTGACTACGTCAGTTACCTGGCACATTGCACAGGTGAAAAATCTCTCAATAGCACCATTTAATCACTGGTCAAAAATTGTTTTTTATGAAGTTATCATAAAATGTATAAGTTCAACCATTTGGTTTCCAATAGCTAACAAACTTTATATAGGTGTAACTTTAAAATGCAGGCTGAGCCCCACTTTCAAAATGGAGGCTACTCTTGCTTTAAAAAATCTACCCTTTCCTTTCCACAAATCTGTGCTTTGAAAATCTGAAATCTGTGCTTTGAAAAAATGTTTTGTATCCTCATGAATCTGAGAAAATTGTATGACAAAACTGAGCAACAGTGCCATCCACGGCCATCAACAATCAATATAATCATCGATCACCTTGTTGGGCTTGGTATCCAGTCCCGTCTTCATGAACCCAGTCGGAGCAGAACAGTAGGACATTAAAGCTCATTTCATTTGGTATCCAGTCTCATGATTTTGTCTATCTTTCGTTTTTTCTGTTTCAAACATTTTGTGTCTTTTATGCACCACCACTGCCTAAAGCATGGGAATTAACCGATTGCTTTGGCGTACAAGCAAGAACATTGTTAGATGTCGGTGACAGTGAAGGTTGGTCTACTTCAGAATCGATATTGGACAATTATAAATATAATCCTCGATTAAGTATATTCTTGGATTATAGAAACGTAAGCGTGATCATAATTCTGGAAGTTTTTATTGTACCTTTGTCCATTTGTCTTGATCATGACCAATTTAGTCACGTTTTAAGAAGATCCTCCTGACATCATAGAGCTGAAGGAACTGGTGGGAGGAAATATTTTTGAACCTATCAAGTTCTGCTCAAAGTGCCTGGAAAACGAGCTTTGTCATTAAAACCTTAAAATAGGCCCTGACCAGCAAAGGGATGTTTCGATCATTAAATTGTCAGTACCTTTGACTGACTTATAACTTGCACCCATACCTATAGCATAGATGTTGATTAGTTACTATCAAATTACTACAGCAGTTGTCTGGAGAATCCAGGTGTTAAACTAAAGACTATTATACATGTATATATGTACCTATCAAATACTGATGCTTCTTCTTGTTCTTAATAGCTCTTAACAATCGATCATTTACCAAAATAATTCACTACATGAAACAGTACTTTCCATTGATGATAACACCTGACATTAATGATGGGTGCTAAAATTGTAATTTATGAAATCTGACATTTCTTAAGACATAACATTTATTGTGGAGAAAGTTGTGAAACTCAATCTAAAACCAGATTTTTTCTGATAAAAACTATTTCTTAATGATCTGCTAATTAGTAAATTTAAATGAAATCATTTCATTTATCAGTTCTGTAGATTTATTAACAATTCAATATCTTTTAAAAGTCAAGATAAAGTAAATAAATAAATTTAAATTTTGACTGTATTTGGGAGGATTGTATGGACAGGTGCTCCCCACCACCACTTAAGTGTGTCAAGTTACTATAACTAGTCTCTCAGCTTTTATTGTAGATAGTTATAGTTACATGTATATGTTGTTACCAGAATACAGAACAAGTGAGTTGTTCAGGTAAAATTAATCTTACATCCTCCATCATCTGAGGTTGAACCTATAGGCTTGTCCATAATCCCTGGATGAAAATGTACACTACTTTTCATAGGTAAACCCATGAGCCTCATCGGTACCAGGTTAAAACAAATTTGAATGCCCAGAAACAAAGTACATATACACACCTGATCAATAATTTGTGACCCAGAAACAACGATAATTATGAACAAAGAAAGAAAGTAGAAATAATAGTCTTGACCGATTAACCACAAGTAGGTCTAGATGTAGCGATACACCATTTGCTGAGCTTCATTTACCTTCAGGTTTAATTTATCAACAGCAGGCACTACCCAGAACACCTGATAATAATTACAATGTCATGCTTAAACTAATTTTACTTTTTGCTCATGACAACACCACATACCAACTTATCACGCTCAGCTTGAAAACCAGGAAAAAAAGGTTTTCTTTTTGGCATGGACTGTTGCCAGGGCAGGCTGATAATAATCTAAATTGTCTGGCTTCAAGAATGGAAGCCAATGGGTCAAAGAGACTAGGTGAATAACGCTGTAATAATGTTAGAGGATAGTATCAATAGTAATTAATTTTTATCATTTTTATGGTCACTTTTACACTGAAATTAATGGGACATTATGCAAACATTAACATAGGATAAAGAGAGCGGAATTGAATCGCCAACTAGAACAATAGATAGTTTATAGTTAAACAAAAGCATTTTTTCTAGTAAAAGACTGAAACATTGTGTGTGTTGAGTAATTGATAATTTGTTATGTCATAGGCATACAAGCCATGGGGGCTGGGGAGGGCAGCAACTTTTGGGAAATCTGACTTTTCGGGCAGACAGGTAAAGTGGGGGAAAAAAAATTATGATACAATCCAGTTGACAAAATAAAGTGCCTGAAGTCTAATAAAACACTAATTTTACTTTTCTGTTTATTGAATACCATGAATTTGTACTGAATTGACTATGGATTAAAAAATATTTTCTGCAGCCACTCTGCTTGGCAAAATATCATCTACATGTAGTCCCCGAAATCTAATAAAACACTAATTTTACTTTTCTTCTAATTGAATACCACAAATTTGTACTGAATTGACTATGGATTATAACATTTTGTCTGCATTGGACAACTTTGAAGTTGCTTGATAGCAGAAAAATGCATCTGCGGCGATCAAATTTTCTCTGGGAGGGTGAGTTCCCCATATCCCGCTGTGGACTACACAGTTGATTGGTTGTTGGAATTCAGGTCAGCCACCTAAGTTAGGCTATATAGGACCACATTGAATAGTGGGCTGGAATAGCAGTAAAACACATTTGCGGTTGTCAAGTTTACCAAACTCTCTTGGGGAGGCCCCTACATGGTAAGCTCCGAAATTTCTGCGCTCGCTGATAATCAGTGTGCCATCATCTGTAAGCGTGATGTTTTTTTTTTAGCATTTAGGTCTGCACCCCCACCCCTCCAACATCGATCAATGTAATTCAAATTGTTCTCAAATCTTGATTTTCACATGTTTTTTTTTCTTAAACCTTCATTTTTTAATTTGTTCATGGGGTGTGTACATGTAAATGTGTGTACTGTCTTAGAACCCTTCGAGTTTGTATTATAATATTGTCTTTGTACTCCCATGTCTTAAGTTGCAACTTGCTATTTCCTTCGGATTACATGTACAGAACGCTGATACTTCTGGTAATTTGATTCTGGTGAAACATAGAAACTCAATCTCAATACAAATTTAAAGGACACCTAAATCAAAACATTCAAAAATTTAATTCCTGCCCAGTGGCGTGATTATTTCAATCTAATTAAAATCAAATTACAGTTTTATTTATTTATTTTTTATGCTTTTTAAATATTTACATTCTAATCTGACATACTCTCTATTATAATAGTTTGTTCTGCCAGTGACATTTCAAGATAGACCCCCCCCCTCCCCTCATATATAACCAGCTTTTTATTATTAAAGGAGCTAAGTCGCTAATATTTGGGACCTAGAAATTGACACAAATGGGTCGCAACGCATACAATAATGTAATATGAATGTATATAAATTGATTTACATTCAATCGTTTCTTTTTTACTGTAATTTTATAATCAGTTAGGTTCGGCGACATACGCCAGTATTCTCAATCAAATTTTAATCTCTAGCTTCTGGTTATTCCAGTCTACGCCGATATTTATTGGGCATGCTCTCCAGATAAGAATATAGCGTCACCGTTTGACATGACTTGTGGAGTCCCTTATTACAAATAGCGCTGAAACGCATTATGGTACACGATTCGTGTACCAATTGTAAAATGTTTATTTTGTCTTAAATATTGGATATCAGAAGACCATCTTTTCCCGGTAAGATCACAACATCAATGTTGATTTAAACCGACAAATAAATCGTGTTTTCAATGTCAAAGATGTTGGATGATATTGAGTAAGAGACTTAGCTACTTTAACTGTCATTAACATTCCTTGTCAACTGAACCGTAAATTACTTATAAGTCAACTATAATGTATGTACCTACTTCAAACAATAATTATATCAATTATTAATTAATATAAGAAAAGTTAACTCAACATGTCAGCTGACATTTTTTTACCTACAAATATACTATAAGTCCTTACTCGAAAGACACTTCACTCTTGCACAGTGCTATTGATAAATTAAACCAGAAGGTAAATGAAGCAAGTTGCACCCCAGAAAACAATATTTCAACTAACACAAATCTTTCCATGGTAATAAATTAACCCAGTACTATATCTGTGTTGAATGTTACATTAGTAGTTTTTCAGGATAAGTAAATTCATTCAGAGAGGAAATTAGTAGAATCATAATAAAGAATGAAGTGTTTCACATTTCATTTCTAGACATGCCATAAACCATCTATAGTCTTTGGGGGGGGGGGGAATTTCTCTATTAAACCTGTCACTGTTACTAATAAATGTCATTTTATTTTGTGCTGAAACTGAATCCATGCCAACTTTTAATTATATTTTCTATATGTATGCTAAGACAGTATTTTGTAAATAATATATGAGCATTGGTATATACCATGGGCATAAAACTTCATTCAGACATTGAATGATAAAATTAATTTTTAATGGGTTACTTTTTTAAAGCTACCCTTTGAAGTCTTATCTATTTATAAAATCAATGATAAAGTTATTTTTTCATATCATACCAACCAGGTGTGATTACATGGTCCAGAATACACGTATGTGGTAAACCAGTACTGAGATATTTCTCATGGCTATAGCTTGATTTGTCCCGAAATGACCTAGTTTGTGTTGAGTGGAGTCTCTCTCTCTCTTTCTCTCTCTCAATGATGATGATGATGATGATGTAAATACCCGAATTCCATTACTCATTTACTGAATTCTCTTGAAATTACTAACCCAAATAAATTGACATGCCTAAATTAAAGGATTGAATTGTGAAGGAAGTAACACTTCAGTACTTCTTAAGCAGCTGTATTAAAATTATTTGCAATTACATATTTTGTGATTTCAAAAACTTTGATTAGATAGAATGTTTATTATCATATATAATCATCTGTCCGTCCTTCATAATTGCTTGTGGATGCTTTAGAGGCTAAAGCAATAATGTTCATGAGACAAAGAAGCCAGTCCATTTTCAATGATTTCCAATAATTACTTTCAGATTTATGATCCTTGATTTTGTGGACCCATGAAATTTATACCATGTTGCTGATTCTGATATATGAAATTACAATGCCAGAGTTAGTGCCCTTGATCAAACTGAAAAAAAAAATGTGGATGCTCTAGATGCTAAAGTTATCATTTGACAGCTTTTACATTTATACACACTATTTATGTTTGTGGGATCAAGAAGTCTATCCATTTCCAATGATTTCAATTGTCAGATGATGATTATTCCTCTTAATAACTTTGACAAATCTTGTTTACCCCCTAAAGGCTAAGGTTATCATTTGATTGGTTTGAAATTTATATACATGTACAGTGTTATGATTATGAACAATTTCTGACAACTTGAACTGATTATTCGTACATGTTTCTACAATAAAGGTTAGCACTAGGAAAACTATTGATCACTTTTTAGTGTCTTGTACTAGCATTTGTGAAGAGCTCGAACAACTTTGGACATGGGTTTTGTTGTCTCGCAACCTATCTTTTCATATTTACTTCTGCTGTCGAATTCAAAAACATAATGTGTTTTGAAAGGCAGAGCAGTCAACGTTAGTTGCATATTCAATAACGCATATCTTTCTAACTTTAAAATATATCCCCCACAAAATATGAACAAGAAATCACAAACACAGATGAGATTGACAACAATTTGCATCCTGTGGCCATCCACTGACACTTTTAGCTTTAGTGTCTATGTAAAAACAAGTTATACAAAACAATGGATACATGCAAATGTATACTCTTAAATAAATCACAATAACGTTGATTTTCTATTTTTTAATGTTGCAAAAAGGTGTGCCAATTCTTTTAAATGGTAACTCATACCACATGCAGCTGGTTATCTTGGTGTTATTTTAAGATAGAGAACAGCAGTCCATCTTAATCCTGTAACTCATGCCTGAACTATCTCATTAGTGATAATGACTGTCTATTTAAAGAACTTTACTGAGGAAGAGCAATAAAGAGAATAGTGTTCAACACAGAAACTGTATCAGAATTTTCTGAGAAAATCATTGCTATTATCAAGTTATTTGTCTGATAAAGTGAGCATCAAATTCTAGAGGATACAAATGTAAGACGCATTAAATGAGAATCAAATAGCATTCGCTCTACAGATTAAGAGCTCTCTAATATTTAATCAATAAATTAACTTTCTATTCTACAGCGGCTAGGAAAATTCACCAGTATCATAATTTGACCCAGTCATACCCAATAAATCAACAAAAATAATAAAACACAAAAAATTTGCTTGCCTCGTTAATCTCCTTTAATTTAAGTTACTTTAAAATTGATATGATTTCTAAAATCTAGTATCCGATTGCATCTTGTGTAAAGGGAAATTAGGAAATAATTGCTTGAAATAAGTACAAGTATCATTCAATGTGTCATACTACTTCAAAATTTTATGTGCAACACTGTACATTAAATTTGACAAATCTATATGATGATATTAAAAGATCAGAAAATTACTTATATACATGTTTTAGAGAGACATTTCTGGCCTGTAAATTTTGAACTTACTTAAACTCTACCTGAACTATGAATTTTGTTGGTAATAAAAAATAAATTAAAACCTCCAAAAACTGATAATTATATCAATGAAGTATACTGTTACAAAGATGTCAACATTTAGGAAATATAAAATAAATACAACATACCTTCTTAGTTGAAGAAGAAGTTCATCAGATGCGTTTTTGATTATTAGCTGTGTGTCCCCAATATTAATGTTTTCTGTCCTATGACCATTTACAGCCTCAACATAATCACCAACTTTTACTCCCTCATTATACGCCTTACTGTTTGGATTTATCTGTAACAAATAAAAACAGTATAATAAGAATAAGACATAAATTGTTTTTATAAATTTCAGTTATCTTGGGGTGGAGTAAAAGTTTGTCAACACTGATCAATTTTTTTTGTTAGCACATGTAGTTAATACACAATGGAATAAAACAGCTTGAAATCAAAACTTTCTTTTTTATTCTGGCATTCAACTCAACTGTTTACATAATAAATGGTTTTCAGGATTAAATTTCTCATACATGTGGAGCTATTTCAAAAAATTTAACCTTCATTTTTATCGAAATCCCAGCAGATGCTTACAGTTCCAAGAAGCACGAAAAAATGATGCACTGGGCATAATGAACAGTGTACATTATGAATCATTAATACTGGTATATAGGTGAAAGAAAGGAGTGCTGTACATAGAACGAAGTATCTATCTATAGAAACATGATGTTACTGTCTGATCTCATCAAATAACTCTTCTTCATCACTTCATCTCTTATCCTGTTAAACTCATTATAAGTCAATCTCCACTACAAACTTTACTTCAGATAAATGCAGATCATACAAACATTATATTCTAGGAATAGATTGGTGTTACTGGATAGCCCATAACACATAATTTCTGTTGATTAAGCAATATTATTTCTACTCTAACAATTGGAGTCAATCTCCTCATAAAACAACAAGTGGTTTTTCTAAATATGTACTGGTACATATTTGTTCAAGTTTATCATTTTATGTTTCAATTTTAAAACTTAAAGTTACAATATTTCTACAAAAAGACAATACAATAATACATGTAGCATCAGTATCTTTCATTATCTGTGGTTCATGTATCTCTCCAAGGAGTCCATTAACACTTAAGATATCTTGATGGTTCCCTGTGGTCCATCAATCACGATAACATGGACATTGTCCATTACAACTGATGATAACTGATAACATTAACTTGTATTTTGTTTTATATTTACTTCACTTCATGTCCCTTAAGTTTACTGCATTTATTTTGTAAAAGTTACAACATTTGTCACCTACTCATATTTCTGGCACACAAGGGTGTCAGTAGTTGTGTTTGAACCTGATTTAAAGAATAATTTATAAAATCACAAAACATTGGTCTAGCATCTCTGTGTTGATAAAGAAATACTATCATATCTTAATGACACTTAAAGGGTACATTAGAGACTTTGTCCCAGACCCTTGACCAGTGGCTAGAAAACACAATTTACAAGTAATCTTATTAGTTGATAACCAGTCAATCATCATATCAGTTACTAGTACATGTATTTACATTGTTTACCAGACAGATATCTATGAAGAGCAAAATAAATAGTCCAGACCAAACATTCTGGTTTTAAAGAACCTTTCTGCCTTGGTGGTCAATTCCTACTTAGTTCATCCAGTCCTAGTTTAAAAGTTTTAGTGTTCAGGTAAAAACAAGTTTTATCAGCATGTGTGCAAGAACTGACCATGGATCTGGAATTCTAAGACTATCTAAGATTGTCATAAAATGCTAAAATTGTCATAAAATATGCAAATTACTGCAGATGTCAAAGTAAATTAGTTTTTAGTTTTGCTCCAGAAACAGCTTAACTCCTAAAAAAGGCCAAGTTCAAATAGTTTGTTGGGAAAAAGATAAATAGACAGATGGAAAGACAAATCAACAACCATATACCCACCCCACTGGGGGTATAATGATAAAATTACAATATTTTATTCTTCAAAGTTTGTTTATTCCTACATCTAATACCATCTGGTCCACAAGAAACAGATTCCTGAAGAACTGATTCACCAAAGAAAAATCATCACAAAATGACTAAACAAACTATAGTAATTCACATACATGTAATCTGACAATGACATACATAAAGTTTAATTACTGTATATTTCTTTTAAGCAAAATGTTTCAGACTGTGTAAGATACTTTTTATCTATGATATACAATAATATCATGTATGAAATACAAAAACTAAAGTAACCAACTATAAGAATCCCAAGATCACAATTAAATCTAACGGTATGGGGGTGAGGTGTGTATAGCAAGGGCGATGACTAAATACACCCCAACATGAAATGAGGTTGTCTAAAAAGTGCGTTATTGAAAAATTACACATGGAATTTCATAGAAAAGAGAATTATTATAAACAAGTGTCCCCCCGCCTAATTGAAAAATCGATTAGATGACACATGTTTTTAATTGCTTTTTTTTTCTTTTTTATAAAGCAACAATCATATTGCTTATCAGTGTTTAGATGGATGCAGAATTGAACATAGTCAGGGTATTGATGTAATGAAATTATAGGAAATGCGCATTATCGAACTTAGTTATGGTAATTGGTATTGATGTAATTATATACACCAAGTTTCCCCATTTTCACTCAATTAGAAAATCAAAGTTGTCGAGCTCCAGAGTCTTGACTAATAAAATTGCTCATCATCTAACTTAGTCAAGGTAATCGAACTTAAGCAACTAGGTATTGATGTAATGATATACGTCAAGCTTCACCATTGCTTATCTCTGCTGCTTAGCCTAAGCAGAAAACGCTCATCATCGAACTCAGTCATGGCATTCACATAATAAACACCTACATCAAGTTTGAAAATTCTACCTCAATTAGAAGCAGAGATATTATTTCTCCAAAAGTGTGATGGACAGATACACAGACAGACAGACGAATGGAAGGAACCATTTTCTTTAAAGGTCGGGAGGAGGACAAAATTTATTGTTTTAATAAAAGACAATTAACAAAAAATACATATGTGTTTGCCTTTTCAAGCAGTGATTTACCACCAAGGTTCTAGTAAATGTTTATTATTATTAACAGTGTTTTCAAGCCAATATCAGTATCTTCACTATTTGAGCATTACAATAAATACTAGATATTATTAGATAAGTAACCTAGTAGCTGTACCAGTGATTGTAAATAAATAACAAATGATAAGCAATGATATCTATGTACATACATGTATATCTTCGCTAGTAAACAATTATGGCATATCCATGATAATATAATAATATACAAAGTTTTCTGCAGGAGGTCTAAATTTTTATATTGTATTAAACCAATTTAATTTATCCTGCATAAAAAAAAACCACATTAATATACTGGTACAAGCCATGGTGGAAGACCAGTTAAATATTCTTAAAAATAAAAATAGTTGATGTCTATAGTTATAATAATGAGCATGTACTTCAGATACTGGTATATGAACCAATATTTTGGGCAATGGTATAAAAAAATTCTTTTATTAAACTGTCAGCTGCTGTCTAATAGGAGTACCAACCAATGCCTCTAAATCAACCCCAATAAACCTAATTCAGAACTCTGACTAAAACAGACATTTATCATCTCATCTGCGTTCTAGAAATACAGAAATAAGTTGTTTCACGATGAATAAGTGTACCAGTAAGAGTATAGATTTTCTAGTTCTAAGATAAATATAACTTTTAATCTGTCACTTTGTGAGAATACACTTTAGCAGCTAAAAACGGAAATATTATAATAAGACCCTAACTTTCCAGACTGAATAGCCAATATAGACTTTTAGATCATACACAATAAAAGAAAATCTACAAAATTCACATTGGTCTAAAGTCATTCTATTTATTTCAAGGTGTCAGCTTTTTGTTCTTATACTGGCTAGGAACCGACTGAAGGATAACTCATTTCTATCCATGACCAAAGAACACAGTCTAAAGAACACAGGTGATTGGTGAAAGAATTAGCTGGGGAGAGGGAAACAATATGCACAAATCTTTATTATCTGTTCAAGATACAAATTAATAATGTCTACTCATATTAGGGTTAGGTTATACTTTTATAGGTACCAAATATCTCTCCTTGTGTCACTGTTGGCTCTCTCTGATAATTTTGAAAATTGAATCCTGTGGAGTCAACAATGTTGACTCAACATCCTCAGCCAAATTTAAGATGGTGTCTAACTTCTGATATAAGTTAAATTCCTGTATCATCACTACATGTAAATTCGTTTGAAGTAAATTGCATGACAGAACACACATCTTACTAAATTTTAAACAAGAGTCTCAAGAATCAAACATAAATACATGGAAAATTTATGCAAATAAGGTCATTTTACTTGTTTATGTTTACACCACAAGTTCAATTTGTCAATCAAATTTCTTCACTAATAGGACAACTGTTGAGTTAAAAAGAGAGGTTTTTGGCATCAGATAACAGGAAGTGCCTTATACTTGGTATAAGCTATCTGCTATGTCTTATATCAAACAGGAAACCAACCACTGACTCAAAGATACCATTTATATGAGTAGGTGGAAATACCTCTACAGAGACCACCAGACCTACTTACTTTTTATATAGTACACAAAATAAAATATATTTTTACCCTTTGCCATTTCAGTTTTATCAATATGATAAATCTTATAGGAAGAAGGGTAATTCAAGACAAATTTATGTCAGTCTGTTTTGTTTTATCAGAGAATAAGACACCCAAAATACATTTAGTAGGCTGGCACATTTTTCTTTTCACTGATATTTACGTTTGACGCTAGTGTACATTGAAAATAAGCATACTCTGTCGATTCAAAACATGCAGCTATGAAGCAAAAAGGGGCAGCCGATCTGGAATACAGATTAACTGAACACAAATTTTTTTATGGGAAAAAAAGGGGATAAATTTGTGGGATAAAGGTGATTTTCACAAAAAATGTGCTGTTTTACCTGTTGAGCCATTTTGTTCAAATTGAACAAATAACAAGACCAAAAACTAAAAAATTATGTTTATCGGTTGCCATAGCAATCAAAATACCAGGTTCACAACCAGATTCATAGGGCTGACATACCATACAAGTTTGGTCAAGATTGATGCAGCCGCGTCAGAATCATGTCCCTGACAAAGAAACAAACAAACAAATCCACAGAATAACATCTCGACAATAAGGATCGAACTTGAACCAACATACTTAATTACCATGAGCTTCTGAGATCATTTAATAGCAATAACATTATCTATTCACACATATTTCTGTTTCACATAACTACTAAGTTGCATGCCCTGCCCTCAAAGCACACTAAGTGTTCACTGCCCTATAGATTTTGTATAAAAAGGAAAATAATAAGGTAAAGGAAGATTACATACAGAACTCTATTCAATAAATCTATTGGATGTAATCTAAAGCAGTAGTGTGAGAAAATTACTGAACCTTGAAATTCTCATGAAAACAAATAAAGAGATATTATTTTCACTACTCATATTTCAGTTATTATTACACCCATCATACGGCTGGCTTGGCGAAAATAACCACAATCTTGAGATACAGACTAGATCAATGTTTCTGAGCGTCATTTGAGTGATATAGGAATCCCTTGCAGACTATAGTTGAATCTCTAATAGGAATATCAGTCCAACAATGGTTCCATTCCATTCAATATTTCCGAAAATAAGGAAAATCATGCACAGTTACTTTTAAAGATTGTGTGATTTTAGTATTGTTATGATTTTAAGAAATATTAGTTAAATTCAAATGAGATTTGTTTAAAATACTATTTTAAAACATGTGAGTGTGATAGTTTTAGCTAGACCCACCTTAAAGTCTTTCATGGATACAGTTAATCTGCTATTCCAAATAATTCAAGAAAACTAATAGTACTACCAGAGATGTTAACATCTGTAGCATTCACTGACCATCTGAAGGGCATGTGGTTAGTATTACACTTAACAACTTCAAAATCTATCTCTTCTTATCTGTGTCTTGTACTATAAAGTTCATCATTCTTGACTTTAATCAAAGCTATTAAGATGAACCTATAGGATTGTAGAACCAAAACTTCTCATTAATCAGATTGCTGCCCAAATAGTTAGAATTCCCCCCAATATTATTTCAACATCTGATTTTAGACTGCCAATTAAATTGGGATGGCTTAAGAGTTTTAATATTTTAGCAGCAACTAACTAGACTATATAGTTTGAAGTATTTACTCTTTCAGAAATTTACTTTAAATATGGAGGTTTACGTACATGTATACTAACATTATACCTTATTTGGAGTTTTGTTTTCTCATTATCCCTTTAAATCAATTGATATTTTCTTTATTTATAGTGGTTGATTCTCAATTGTTCATTATCTTGAATGACTAATACACTAAAGAAAATTTTCTTTCAGGAGCACATTCATTAGATTTTCAATTGAATTGCTAAATAACATCTCTTATTATCAACTGATATTACTAACAGGAATAATTGCTTTTATTGATAATGTTAAAGATCCAATTATTATTCCATCTATTATTTCATCTTCTCAGCAGGATTCAAGTTCATGTTCAGACAATATAAGACCATCTGACTGCACATAAACAGATGAACAGTGCCAATGGATTATCCCAAACATTCCCACAATTGACCAGCTCCAGGGATATCTGATTACAATTAAAGACATCCTTCAAGCAGGAGAAAAAAATCAATTACAATAGTTCATCAACCAACAATTCAAATCAGGAAATTTGTCGATTACAAGTATGTTCACCAAGAACACAAATTTTCTTTCAATTTTCTCTAATGCCGATTGAGTTTGATATTTATTTATGACTTTTCATCAAGGCTTATAGATTATTTGGTTGTGTTTCTTATATCTGAAGGGACAAAACAAGAAAAAGAAAATCAAATAGTTTTCAAATAGTCAAAAGTATGCTATATGTAATTTACTTTAAAAGCTGCATTTACAATCTAATTCAGCAATTCCAATTCCAAACACAAAAAACTGTACAAAGAAAGGGATGACTTGTATGGAGCATTTTCAGATTTTTGTTTTTGTTTTATGAACATGACCTACAAAGATTGAACTTTGCATTGACATATGTAAACTTCAAAAGTCATACATTAAGTTACAATGTACAATAAATGTTTTGATAGAAATCAACAGACTTAAAGCAAAAGATTTCTGGTCAGAGTCCAATGTAATGATTGTAGAAATATTATGACCGATAGGTTTACTGTACTACAGGAATTTTGGTAAAAACCTTTTCCTAGTAGTTAATGGTCTAATTAACCTAACAGATTATATACTAAAGATAAAGGTATGTAGCAGACATAGACAATCTATAAATATACAATGGAACCGTTCTTGGCACATGTATGAAAGTTGAAGAAGTAGGTAGAAGAGCTTAAAATAGATAGTCAGACAAAAACGTAATTCAAACCCTAAATAATATACAGGTACTGACCAATATTTTACAATGTCTGTTACTGTGTTAACAGAGTACTTATTTTAAACAACAAGTCAGATGAAAAGTCAGTGTTTAAAAGACATCAAATATTTGAACTGTCTATATTTCTGTAAACATGTAACTGAATTTTATCATATCATATAGCATTCCTCTTGTATTATTTCGTGCCATATGTCTTCTGCATTTGTGTATGCAATTGCAAGCAAGTAATTATATTATGACATAAGCATAAAGAAGAACTTTAAAAAGGCTGGAATGTATCATTGATATTTTGAAGTTATTTTTAGATAATTTGGTATTCACAGTTTTCAAACATACTTTTGGATCTGCTGAAAGCACTTTTATACATGTAACAAGCCAAATTCATTCTTAATTTTTTCTACAGCCCAGCATATATTGCATTATACACCTATTATTATAATTGATCATGAACACAGCATTATACCCATTCATAAAAACAGAGAAGAATTTAAACTTCTATACTAAATGAATGTTGTCAGACAACTCAGTATAATTAACTGTACTAGAAACTCAGGGTTATGTAAAGTTTAAACTATACACTAAGCATTAAATATAATCTAAATAGTTTGAAAATTTAGATTGACTCTATAACAATATTATCTTAGTGAATGGATTCAGTAAGATCACTCACTTACAACCACCATATGGTATGTGCCAGTGTACACGACTTTTAGTCATCAATATTCTCTCATAAGCCCCGTTTACACTTGGCCGCGATAAGCGTGCTGTTCTCGGCAGGGTACCAGGCTGCGATAAATTCCAAGAAATTGACCCGTTTACATTTCTCTAAAATAACCGGTCTCCGAACCGTGTCAGGCACGCCAAATGAGGAGCTCTTCATAGAAAAGTTTATTTCAGTCTCTATGCACATTACACAGATGAAAATAATTATGGCAGTTGATTTAGTTTGGGCAGCCATTTTGGCAGAAGTTATGACAGAACTGTCATGGTCCATTTGGCGCATGCACAGTAATCCGTACTGAGGACCGTTCTCAGACGGGATAGCATTTACACTACGAAAATTTAACGGAGCGGTGGCTGGCAGAAAGCCCATAAGGTAAATTGTTGTTAGCACAGATTTGACAGCCAGATAAAACAAGCCGTTGCCAAGCAAAATACGCCCACTTTTTGCAAGAGATGGACAGAGAACATAGAGAAATCAGTAGGGCTCACCCTCTCATTGTCCCAGTGCTTCATATCAAATTTGAAAAAAAATGTTAAAATTCATTCAAAATCTTTGGATCCTAGCATATTTGTTAAGTTTCATCTGAATGGGACAAAAATTGTTGCCTCTGGATGGTTTACAAACATATTATATATATTTCAAAGTTTCATCAAAATCAGATAAAAACATGATTTTTCGTACAATCAGGGGCATTATTCCATGAAATTACAGTCTGACCTATGCCAATATTGAAAGGAGCAGAGATCTTTGTGATATAAACATACACGATATGTTAAGTTTCATAAAATTCAGATAAAAATTGTGATCTGTTAAAGAGTGTCCAAAAACATGCGAACGGACGCACAGAAAGGGATGATGAAATAATACGACCACATACAAATGTAGGCGTATAATAGAAATCTGAAGTTCTTAACTAAATACATTGCTACACTGTATGTATTGTAATTGCAATGGTACTTGCTTCATATTAGGCATGAGGGATATTTGTGTACATTGATTACTAAAACATTACAGGTAACATTGGTTGGCATAGAGTAAAATTTTTTTTAAATGTAATTTGTCATAATATTCAGGTACCTAAAAATAAGTGTTTTGTTCCCATTGGTGACTATTTTTAAAACCAGACAAGTTTTTTTTTTAATGAACAGATCTACAATTCACATGACAAGATGAAAATCATAAAACAATGTAAATTTTCCTCAAGGTAGATATGAAAGTAGTTGACCTCATAATTATTCAGTTCATTGTTTCCTCTTCTGTTAAAAGTGTATCAATTATTTCGATTGCCACCTTTATTTGAAGTAGGACCACCATGAAACTATCATATAACTACTACATAATATACTTATCTTTTTTAAAACACCCCCCAAAAAATCAATGGTAAAAACTAAAATTAGCAACTTTTAACATATTTGTTCAATCTAATTTTAGATTCAAGTTGTTAGTAAATAAAAATATTACGCCCAAAGCAATTTACCAAATTACTAAAACATATTGATCCAGGTTTTTTATTGTGCAGTAAAAACTGTATTTTATTACACACCAAGCACAAATTAAGTAGCAAGTTCAACCTACTGCATGTTTAACAAGGATGTGATAATAGCTATTATAGATGCAATCAGGCATTTTATTGATTGCATTGTTTTGCGGTATCTTTTACAACAAAAAATTCTTTAAAGACAGTCATGCATTATAAAGCTATCTTGAAGATGAGATGTCATGGAATAATTTAAACTCTTAAATAAATTCTGTCAACATCTAGTTCTTCTTAAATAATTTAATCCATGTTTATTTTAGAAAATTGTGTGTTTGTATTTAACAAACATTCTCCACACTTTTATTATAAAGCTATGATTATATGACAAACACGTAAACAAACTGACGGGAAGTAAAATAATAGAAATTAAAATACAATTAATTCAATCTCAAACCCAGATGCCATCCATTTTCTTCTCTTCTTTGTACTAATAATATAATGGATTTTATTTGTGACAGAATTAACACAAAGCTGAACTGGCCTCCAGTCCAGGGGCAATATAGATTATCTCATTATAATATATCAATTTGATCAGCTATTTTTTATTTAAAAAAAACCAACCCAATAGACTGCAGTATCAGTTATCAGTTTTATGGCAGATGAACAGAACTTGTCTTTAAAACATTTTTCCAAACATCAAAAAATTTGAGAACTGTAGTGAATCCTTGGCTGAATTTAAATAGTAGCTGGCAGGAGTAGGTTTGATTGACAGACAACCAATTACAATCTGAAAATTAATTATGCTTTGTTTTGCAGGATTCACTGGCAATTCCCTAACTATAGGTGATGTCAAGAACCTTTTCCACTTTACAGCCTGTACCCCGACCCCCCCCCCCCCCCAAGAAGTGTTACTACTGACAAGATTCAATAAACATACCCCAAACAAAAAACCTTATAAAAGCATTTTTACTGTTGAGCTAACTAATACCTTATACATGACATGACAATAATATTGGTTGTACATGCTGCTTCTTGGATACCATCAAGTGTTAGAAAGTTTGTGGTTGTATTATATCAACATTATCAAATCAACAATATTTTTTATTGAGGCTAGCCAGTCTCATATTGTAAAGTTTTTTTTACTGGTTTTATTAAAGATATACATGTAATATTTTCTTGTTTACTAGCAATTATGTTTGGTTTTAAAAATACAGTTTGTAAGAAGGATTATATACGAAGAGAGACAGGTCAAAATCTGTCATTTTACTATTATTAGAAAGCAACCAATCTCTTTTGTACAATGTGCATCTTCACTTAGGATGGATCTTACAACACACAATGCTTTTGACCACTCAAACAAGATTATTATAAATAAATGTTTTAACATCATTAAAATATGTTATAATATATGTTAAACTGAATATACAGTTTAGTTTTATTAATGAGATTTACTGTTTCTCCATTTATGTATTTATCAGGGAATGATATCTGTAAATCAATTAAAACTATTTTTAAATAATCAAATAATGTCAAAACCCATTATATACATTTCATTAACATTAAACTGTCAAAACTAACAACTCATTTAGACTAGGCTTACATAAACATTTTTATCTTCCACACAGTAGCTAAAACAGCTATTTTTATGATGAAATAAAACACTCATGTTGATATTACCCCAACACTGATATTATTGTTGATAGCCTACTGTAAGCTTCTGTTGCAAATCAAAAATCTTGTAGGTGGGCCAAATTGGTGGACATTAAGAAAAATGTCTATAGAAATTATTATATTAAAACATTTGTCTACATAAGCATATTGTATGAACTTTTAATAAACTCTTACCTTAAATTCAAGCATTTTATGAATGATTTGTATTCATAGACATAAATATATTTTTAAAGGTAAAATCCTAGATTTCACAGGGTTCATGTTGATCTACAATGGGTTTAATACAAATTTTACACAAAAATACAAACAAATATCCCAAAGAGCTTGAATCTGCTTGATTCACTAAAATAAAACTTGGATTACTCCTTACAAGATGTTGACAGCCTTTCAAATTCCAGGGTATCTTAATTTAACAGAATTATATCCATTATAAAATGTAACTATTACCTAATGTTATTCATGTACATTAATGCTCAAACAACTTAATTAATATGATTAAATTAATTATGATGATACGTTTAGTATGCTGGCCACGGATTAACTGTAGTAATGACCATCCATAACAAATACCAAACATATATAGTATGTGTGTTAATTCCCAGTAATTTTATAGCCACCTATCCTGTCAAAATACATAGCTTTTACATTTTCATTTATAATAGCAAAAACACTAGAAAACCTCCCTGTTACCTACTGATTGCTTGTGATATACCAGTACTGTATTTGTGTAGGTAGATTTAATTTAAACAGGCAGAGCAGGAGTTTTTATAAGAAATGTGGTAATACTTAGATTTCTTATTTCAGTCATTGAACTATTTAACATTATATTCTACACCTTGTAACATTAAACTATATACAGGAAAATAAGTCCAGGAATTAAATAAAGGGATCTCTTTTTTCATGGATTTACACTTCTATCAGCTTCATTTGCAAATGGATCTAGTTTTATGACATCTTACAATAACTCTTATCAAATCATCTATCTTTAAACCAGATTCTTGATCAAATCATCTATCTTTAAACCAGATTCTTGATCAAATCATCTATCTTTAAACCAGATTCTTATAAATGTTGATTAAAAATAAATCAGGTTGACATCCTAGTTTTATTTAATATCAGTGGACTGGATTTGTATATGTAATAGCTTACTGGATACCTGTAGCAGAACCCAGGAATCTATACAGACCTCTTTTATAACTGATCACACAATTTTCAGAAGATTTTAAAATATATTTCAAAATCTCTGACTTACAATGCCTGTACAAAGTTGCAGGTTATGGAAAGATAAATTTCTGAAAAGTGAGATTCCCAAACTTTGGAATTCAAAAGGATTCTTCCTTATTCCACGATCTCACCAAGTTTTAAAATATTCTGTACAATCCGTCCTGTATGGCGTGCACAAGATTTCATAAATTTGAACATAAACAAGAGGATATCTCCTTGAATTGTGATAGAAAATTCCACTTAGTTCCCACAGTAGTGTGTTCACAAGTTTGAAAGTACCATTTTCGATAGGGTTCTTCCTTAATTGGTGGACACACCAGACGAATGATTCACCTGAATCAATTGGCACCGAGACTCATCTAGTGTGTCGACTGTCATTCAGCCGAATGATTCGACCGAATCAAACATGTTTGATATATTCAGCCAAATTTTCATTCGACTGATTTATATTCGCCTAGTGTGTCCACTTCGTCAAAGCATTCACCCGATTGTAGAATTCATTAGTCAATCACCATTCATATCAACAAGTCGTGTAATTGTTTGAAGACATGGTTGCTGCCATGTTTAATTATGTGACGTGAAAGGTGATGCAATCGTCTGGTGAATCGGACGAAGGATTCGATGCCGATAGATTCGGTCGAACGCTTCAGTCAAATGATTCTGCTAATGTGTGCACTGCTTTATGACCAAACGAACAATGCCAGCAAATCTGAGAACAATGTGTTCACAAGTGTTCACAGACAGAGTAACAACATGTCCACATTAAATGTGTATGTTTAAAAAACCCAAATCACAATGGACTGACATGTAGATGAAGACAATATTGGAACATGATATTTTTTGTTTTCAAATAAAACAGGACTAAATACACATTAAATTCTTGTATTGTATGAATAATTATGGCAAATGTGTGTGTAAAATCTGATAAGAATCTATGACGTCATCTGAAACAGTTGTTGAGTTGAGTAAAGGTTACCAATTACAACTAGAAGCTGATACCTTGATTTACAGATAAAATTCAACCTTCAGGGCAGCATATATAATCACTACTTCATTTATACCTATGTTTAGAGAAGCAATAAAAAGTCTACAGAAACATATACCTCAACATTACAGCAAAAAGTTGCATCCATAAAATTCTTAACGGGTCATTACACTGTATTTAAAATCAATTCATTCATCAATATTTTTAAAATTCAAATTTCAAACAAATGCTTCTTTCTTTATGATTAAGGTACATACACGTATTTTCCAAATGAAAGCTAACTTTATTTTTATCTACCGTACAAAAAACCAAAATGAAACAAAAATTGAATTTTAGGGACCACATTGTTTAACAGGACCAAAACAGAGCTGTGGATTACCATATCTCTGCATTGGCCAAATTTCTACTTAAATACTTGTGTAATTGTGAGGAATTGCTCACGTCCAGTTTGAACAAATAACTTCTTTACAGCTTGGTAATATTTTCTAACACACAATTCCATTATTTACTTAGGGTATTCACCAAGATTATTAACATTACACTGTTAAATAACATAAAGACAGTGTCTGAACAAATACAGCTATGTCTTGTGTCAGTATGTCAATGTTGTGATATCAATCCCAAACAAAAATATTTTTATTGTGATCTTACAATTCTAGATATAATCTACTATGTGTAGAATATAATATTATCAATGGTGGTGCAAGGGTCATGAATAATAATGAATTGAATGTGCAACATGGGAAAATACCAGTATCGTTAGCTCAGGAATGCACTAAAAAAAGTCCAGACACACAAAACATTTCCTTGCATATCTAAAATAGTGTTGTAACTATAATTTCCATCTGATTCAAACACTGACAATAATAATATAGTATCTATGTACCTCATATATCTTTAATTATTATTAAGATTTTAAAGTGAATCACTACCTACATTGAAGATGAATTTATCCTTCAAATTGACTTTAACACCTAGAAAGATGTAATTAGATACTGTTTAGAGCAAGTGATATCTTGCATGAATATAAACTTTTCAGTCAAAATGTTCATAGTGATATATTTTGATAAAACAAATATGTGTAATAGTTAGCCTTAGCCAGAATTAAATACCGATTAGTGTAAAAACTTAAATGAACCAAAATTCCTATTGCAATTGTATTGATGCCAAAAAGTTTACATAAGATTTAGTACAACAATGACACAATTTCAATGTGCTTACAGTAAAAGTAAATGGGTGTCAGATTTTTTCTTCATTTAGTACTGTGTGTTATGCTAATATAGATTAACACTATATCAAATCCCACTGGACAACTGTCTCTCCTATCACCTCTATTTGAGACAGGTAAATAACACCTTCTATATATCTCCTTTATCTACTCCAATGTCTAGCTTCATTAAGAAAAAGGTGTTGAAATGTTCTTACCTGTGTGTGTAGAAATTTGAGTTAAATCTCTAAAGGTAACCCTGTGTTTGCGTGACTGATTATGCTACAGAAGAAGCCATATTGAATTCTCTTTCTATATTTAGTAGCATGTATATCTAGGCCAACAAAGATAAATATTATGTTGTTCGGTATTACTGATATAAGTGAATGGAATTGAATTGATTTCATCCAAACAGTGATACACAGTAATCTATTTCATCAGAGCCATATATCTAACCATATACCTCATGTGAGGTCCCCGGGATATTTACGGTATATTGTGAGCATGGCTAGCACAAGTGCTGGACAGACTCTAAAGCCTTTCCATTTCATCAAATTAGAAAAAGTAATATAGAAGACATGTATCTATAGTTTGTGAAGGAATAAAGAATAAGGCCTTATGATACAATAAAAAAAATACAATAGATAAAGCCCATCAAGACATTCTTTTTTAATCAAGGAGAGAGCAGACTGCATGGTGTAAAACTGTGACTGTGGTCTATCTACTTAATGCTAATTCAAGGGTTTTATTCAATGATTGTTGATGGATGTAAAGAACTAAGATACATGTACCTACTTAACATTGTGGGTTCTTGGTTTTCCTCATGTGCACAAGTGAGTGAAATGTTGTCTGGATGTGAACCATAACCCTATTTTTCAATAAACAAGGAACATAAACAAGAGTCCTGTCTGGTCACCCTAATATGCCAACCAGCAGTAGCGTTCTCCATGCTAGCACTAAAATCATTGTTTAACAAATCCTGCAATGCTAGCTTTATGATCAGTCAAAATGTGAATGCATACATACTATATGTAGATAACTTTACGAAACTATTGGGGTTTTTCCTTATGACCTCAATCACATTCATAAGATTTCATAAATTTGAACATTCCTGATACCCTAATGAACAATCCCAGTGAGATTTAACAAATCCTATTGAGAACTCTGACTTATATCATGATAGTACTGCTGTATGTAACAGAAATCCTCTGAAATTCAAAAGGGGTCGTTCTTAAGAACACAAGATATTTCTTCACACTTTTTACCTGTGAGCATAATATGGTGTTTTTAATCACTTAATTCTGATGCATAAATGAATAATTATTTGATTGGAAGAGGGATTTTATTTTGTAAATATACCTTACACAGCCTGGAGTCAATGGGTCTTTAATGCAACAAAAAGAAAAGTAATACAGACCAAACACATGAATCATTTATAATCATACAAACACCAGAAACTAAAATCTTACTTTTAAATCCACAGCATCCATAATCTGCTTTCTCTTATCTATTCCTTTATAATAACTTTTGAAATCCTTATAATGAATCCAACTCTCTTACATTGTACTATGTATTATAGCACAGTGTAATGTATAAATGATGACATGAGGTGACAGAATAAGGGTTGTGCCAGTTGTGGTAAGTTTATCTAGTTTTAAAGATGTTGATATGTGTCTGTCAACAGTTAATCTGATATTGATACCTGGTCTCTAGAGCCCACTATTATCTCCTATTTAAATTACTTCATATCCATTTAAACCCACATCACAATATGACCTGAAGGTCATCCCAAGCATCCATTACTTCTTAAATTTCCACCTTTTACAACCATGTGCCTATAAGGACACTTGAAATTCCTCACATTCTAGACATCTTATTATTCATCATGAATAAAGAAAAGGAGAGCTAACAATTGTAGATGAAAATTAAATATGTATCTCAACCAAAACATAAACACTATTAGTGTGAATAAAAAGCAACCTTTCATATACGATTCATTTCACTAAACAGAAACATTTATCATGCTTATTTGTTAATAAATGTATAATGATTCACTGAAAATTTATCAAAAATATCTCTAATCATATTAGCCTAAGATTTCTTTTGCTTTTTTTTTTTTTACAAATTATTAATTCACTAAGCAATAGCCTGTTATATATTTAGATAACCAGTATGTTTATACAAATAACAGATTAGCAAAAAGAAAATGCATCCGACTACTCCTAAATAATTCAAAATAATGCTAATTGTCTATAGCAGGGAATAAGTGCCATTGGAGTAAATTTGGTAAATTAGCAGAAATAACATTCCTACATGTAAGTTTAACTGCCTGCAAGAAAAAGCTATTAGTGGATTTTACATTGAGATACATGAATTGAGACAGAATGGGGGTTTAAAACATCAACTCAAAACATTTTTGGAATAAAATATGGTATTTAAATGTTAACTTCATTAATTTAAGTATGGTGAAGAAAAAAACCCAGAGAGAGAGAGAGAGATTGTGTGGCAAATCTATTTAATGTCTTAAGACTATTTTCCATGTACACGTTTTTGCACAACAGGCCTTAGGTTGTGTTCATACTAATCCACTGCAAATAATTTTGGGAAAATTGCTTCAGGTCAAAAGTAGTTTCGTGATATGATGGTTTACAATGTAGGTTGAAATTCAGTACCTATTCTATGATTCCTTACTCCACGTTAGAGGACACAAAACATAATGCATTCTTGCATGCAACTTCACTGATATATTGCTGTGCCATCCAAGGAACTAATCCACTCTAATTTTGTTAATGTGAATGCAAACATTGATCAGAACTTATTTGATTCGCAGCCTAAAAAAACTTTTGCAATGATAACAGAAATTTCACAGACCAAAAAAATCCCCTGATCAAATCAGCTTTAATCTACATTTACTTTCTGACAGAACTGAAACCGTATGAACAGTAACTATGGTTACAGGATAATTCTGTCGGAATGACCCTCTGACACAAGTAATGGTACCAGTACTTTGGTGTATTGTTTGAACAACTGGTCACTATTGATATCTTTAATCACTTGTGTAAGTATTTATCAGCTCTCTACCTTCTGAGAATATATGTAATGAGGTAGGAGGTAAATATTGTTGGAATAAGTTTAACAATGGTACAGAAATGAATAGTTTATGTGGAAAACTACAGACAGAAATGTTCCACATTAAGAACGCGTGCACTCAGAAGTATAAAATAATTTTCCAGTCAAACCTATCTAATATAAAATGTCGAATAAGAAACTATTAGGTGCTTTGATGTACAATGCAGGTATACATGTATACATTAAGATATTATGGTTTACCTATACATTAAGGTATCAAGGTTGTGTTCAAAATTAGATAGTTTGGGATATAGTGTGACAAATTGGAAAGGTTCGGATTTGAGCCAACTGAATAATATTCAGGAAATAATTACATGTGAACATAAACAAACAGGATCATAATTTACCACATGACAGCACTATGGAATTTCATTCTGGTGTTGACTTTGTTAAAGATACATTATGGGAGATTAGATAAAGAGCTGGTAGTTCTCACTATAATAGTTAAAAACTACATAATGTAAAGGGAATTTGCTGAAAATTTCAGTCCAATTGATCCACCCTGAATCAATTATTTAGCGATTGAATTTTGAGTCTAGCCTCAATTATCATTACTAAAGTCAGTAAGATAAAAAACATAGTCTTGATTATCCATTTTTTGATTTAATCAGAAGCAGCAGACCATGTTCTAATCCAGTGAATATCGCAGGTTAGCGATGCCATCGAGAGTTAATTATGGTCTGGATAAGTTAATTATTGTCTAATTAACAATTTAGATAACATTTCAAGCCTAAAGAAAGACCTGCAATAGACTGATTTAGCTCTTGCATAATGTATGTTTAAACTGCTGAAATCTTCAGAACATTTCTCTACCACGAGATCCCAAAATAAAACAATTTCACAATTTACTAAACGTTTGTGAGCAAGTTGAAAACATTTGCGTAAAAATATATACTTAGGTCGATCACTTCTATTTTAATTTAAGTTCCACATCCGGTCATCTTCCAACTCATATATCAAATTAACAGCCAGCATAATTTAAATATAAAATTTAAAATTTAATAGATGTTCTAGAAACATTAAATTGCACATGTAAACAATTCTGAACAAGGAACTTCAATAATAAATTGATCCTACCTCTGAAATAAGACTGTATATCCAGCAGTAACCTAAAAGTTCATTACCTAATTGCTTTGCTGATAATATCTGAAATACTTTGGCATTTTCCTAACCGCTAGATAATATTATACCAGTAGCTGCACAATGTGTATGTATCAATCATTATGCAATTATCTATGATTAAAGTAAAGCTCTAGGGGATCGTGTTACTACAAGCAGTACATCGGTATTTAATATAGAAATAGACTTGAACTAAGATAAAACACTGGTACAGTAAGGGGTCAGTCTGACAGTATCTTGTCAATATAACCTCCTCAGTTTTCTCTATCTTAATTAAATGAACATGCTATAGTTGATCTTAGTTAATCAATAATAAATCTTCTAAACAAATATTTGTTCATTCTATTTACACTAATTTTTGAAATAATAATTTGCAAAAAAAAATAGGTTGTCAGACAGTCCTCAAAGATGGACACATACATACTTTTTTGTAAATGGGAGCATTTAAAGAAGATGGAATACTATGAAAGAGTAATAACCCATAAAATATATACATGTAATGGTAATCTTACATTAATTACCCCAAATCAATGAAATTAAGACCTCTTTGCCTTATGAACATAAACACTTCCCATAAATCTGAAGTCAGTCAGATGATGGATAGGAGTGACAACAATATACGTTGTTGTAAAAAAAGAAGAGTTTCTATTACATTATTCATTATAATGACAGTGACATGGCCTTTTTATATATCAGTCAAAATATTTTTCTGTCCAATGTCCATAGCAAACCTTTGTAAATAAAACAGTTCCATGTGTGTTGGCAATTGTGAAGGACCCTAGGGTATTTTAACTATAAAATGATGAGTCTCATATTTCACAGGGTACTCATTCTTAAAAGCGGTTTTAGGTATCAAGAAATAGCTGAACTCAGGGTTATGTAAGTTAATTAAAGGGCATGACTCTATAATAACTATGATAGTAAACTTGTCTCCAGCTGCAATGGTCACTTCAGATTTTTTTTACAATAAATTAAAGTATGATGTGCCTTTTATTTCATTGACAACTTTTCCTCATTGTTTCTGCATGAAAAAATATCACCCCTAAAAACTTAGCTGATCCTAATCTCCTGAAAATGAAACTCATCGGGTATATGTAGAAAAAGTTGTGCTTCAAATGCACCAAAACAACACTAAACATGAAACCTGTGAATATTTTCCGAAATGTTATTCAAATTACATCATTTTTTGTTAATTTATTATTCAGTTCACAGTTATTACATCAAATATTTATGAAGACAGTCTAGATTCAAGGAGACCTTCAAATGAAATTTATAACTAAGATTGATATTTATAAAGACAGCTCTAGTTCAAGGAGACCTTCAAATAAAATTTATAACTAAAATTGATTCATGCTGCATTCACATCATGTTGTGATATATGTAAAAGAAGTGTATTATGGAGCAGACTGTACATCTGATCTTAGAAAATAAGATAAAAAGTCATAGTGCCAATAATTGGTTTTGTACCTGACATTTCAAGTATGACTGTACTATGGACCAGGAATCGAGTAATATAACATCATCGCAGCCATATTGGAATTATGACCTATCAAAAATCGAATCAATGAGAAATTTTCCCAGGAAGAAAGATGCTAATTACTAAGTCTCATGTCATTATTACGAATTGGCATAAACTTATTTTAGTGTTCCCCCAAGGACAACAAGATGAGTTGCTCTTAACAATGAGGGGAGACCTAAAAATTTCACATGTTAAAACTAACTTGCTACATGTATATGCATGTATGTATGTGATGCTTTAGTAACATCAAAGCTATTCAATTATTGAGCAATTATTCCAATAATGGAGATTTTAAGGAATTCTCTGAAATTATGAGATACTTACATTCTATTTCCATTCATAAACTTATTTAAATTATACATCAACATTTTCGACAGATCAGGTAAAAACAATCACTGGAGAACAAATTGGGACTTTTTATGCCATCAAATTAGGAGTGTTTCTTATAAATAAATGAAATGAAGAAAAAGTTGTGTATCAAATATATCTGATTCTTTAGTTTTAAGAATATTTGTAAAAATACACTCAGAGAAATAAACAGCATAGTAATTATAAACAGCTCGAAATATAAATTGTATAAGGAATTACCGGCACATGTTAATCCAGATCTATACATTAATATAGACAGCAAATAGCTTAGTACAAATTAATAAAGTAATAAAAGGCCACCATCATGATCTACTGACCAAAGTATACATTATTACAGCTTTTTGAGATATATAGGCCAAAAGGAAAACAGCTGAGAATGTACAGTATTCTTTCACCACTAGTTATATGTTCATACAATAAGTCCTAATGTAATTTGATAGGATTATACCTATACCCCACTCTCACACCTACTCCCACGCCTACTAGAAAAAAAAACCAAGCCAAGTTCACACACCTACCTGAACACGGTACTAAGATCTCTGGCCTTTACTCCGAAAAAATCTAGTCCAATAAGTTATTTTTTACTAGTAGACGAAAAATTAGATGAATCACAGACACTGACTATATTCAGTGGGCTGTCTTAGAAGTCACATGATTACTCATCTTTACCCTTGGTGCCTCTTAACACTCAACCCTTATATGGCACACAGCTTGCATAGGGTACCTCTAACTGACAAAGCACACTTTGTGAATAGGAGTGACGAGCTGGGCAGTAATATGTAATAAAATTCGAATTAGAAACTTTCACAGATGTAAAAAGTTTAAAGTTTATTTCCTTCAAGGTGAGGGAGATAAGAAATATACAAGTCAGCAACCATTTTGGTGTTATCTGCTGCACAGGAAGTTTGCATGAGTTGATAAAATGCCTTCAGTCTTACTGTCTGCACATGCGATGAGTGTATGTATATGATGTGTGTCTGTTTGAAGCTTCATCATTTAGGAACAACATGTACCAAAAATAGACTAGCAGTAATAGGAACTATCTTTAGACAAGATGAGTAAATATAGCAGGCAATGAGCCAACCTCAACCTTAGCTCCATCTCTCTAACTAACCTGACACTTTTGGAATGAAATTTGGTTGCTCCATTTAAAGGGACAGGTTTAAATTTTCATTTTACAATACCATCAACATTTAAGACCGATGAAGCTATGAAATTTTTCTGGCATGTCTCCCATTTAAATGAAATAGTTCTACTATACATGTACATGTAGAAGTATCTTCTTTAAGAATAAAGGTCTGAAAATCAAATCAATTGTTTTTATCACAGAGAGAATACATTTTGAAAAAAATATATATTTGATATCATGCCATCCAGTGTTATATCATCCACTTTGCTCTTTAGTAAAGAAAAAATTATCCTTGAGCTATTTACAGAAAAGGTAATCTCTGATATTCACTGGAGGAAAATCCCCTTTGGGCATAGACAGTCCTTTTAAACTGAATATCAGTATGCTTGAGGAACATATTGTTAGAAGTTTGAAACTACCAGATAATAATAATTAAAAAAAGTATTTGAATAAATACTGCAGGATTTGGTTTGCTATCATCAATAAAAGGTTCAATTTCGGATAATGTAAAAAAAATATCAAAATAAACACTGTAGGATATTGGTTTATTATCATCAATAAAACAGTTCAATTTCGGATAATGTAAACTTACAGTACTAATTATTTATATAAACACCGGTATAATATATATAATCTTGAATTAAAATAAAAATCATCACTTCTCTAATGTAAGGATGTAATATAAATCAGTTATTAAACCATCTGAAAATTATCAACCTAAAAAGTAGCCCACTCTTTAATATCTCCAATGACCAACAACAGAAATTTGGAAATAGATAGAATTAACCTCTGATAATACTAACAGGATTGTCTCCCCTTTACTAAGAGGAATTCCTGTTATTTATCTTCAGTTTACAGTTCACTGCGATGAACAGAATGAAAAAAGTAAAAGTAAAACAAAAAAATAAGAAAGTAAAAAACCAGTGTATGTTACATAAATATATAGGAAATTAATTTTAGAATGTGATGACAAGTGTTATAAAGTCTTATCTTCTAACACTCTAATGTTTATCATTCATTCCTGGGTTGTGCTGGTGGTTTACATGTACATTCCATAGTCTGAAACCAGTTTAAACGAATATGTTGTACATTTTTTTTTATAAAATGTAGCTTTTAACATGGTAATATATTAGGAGTCTGTAGATCTATGACTGTTTGATCATCTATTTATCTTCATAACTTACTAATATTTATAGTTTTGTATCCAAGTCCTGGTTTGATGAGAACAATCTTGACAGAAGACTAGCTAAATTCAATTACCAGTATTGCATGTCATGTATTCACATGCACCAGGCAGGATATGCCTACGCTTTACAGTAAATCTCATACATGTGTCATTAGAGAAGATATATATTCATACAGAACAAAAGCTGTGATTGGTTAATTCTGAAAGGGGGAAAGGGGAGTGGGATATCAAATGTTATGCTGGATCATGCACGGTTTGTCATCAATACAGACATGAGTTCAGTCCCATGATTTTATGTGATGAGAAGGAAGGCATGTCTAGCACGGTTTTCTGTCACTTTTTGTTGACAAGGATTTACATGTAATTTATAACTAGATTACTCCTTGTTCGTCTCAAATTGATCTGGTTGTGTTATCAGGTCATTACCAGTAAATGTATTACTGTCTGTTTATCTTAAACACCCTTTCAGACATTTGGATGACATCAAATTTTATAAGAAAAACTTTTGGATGACCATTCTGTGTTTAAAATCAATAAAGATAACAAGTATCTTTGATAGAATTGTATTCTAATTAGTTCTCAATATTATGTCACAATTCCTCATCAGTATCTTGTTTGGTCATTTGAAAACTTTGTATGCTACATGTACATTTGGGTGATCTAAAAGTTTGTATGCCACATTATTATTCTATTTCATCCATTCTGTATGATTAATCATACGCCACTTGACTCAATGCAAGACCCTATGATCTAAAGCGAATGCCTTAGACCATTTGCCCACCTACCCCCACTTTGTAATTTGAAATTTGTGTACACGTATGCCACATTTTTTTATATAATCTTTATACATGTAATAAGTCCTTGACACTTAATTACAGCATGATCTGGCATCCATACAACTGGGAAAATTGTATACATGTATATATATTCTATTTCATCCATTCTGTATCTTTAATTACTTTTTAATATCTTATTTATTGTACATCTTGTACATTGTAAAAAAAAACAGACCTCAAAACAAGATATATATAGAACGATAGATGTAAAATATTATTTGCTTAGCTTCAGGTTTTTTAGGAAGAAAACTGGTGATATTACAATATTACAATAAACACAAACTACAATCCTGCTTCTAGAATTTATTTTTTTACTCTGCCTGCTATAAGATCAACAAGTTTAGAAAACTTGCCAAATCCACAGAGAGTCTGCAACTTGTTGTAAATGAGTAAACCAGATACCAGTTATTCTAATGGCACAAAGAGTACCAACTAATAACATCCCTTAATGAAAATAGCCAAGTTAATGTCACAATGATCTACCGGTTCCTAACATTTTGACTGCGTGTGTGCAGTTAACGAGTTTATGATATATTTACAATTTACAGTTCGAAGCTTGAAAACAATTATAATCTTATGCATTTCTTAAATAAGATTTGTAATATATCTTTTCCAGTGGTTAGAGTGCTAGATCTATGACCATTTAGACGTTTGATTCTGACTGTCTAATGTGTTGGTCTGCTGTCCTTGAATATCATACATTTAATCTTTGTGTTCCTACAATAATTATCGTGTTTGATTCAGGGTTGGGTGGAGTTTACCTAAATTTACTTACTGAAGCATCATAATTATATTTAAGATATAAGTGCATTATCTTGCCTTGGAAGAAACTATGACACCTCAATACATGTATATTACATAATAATAAAAAAGATTTGTCCCCAATGATAATTTCATTCATGTCAGACACTGTATTTTCTCCTGGCTTAATAAACTTTCTGTTGACTATCAAACAGAATATACAATAAATCACTGACAAAGATTTACATGTAATTTATAATTAACAACAAGTTATTCATTTGTGGCATCAAAATTTACATAGAGAATACTGTAGACAATTATTTATAAGTACATGGGTAATATACAAGATTGAAGTATTCACGATAACAATCAAGTCCTTGAAAGTGAAACACTGCAGCTTAAAACTAAGACTGTTTGTATGGAATAGTAGGGTTTGTGCATGGGTTTAGTTCAATGGGAACAATACTATAATAAGCTAGTAAGTTAACTCCTATAACAATGACCTTTTATGAGAGAGATTATCCTGTGAAGCTCAGCATGTGGTCATAGGTATATAAGTATAGTGTGTACTGTGATTTTCTTCAGCCAGTAGGTATGTCAAATAGTTGAACCATTCTAGTGGCAGGGTCAAACAAGGTTATCTGTGCCATCTATGTTTAGTTACCAGTATTATTAATACATAAATACAGGTTTGATTCTACTGATGGGTTTATAAGAATCATATGATTATATTGGATTGATTAGTATCCTACATGTGTGTACTTAAACTGTCTTCATACCTCTGACAAAGACTGTATCATTTCTAGTAACAAGAACCTACAAATGATTAAAATATACTTGAACCTTACTGTTTTAATTTATAATTAAAAAGAATGATGTAATATTTCTATGGGTATGTGAGAATAGGAAAAAACTAGGAAATAGGAGCAATTGACGGTTATTATTTTATTTTTTTTGAAACAGTGATATTACAAATATTAAATAATTTCAAGTGCCCTTATTAATCCAACCATGCTAAAAAAAATGATCTAAACAAAAAAATAAAATATTTACAGATATCCAAGTCTGAACCATTTTATTTGAATAAATCTTGACATCCAATCAACATAACTACTAAATTGGTTGAGATTCTTCAGTTTTAAGAGAATAAGTCAAAACACTTAAATTTGACTTTAAAAGTGTCCTGCCCAACCCTCCATCATCCAATCAAGATAACTAGAAATTTTGTATAAATGCATTATGCAGTTGAGTAGAAGTAGTCATAAGCACAATCAAGGTGGCCTTGCCCTTACCCTTCATTTGAATAAACTTGTTTCATGAGTACGAAATGGAGGAATAGCCAATATTAAAGTCAGTCAGTAAACCAAATGTCAGTGGTAACTGTATTATTTGTACAATAGAATATACACAAACCTCATCCTAACTGACCAGATTTCTTAGATATTGAGGAAGCAATTTGAGGAATTGATAGGACAAAGGTTGACTAGAGCCAGATAAACAGAGATTGGGTTGATATAGTACACTGTCTAGACCAACGACTGAGTAGCAAAAAATATGGCCATCATCAATATTGTAAGCATAGATGTACATACCCATTTTTATGGGCTGAGAGCAGAACATTTCTAGTTCTACATGGAATGGGGTTGATGTGTAGATAATCCATAACTAAGTCATCTGAGACCACCACATGTTTATTTTCTATTTTGTAATGTCTTGTATATATGCAATGAGTTATGTCAAGATCAATCAGGTTTGACATCCTACTTTTCTGCTCCAACCGGGCTAATGACGACAGAAATTTTGCTTGGATAGCAGCATCTCCATCTACTTTTCATGGAATACCAAGGTTAAGGGCTCTTTTAAATATGTGTGACCAGCAACAAGTTCACATGACGTTAGTTTTCATCCCATCAAAACGACTAGACAATGTTCCTTGCCTGGCCCTCTGGAACTTTCTCACACAACACCAAGGACCACCTACATGTAACCAGGGACGCCAGAACCCGGGTACCAGGGTATACAAATGGTACCCTGCCCTTTTCTGGGGTATACATGTATACCCATGCCCTAATGATGGAAGTTTTCAACTTTTTTACTAGTCTATTCATTTGTGAATAATCAGGCTTTTGTCTCTTTCATCATCATGTATTTTAAAAGTGTTTTATGTTGGAATTTGGAATGCTAGAGGTTCTCTAAACAGCATTCTCGGAACTGATAAATTTCAAAATTTTCTAGAGGCCAGGGGGGAGAGACCCCCCCCCCAATCTTTTGGTACACTGGCCCTCGCAATGTTTCAGCACCCCTGCATGTAACTTTCAAGACCTGAAAAACATGTATCACTATATACATGTACATTTATGTACAAATGTGTATTGAAACATTTCATTCTGTTCCATCCAAATAATTACACACACTTTCTTTTCACAAAGTGTCCATCCAGTCTATTGCGCATGCTCTCCAGATAAGATATGGCGTGACCGCTTGACATGGGTTGTGGAATATGTCTAGCCTTGCCCTTTCTGGTCACTTGTTACTAATGACAACTAAACGCACTATGGTACACGATTCGTGTACCAATGGTAAAATGTTTATTTTGTCTTAAATATTGAATATCAGAAGCCTACCTTTTCCCGGTAAGATAACAACATCAATGTTGATTTGAACTGACAAATAATTTGTGTTTTCAACGTGTAAAACTTTGGATGATATTGAGTTAGAGACTTAGCTACTTTAAAGTATGCAATTATTATTGAAATACATGCTCAAAGACACAGGATGTTGATGACTATGTTACTGTGTTACTTTTATCTATCAAACAGTTTGTATTTAATTTGCATCTCATAGATAATAATTTTTTATGATAGGCTGCTTAACTTGAATAGATACTGGTAGATGGGCTTGACCTCATGTAAACTTGATATTATCTTCAGCTGAAGTACGATCAATGAGATTTTCTTTACACCTAATGTTTACCTATAACGATGAGAATACAGAATAACGGTGAGAACAGGGTATTCAAGTTGGACTATTTCTACTATTTCTTTTACTCAGATCGACAAAATCTTTAATCTTTGTACCTTTAAATTGTATTTATATTTTTTCGCAGGTGAAAATAATAATTTATGCTGACATAGAAAACTGGGGGAAATACAAATCTTGGTTGCTAAAATGATAAGCTTTTAATGTCATATTTCTGACACACCTAAAGTTGAAAATAATTAATCATGGCCTGAATCAGATATTCATCCTTATACACAATCCAGGTTTGACAAAATCCAGTCAGAGTATCTAGCTTTAATTGTTAACCATCATCAACTGTCATTAATAATTACTGGAAGCAACCATTTAACTACAATGTACCATATTTGATACCATTTTACTTCTTTTTTGTTTTATCATTTCACCTACTTTTGTTTACAAGAATTTCACCATTGTGACTTTATCAAAGAAAGTCTGATTTTGATAATGTTCTTTGACCATGTGTTAATGGCTATAGTAGTAAAGGTACCTTGACAGCAATCTGATGAAGTTGACAGCCCAGAGATTCTTCTGAATTCCCAAATTCCAGTATCACTAGAAAGATTTTTTAAACCTCAAGTTTTAAAATATCATAAATGTTTGTATACAGGGAGTTTGGACGGTTGAAAGTTCTTGAGCACTGTGGTACATGTACATGTCTTTGATCTACAGGTCTGGAGTTTGATCCTTATGATCACACAAGGAAGTGGGTTAGGGTTTTTTTTCCTCGATTTCAACAGGTTCTCCAGTTTCCACCAACTGTTAAAAAGTCTGCACATCAGCTTGTTACTCTCTTTTCACACCTTAATTTCTCAAACTAGTAAATAGTCACAAGTATAGAAAGGAGTATGTTTGATATTTTATAATAAGTCATCAGTGATGAATGACTGTTTTTTGTTGATTTGTTGATACATACCAATAAGCCAAGTGGTAGGTTAAAATACTTCTTTATCTACCTGTTTAACAGTCCACAGCTTAACCTTTAACAAACTGTATCATTCTACAACCATAAAAAGGTCACACTTAAATAATCACAAGTGTGTAAAGATATTCATTAGGGTTTAGTTAATGTTACTAAATACATAGTAAAGTGTGACCGTATGTCAAGATCTATCTTGATCAGTCAACCAGATGACAAATTACAACAATGCCTTTTGAAGACAGATTTTGGGTTTCATTTTACTCAATTTTCACATAAGAAAGTACTCCAGAACCAAGCAATACATGTTGTAAAAATTTAATCTGTTTTCTGTGGAGGGTATTATACTATTCAAAAAAAGTAGGGGATATTTGATTTTGGGGGCATAATACTAAAATATGCAAATGACTATGAAAAAAGTCACTATAGAACCTAACAGAAGAAACATTTCCAGTTACATGTGACGCCCAAACGCACCAATAGCTACCGCATGGAATGCAGGTGATGCTTGGGATCATCATGGGGGTCCAACCCAAGATTTGCACGACTCTGACTTTGAATGTTACAGTCATTGTGGCATTGAATTCCAGGGTGGAAACATCAGTTTAATTGTTTTAGTGACCAGAAAACAAATTTTGATATGCGTCGGCTTACCCAAAATGAAAGGTTACGTGCCCTTGGCATGCTACAGATCGGCACAACACAGGCGGTTGTGGCGCGGACGATGAATGTTTCTCAGTCTGTCATAAGCAGGCTATGGTCCAGATACCGTGATACACAATCTGTACAGGACAGACCACGCTCAGGTCGACCAAGGGCGACAACTCAAGCCCAGGATCGATTTATCCGTACCTTGGCCTTGAGAAATCGTGTCATCACAGCAAATCAGATCAGCGCTCGTCTTCAAACAGACACTGGTGTGAGAGTGAGTGGCCAGACGATTCGGAATCGACTGCATAGGGGTCACCTTCGCGCCCGACGTCCTCGCGTGATCCCTTGTTTGAGAGATCATCACATTCAGGCAAGACGTCGTTGGTGTAGGGATCGTCAACACTGGGATAATCGATGCTGGAGCAATGTGATGTTTTCAGATGAGTCAAGGTTCACTGTTGATTTTTTGGACAGACGTAGGAGGGTGTGGCGTCGTCGAAACGAGCGCTTCCAAGACGTTAACGTCATCAGACATGATCGATTTGGGGGTGGTTCTGTTATGGTGTGGGGAGGCATCACTGTTGCTGGAAGAACGGCTTTACATGTTGTTGCAGGGCGTGTTACAGGCCAGTACTACCGGGACAACATCTTGGCAGTCCATGTTGTGCCGTTCGCACGACGTCATGGCCGCCGTTTCATCTTCCAGGATGACAACGCAAGATGTCACAGGGCCAGGATCGTTACAGGTTACCTCCAACAACAGAACATCACCACATTACCTTGGCCAGCACTGAGTCCCGACCTCTCCCCCATCGAGCATGTCTGGGACATGCTTGGACAGAGGTTACGTCAACGTCAACAACGTCCTGCCAATGTCCAAGAACTTGCTGCTGCGTTGCAACAGGAATGGGACAATCTGGACCAAAATGACCTTAGACGTCTCATTAGGAGTATGCCACATCGGATCAATGCTTGTTTGGCAAACAGAGGAGGATTTACCCGTTACTGACTTGGTTGTGATGCTGTGGTAACTTTGCTGTTTGACCCCGGGTATCATTTTACCCTTATAATGGTTAGTCTGTGCCTTACTTAGTCTAACGATCATTTGGAATAAATCGATGAATGTGAACTTCATTTCATTTTGTCATTTGTTTCTTCGTCAGTTTCATTAGGTGACTTTAATAACACTTAAAAATCAAATATCCCCTACTTTTTTTGAATAGTATATAATATTGAAACATACCAGTCTTTCAAACTTTATAAATTATTAATATGTTGGTTTTTAACAATGCTTCAGATCAGTTGGTGATATAACCCATTGTAAAGATACGTGAATTATGGGACCAGTCTGTGTCAACCTGGAGTAGAATGTTCTTGGATTTATTTATTCATAATTAATCACATTTCTTTTCTTCATGAAAACGATAATTTATTTCACGAATTAAACACACTGGGTAATTTGGGCATGAATAATTTTTAATGAGTTTCCTTGTAGGAGAGAAACTGAAAAATGGGGTTTACCGTTCATGTATGCACCGACTTAATGTATGCACATATGTACTGAAAAAACTAGGCAAGTCTCAGTTCCTACTTACACTACCAACATTATAAGCAAAACATACTCAATCTAGTTCCAAAACCACCTTATTGGCCAGTTTTGGTCTGGACTGAGTGTGGTTCAACATGTTTACACTTAATCATATACAGTTCCTAGTCGGTGATTCCTATAGTAACTGTAATAGGTAGCTCCACAAAGTTTCATTGAAATCCGTTTCACAAGGACCAATCTTCACAGATTTAATGCACAATAAATGCTTGATATGGCCAAGTCACACAGTTTGAAGACTTTTGTCAACAAAGATCTCTATTGTTTAAAACTTTTGATAACTTATAAGCAAAGCATAGGCCTGTACCGGTACTTGGTTTAATACAAGACTTCTTTATCCTTCTGAATGTAAACCATTCATCTATTACTAATTATAATGTAAGGCTATTTTATCTTCTTCTTTTATATTATAAACAGCTAACTGTTAGACCCCCTATACATTAATTGCATACATGCATCAAGAAACAGTTTACCAGTAATTATGTCCCTTGGATTAATAAAGAGTTGGCCATTCTTGCTACAATAATTAAAAAAAAAAGAGGATAAAAAAAGAAAATATTGAAATTTTCAGTCAAATTACTTTATATTCTGAACGGAGTTGTCACTGTTGGAAGTTTGGACTAGAAATAGGCATCAACTGTGTCCGCATCATCTACAAGAATTGACGATCATTTGATTGACAGACGAAAGCACCACCAACAAATGCTCAATTATCAAGTAACATTCTCAATGGCTATGGTACCCTCACTTGGCAGGCCTTTCATCACAAGTCCCCGGTAGTGAAGTCAGTGACTAACAGTAAACGTTGGCTTGGTCTGCCATTTATTGATTTAATTTTAAATGGACGACTGTTTAAATCCAAGCTGTATCAAAGACATCCGAGGGTCTACAGAGTTTTTTTTGAGCTTGTGATGTAAATAAAGGTCTAATTAATAATTTCTATAACATCTGAAGCCTAAATAAAGACTTGCAATAGGCAGATTTAGCTCTTGCATAGTGTATGTTTAACACAAACAGCTGGGTATTTAAACTGAAGGATTTTTTGTCTAAATCCAAAAATCTACAGAAAAATAGCTGTGACACATTCTTTGGTAAACCTGGCAACCGGAAAATGTAACATTGGTTTGTTATTGTACACACCCTCAAGTTGAAAAAGGCAGTAGCTTTATATACATGTATTGTTGGTCAAGTTTAATTTTTTGAGGTTTTGATCAGGTTTTTATTCATACAAGTATGTACATTGAGTAGCTGTGTAACAGGAGTCCTCGTACCTGAAAAAATTTGTTTTGACTTGTGAACACATTACACGATACAAGAAAAACTGAAGAAATTTAGTGAAAAGTTTACAGTCATAATTCTGACCCTACACCCTCTGCCCTTACCCCAATGGGCACATTTCCATTTTGATTCTTTAGAAGTTTGTAGGATTGTTCATTGGGTCATGAGAATACCTCATAAAAATTTTTTGATTTGATCATATTAATTCCCCAGGGAATGACATTTTTTTTAAAATCTAATATCAGCCACAGGAACTTTTGATCTTGCAATCAACCCAAAATGTAGTGGGTCTTCCAAAGGACATATCTCTCACATATCTCTGTACTGAGTACAGAATCCCAAAATAACAGTTATTTACATATAAGGTTTTCAATATACATCCACACTGCACATGTAATGTATACAATGTAAGTTTACTATGATTCATTCAGTTATTGTTATTGCATGCTCCATTTGCCTGATATTAAAATTTCAACAACCTGAATTATTATACTTTTTGGCTTTAATACAATATCATATCTGGAATATCATGTTATCACCTATGTAATACCTTTTAATACTATAACTGTCACTATAATACTATATTACACAATAATACTATTACCGAAGCGTATTGGACACAAATAAAAAAAAAAAATGAAGAAACTCTGAATTAGAAGATATTAACTCCTAATTAGGACATCATATCTCCTAATAAGGACTTAGTGTCTCCTAATTAGGATTTATTATCTACTAATTAGGATATAACATCTTCTAATAAGTATCTTCTAATTAGGACATACATGTAGTATCTCCTTTAGGCATATTATTTCCTTAGGATGTAATATCTCCTTAGGACATAATATCGCCTAATTAATGTGGGCATATTTTTCTGTGGCCCTGTCCGTCTGTCCATTCACCCACCCATCCTTCTGTTAACAATGTTGTTGTGAGAGTGATTGCTTTTAAAAATTTGGTGTGAGCGAAGGGGTCATAATGGGCAATCCCCATCGATGTCCCCCAGGCAAAGAAGTTTGTAAAAGCAATAGATGCTACCGATTTTAGGTGATTTTTCTTTAATTTAAGCACGGAGATCATGAGAGGGAGACCCCTATCAATAGTCAATGTTTTGCTAATTTTCATTCCGGAGTTACACTCATTGCCATAAACGCGATAGAGGCTACAGTTTTTAACGGATTATTTTTCAAATTTTGTTTGACGCACTGGTGTAATTCAGCTTTGCGTGACCTTCCTTCAGGAGTTGATCGCATTTGCTGAGAAGCCCATTTTCTTTCTAAATTTAACTTATTGGGGTCATGCGAGGAAAAAAGCCTATCTATATTCATTATCACGCAGCCTTTCGGTTCAGAGTTATCACGCCGCCCAACGCACCCCTTAGTCGAAAACATTGAACATGATAGAGAAGAGACTACAATTTTATACAGATTTTTTCTGTCAATGTAAACCATCCATGACCTTATGCAGAGACCCCTTGAACCCGATAGAGGCTACACTGGCCTCATGAGCGGACAAACTGTGTCGATATTCACAGGGGCGCAAATATGGGAGGTGGTAGGGAAAATCGATACTAAGTCCTAATTAGGCTATTCTTTTATTCATTTGACTCTAATATTAAGAACTTATCAGGAGATATTAAGTCCTAATCAGGATTTAATATCTCGAAATAGGCATTACTATCTCCTAATTAGAAGTTACTGTCTCCAAATTAGGACTTATTCAGAATTTGTCAATTATTTACTTGGCCCAAATACGCTTTGGTATACTATTACTCTTACTATACTGCACAATAATACAGACATTGACAATAAGTACCTAAATCACTGAATGCCAAACAAAATTGTACTGCAATTTTATTGGGGCTGGAGTAGAGCTTGGTCCATGCTAACTTCGAAATTGTCTGTGGAAATGCTACAACTTTAACCTCATTTGTCATTTCCTCGCTACTTATTTAGTCTACATGTATATCACCCGCATAATATTTTAGCAATTGTGGATGAATTTTTTGTTTAAAGTAATAAAATTTATATTTGGTAATCTTTGTTGTTTAAAAAATAAAAAGTAAATATTACTGTAACTGAATAACAGATTAGAAAATGGGTCAAATTGAGGAGTGGTGGACTCACTACATGTAAATGTACCTGTCAACACATATTAGATTACAGCACCATGTATACACCATGGTATAATACATAAGACACCTCTACATGTACATTTGTAAGTAACACCTTGACACATGTACATTGTACATATCTATCTTATAACACTCATTCCTTAACAATCAAACAGAAATTATGATATAGGTTATTGAGAATAAATTCTAACAATAGTTTATTCAGCAAGAAAAACATGTTGCACTAGAAATCAAATTAATCATGAATTCACAGAATAGTTTGCTATAAAGAGTCAAACCAGGGATTCAAATAAAATTAAACCTTGTACTTTTTTTGCATGCATAAATACATTATGTTACAATGTGTGTACATGTAAAGTAATAAAATGTTGAAAATATTTCCTGGGGGAGAACACCACATGCCCCTCACCAGGCTCTGTGGTCAGTCATGCCTGAACAGGGACCTCCCACCCACCTGATCATTTCTATGGTTTTGGGTGTCATTTGTAATGAACAAAGATAAACTATATGTATTCTACAAGACAATGCAGAAGTAATTAGTAATGGCGGATTCACAAATGACAAACTAAGAGTAAAAAAACATGTAGAATGGACTAAGCAGGCGTAAACAAATGTTGTTCAATTTGGACAGTTTACATACATGTATTTGATTAGAAATTACAATCATTTTTTTAAATATTGAATATAAATCACTTTATATGCATTCATATTACAATAATATATCGGCTTTTAGACCCATTTTTTGTTTATTTTAAGGTTCCAAAGAATAGAGCAATAATATGCCCTTTAAGTGAATCTGTTCTAAAAGGAGGTATAGATAGATGTAACTTTTGACACAATGATGGATTGTAAATCAAATATATAGTGAAACATTCATTACATAGTTTACCATCAATCATAAACATTCAATCAAATATTTCCTTAAAGGGACATGACATATTTATATTTTAAAAAGTTTGAAGTATGCTCTAATTTACTCAACCTTTTAAAAATTTGAAGCCCCCCCAAAAAATAACAGGTTAGTTTCGTTTGTATTGAAAAGTTTTTCAAATTATTATTATTTCTATTTAATAGATATATTTACAATGAACTGAGTACAGGGTATTTATGTACTCTTAAGAATGAGGGAATTGGCATACTAATAACAATTATAAAATGGCTTTGAATAACAACGTTTGTATTGTAATAAAATTATATAATCTGTGAGAATAATATGACAAATATTATTGAAAAGGTTCTTTCAACTTTATTACTAAAAAAACCATAAGACATTCTTGTATAAACTTCTAGTTTTATGTAATAAATTTGCATGACACAAATAAAGTTAACAAGTCATGGTAACTTAAAGTATATGTATCAACACCTCAAGATACTAATCATAAATATAGCTATGCTTTAGGAATTATTTTACTCCATGTATGCAATAATAAATGAAATGAAATGTGGTTTCTTCACTGACTTGGCTAATGACCGGTATACAATAAAAATATCAATTTACATCTGTATTACAATAAAAAAAAGAATATTTTACTAAACTTGGTATTTCCCAAACTCTGAAAGGCAATTTGTTCAGCTAATTCAGAATAGCAAGTACTGTATATAGAATTAATTAATACTCAGTTACAGGTGTGTATCAATATTTGCATAATTATCTTTATTCAAATAATGTTCTATTCAAAATTTAATCTGATCATATTATCAGAAAGATATACGAGAATAAAAAAATTTATAAGCTATAAATTAATACACTTGCATTCAGGGTCGGTGCTAGACTATTTTGCACAGAACACACACCCAAAATAAAAAGGCCAATACATGTCTTTTAATTTTCCATCTATGATGATTTTTCTCAAATATAAAAACCGTATAAAACTGTGACCCTCAAATAACTGCACTGTTCCCTACTATGACAATGGTACATTAACATCCAACCCGTTTGGTATCAAGTTTTCAATGGTACATGCACAACATGTCAAACATTTTCAACAGTTTGGCGAACCATAAGGCTCGTTCTACTAGAAAGTGTAGGAGAACTACACCACATACTAACAGAGATCCATAAGACAAACCTGCGAACAAAACACACAGACAATGAACTGCAAACAATAATGAACAAGAGTATTATCAAATCAAGTGGATAGAATCAGGGGCCTGTCGTACATGTAAGTGTCCACTTGACCAAATGTTTTTTAAGTGAGGAAACAATGAGAGAGGTGACAGGAGTTTTATATCTTATATTTTATATAAACAGTCTACTGTATCTCTCATGTCTTTTGTGCTATGTGTACACAGACTGCCATAGTTCTACATGTATACTAGACACTTTGTGATGACGTCAATGAAAAACATACCCTGCACTTTGATAGTGACACCATGACATCAAACTATGCATGGGACTGAAAAGGCTAATTGGCATCAGTGCTTCAGAGGTTGGCGTCAGTTGGTAAACAAATAATTTTCTTTTCAACATGATTTGACTCTAGTTACAGCATGCTCAAATTAATAAATTTGCAAAATTTAACATACACATTTTAACTTTTAATTTTATGGGTACTGGTATATGTCAGTGCTAAGTCTTTTCATAATTAAGTTAAGCCTAAAGTTTTCTTGAATAATATATTAATCATTCAAAATGAATTACATCATCTATGATTATATGTACATGTAGTTTACATTAATATTTTCTAAGCCTACTTGAATTAATATTCAGTCTTTGGGTAATGGATGCCTGCTTAAATTTTAAAATTATTTCTATATATTGTCATATTATAGGGCATATTTCTATTTACATACACTACACAAAACTTATGAAATATCAAAAATAAAAAAGAAATAAATATTCATCATTTTATAATGTATTATTTCTCTAGTACCAGTTTTATACATTACAGGTCCCTTAAAAGTACAATGTACATGTAATACTGTATAATTCTTTATTGGGTTGCCTACTTATACTGGGCATTAAGTCATTAAATATGACATACACAACAGTTTTTACATGAAGTAATATCATGTATTTATAACAATGAATGTATAACCACTGTGTACATGTAGGTTATCATATTGATAAGTTTCATACAACAATACAACATGTACAACAATACAACATGTACAACAATAAACATTTTATTGATCTGAATTTTGACATTTAATGGTGTATGCAACTAGAAAACACAACCTGGGAGGGTTGGGATTCACTATCAAAGCAGTGTGCAATAAAGAAGACAACCATGAATGATGATATCCATGACTATGTGACATTCATTGAGCACATCCTGTAAAATAAGTTATCTATTACAAGTATATAAAAAATCTTCAAATCTCACCTTTGAAATTATTATTGGGTCATTGGCACGGCTGCCGCCTTGAAGCCGAAATCCCCAAGGTAATCCCCCTTTTAAGACAACTGTATAAGTACTCATATTCTAACCATAATACAAGCCATCAATCAAGTTCAAAGTAATCCAAGTTTAGAAGTTTATAGAGAGAAGTCGTTGGAACTCTTGTCTTTTGCGGCAATAAACTTTCTCAAGTCTCGAAAAATATTCCTTAAAAAGTTACTGACAGAATAACTTAATCAATCCGAACTAATCGAAATAATTCACAGATCAAATTTAGTTCGGTAAGAAGACACAACAGCGCTTTCAACACTGACAACTTCGATTTATGGGCTGGTCTACCTTACAAACCGCTAACTCGAAATGTTAAAAATCTACTATCTTCGCAGTGCAAGCGAGCCGAGAGGGAGAGTTCATTACCGTGTGTTAGGTCACGGAGACCTCTTGCTCTTCAGCTCTGAGTCGCTTTGTGATGCTTTATTTTTATAGTATTACGAAACAGTTTAACTTTTATTACGACCAACTGCTGAACTGGTTGATTAGTAGAAGCCACGTGCCCGTTATTGTTTATTTACGTATCAATACCAGATTAAATCGGGCACGTGTCGGTCGAAGGTGTTATCGTCAACAGTTTACTTCCGGTGTCATGGCAGCGCCCACTGATTATTCCTCGTATTGATCATTTCATGAAATAGTCTGTCTTCTGCCACCAAATTGTTTGGTTTCAAGGTTTCTTCATTGAGAACATGGGTAAGTTTCCATCCATTGCATTTTGTATAATATGCATAAATTTATTCGTTTTCTCACCGGCTGTGTAGTCTTACAAGTAATGTGTTGATGTGACTTATAAAAAAAAGTGTAAAAGACTAAAAGAGTAAGACTTAGACACATTATCATTATCATTGTATGGATAAGCCAATTTTTATGAGTATTATTTACGTCATGATCATTCACATTGAGTTCATGACTATGAATGGGCAAATTAGGTGTATTATATGGTATTAAAAAGATGCACTAGAACTTACATTTTACATTATCATTTTGAGATGATTTGACAGTTGAATTTGGTGTGTACTATAAGCCTACACACCAGCCCGATATTAACAAATTAGATTTTAATTTTAATATTGAGTCAGAATACAAATCAAACAAAGCTGCCAATCAGCTATTCTTCAGGTACAGATTTTTTGCCGAGTCATAAAAAAGGAGATTAAAGTAGCTAATTCTCTAACTGAATATCATCCAAATTCTTCGACATTGAAAACACAAATTATTTGTCAATTTAAATCAACATTGATGTTGTAATCTTACTGGGAAAAGATGGGCTTCCGATATCTAATATTTAAGACAAAATAAACATTTTACCATTGGTACGTACTAGAGCTATACGATATTTTGATATAGTCATTTATCGCAATATAGTATTTTCAGACCCAACTACAATATCATGGGTCCAAAAATCGTCGATTTAGTGGTTTATCAAATATCGCCAAAAACTTCAAATATCGAAACAAAATATCATAACAATAGATAATAAATACACTATACAGCAGTGGAAATTAGCCGACGGCAATAAACTATAATAAAACTAATGTTTTGAGAATCGTTAAATGTTGAAAACACTTGCGCAGTGTCCGCAGCCGTTTTTCACTGCATCGTGTATGCGTTACTTTTACTTTGTTTTTAGTCCACAATAAATTGTCAGTTGTTACTACATGTAAAGCTTAGGCCTACTAAACGCCTGAAATTTCCCACTACCGCTGCAAATTACCAGGCTATAAATAGGTTGTCATATTTTTAAAAAACAAATATATTTTTAGAAAACTCTACAAAACTTAATTTCTGAAAGCAAAAATAAAACGATCTATAAATAGATACTGTCACTGGGTGATTTAATGGTATATATGGACCAAAAACATATTCAAACTAATTAATTTGTCATAATTTTGCTTCAAATCCTTCTGAAACATTGTAATTGCGAAGGAATGCCCTACTATTAAAATTTGATCAAACCAGGTCATGTCCTAATTAAATTCTCGGATTATCCACAACCTAATCGTCGGGCTGTTGATTAGGGGAACCCTTACATTTTAGTCCTGTATACGCTCCATGAATGTTTTTCGGGAAATCCAGTATTTTTCTAGTAAGATTGGATATCTCTACTTTCCATATATACCAAAATTGCCATACTTTTATTGGAAATAACCACCCGATAAATACTTTTCTGGGAACCCATCTTTAACTATATCGTTGAAAAAAATGCCAATATCGATATCGTCCCTTTTTATACGCCCACATTTTCATGTGAACGTATATTGTCGCTGTCCGTCCGGACGTCCGTATGTCTGGACGTCCGTCCGTCCACAATTGTTTGTGGACTCTCTACGGGTCACAATTCTTATCCGATTTTGACAAAACTTGAAATATAGGTTTATCCCCAAAAGATCTCGGCTGCTTTCGATATTGGCATGTATCAGATCGAAACTCCATGGATTATGGCTCCTGTTTGTACGAAAAATCACGTTTTTAGCTTGTGGACCCTATAGAGTCACAATTTTTATCCGATTTTGTTGAAACTTGAAATGTAAGTTTATAACCCAAAGATATCGGATCCTTTCTATATTCGTGCATAACAGACCGTAACTTCCTGAATTATTGCCCTTGATTGTACGAAAAATCGCGTTTTTAGCTTGTGGACCCTATAGAGGTCATAATTTTTATCCGATTTAAAAAAACTTATTAATATATCACTGTTACACCCTAAGGTTGGCTGAGTTCGAATTTCGTGAAAATCGTCCCAAAACTGACGGACAAAATGGCCGCCCTTCGTTCTCAAATAGCGTAAAAATATGGTATATCAAGGTTGTGGAACCTATAGAGGTCACAATTTTTATCCGATTTTGTTGAAACTTAAAATGTAAGTTTATAACTCAAAGATCTCGGTTCCTTTCGATATTCACGCATATCAGACCATAACTTCCGGAATTATGGTCCCTGATTGTACGAAAAGTCCCGTTTTTAGCTTGTGGACCTTATTGAGGTCATAATTTTTATCTGATTTAAAAAAACGTATTATTATATCACTGTTACACACTAAGCACGGCTGAGTTCAAATTTCATGAAAATCGGCCCAAAACTGGCAGACAAAATGGCCGCCCTTCGTTCTCAATTAGCGTAAAAATATGGTATATCAAGGTTGTGGACCCTATAGAGGTCACAATTTTTATCCGATTTCGTTGAAACTTGAAACGTAAGTTTATAACGCAAAGATCTCGGTTACTTTCGAAATTTGTGCATATCGAATTGTAATTTCCTGAATTATGCCCTTGATTGTAGGAAAAATCACTTTCTTTGTCTATTAAATTCCCCTAATTTAGTAATTACCTACAAAAGAATAAATATGTGACAACCCTTGTCGACTGCTAGGACGATTTAGCTGCTGTGGGCGTATGTTTTGTTGCCTGGCAACCTATCTTTTATTAGAGAAGCTCACATTGCTGAAGAAAGCAAAAATTTGTTCTTTCATATTAATTGTGTGAAATCTGATTGGAAGATTTACTTCAAATGTAAAAAGTAGATAGTCAAGATGGGGTGCAATCATTAGAACCAGAAGGCAATACACATTGACATTTAGTACAAATGATTTATTTTTTAATTTGATTTTGTCATTAGATTATCATTTCACTTTTAACATTCATTTCTAATATTAGAAAATTCATTTTTAAATTATTATAAATATAATTTTTTATAGTCTTGCCTCTCTAATGCAGACACTATACCACTTGCCACTTGGGCGAACTTCGGTTATCGTGATTTCTTGACTATGGTCGAACTAACTGAATCTGAATTTGATTTACTGAACCATGCTATTGTGACATGGTTGGAGTAGTTCCAAGATGGCGGTGTCAATGAAACAAAATTGTAGAATATTTAGAAAGAATCTACTTTTGTTAAGTATATGATGTTGGGATTTAACATAGATTTAATGTTATTAGTATGATGATTGTAATACATAAACTATCTGTTCAAAGTATGAACTAGACGTTACATGAAGTAACTAAATTACCTTTCAGAAGAGCTTGTACCATTAATACAAAAACTAAAGTTAGCTGATGAAGACCTGAAGAAAGAGACATGTCTAGAGAATTTAGCAAAACTTGTATCAGAAAATGGTAGGTCATTTCTGTGTTTATCACCATATTATTTTATTTATAAAGAAATATTCTATTCAAAGAAAATTCTTGAGGAAGAATTAAAATATACTGTTTAAGAATTAAGATGTACTGTTTAGTATGTCATTCGGTATGTTTTTTATTATTTCTTTTGGGTAGGTAAGTTTAAGTACCCTGTGGTTATTATCTGATTGATCTGATATTTGTATGTTCATGAGATGAAAAGTTTATTGATTTTTCACGAATAAACGATAATTTTCTTGATATTTGTTTATTCAGAGGAAAAAAGTGAAGATATTGCTGTATTATTGGTTGACAGTGGTATACTCGAAAACATGAAACAGTTATTAGAAGAGTCCAAAAGTCCGCAGTTATCTGCAAAATGTGCTCAACTTATTGCTGAACTGGCAAAATCAGGTATGGATAACAGCAAAATGTGATCTATTTGGGAGATCTGTTTTAAAGCTAAAATGATAACGATAAAATTAAAATATTGATTAAATACATTGTTTTTATATACCCACATAGAAATGTGGTTGAATATTGTTGTAGCCCAAGGGGCTAAAGGTATCAAATCTTCTGAAAGTTAGGTAGGTTACATAGTAAGAGTCCATGGGTTTCATATTTATTGTCACATTGACTGGTTGGGACAAAAGGTCAGGAAATCTTATCAAGCAAAAGTTCTGCCACACTTTTCGTATTTGACTTACTGCAAGGTACCAAAAAAGACAACATTATTAACTGGTAGGGATAAAAGATGAGTCAACTGAGTCTTTATAGACTGCACTTTCAAGCTAATCCGAGGAAGGTAATGTGTGCAACTGAAACGAAGATTAAACAGTAACTGAACATAAAACAAGGCAACAGGTAATAGTTATGGAATAACAAACATGTGCAGTTGTGGTGGAAGAAAGATTTAAGTGGTTAATTAGAATATTGCTACCCCACAGAAAGGGCAAGAATTAATTTCATTGGATAAAAATACAAACCTGGAAATGGCATATCAGTAATAGTTTTAATATGCCTTGAAAGAAATGCCCCGCCCCCCCCCCCCTTTCAATATTGTAAGTCTTTTGTGTATTCAGCTTTAAAACTGTAAGTAAACACAACATGTATGATTAATTTCAGAATCTTTAAGACAGCCTTTAGTTGATTTGGGATTTATAAGCCCCTTGTTGAAATCTTTGACAAGCGATTATCTACCGTTACCAACCCAGTCTTGTAGAGCTCTTGGTAATATTTGTTATGATAATGGTAAGTATCTTTACATATACATTTTGTTTTCATTGTGAAGGTTTAACAAGTTTATTTTCTATCTATGGACATTATGGGAATTGTAAAGTGTTGGCTGTCACAATCAGATTTTACTAGCATAGAGTTCATTAACAACTTGTGTCAGGTCTGTAGATTTTAGTATAATCTAAAAGTGTCCATATTCTACTTAGTGCCTGTGCACACCATTTGAATACTCATTTTAGATTTGTTCATATGAAGAATTTCAGTTCCCTGGGGGTATCTAAAAGCGCTAATAATGAATATTGGCCAATTTTCAAAAATATTCTGAAATACATTAGATCACACATACATATGTTTATAACAATTATTAGGAATTCAATCCAGTGGTTTTCTTATACTACGGGGAACTAGGTGTGGGCCTTTAACTAAGCATTTCTGACCTCTTGAGGTACTCTTGTGCTATTAACTATTTAGAATTTTTGACCTTCTGCAACACTTAATATAATGTGAATGTGGTTTGAGCTTATACCTGAGGATAAAGAATTATCAATAGAGGTAATTAAGATAGAATCTGTTTATAATGGTACAGGTGCAATACTGACAGAACAATTCTATAAATCAAACAAATAGTCCTTTATAATGATGTACACATTCTTAAACCATTCTCCCAGTGGCCAGAACCAGACATCAATGGATGGCTGTGTTAATTAGAAATAGAGTTTAACATATTTATCATGTTGTAAGCTAAACAATTTGTTTACTTTACTTATTACAAAAGTTGTAGTAATGGTATTTTATAGAACAAAGGTTGTTCAAGAGATTAAACGTTATTTTCAAGATGATATCCATATTATTTTGTTATTATGAAAACTGTTTGTTAAAATTTCTGCTAATCAGATGACATCACATTTTTAACGTCAAGGAAAAGGGTTGCCTGTCTATCCTTGTCACAAGTTTATTGCTTGTAATGTTGGTGTAGTTTGTGTCTTGTCGACAGGTTTGTCATATTAGTTTTGTTTGTGTGTATTGCGTTACTCCTGCACTGACTAGTTTGTTCTGATATTGTGTGAAATTAAACGTCTTTTTCTTGTTCCCCTCAAGTATGTAATGAAGAGAAACCAAAAACGGTCCATTATGTGAGAGAATGGATCAACCAGGGCACATTAGCATCACGGTTAATTCGTTCCCTCACATAGCTAATTGTTTGATGATTTTCTCCTAACCTTATCTCCCTTTTGTTTTAATAATAGACAACAACAGGTGGGTAGTGTTTCTCATTACTACTGACCACACTGATTATTGAAAACACATTATGCAAGAGCTAAATCTGCATATTGCAGGTGTTTCTCTAGGCTGATCCAGGCCATAATCAACTTTCGATGGCATCGCTAGCCTGCGATATTTACTAGATTTGAATCAGATTTGCTGCTCAACGCTCATTGATGATTAAATCAAAAAGTGGATAATCGAGACTATGTTCTTTATTGAACCGACTTTAGTAATGATGACCGAGGCTAGGATGAAAATTCAATCATTAAATTCTCAGTCCACAGTGGATTAATTTGACTGAACTTTTTAGCAAATTCCCTTTACATTATCTAGTTTTTATACGCCCGGACGTCCGTACACAATTGTTTGTGGACACTCTACAGGTCACAATTTTTTTATTCAATTTCAACGAAACTTGAAATATAGGTTTATCTCCCAAAGATCTTGGTTCCTTTTGATATTGGCATGTATCGGACTGTAACTTCATGGATTATGGCTCTTGATTGTACGAAAAATCGTGTTTTTAGCTTATTTTGTTTAGCTGGTTCTCTATCCATCTCTTGAAAAATGTGGGCGTATCCTGCATGGCAGCCGCTGGGTAACTATTATAGTGAGAACTGCCAGCTCTTTATCAAATCTCCCATAATGTATCTTTAATTAAAATAAAATAAAATTGGATCTAACATACTACTCTTCTTTACCATCTAGACCAATGAAGAGAGGCGTATGTCATGCAGTGTAATATGAGGGAAATTTTGCCCTGACATTTGTGTTTCCCCCTGCTTGCCAATTTTTTGTCCCATATGACTGACTAAATGCCATTCGTTACCAGGTCCAGTGTTCTGGACACATGGTATGAAGTTAGGACCTCCTGGATAGTGAGCAACATACATCTACTCACTGAGCCACTATGGCTCATTAACATGAACTTGGCCACAGAATAAAAGACTTGTAACTTAACAAGCTGTTACTCAATAGGTCATCAACCACGTCCAGAAAAGATGCTTTTCTAACCCAATCTACATTTTACATTGAATATGAATTTAAGTAATCAAATTTTTTTTGAAAATTATAATTGTTCCTTATGTAAGTGATTATGTCAAATGGCTTCAAGGAAAGCCCATATTGACCAGCAACCTGGCAAGCCACAGTGTACCTCATCTGGATAATTTCAGATAACTAAAACAAGATGGGCAATAAAATTTACCACAGACCAATGGTTCAGACATTCCATCCATTTCATAGTCAGAGATAGATAATTGATGCACTTTTTATGAAGTGGTAAACAATTGTGGGAGCACGGTAAACAATTGCCAGAGAGGATTACCAACCAAGTTTTGTTATGCAGGAAATACCAAGTTAAAAACAAATTTGTGTCATGTATTCCTTTCTTAAAAGTAGTACTTGAGACTTTATAATATATATTAGTTAAGAATGGATAGTTGTTATGGTGAATAGTATAACAAATTAATAATTAAAAACTGGGTATTAATAATGGAATTTACTTAAAGCCGCTGATCATTATTTGCATTTGTCATGGCTTAATCCATGCTGAAACATACTCTTATTGCTTAATCAAGATTTAATTTGAAATAAACAAAAATCAAAAAATAAAATCAATGTGTAAACTTGACCTCTATTGTTTGCACCTAGATATATATACTGGTATTCATCAGTTGTATATTTCTAGTTTTCAATGATTCCATCTTGAATTGAAGTTTTTGTTTGTTTTTGAAATGGCAAATGACATCACAAACTAAGGATTGTAGAATGAATATGTCAGGGGGGAGTCAAGTTTCAATAGACTTATGATTATAATGTTTTATGATTGGAATAAATATCAGAAAAATCTGTCAGTTACAGAAATTGTAAAAGACTAGACACAAAGCTGGAATTGATTTGATTAGATTCATATTGATTTTACACTATAACTTGTCTGACATCTTTAGGATGATTTTATATCAATATTTGATGAATTATTTTGTTAATTATTATGAGGTCTTTAAGAAAAAATAAATTAAAATTTTACTCCATTTCAAAAGGTAGAAGGTAAAGATTTGGAAGCAAAAAACATTTGAGACAAGTCTGCTGTTGTTAGGGTCATCCCATGCTTTATGATCACAGCAAAGATCTATTAATTATGCTTGTTGATCCATCATATCTATCATCAATGTATTATTATATACTGTAAACAGGAAAATTTTGCAATTAACTGCAGTATGAAATATTTGCTGTCTGACAAGACCATAATCAAATTGATTAACAGCCTAATTAAATTGGGTCTTATTATGAAGAATTTTAATGTCTCTTCAGCACAATAATTTGGTCATTTTGAAACTTAATTTATGTTATTTATTTTTTCTATGCTGATATGTGCAGTGCTGAGTATAGGAATTTTTCCTTAACATTATGTTTTCACCAACTCGTCATTGAATTCAAATTGTCAAGGTTTCTTTTACTACAAGTTATGGTTGATCAAAATTCAATAACTTGACTATGTCACTGTAATTCAGAGATAATACTTTCAGTCTAGAACAAAGTGTTTATTAAATAAATCGACAACCGGAGTGATAGGTGTTTTGTTCCTCATGTATCTTCAAGGCATTAAACTATTATTCCTGTCTGAATATTGCATACAGTTAGGTTTAGCGTGAAATAGAATATAGCATAATATTGTTATAAACCAACACTTGCATTTTTCACATGCCTTACAGTGTACCCAAGGAACAAATTAGAAATATTTTATGCAGTGGCCATGGCATGAAATGTGTTCAGTTATACAGAATGAATTATTAAAACAAATAGCTCTGTGTACAGCATAATGACTGGTACATACATATATAACATATTCTCTTTGCATTGCTTACACACAAATGTAAGCTTACATGTAAAAGTTCTGTATTACCGCTGAGAGTTGACTGGACATTCAAGCCCATAGATTTTTATTCTTCATTTTATTCTAAGATGTATACAAAGCTGATCTCTAATAAATAAGTGGACTTTTCCCTTCAATTTTAATAAATCATATACAGTTGATAATGACTGGTATGTCCTGATATATTCTGATCCCAGGAAACATTAATCAATCATAGTATTTTGAATATGGACATACTGTTATAGAAATATAGAGCTGGTTTATGTTAGCTTCATGTGTAAAATGTTTTATTATCAGAGATATAGAATATGTAACATGTATAATGATGATTTTATTCAAAAGATGAGGGATGGATAGGCTTACTTACAATATCTATTGATGACTCAGTTATTGCTTGTATTGTCTATATCTTGTTCTCCCCTTCCAATTCAGGCAAGATATTTTTAAAAAAAAGAGCAGAGAGTGGTGGAAAAATTCAATCTTGGGGTGTTTTAAGCGGCACTTTCGATGTTCCATTGCCAAATTCCAATTTCCTGGAAATGTATAGGTTGAAATATGAAGTTTGTTATGTGTGAGTCAGAGTGACTAAATTGCCAATTTAATTGAAGGAAAGGTAGATTAATTTTATGAGTGTTCCCCATAATTAGGATACATGTACTTATAGTTTTAAACAATTCCAATCTGATTTAAATACAAAACTAATTTCGTTTCGTTTTTTATAATTTCTATGTCCTTCACATTACTCAACCAGCGTCTGTGTTCCAAGCAGCTATTCGGAAATACAACTTTTAGTTTGTTCTGTTTTCTTTCACTGTTAAGTCTACCCTCAATTCCGCGCACCAAAAGATAAGAACATGACTCAACAGACTATTTGATTGGCTAGTTCCTACCATCACCCAGAAAACGTTTTTTTTTAAACAACTAATAGGATCTGTGTTTTAATCAGATTGTAACAATTTTTTTATTGTATATTGGCTGACCATTACCTTCTTGATAGGTCTATTCCTATAGACTAGTAAACATTATTAGTGTACCACAGAGAGATGGAGAAAATTAGAAAACATTAACGTCAAGGGTCATGTGAAAGTAATGAAATGTAAGACTGAAAGCTAGTGTTGGATGAAATTGGTAAATGAGCAGGCAACCCATTTCTTTCTGTAAATGAAGGCTTGTAAATAAAGATAACTGAGACTTGGCTACAAGGAAAAACTTTGCTGTTTTTTTAATTGATTTCTCTGTGGAATATCTTTCTGTTTGATTGAGAGTTTCTTAATAGTTTTATTTTTGTTCCTTTTACCAACTAAAGCATTAACTGATGATTGATTGTGAAATTATTATAGTTCTAGATGATATTCCCTTAGTAATAAATGGTAATTTGATGATATTGTTAATATAGATTTATGATAGGATGCTATGTTTTGCAGAGTTTTTTTTTTTTAATTAATCTGAATTATTATACAAGCTAATTAAAGTATTAGATTCAATCTCTGTTTTCTTTTGGAAGTGGTAGACTGGTTGAGTGGTCTAATGCATATGCTTTAGATCATAACATCTGTCATTGAGTAAATACATGTAGCATTGTTTTAATCCCAAGCTTGTACATGACAAGGAGTAGAGTCGCTTGTCCAGCCTCATCAGTTTTACCTGGATCCATCGCTTTCCTCCCACTGCTAAAGACCCACTGAATTATCGAAATAAAAATGTATCATGATCTGGTTTGAGTTAAGTGGATGATTAACCCCAATTCTCACTCTTTAGGGGTTTTTTTTTGGTTTCTGAATGTTATTATTATTATGCGTTCTCATGTTTTACTAGACTGGTGGTAAACTTATTAAAATGAACATATAATGTTCTTATTATTATAGACATCATTTCACTTAAATAAATACCGCAAGCTGTACAGTACTGTATCTAGTAGCTACTGGAGAATGCTAATAATATATTTTTTTAATACTCTTTTCCCCGTCCCTTGCCAGTTTTCTGCTGTGATATTTATATATTCTTACTTTACTGATGTAGTATAAAAAGTACCTGAAAGTTCCTTCAGTCCAAGTACAATGCATCATTTATTTATTGGTTTACCTGTAAGCGAGCATGTGAATGAATTATCCCAAGTAAAGAACTTAAGAGAATACAAGTATAGGTTAAAGGTGAGAAATTTTAGACTCTTGGAGTTGGAATGGAACATTAATGCCTTTCACTTGCTGCCAACTGGTACTGACATAGATTATTGGTGATGTGTATATCTACCTTAGCTTGATTTATAAAGATAGAATCAGAGAACTTTAAAACAGGTGTTTTTCTACGGGTTCATTCATGAATTTATAAAATTTTGTATGTTTGGTTTGTTAAGATCATGTCCACCAGACCAGACAAACAACATATACAATATTACACTTCTGGGATTCATTTCACTATTCATAACAACCACACATAAATCATCATAATTCAAATGATGTCATCATGGGAAGTAGATATTCTCACATGGAAACCAAGGAGAAAACTGTGCTCAATGGGCATTTATTACAATATTGAAAATATGGATTATTTATGTAGTGCATTAAAGTTATCTACATTCGTTGTCTTTGCTCTGATTTTCCTATCTCTCAACCAAATTATTATGGTATGTGAGTATTGTTGTCACTTCATAAACTACAAAACATTGACAATAGATTGTGCCTACAGTCACCATATCCAGAGCAATCAGCATTATAATATAGGAACCATTTATGATTCTGACTTTGGTGGAAGGTTATGATAGTTAATGATTGGAAATCCATTTATGTCTATACTACTCTATACTCGTGTCTATGTAGCTTTATGTTTATAAGCTATACTCGACAAGAATGAAATCAAAGAGTTCTACAAACTATAAGATATTTATCTAACTACTCACTTCCAACAAAATGATATTGATCTCTTAGAAATAACAAATTGAATGAGTAAAACTATTTTGTCTGTAAGAGTTTGATAGGTTATTAACAAATGGATATTTAATAATGGCTTAGTTTATATGCAGGATCTTCATTGATTTGTAGGTTTGAATTCAAATAATATTTTAGGAAATATAAATGTAAGATCATTTGATCTTTAGTATATGATCCTCGTCTTTTTGATAAATAGTCCTAAATATGTACATGTAACAAAGGATCTTAATGAATGAAAAAATTATAGCGGTATATTTTCTTCATCATTATAAGAAAGACAAGACAGTTCCATAGACATGTACATTAACTACCTCATTATGAACAGCCAGCCAGAACAGGAATCGATGTGTGGTTGTCTTTAATACAGACTAGGCCAGGAGAACAGCCAATTTTAAAGCATATTTTGCAAACTTTTATAATTTATCTTTGGATGTGTTTTCATTTGCCAAAATCCATGCTATACTCATTCCCCATTGTCCCTTCTTCATGAGATGACTCTATATTATTGACAGCTCCTTGAGAATGATATCCATACTTAGCTGCTTTATCTTTAGAATTGTCATCTATCTGATGATAAAGACTTGAACAATGAATAGTCAGTTTGAAATTCAAATTGGTTTGTCACTTAATTTCTGTATGAACCTCGACTATGTATTATTATAGTTAATTGAGATTGGTGATAGTTATTGTTACACTCACAGTGCAATCAAATTTTTTTTTTGATTTGCGGTTTGATTCACTATCATGATGTGTGTCAGCATGTTTGCTGCCAGAAATTTTTTCATTCTTACCTTATATTTCTCGCAAATATGGGTTTGAATAGATGAAAACAATGGGTCTTGGAATGATTAGCAGCATAATGATACTGTTAAAATTGTTTCCCATTGGCATAGTACACTTAGTGTCAAAAAACCTTAGAAATGGTTACAAAATATGTCTGGAGGAAATATTGATGTGAACAAAGGATGTTATATGAATGTGATTAAAAGTACCACATGTTCTATTGCCTATAGGTAATTATGTTACCTTTTTCTTATTATGTATAATATCATCTCACCTTTCTTAACCTTTACTGTTATTATATATATCTTCTATAAGTACTTACAGATCTTAGCTTACGTCTTCTGGTTAGGAAATAGTTGGACAGAGATATAAATAACTATTTCTATTTAACTTATAGAGATAAAGGGGTAAAAAACGCTTTAATATCGTGGAAGTCACAGTTCTGAAAAAGTGTTCATTTCAAAGATAGTCCTATGTTGACAACTTTGACATTATTAACTTGAAAATAACAAATATTAGATTAGAACAACAATATATATTCAATCAAGGACAACAAGAAAGATGACTTTTTTATGGTAGACTGCAAAATGAGTAGAAGAATTATTACCACTACACATGCTAGTCTGATTAAAACCTGGAAAAAATGTTGATTTTGAGGCGACTTGTCCCTGCTTTCCTCCGAAATGCCTTGTTAAAATAGAGTGAGTGGATCATTTTGTCCAATAAGCTTTAATGGTTTCCGAATCATCTTGTTCGGCAAGCTTGTTACTGTTAGTACAGTTGAATTGTAGGTAATTGAATTGATTCTTGATGATTTATTTTTTTTTAATAAGAATTTTCTGCACAAAAATACTTATATTAATTTGATTAACCCTCTCATGACATATCTCGACAGACCTGTTGTACTAGGTTCTACTAACAACACAAAATACACACATTCACATATTCAATATCGGATATATACTATTCCAAAAAAGTAGGGGATATTTGATTTTGGGGGCATAATACTAAAATATGCAAATGACTACGAAAAAAGTCACTATAGAACCTAACAGAAGAAACATTTCCAGTTACATGTGACGCCCAAACGCACCAATAGCTACCGCATGGAATGCAGGTGATGCTTGGGATCATCATGGGGGTCCAACCCAAGATTTGCACGACTCTGACTTTGAATGTTACAGTCATAGTGGCATTGAATTCCAGGGTGGAAACATCAGTTTAATTGTTTTAGTGACCAGAAAACAAATTTTGATATGCGTCGGCTTACCCAAAATGAAAGGTTACGTGCCCTTGGCATGCTACAAATCGGCACAACACAGGCGGTTGTGGCGCGGACGATGAATGTTTCTCAGTCTGTCATAAGCAGGCTATGGTCCAGATACCGTGATACACAATCTGTACAGGACAGACCACGCTCAGGTCGACCAAGGGCGACAACTCAAGCCCAGGATCGATTTATCCGTACCTTGGCCTTGAGAAATCGTGTCATCACAGCAAATCAGATCAGCGCTCGTCTTCAAACAGACACTGGTGTGAGTGTGAGAGATCATCACATTCAGGCAAGACGTCGTTGGTGTAGGGATCGTCAACACTGGGATAATCGACGCTGGAGCAATGTGATGTTTTCAGATGAGTCAAGGTTCACTGTTGATTTTTTGGACAGACGTAGGAGGGTGTGGCGTCGTCGAAACGAGCGCTTCCAAGACGTTAACGTCATCAGACATGATCGATTTGGGGGTGGTTCTGTTATGGTGTGGGGAGGCATCACTGTTGCTGGAAGAACGGCTTTACATGTTGTTGCAGGGCGTGTTACAGGCCAGTACTACCGTGACAACATCTTCCAGGATGACAACGCAAGATGTCACAGGGCCAGGATCGTTACAGGTTACCTCCAACAACAGAACATCACCACATTACCTTGGCCAGCACTGAGTCCCGACCTCTCCCCCATCGAGCATGTCTGGGACATGCTTGGACAGAGGTTACGTCAACGTCAACAACGTCCTGCCAATGTCCAAGAACTTGCTGCTGCGTTGCAGCAGGAATGGGACAATCTGGACCAAAATGACCTTAGACGTCTCATTAGGAGTATGCCATGTCGGATCAATGCTTGTTTGGCAAACAGAGGAGGATTTACCCGTTACTGACTTGGTTGTGATGCTGTGGTAACTTTGCTGTTTGACCCCGGGTATCATTTTACCCTTATAATGGTCAGTCTGTGCCTTACTTAGTCTAACGATCATTTGGAATAAATCGATGAATGTGAACTTCATTTCATTTTGTCATTTGTTTCTTCGTCAGTTTCATTAGGTGACTTTAATAACACTTAAAAATCAAATATCCCCTACTTTTTTTGAATAGTATATGTATTTGGATTCTAATCTTATTACAACACCTTTATTATAATAAGTACATGTATGTAGTCACAATACCCAGCACTACTTGGGTGCACACTGTAAAGGGCTTATTTAAACATTTTTTCGACTTCTTCAAAGTCATTGGATCGATTTCGTTCAAAATTGGTAGTTATGTTGCTTGCACGGCCATGGTGTTACTTCAGATTTGTCCAACTGTGCACTTGTTTAAAATAAAACAGTTTCGAATGAACAAACAAAAGGTCTTTAAATGGTTTATGAAATGTGATAACCAGCGGTTGCTAGGCAAGATGTGCCCACATTTTGCAAGAGATGGATAAGAGAACAAGCTAATAAATAAAAGCAATTTTTCATACAATCAGACGCCATAATCTAAAAAACTATGGCCTGAAATGCAAGAAAAATATTGAAAGGGACTGAGATCTTTGGGATATAAAAATCTATTTTAAGTTTCATCACAATCAGATAAAAATTGTGAACTCGATAGGGCCCACAACCTAAAAATGTGATTTTTCGTACAATCAGGGGCCATTATCCATGAAGTTATAATCTGATACATGCCAATTTCGAAAGGAACTGAGATGTTTTGGAGATAGACATATATTTCAAGTTACGTTTAAATTGGATAAAATTGTGACCGTAGAGTGTCCACAAACAAATTGTGGTCAGACGGACAGGGGCGACGACAATATACGTCCACATGAAAATGTGGGCATATAAAAATGACTCTTGAATAATATTAAGTGTGAATTTTTTAATGTTTTCCTGATTCTTCCAATTTAAGGTATTGCCCAGTACCATTAGTTTCAGGTATCATTGAGACTATGGTATATAAATTATACAGGTATATATAATCATCCATGTTGTACTTACAAATTTATTTACTAGTGTTATATTATCTGTGTTTTGTAGATGCTGGAAGAAATGTGATTGATGAAAGTGATGGTATCAAATTATTAACAGATCTACTAAGATCACAATTAAAAGTAGACAGAGAGGGCTCAGAGAAATTACGAACCATAGCTTGTGGTTTTCTATTAAATCTCACAAATACACATGGTAGGTTATATTTACTGTTATTAATCTGTCTTACTGTTACTTTTACACTGTAGGTTATATTTACTGTTATTAATCTTTCACAGATTTTCATGAATATACATAGTTACATATACTTTTATATAGTAGGTTGTATTTACTGTTAATAATCTGCAATTTGAGAGATTTTAAATCCCTTGTCAACAACACTGTGAAAGTTTAATCTCCAAAATGGTTCATTTCTGTACGGTATTTATAAACATCATGAATTGGAAATTTCACAATAATCGGGATCATCTGTACAGACAATATAAAGCAAATCTTCTCATCTATAAGTTTATGGTAAGATCTATGGATGGCTGGCTTTTTATTTTGAGTATACACATGCCAGGAGATGATCTACAATAGAAATGAAACAATATGAGGATTCAGTCTGAAAAATTAGTGGTTTTATTCTTTAGTTACTTTTACCCATGAATTCATGTAGTTTTAGTTGAAAGTTGTAGAACAAAATCAAATTATATAACAATATCTAAATATATTTACTTGTTGCCATGGTAAAATAGTATCTCAAAACTAATGAGATACATGTTCACATAGTTAAAACTATTTTGTTTAAAATATATACTTGTCTGACAATAATAATCTTTTAGAGGCATTTAGTAACTGGATAGAGCAATGAACTATACCACATACTTATGAATGACGATGTTCTTCTAAAATTTAAATACTATTAGTAATATATCTTTAAACCATTTGAACACTTTATTAGTAACTTACGTGATTAATCACTTGAGAAACCCTTCTGTTTTGTTGGCAAGTATAAGATTAAAAATTCTCATGACATTCTTCAGAAGAATTTGATTGTAAGAGGAACTGCAGTATGGTAATTTGGAATCTGTCCAATTTTCACTCTCTGGACTAAATTGATTGATGTAAAAGCTTAATAGTTAATTTTAAAACAGGTGGTTTAGCTATCAGTGAATAATGGTGGTATAGTATCTGATATTAACAATAATACATATTTTATCCTTCGATATTCATTACCCTCTTAGATTTTCTAATGAAAAGATGTCAGATTTTATTGAAAGAGAATCCAGTGAAAGCCATAATCATTATATGAGAGATTCATAAAATAATAATCACAATTCATACTATGACAAGAGCTATTTTTCTTCTACCATATTAACTAGTCTTGGTTATCAAGATGAGGGCTATTAGTATTAGATATTTTACAAACCACTGAACATTTTCATTATACATGTACTTCCAAAACAAAACAATTTCACCCTTATTTTTCTAATATTTAAAGGAGCCACACAACTTTGATTTACATAAAAGAAAAAGGCTTGAATTGGGTTGATCTGACGTGTTATTTTGATTAGTAATGGTTTATCCTTACATATTGTATATAGGATTCAGTTTAAATTTCAAAAGATTAAATAAAAGTAGAAGTCAGTCTGTTTACAACCGTAATTTTTTCTAACTGTTGGCTTTGACAGTGGAAAACTCCAACCTCGTGGGTTTTCTCCAGGTCCTCCATTTTCCTCCCACTGCTAAAGACTCCTACGCGCAAGCGAATTATTGAATTAAAGTTGAACCAGGTGTTAGTCCCGAAATGACCTAGTTTGTGTTGCGTGGATGTTAAACCCCAATTCTCTCTCTCTCTCTTGACAGTGGAAAACAAAACCAGTTACATCTTAACACTGGGTTTATCTAAACATAATTTTAAATTAAATGCATTATGTACATGTAGGAGTTAAATCTGCCTATTGCAGGTCTTTAGTTGGCTTCAAGTGTTGTATAAACTAATATTTAGACGTTTATTCACATGACAAGCCTGTAATTAACTCTCTAGATCATCGAATGTCCGAGATGGGAGATTTAAAAATTTAACAAAAAGTTGGATACCTGAGACTCAGCCTCAATTGTCAAGTACTGTTGCTACAATAATAAACAATCTATGCTACATGTTGTCAAAACTTCAGACACTGATAATTTGCTCAATAAAGTAATTTGAATGATATTTTCAATATATTCAATTTTCATTATCGATTTTTGAACTAGATCTTTATCTAAATCTTACATAATGCATCTTTAAGACAAATTCCCATTCATCGAAACAAATCAAAATATAAAATCCAATGAAATCTACAATTTTATTTTCGACCCAAATCAAAAAGATCCAGTTAATTTAAATTGTGAAAAGTTTAATTAACATTTTGTCTTTTTTTAATACTATTTTATGTACTAGTATAGGTATTGAAAAGTCAATCTGACTATAACTTAGTACCATCAGATGTATTGATGTTAACACTGTAGTATATTTAACATTTAAAGGTTGTATCAATGATCCCTTCTAGAATCTCACTGAAGGGAAGAAATATATTAAACAACATCATATTTTTGTTGTATGAAGGATTAAATCTATGTATTGTGAAAGGTCTGCTCAAGGACATTCTTATTTATGTAGTAAACCAGTGTTTTGTAGAAAATGTTTTTATAGGTTGTGTAATGGTAGGATGGCCAGAAGGATTTCTGTTCTTTCTGAACAGATCTTGGTTTCCTTAGTAACATTATGTTCATTGAACAGCACCACAGGCCCTATCAACATTACAAGCACTAGGTCTATTTGAATTTACACATCTAAAAAGATACAGTACTTTATTGATAATATTTATTTCATCATTTGAACCCTTAAAGACGGGTTCCCGCATACAAACTGGGTGATTTAATGGTATATATGGACTAAAAACATATTCAAACTAATTAATTTGTCATAATTTTGCTTCAAATCCTTCTCAAACATAGTCATTGTGAAGGAATGCCCTGCTATAAAAATTCGACCAAACCAGGTCATGTTTACGTCACGTGACTTACCTCTCTTGGAAGTCAGAGGAGAATTCATTGCATACATAAGACGATGTTGTCTTCAATCACTTACTATTTATTACAAATATCGAATCCTAATTAAATTCTCAGATTATCCACTACCCGCGTCTTTTTCCGTCATTTTTAACTCAGAAAGTGTTGTACGTCTGACTCTTCATAAAGTTTATCAACTTGTACATCAAGCGCTCATTGTTCGCGTGTGATCTTTGACATCCACGTGCAGAAATTCCTAATCGTTGGCTGTTGATTAGGGGAACCCTTACATTTTTGTCCTGTATACGCTCCATGAGTGTTTTTCGGGGAATCCAGTATTTTTATAGTAAGATTGGATATCTCTACTTTCCATATATACCAAAATTACCATACTTTTATTGGAAATAACCACCCGATAAATACTTTTCTGGGAACCCATCTTTAAGCTTTTTATTGTTTGAATTCTGAATATTTCTAATATAATGATTTGAGCAGTTAAGATTTTCTATGCCCACATTTTAATGTCTTCGTATACTATTCTTACCTCTTTGTCCTTCTATCCAGCATTCACATTTCCTTGCTACTTTCTTTGAAAACCATTTTAGTTATTGAGACATTATCAAATAACACACTTTTTATTTACAAGGATTCATATTCCTTTTTTGTAGTGATGAATCCTATTGACTTTCTACATATTTGTTATACCCTATTAAAAAGAAAGAATCCTATTGATTGTAATCTTTTTTAATGATCACTTTGAGAGTTACGGTCCTTGTTAGCATTCTGAATACTGCACCATTCAATAGATCTTTATGAAATTTGTATTAGTTTTTTTTATCAGTTTGAAAAGGCGAAGCCTGTTGAATTTAAACAGGTTTTTTTATATGATAATAAAGTTTGCACTCTTATAGCTGCAAATAGTGCAATTATTGACTAATTTTTCCAAATTTATAAGGGTAGTCTTAACTTATTGCAAGGATGAATCCTATTGATTTTAGATATATTTGGGATGTCTGGAAAAAGAAGGTTAATTATCTCTCCCTATTGTTAAAGATATTGTTGACACAAGAATTGGTATGTGTGGAACTAAGCTTACCTCAGCAAGATAGAGAGCAAGAGAGAGAGAAATGGGGTTTAACGTCCACTCGACACAAACTAGGTCATTTCGGGACTAACGTAGGGGTCTTTAGCAGTGGGAGGAAACCGGAGGACCCGGAGAAAACCAACGAGGCTGGACAGGCGACCCCACTCCTTGTCACGTACAACATAGGATTCGAAACCACGCCAGTTGACTCAATGACGGGCCTTGTGATACAGCACGCACTCAGCAAGATAGAGTAATGGCGGGGGTATGCATTGTTTGCTGGCTACCTATGTTGTTATGATTGGATACCTGTAAAATATTACCTATGCAATAAATTGAACATGGTAATATTGAATTGTTATCATATTGTCATGCCTTTTTATAATTAAGAACCTTTTAGAAACATTTAGTAACTGGATGAGTATGAGCTGTGTTCCATAGGTAAGCTTATGTGTTATAGTTAGGGCTGGGTAAAATATCGATATAAATCGATAGTATCGATTGGACGGCCCAGAAAAGCACTATCGATAGCGGTGGGTTACTATCGATTATCGCTCTTCGTCTATTTTTCTTGCGTCTGAAATGTCAATGTTTTCTTTCAGTTAATCATAATACACCGCTCACTTTAATTACTATCAAATATCAATGTAACACATAACAAAATTGTGACTGCTTATTGAACAGCCATTTTCATAAATTCACTCTCATTGAAACGTTACTTTAGTTTTGAAGAAATTATTGTTGAATATTGCTAAATCGGAGATACCCGGATGTGTAAATAAAGTTAGAGTTATTTCCCTTTGCAAGCTTCAGAATTTGTCTGCCATATTGATATTTTCGCGCGCATGTACGCAATGTTTTGAATCGGAACAAGTTCATTTTGGTCCCTTAACATAATTATTTACGATATTTCTTCATTCGGAACCACGGCTGCATTATTTTAATAATAAAAACATCAATTTACGTATATATACGTGATATAACAAGTTTTATTAATGTTTTCCAAATAAATCTCCTGAGACAGGAGCAAACGATCTTTCGCAACTTCGTATGGTTTTGAACTTTGAACTTACACTGTATCCAGTCTTGATGACGACCGTGAAAATAAGTTTGTTTTCGATACTATCGATTATCGACCGACATTTCATTGCCGATTATCGATAGTAAAAATCACTATCGATACCCAGCCCTAGTTATAGTTTATTATTCATTAAGAACCATTAAGAAGAAACCTAGGTGTTAACTGTAAACACTATTAAAAGAATGTTGAAGGAAAGTTAGTTGTTCTATGTTTTGACAGGTTTTAGTATAGAATTTATGTTGCTAAATGCACCTAATCTTACCATCTGGAGAACACATCACATACCTGTGCTAGGCTCATTGATTCTCACAGTCTTTGCCATCTTTTCTAGTTCCTGTCTAATCTTGATAGTAATCAGTAAAAGTTATTATGGGTCATATACAGAAATATGATGGAATGAAAATAGTATTTGTTGAACCATATTTTAGAATACAAGCAAGTGACTATTCATTGCTATATTTGTTTTTATTAAAGCCCCAACATGCCAGAATAACAGTTAATTATAGAGTTTAAGACCATCAGTCAAGAATAATTCTTTTTAATAGAAACATACTAAATTTATTCATTTATAGCGTACAGTAAGTTATTGCCATTTAAAGCTTACTTTGGTTTCTACATGGCCATCTTTATTTGTCTTAATCAAATAATGTTATAATCATTCTGTACAATGTAATAATAATTCTCTGTTGTACAGACCAGCTCAATCTTCTTGAATTTTTTTTTATGTCAAACCGAGCAAAGTTAGGGAGAAATATTGACAAGGGCTCTCTTCTGTTCCTCTATCCATCCTGGTTTTGTCCAGGAGAATATCTCATAAACAGTTCAAGATATGTTTATAAAACTGTTTACACACATCATCCTATTATAGCTGTTGTGCTTTTCCTGATTAGATGTTCCTCAGATGTAATACCTTTTGTGTTTTCATGGAAACAAATATATCTTAGTTTTGGGTATACAAAAGAATCCTCTTGTTATACTTGTATGCACTTAATTGCATAATTAAAATAGTAAATATCTTTGCTTTAGAAATATGAGTGAAGAATCTGATTTGTTTCTAATTCAGTGGAATAGATAGACTTTAACAAAAGCGCTGCTTTGTAATACATTATATAAGCTTAATTTTACATGGCTTACTTTACTTTATAATTGGCAAGACTTGAACGTTATCACATTTCAAGAGTTTCTTAGAATTATACATGTTAAATCAGTAGTTAATTGAAAACATTTATACCTATCTGTTAAATGGTTAGATTAATCTTTTATTTATCATTTAATCTTTTCAATATGTATCTACATCTTATATCATTAATAAGCAAGATAAAATATTTATCATTTAATACATTTTTAGATTAAAGTCACCTGACATTATATATATATATATATGTATTGATAATATAATTATGAAATGAAAAGTTAAACATACATTATGCAAGAGCTAAATCTGCCAAATGCAGGTTTTTCTTTAGGCCTGAAATGTTATCTAAATTATTAATTAGACATCAATTAACTTATCCAGACCATAATCAACTCTCGATGGCATTGGACACTAGCATCGTTAGCCTGCGATATTTACTGGATTAGAACCCGTTCTGCTGCTTCTGATTAAATCAAAAAATGGATAATCGAGACTATGTTTTTTATCATACCGACTTTAGTAATGATGATCAAGGCTAGGCCCAAAACTCAATCAGGGTTGATCAATATGACTGAAATTTTCAGTAAATTCCCTTTACATTATGTAGTTTTTAACTATTATAGTGAGAACTACCAGCTCTTTATCTAATCTCCCGTAATGTATCTTGAAATATTAGGTTTGAATTTTAATACAAGCCAACAGTGAGGCTGATGTCCCCTGCCGAAATCCCAAAATAAATGGATGACACATATTGATTAATTGCACATTTATCTTTTTCAAAAGTATTGAGCTATCAAACTAATTATCTATACCGGTACTTAGTCTAAGCATAAAATGTTCACGATCAAACACCAAGTTTCATCACTCTTCATCTAATCAGTTACAATCAAAGTTTTATCCCAAAGCATCGACCAATGAAATTGTTTACCTCTGCTTAGCTTTAGTGGGAATTGTTAATCATTGAACTCAGTCATTAACTCAACTAATGAACATCTACATCAAGTTTAAACATTCTACCTCAATTAAAAGCAGAGTTGTTATGTTCCAAAGTCTTGACCAATCAAATTGCTTATGGCTATTTAGTCTAAGCAGAAAATGCTTATTATCAAACTTATTCAAGGTATTGATGTTATCGTGTCACAAAGCATCAACCAATCAAATTGCCTATCTCTGCTTACCCTAAGCAGAAAATGCTCATCTCCGAACTCCATCAAGGCATTCACCTAGTGAAGGCCTACACTAAGTTTAAACAAAATTAGAAGAACAGTTATTGTGTTCCAAAGTCTCGACCAATCAAATTGCTCATCGTTCTGCTTACGGACATACAGACAGACAGACAGACTGGCAGACCCATTTTAATAGTCCCCTGCTTTGTTCTAAAGGCTGGGACAATAAATTTGATTATAATTGAGAAACAGAGTTAGGTATTAGGTTTGAATTTTAATACATATTCGATTATGATTAAGGCAAAAAGTTAGGTACCCGGTATTAGAAAAGATGGTTTGATATAAATTCAAGTATAAGTAAAGCATAGAAGGTATTCTGTTTTCCCATGGTTAAAATGGAATTAATAAGGGTTTTGTCATTGTACTGGATATTATTGAGAGAACTATAGTCCAATTCTGCTTGATAAGAAGCATTTTCATATTGTATGAAATGATGGTTAGTGACCAATAATACCTTAATATGATATAGATGAGCATGATAGATATTACTGTTATTAATTTAAAACTGGGTTCTTTCTACTTGAAGAATCAATGACATTTATTTTTATATAAGCATCAGCAAATATAATAAACTTAAATAGGTTTTAATTTATCAACAAAGACCGTCTACAAAATGATAGTCTCTGATAGTGCAGATTTCCATTTGATTGGTCATTATTTTCAGACTGTGTTTAAGCCTATATCACATTATCAGGTTACCTTCTGTTTAAAATTTTATTTAGATTCTTCCATAATAATTGGATGTCATATTTTGACAGTTCTGTATGGTCTAATAGTTGAGTGTTGTTTGAATATATATTACACAATGTCTTGCTCGATACCATTAAACAACATAAAATACAGGCACTGTCCCACGTGTCCAAAATTTCATCTAGTATAAATAATTACTATTGACAAGTTGCCAGTACCATTATTTGAAATAATCAAAGGATGACATCACATTTTATTTTAACTTGTTTTAAAGGAACTAAATCTGTAAAACACAAATTGTCTTATTTCAATCAATATTGATGTTGTTATCTATGGGATCCTAATGATCAAAGAAAAACATATCACAGATGACAATGTACAAGTAATTAGAAATGGCCGATTCACAATACGAAAAAATAATAATTTTAAAAAATGGACTACGCAAATGACTGTCGTTCAATTTGGACTATTCACATATTTGATTAAAATTGATTGATTAGAAATTACTATAATTAAATGTAAATCACTTTATACATGTATATATACACTAATATCTTATTATCACCTAATATGTGCTCTTTTTTTTTATCCATTTTCGTCAATTTTAAGGTTCCAAAGAGTAGAGCTCTACACCCTTCCTTTTAAAATATTGCTAATTTAATGATTTTTATTTTTTTACTAGATGTTTTACAAGAGAAGGCTTTAGATAATGGTGTATTGGATATATTAGATGTTTGTTTGACTAAACATCTTGATGATGAAGGATTGACCAATATGACCTTATTAACCTTCAGTAGTTTATCTGACTCAGGTATGACTTCTTACTACTCTAATATAAACTAATGATAACAGCAAGGCCCAAAAAACAAAATAACTTATGTTTACGGTTACCCTGAACTGTTCCCGATTTCCCAGAAATCTGTCTCATGGTGGTTTTCTGCCGATAAAGACTGAAATTTAAAGAGGCATTATTTAAGAGCTAAATCTACCTATTGCAGGTCTTTCTTTGTAACTTAAATGTTATATAAATTATTAATTAGACATTTATTAACATGACCCTTCTGGGTTAAAGGGCAAATGAGGTCACATGCAGCCATTTCAGAGCTATAATTATCCTTTGTTTCATTCTTGTATCATGAAACAGGTTAAAGACTATGGAAACTTATCACTCCTACAGCATAACAGATACAAATTTAAGCTAAGCGTGAGATATTTTGATTTGACAGTTTTTTTCTGTGTTTTTAAAATGGGCTTCAAAGTGTTTTGGTCTTGTTATGCAAAATCTTTTTCGAGTAATGATGGGGTGCTAAGACCCCAGAGAGATAAATTTTGAATGTTATTTACATTTAGTACAGGTTTCTCTTTAGTTTTCATTTTTTATACTCATGTGTAATGAGTTAATCTTCCTAGTGCATATAATATAAACATTATGCTGCACTTGTGTACACAGAATGAAGTGTTTTATCTGTCTAAAACTAAAATATGTTATCTTGATCTTAATCTTAGTCTTATGCAAATTTTTCTTTTTTACAACATTATGATAAGTGGAATAGAATATTTGACTCATATATCAATATGATATAAACTACAATGTACATGTACTCTAATCTTTATCATGCAGACAAGGAGTAGGGTCCTCTATGCAACCTCTTGGGTTTTCTACTGGTACTCCCACTCTAAGGTCCTCTAAGGTTAAGCAAATTATTGAAATAAAATTTAACCATATGTTAATCTTAAAATGACCTAGTTTGTGTCGAGTGGATGTTAAACCCCATTTCTCTCACTCTCTTGTTTGTAAATTTTGGCCTGAAGGAGCAGAAGCTCTTAATTCAAAATAGTGTTTGCTGTGTTGGACTAAGTTGATTTAAAGGAGCTAAATCACTAATATTTGGGACCTAGAAATTTACACAAATGGGTTGCAACGCATATAATAATGTAATACGAATGTATATAAACTGATTCATTTATGTTCGGCGAAATATGCCAGAAGTCTCAGTCGAATGGCAATCTCTAGCATCTGGTTATTCAAGTCTACACTGATAGTATTTATTGTGCATGCTCTCCAGATAAGAATATGACGTCAGCGATTGACGTGACTCTTGGAATATGTCTAGCCTCGTTCTTTGAGTCCCCTGTTACAAATGGCACTGAAATGCATTATGGTTCACGGATCATGTACCAATGGTAAAATGTTTATTTTGTCTTAAATATTGGATATCAGAGGCCCATATTTTCCCAGTAATATGACAACATCAATGTTGATTTCAATTGACAAATAATTCGTGTTTTCAATGTCAAAGACTTTGGATGATATTGAGTTAGAGACTTAGCTACCGGTACTTTAATAGTCCAGCTTTTCTTTAAAAATTTCTGCTGAACATTATATGGGGGGGGGGGGCATGTATTGGACCGGCCATGGAGCAATGATGATCATGTTGTATGTGGCCGGTGGCTTTAACGGGGCGCCACGCCATCACTGGAGTCTGCAATGGGCTGGTATAATAGACTTTCTGGGCCGGGTGTGCTGGGTGTGGGCATGAATTCGGAATCCTGCAATGGGGATTCCGAATTTCATCCGAAAATTTCATCGGATTCACCCAACACTGTCGCCCGCAAATTTACTAATTATTAAGTCATCTGCACCCTGTTTGTGGGGATACGCAGCAAAATTTGATTATAGCTGGTCTGCTGGTTGAATATGAGTCGAGACGATTTCCTGGGCCTGGTGTTAAACATTCCATGACATTTTTATTAACTCGTTGACAGAGATTATAACCAGATATGCCACCAAATCGCATATTTGGGGTTCATTTTTCAAAATTTTCCCGGGGGAGAGTCCCCCCGACACGGGAGCCCGGGCCGGGACCGGCCCCAATCCGCCCCTGGATAGGTCAGAGCATTTATACAAGATTACTAAGCGATTTTTGTTTGAAAACCAAGTATGGTTTACCAGTTTGTTTTACATAATAATGATTGGGTCAAAGATAGTTTTGGAAATTTCAGTGAAAACATTCTTCTAGTATGACCTTTTTCACATGGTCCATTAGATGCTTTTTTTTTTATTGAGACCGTATTTGGTTTGTGAACAAGATATTTTAGTGGAATCATGTGATTACAACATTGAAGCAGTGACATAGGATTGGCCTTTAATACTTGGGAGTCGGGATGGCTCAGTAAGTAAGACATTGGCTCGCTAATCAGGAGGTCTTGTCTTCACTTCCGGTGTTGGCCAAGAAAATTCCTTGTGAATTTCTGGTGTGGTTTCCCCTTGTCAGTGGTGCAGGAAGCAAGGTCTGACAAGGAACATCGTTTAGTTATTCAGATGGTACAAAAATTTGAGGTCCTGTGTACACATTGGCTTGCAGGGAAAAGAACGCTTGACAGTTGGAATTCAAAATAAGAGTACTTAATGGCCCGTCTGTTGGGCAAAATTTCCCTCATAGCACATTGCACGGAATTGTCTGTTTTCATTAACCCAGTCAGTGCAGAAAAGTATGACGTTAAACCCCATTTCATTTCATTTAATACTTCTTGAAATCTATGGTATTTTTTGTTTGTTTTATTCAGATTCTGGTAGAGAGAAAATCAGTGAATGTGCTGCACTGACAACATTGGTAGATCTATTGGTGAAAGATAAAGCTCACATACATATAGAAACAATATTAGATATACTCATTACACTTACTGAATGTGGTGAGTATTTATTTAATAGTGTAGACTAAATTAACTGTGTAGATAAACTCATTTAAACTGACGTTATTAATCACAGACCTGAAGTATGCTGTGTTTATCTGCTTCCACCTTAATGGAATTTTAACTCAATTATAAATTGTCAATAACATCTTGTACCAGTGTGAAATTATTTTAATTAAGAATATAATAATCAGAGGATTTGAAAAAGATTATGCATTTTAAAATTACATATAATGAGCTTGTTTTAAAATAGCAAAAGAGACTAGTGATAGTGTTTGAGAGTTGTTCTGTTTTACTAGGGGCTAAGAGAGCAGTGTAATTGTCTGTAGTATAAAAATGTAAAATGGTGAAAGAAAGTTGTATTTTGAGCTTGCAAAGATAAAATTCTTTGTGTTAAATGATACATGTTATTTATCTAAATCCTATATACATGTGTAAATGTTTTCATTTTGTTTTAAAATTGCACACTCTTATTCTAGAAACAATCAAAGAAAATTTAGCAAGTACTAATTTAAGTAATCATTTGATTCAAATAATCCAATCAAATGTCGGAAAGTCAGATTCAGACAGTCAACAGAAAATCAAAATGGCATCTGATCTGATGGTGTCATTGCTAGTTGGTGGTAAGTACAATATTATTATTTGTAGAATGTATTGATAATAAAACTTAATTGTGAATTGAAATGAAATGTGCATCATGGACATACTAAAATATGTCATAAGATACAAATTAAAAAATTTGAAGACAGTGTCTTACAATATTTATGAACCTATTATACTCTTCTGCTGTACATTTTTGCAACTCTAATGTCGTCTAAGATATGACAGTTTAAATGAGGTATAAATTAGTCTATTAATACAAAATGTTGTAAGAATGTAACCAATAGTTCAGGATTGTTCCCCCCCCCCCCCTTTCAAATTTGTTTTCTTTAGGCCTACGAGTTATTTACCTTGATAAACATTTTTTTTGAATATATCAATTTGCAATTTAAAGATAAAAGTATGGAGATGTTATTTGGTAATGGTGATGGTCAAGTATTTGTAGAATCTGTGAAATGGTTGTCAAGTGAAAACGACCATCTTAAAACATCAGGAGCATTAGCTATTGGTAACTTTGCAAGAAGTGGTAAGTGGATATGATACCTGGTAACTTATATTTTCAAATATGGAAAAGTACCATTAATAATATAACATGAGTGCAGATAAGTAAACAAGATTAAAAGCTATAAACATGTATTGATATCATAATTTGATGAATATTTTATATTTATTTTGTTTTCAGATGAACATTGTCGTCTCCTTGTTGAGAATGGAATTGTTGAACACCTATTGAAATTGTTGGAAGTACTTCCTACAGATAGCAATATGACCCTTTTACATGCTGCATTAAGTGCTCTGCGAAATTTAGCTATCCCAGGTAAAGAAGAAAACATTTAAATTCCAACTTCATATAAACATAAAGGAATAGACAATTAACTAATGAAACAATAGTAACATACAGTATTTGTTTTAAATATAATCAAATATATATTTTCTATTTAATTGTACATTTCTTCAATTATTTCAGCATCCAATAAACCAAGACTTTTAGAGGCAGGTGTAATGCCTTCAGTATTGAAATTAGCTAATACTGAATCAATGCCAGTGGTATTTAAAATATTGGGGGTTTCCCGAATGTTAATAGATGGACAAGGTTGGTATACAATTCATTATTGGATAGATATAGTCAGATCATGTGACTTATGCCTAAAATGTTTCTGCTGTTATGAATACTGATTGATACTTGTCAAAAGTATATGTAATTGTGTATCTCTATTATGTTTAAATGTTACCGTAACCAGATTTATCATATATATAAATATTAAAGGCTTTAAAGTAGCTACTTGAACAAATTCTCCTTAAAAGTTCAAAATAAAGTATAAGGGAGATAACTCCCAAAGAAAACGGCTATGGGCAAAATTGCTTTTTGATAATTAATGCATCTTAGAAAGTTGGTTACACAGGTATGAAAATGCAAATAGGGATCTGGAGTATATCAAGCTAGTGATTTGGGGGAATGGAAAACTGAAATTCTTTTTATTTGATGATGACTTGAATTAATATATTTAATTACAGAAGAAGCAGCTAAAATGTTAGGTGGAGAAAAAGATTTTTTAGTACATGTAGTAGAATGGTGTGATGTAGAAGAACATGCAGGGGTTAGAGGTGATTTATTTATTTATTTTTTTTGCTATAACTTATAGAAATTAGATTAAATCATAGTTACACTGGAAATAGAGTTTCAATGTGTAATGTCATAGAAATTAATCTTTTCAAATCATTCTGTGAATAAAAAAATAATTTTGCTCTTTTTTTCTCTCAGGAGAGGCAACACGACTTCTGGCCTGGTTAATAAAAAATAGTAAATCGCCAGAAGTGATGAAAAATATTATCAAATCTGATGGAATACAGTATCTGGTTTCCATGGCAACATCAGAACATGTTGTCATGCAAAATGAAGCTTTAATAGCTCTGACCTTAATCTGTTCAACTGTTTTAGGTAAGTATTGTAGTATAAACATTAGCAAAGTAGCGGTAGCTTAAAATGTACAGATTTTATAACACTAAGTTTTGCATGATGGCGAAATATTGGCTGCTAGGTCTTTATTGATAAGTCTTAAAAATGTCTTACCACGTACAAACTGTGTGATTTGATGATATATTTGGACTATGGTAAATACATATTCAAACTAATTGATCTATCAAAAGTTGGCTTCCAATCACTCTTAAAACATTTTAATCGCAAGAAAACTACCCCATTCCACAAGAATCTATTTTAAGCTTCCTTTCTGTCACGTGACTTGATTGAGGGAGAATCTATGTTCAGCTTGTATTTGTCTTTAATTGCTGTCCATTAACCATAAACATCGAATTGCTGTCTATTAGGCATAAAGGTCGAATTACTGTCCATTTACCATAAAGATCGAAGACTAATTAAATTCTGGATCATCTGCCAACTTTTTTTTTCACTGTTTAATCAAAGAGTCTACTGGTCGGTTAAGTTGTCCCAATTTTCTCACAACCGTACATGTATCTTGAAGGTAAAAACAAAGGAAAGACATTTTTGTCAGTTCAGAATATTTTAATTAAGTAAATGTTATGCTTGTAATACACCATTGACCTAATAGCTGTTCATGTTGAGAACATGTCACATATAGAATGTGATTTAGCTGTATATGTAATAATCTGCATATTAGGCTCGCCCAATTACCAAAAATCAAGCTCTAGCCTGCTTAGAAAAAGATATTTTGCATTCATTAGACTTTTTGAAAACCACTAAAATATTTGAAAGATAAAACATGTACTGTATATCTTGGTGATGAATTGCCCAGTTTATATCAAATTTGAAGATCCCTGATGCAACAGACAAATTGAACAAGACTCCCTCATTTGTAGATGACAATCTGCTGTATAATGTACATCCTTAAAATACTGATCATTTGTTAATTAGTATTTTTTGTGTTATCATTATGTATTAATATTTAATGGTTGTTTATTATTTAACTATTTTACCTGTATATATGAGTAAATGTTATTGCTATGTAAGCTGTTTATTGTCTGGAAGCATTAAATATCCCACATACTTTTTCTGAATTGTGAAAGATTTTTTTTTTTTTTGAAAAATTATCTCAAAATCCAAACATCCTTACACACATGTAGATCCCCTGATTCTGCCATACACATAGATTCCCCGATCTAGATTTAAACATCATAGCATCCCCAGTTCCTGAGTGCAATAAATTCAATATCCCATGTTTCTGGGGATCTTGAGATAATTTTTTTTTGGTATCTGGCGAAAACAAACTGTGTGACATATTTTGTCATTTTACTATGTATGATATAAACAAACTTTTATTGTAGAGGATGCTGCAGATCAGTTAAAAGAAGCCGATTTGGCTAAAACAGTGACAGATATTTTAAAGAATTCCTCCACATTACCTGAGATTTTATACAATACATTAACATTAACTAAAACTATATGCAGTGCTGGTATGTATTAGTCAAATATTTAATACACACTATTCTTTATTTTGATAGTCTGGCACTTTGCATTATATTTTCCATGTAATATCTAAGATTAAACCTAAATGAGTCTCTATAATTGCATATTGTACTTAAAGGCTATCATTATTCACATGCATCTTATTTGCTGCTTTTTCATTTAGTTATAATATACTATTATGCCACTATCCTAATATAACCTACTAATTTTGCAGCCTCTCCAACAAGTCCTCAAATGTTACGATGTAGTTTATTGGCTTGTACAGGGTTTTTATCCGATGTTCAGAGTAGGTCCTTCAGTTTACACATCAATGTTGTACCCGTGTTATTAATGTCACCTACTTGTGTAATGAATGTAATAACATTGACGCTTTGAATTTGTGTATTTTTGGGTAGAATTGCATTTTTTTGCTTCGCTACACGTAATATTGTATACACAACAGAAGTTTTATGATGCATACTCCATCCCCTATTCAACATATCTCTAGCTTGGTTCCACGCGAGATGCATGAAACATGAGGCAGAATTATTTCTGAATTGATATAGTTGGTGTAATTTTGGTTTTCTTGATTTCAATTTCACATAATGTAATGTAATGTTTTAAATTAAATTGATGTATGCTAATTATTGTTGAATATTTTTATAAGCTAGTTCATGAAAATGGAATTTTATGAATTTATTTTTATACTGATACACATTAAAGTAGGTTCACTGTTAAATCCCTTATTCAATGAAATTTCGGAAGATGATTTTACTGACATCGTCATGGTTACCAAATGCATTATTACTTCATCTTTTTTTTTATCAATTTATCGACATAATAATTGCTGTAAAGCTATAAATTAGTGAAACATTACATAGAAATTTGCAACCTGTAGTATTAAGGCTAAATGTGGCATGAAATTAATGCAGAAGCATGTTTTTTATATATATATATATATACCAACATATATAAAAATCTGGAAATATCATCACCTACATCCATCTGTCTCTATGAATTCTTCTCATATGTTAGAGTTTTCACATTAAGACTTCTCTGATTTTTGTCCACCGCCTTTCGAAGAAAACAGGGGTCTATTTGTTGTATTAAAATGGGTCTGTGCATCTGTCTGTCTGTCTGTCTGTCCGTCATACTTTTTTGAACACAATAACTCTCCTAATTGAGCTAGAATGTTCAAACTTGGTCTAAGCATTTATTAGTTCAATACCTTGATGGAGTTCAAAGATAGGCATTATCTGCTTAGGCTAAGCAGAGATAAGCAATTTGATTGGTTAATGCTTTGGGACACTTAACTTTGGTGCTTATTAAGTGTATAAATTTACATTATTGCTCTTTCCTGATCCAGTAGCTACACATATCTACCAAGCCTGTCCAGCTTTAGTTATTCTTTAAAAGGAGCGTTGCCATTCCTCTTCTTGTATCCATTCGAATTAAGTGAGAGAGATGAAGCTTGGTGTATAGTTTCATTACACCAATACCTTGTTTAAGTTCGATAATGAGCATTTTCTGCTCAGGGTAAGCAGAGCGATAAGCAGTTGGATTGGTCAAGACTTTGGAGCTTGATAACTTTGATTCTCACTGAGTGAGAGTGGTGAAACTTCACGTATTGTTTCGTTATATCAATACCTTGACTAAGTTCGATTATGAGCATTTTCTGCTTATAGGCTAAGTAGAGACTTCAATCTGATTGGTTGGGACTTTGGAACACAATAACTCTCCTTCTAATTGAGGTAGAATGTTCAAACTTGGTGTAGGTGTCCATTAGGTGAATGCCTTGACAGTGCTCGATTATGCACATTTTCCACTAAGGCTAAGCAGAGTTTAGCAATTTGATTGATTGAGACTTTGGAACACGATAACTTTGGTTCTAATTGGATGAGGGGATGAAACTCAGAGTATAGAGTCGTTATTCAATATCTTTACTAAGTTCGATGATGAGAATTTTCTGTTTAGGCAAAGTAGCAATAAGCAATTTGATTGGTCAATACTTTGGAACATAGAATGTTTAAACTTGGTGTAGATGTTCATTAGGTGAATGTCTTCACTGAGTTCAATGATTAAAATTTTCCACTAAAACTAAACAGAGCTAAGCAATTTCATTGGTCGATGTTTTGGGACAAGATAACTTTGATTCTAACTTAAGGATAGTGATAAAACTTAGTGAAGATTTTCACTTCCAGGTACTTCAAAGATAAATGTGCTATTAATTAATTTTTGTCATCTATTTATACCATTCAAAAAAAGTAGGGGATATTCAGAAACAATACAAAACTGTGGAAATGCACTGCTGTTTTTATTATAGGTAACCAGTGTATGTTAATAACAGGCCAATTGCCTACACATGAACATAAACAGTTCATATGGGTGGCTTATCTGACGTCCCCATTTCACTCGCAAAGATATTCACTGTTAAAAGCGAAAATGGACGTTTTTGATTTTTGTCTTAATAATGAGTAATTGCTCCACCAATCCTCAGACATTCATCAATCCGTTGTGGCATGCTCCTAATCAACTGTCCAATCACGATTTGGGGCAATCTGAGTCATGAACACGTCTCCTCCCGATTAAATTAAATGTAACACACTAAAGCTCAGTGGTTCTGTTGGGGCGATAAGTTCTTTATCTGTGAACATACTCTCAAAGCATGTCAAGTGTCCATGACTATTTATCGTATCACAACCTGCATAGATATTTGCATTTCAATATCTCCTACTTTTTTTGAAGAGTATAATTTGGGATTGCGGCGGAGGACATCAGCCTCAATGTTGGCTTTTTTTTTTTTTTTTTTCTTTTTTTTTTTTTAAAGTAGCAAAACCTTGCATGGAGTTAAAACATAATATATTGTGGTTATCTACAAACTTATTGAATCGTTTAAACTCAAACCTCCATATTTCTTAAAAACAACATTTGAAAACTCATAATTCTGGAATTAGTAAGCAACCAAAATATACATGTAGTTTGTTTAGAATAAGTGACATTATTGTGAGAATATTGGAAGTATACTGAAACTGAAACTCTGATAAAAGGCTCATTAACGACAAAGAATTATTCCATCTGGGGCTCAACGTAACATTTTTACTTACAATGCTTGACAATACTACTGAGGACAGAATACTCAAATGATTTTTTTTTTTTTTACATTTTTGCAAGACTTTAATATTCAGATTTTTTATATTTCAAGTTACCCAGTTACCTTTCTGTTTGATCTGCTATAAGATATAAGACATGGTAGTAACTGAAATATTTTTATACTTAGTTTGCATTTTAAAAAAATCAAACCATAGATATGTAAGATATGTAAATGTATATAAAGTAAATACAATTTATACACAGGTATTTATGATAATGATTAAACTTTAAATATTGTATATTGTTATTAAGGTGTCTGATTGTATATATTTGTAGGTAATTTAAGAGAAGAGATTGTAACATCAGGTATTGCTGACACTATTAAACAACTTGTTCAACATAAAGATCCAAAAGTACAAGAAGCAGCTAAAACTGTCCTTGATTTTATTGAAGAAGCTTCTGCAAACACATGAATTTAATTCAGTATTTTAAAATGTATGTTAAAGAAATATACAAATTACTTTAAGGAAACATATGGCTGACTTAAAGCATGTGCTATTCCTGTTTTGTGGAACTTTTCATAATGTTTGAAAAAATCTCATTCTATTTAGTCACTGAATTTATTTCTAACTTTTGTGAATTGTACATTTATTTGTTGATCTTGGGACAAAAAATCTCAGATAAATATTTTGATTCTGACAGTTATTTACAAGTTCAAAATTAATGCATTCCCTTATACAGGTAGATCCAAGAGCACAAATCAAAACATAGTTAAAAACATTCCAAATTTAAATAGTGACTGTTATCTACTTAAAAAATTTAAAACATAATGGAAACTCTATGGTCAAGATATTTGTGTAACCTGTGTGTACAAATGTAGAATTGACATTCCATTACATAAGAATATCAAGCACAGCATGTACTTATCACATGGTATGATTACAAGGGCCCAGCTAAGTCCACTTCAATATTGATTGCCTAGATTAAATTCTTTGATTGTTTATGTTACAGTAAGATGTTGTTTGTACTCTCACAAAAAATACATCACAAATGCTAAGACTTTTGTCCTATCGCAGGTTATCATAGCATATCATGATGAAAATCACAGTTGGTGGGACCAGCTTTATCTATGTTATTTCTCAGACTAATGATTTGAATGAGTCTTAAAAATATATTTGAGGGCCCAAAAACATAACCACTGGAAAATATATTAAAACTACTGAGAAAAAAAATATTTGTTGCTAAAAACATAATAGCTATGTATGGAAAACACTATTCAATCTAAAAACATCACTAGTACAGTTATCACTTAGGGTGTTTGTGTGAAATTTATTTAACATTCGCTTCCACGATGTAGTGAGGTCTTTCACTTAATAGCGATTGTAGAAGTCTGTTGTAGTTGCTAGCTATACACTGCATTCATAACATGTAGTTCACATACTAACGACCAACAGTTTCTTTCATATTTTATTTGTTTAGGTCTAAGAAAAATAGTTAAGAGTAAGTTTTAAGGTTGCACTAGATGATCTAATTAAACCTGAGAGAAGGGAACAGTTCTTTTTTAACATAAAGATAATAAATTTACAATCAGGAACATTGATAATAAAGCAAGTATGGTCTATAACTCTGTATAGGCTAACAGCAATGAAAAAGGTTTAAGTTCTCTTGAATAGGGTTCTAAATTATGATTGACAACTGATAGAATGTTTACAGTTGTTATTAAGGAAGTAGTAATATAATTCAAATTGTCTTATCTATTTATATTTATTGGCAATATTACAGCTTTTAATTGTTCTATCATATTTATTGATTTAATTAATTTTCCAAATTGATAATAATATTACAGCTTTTCATTGTGTATCATATTTATTAATTTAATTTACTTTCCAAATTGGAAAACAAATATTAATTGTAAATATGTTGGGGCATTTCCACTCTATATATATTTGATGAAATCTTTATGTATATTTAAAATATATATATTATAAATTGAGATTGTGTTAAAGACTGGTTATTATAGCTTGCCATTTTGTTGTTGTTGTTATTGTGTACATTGTTAAATTGGTGGCTTTCACTTGTATTTTAAACCAATATATTTTATTGTCAATTTTTTCACTTTTTTATATATAAAATTGATTAGTTTTATTGTTACAGTATAGAAATATGTTCATTCTCTTGTATTGATGTTTATAATAATCCCCTGCTGATCAATGTTGTTCTTTTCAATTTTTATCAGTCAACAAACAGTCAGTCTTCTTACAGAACATATGATTTTATAAATCAAGTCATCTGTTACCATACTGTATCTGTCTAAATTTGACTATAGTGAACTGATAACTTGATGTGATTTGGCATTCTTAAGCCAATGTAAGATGTGTGAAGACAGGGTGGGGATGTGAGGCTTATTTATGTGCAATTTACAAGACAGGCCACATGATCCATGCCCCCCATATGTACAGGTGAAAATCTGCAAATCCGTTGTTCCCTGCCCTATCTCTAAGCTGCCCACCTCACCAAGTCAGATTCAAAATTTTTGTTATTGTTGTACAAGGTTACAATAATTGTCATGACAATATATGATATCCAATAGGTAGGAATGGTTTATGATAATAATATGATTGCTACAACCAGGGTACTGACATCAACTTGTATTCAATTTTCTTACATATTTTCAATATTATTCATGTACTTTCTGTGTAAGCTTTTTTTTTTTAGTGTGTATGTTTGTGTCAAAAGGCAGATAAAATATTGTTAAATAAACAAATTGTTCATGATTTTTTTTTTAAAATAGGCCAGTGAACATGGTTTTAATTTTAGTTTAATTACTTCCATTTTGAGCGTTACAGATTATATTGTTGTTTTCTATATTGCCATTATCCTTGGCTATGCCTTAAAGTAGCTAAGTCTCTAACTCAATATCATCCAAAATCTTCAACATTGAAAACACGATTTATTTGTCAAATTAAATCAACATTCATGTTGTGATCTTACCGGAAAAAGATGGGCTTTTGATATCCAATATTTAAGACAAAATAAGCATTTTACCATTGGTACATGAATCGTGTACCATAATGCGCTTTAGCCCCAGTTGTATCAAGAGACTCGAGGGACGAGGCTAGACACATTGCACCAAATCAAACGGCATATGTAGACTGGAATAACCAGACGCTAGAAATTTGCACTCGCTTGAGACTGCTGGCTTATTTCGCCGAACATAACTGATTTTGAAATTGGAGTAAAAACAAACAATTGAATGTAAATCAGTTTATATACATTCATATTACAGTATTATATGCGTTGCGACCCAATTTTGTCAATTTCTAGGTCCCAAATGTTAGCGATTTAGCTCCTTTAAGATGTTATAGTTAACATCCAATTGACTTGAAATTTGAACACAGAGTTTATATCCAGACAATAATTACTTGTAGTGTTATGGTCTATAGATCACATGCGGTAGCTACTGTGGAGGCTAATAAAGTTATCTTTCCAGTGGGTCAACTTTAGAGGACTTCTTGGGTGGGGGTCATTGTTGCTTGGCAATCTGTATTTTCAGGTTTCATTCTGTGGACACCTTTATAATATACTGCAAGTAGTTAGTCTTTAAGGTTTGCTGAGCAACAATTTGCATGATATAAAGCATGCCAAACTGTTCAGCTAGTTCCAGTTGCCTGAATGAATTCAAAACACAAATTTATTATAACTTGGGGACATGTGGAAGTATCATCTGTAGATTGTACTTATGAATGAATTTCAATGGTCCATTTTCCCTCTTAAAGTAAACTGTAATCTATAAAATTGTTTTCAAAAAAATGCAAAGGAAGGGGAAATGTGAACAATGCAAAATTACCATGTTGATTCATGTGTATTAAACAGAAAAACAGCTAAAATGAAAAGTCTGGATGAAAAAGGATGAATTGCCACTATTCCAATTACATTGAAAGTCCATATTTTAATATGCTCTATTGTATTAAGGGGTGGGGGGCAACTCGGCAATTAATTGTCTTAATGAAATTCAATAGCAGTTAGAATCTTGACAAAAAAACAAAACAAAAAAAAAACATTCTTAGTCATCCCATATTTTACACAGTGTTCTTTGATATACATATTGGTTTAAGTATGCAAATTGTTGGTCAAATTACTTTTTTTTGTGGTTTTCTTTTTTATAAACAATATTTTATTCACAGAAAAGAATTGAGGAACAGGCTAGGCGTTTATTACCTCTCTCCTATGATACAAAAAATATAAATACAAAAAAAATATATCCCTAACAAATTTATGAAAAAATCGTTATGATTATTTTACAAAGTAAATGAACAAAAGGGCTATGTACATATTTATAATTTCAGGTTTGCCATATTCATATTTAAAAAATATTTTAATTGAAACTTAATTTTAATTGAACCTTCCGGAGATGACTAAAACCTATGAAAAATTCATGATATAGAAATAAATTTATCGTCTGTGTCATGATAATAGTAACGTCTGTATTAAAATTAAGATTTGAGGTAAAATAAAAATTCAATTTTTATTTTAATACAGACGATAAATTTATTTCTATATCATGAATTTTTCATAGGTTTTAGTCATCTCCGGCGCCAGCCGTCGGTGATTGGAGGGGCAAAGCTGGCGCAAAGTCCAAGTTTAAGGGGGCAAAGGCACGAGCTTCAACTAGGGGTAGGGGGCCTCCCCCAGAAAATTTTGAAAAACAGGTTGCCGGAAATGCAGCCTGGCAGTATTTCAGGCACTGATCGATGAGGTATAGTGTCAAACGAACTGACTTGCGAATCACGACAAAGCCAACTCACGAGCGTCAAATTAGCGAATCCTCTCCCAGAAAATTTTGAAAAATAGACTGCCGGAAATGTTGTCGTACAGTATTCTGTCAGGCACCGATCATCGAGATAAATAGATCTGCCCAGATACCGTTCGTCACCTGATCACTAGTTTATCCGACTAGAGAACAAAATGTTAAACGAACGGACTTGCGAACCTCAACGAATTCCCCTTGTGAGCGCATAGACTGTCGGAAATGCTCTACAACATGCAAGTTTATGACTGAGTGGGGATGTGGGATTTATTCACCGTAGAAGGTATTGATTACCGAAACGTATCACAAATACTTTTTTTTATTTTCTAAAATTATTTGGGGGGGGGGGGCAAACAGAGGGCAAACCAGATTAATGGTGCAACGTGTCTAGCCTCGTCCTTCGAGTCTCTCAATACAACTGGGGCTGTAGCGCATTATGGTACACGATTCGTGTACCAATGTTAAAAAAATTATTTTATCTTAAATATCGGATATCAGTAGCTCATTTTTTCCCGGGAAGTTTACATCATCAATGTTGATTTAAATTGACCAATAATTCGTGTTTTCGATGTCAAAGATTTTGGATGATTTTGAGTTACGGACTTAGGTCCTTTAATTTGTCAAATAATCATCACGATTTTTTCAAATCATGATCGCATACAGGGCTTAAAGATACTGATAGAGTCAGAAAGTCGGTTACATTCTATGATCGTCGATGGTGTAAATGATTACCACATAAAGTCCTGAGTGCGATATCACCTCGGTGGAAGCGGACGTAAAATACAAATAACACACACACACACAGCTTATGATTCTAGTTTGTTAGGAAGTTCGTCGGTGCACCCATCTCATATAACATATCGGGAAAAATATAGGATACGTAAATTGTTTTCAAAGAATTTCTATTTAACCTGTACATCAGAGGGCAGAGAACGTTTACTAGCCTACAAGTTTTCGCCAAGATATTGTCTATATATGTTGTCAGTCCCAAATACTTATGTTCGAAGACTGCTTTTATTGCGTGGGAGCGAGTGTGTGTGTATGTGTGTGTGTGTGTGGGGGGGATTAGCGCAGATTCGGTGAACCGTCCATTTTTCTGGCAATTTATTTCTGTTTTTCGGGCACAAACATCTAAGAATGGGGAACATTAAGTTGTTTTTTGCTTAACATATTGTAAATTTATATTGTTGTGTAATTAATTAAAAATAAACAACCATCACAGCTTTGTGACAAAGAAAGTTTTAGGGCAAATATCCTCAGTCCCCCAACTGCGATTGGCCCCCTATGCCTTGCGGGCAAACACAGGCCTATTTAGAATATGAAGTAGCGTTTTCAGACGTCTAGCCACGCCAGAATGAGCTGAATAGGCCTACTTAAAATTATGAGTCTGTTGCAATACAGGGGTATTATCTATATAAGATGATATTACCCGCCTGTCGTTTGTATAACATGGTTGTGTAACACTTTATATAACTTTGGTCCCCCTTGTCAGTGATGCAGGACGGAGGGCCTGACAAGGATAGCTGTCTAGTCGTTCGGATGGGACGAAAAACCGAGGTCCCGTGTACACTTTAGCGTGCACGTAAAAGATCCACAGTGCGCATGCCCGTCTTCATTATCCCAGTTCGGAGCAGAACAGTAGGACGTTAAACCCCATTTCATTTCATTTCATTTTGAGAGCCGTTGTGGCTCAGTGGGTAGGACACAGGCTCACTAACTGGGATTCTCCAGCTTGTCGGTTGTGCAGGACAGATGGCGGCCAAAGGGGCCTGAAATTGACCTTGACTAACATTGTTTGCAAAATGACCACCCGTGTAATATATCATTTTATAGGTTTTGTTGGTCACCCGACCCATTTTGGACAGTTTCCGATTCATTTCACAAAAGTATGGTCCATTATCGCCGTCAAAATCCAAAATGGCGACAGAAATTGGCTCGAAAAGTATTCTTTCAATACCATTAGCAACATAAACGTGTGATATTTAGTTTCAGGGGTTGTTGGGGACGAGAAACACGAATATGTCATTTCCAAGCTGATATAACTGATCTGAAATGGGATAACATACACAAATTAAGCATTTTCGCGACTACAGACCTACACGTGTAATAATAACAACCATAAATTGTTCTAGACATCCGTAAATCTTATCTTGAATATATTTCAGCTTCCATAATACATTATAAAGCAATATATGATAATGCATTCCGCAGTAAGACTCTTAGATCTCAGAAAACATGTGCAACGAGTCTGAGTATTGTGATGCGTATTGTTATTTTGGGTGATATCGACTGAGAAGTTGTTTTAAACACTTAGATATAGAGCAACGGATGGGTATCATATAGACAAAACCCCCTATTCGCTACTTTCGAGTCATTCGAAAGAGGCGATGATGGATTCTGGAGTCTGTAATACAGCGTAATGTAGGGTTGATAATTAGCTCTTTTGACCTTTTGCATAAAACTATCGCGATCTAGTGACATACGCGTGATACACATTACAAACTGTATGCTTCCAAGTCACTGAATAGTATTTTTTTTCTTTCTAATAATATTGAACAGCATCGGAATTGGGGCATTCATAGTCTTTCAAAAGGATATAGGCACTCAAGTCGCAATGCATTTTAGGATCAAATAGAAGATATATTTTATACAAAATCTGCTTCTTTTTCAAATTGACTGAATGGATTTTTCTGAAATGTGGTAAGGATCACCCTAAGATGGTAAAGACAAGAGTTTGTCTGAAAGTAATTGGAGAATTCTGATAACTATCATTGGCATGAATGTTACGCTCATACTTATAGAACGCAATTGCTCGATCCCATAGTTTTGGTGAAACAACACATTGATAGAGCAAATTGTCGACTCCTCCAAACCCTTTAATGGGTTTAAACAAAATGTATTAGGTATGTTGACTGAGAGGTAATTGTCCAGGATTTTTCAACTGGGCAGAACATGGAATTGGAAGAAGGGAGGGGAGAGGGTGATTCTTCTAAACTAATACTATAGTCATGATTGATAGCAGATAAATTCATAACCTATTGCCAGGATTATGCAAGAGCAGCTTTAAAGAGGAATTTGTATTGAAAATGTTCCGTTAAAAGCTGTTCCTGCATAACCCTGGCAATAGGTTCTGAATTTAGCTGATGTCAGTCATGAGTTTTAAGAGAATCAAGAAGTCCACAATGTCTAATATCGGTGCCAATAATAGTTAAAAACTAGATAATGTAAAGGCAATTTGGTGAAAATTTCATTCAAATTGATCCACTATGAACCGAGAACTAAGCGACTGAAATTCACATAAGCCTCGGTCATCATTACTAAAGTCAGTACGATAAACATCATAGTCTCGATTATCCAGTTCATCGTTTAATCGAGAAGGAAAGTTATGCAGTAAATCGGCTTACAATCCACTAAAGATCGCAGGCTAGTGCTGCCATCTAGAGTTGATTATGGCCTGGATAGGTTAATTAATGTCTAATTAATAATTTAGATAACATTTCAGGCCTAAAGAAAGACCTGAAATAGGCAGATTTAGCTCTTGCATAATGTATGTTAAATAATGATTTCACTCATTGATTGGATTTTTAATGAAATGGATGTCTGGTGCATGAAAGGATCTGGACAAACACCACCCAATGAAAATACCTACCAAATTGTGTTTAATCCCATTGAAGGGTTCACGAGGGGTCCAACATCATCTCAATCAAGGCCCTTTTGCACCAAAAACTATGGGATCGATCAATTTGAGACTAAATCTCAACAACCACAAGCTAAGTAAAATTCATATCACTATTTATCAAAATTCTTCAACTACTTTCAGACTATATTTTAACTTTATCTTCTTAGAGTGGGCCTTACCGCGTTTTAGACATATCCATTCAGCCATTATGAAAAAGACCCAGATTTGTTAATATAACTTCTATTTGACCCTTAAATGTGCTGGAACATGAGTGATTCATGTATAACCCTTGAAAAGACTACAAATTACCCACTTTGGAAGCGCTCACTAATATTTGAAAAAAAAGCCCATTCAGCAACTTGGAGCATGTGATTTATATTGTGTACCATGCGTTTACCTCAAGATCGTGATAGTTTAAGGGAAAAGGTAAAAAGAGCTAATCAATCCTACATAGATACGCAAAAAAAACACACAAAAAAAACAGCGGCTGCAAGGCAGGATACGTCCACATTTTGCAAGAGATGGGTAGAGAACAAGCTAAAAACAAACGCAATTTTTGTACAATCAGGGGCAATAATCCAGAAAGTTATGGCCTGAAATGTGCAAATATCAAAAGGGACAGAGAACTTTGGGATATAAAGATATGTTTTAATTTTCACCAAAATCGGATAAAAATTGTGACCTCTAGAGGGTCCACAACCTTCGTATTACACACTTCTACACAATTTGCGTACAAAGAGCGACCATTTTGTCGGGCAGTTTCATTTCGATTTTCCCGAAATTCGAATTCAACCTTCATTATGGTGGAATGGTGATGTATTTAAACGGTTTTAAAATCGAAAAAAAAATTGTGACCTCTAGAGAAACCACAAGCTAAAAATGCGATTTTTCGAACAATCAGGGGCCATAATCCAACACGTTAAGTTCGGGTATCCATGATTATCAAAAGGAACCAAGATCTTAGTGTGTAATGGTGATATATTCACACGTTTGTTTTTAAATCAGATAAACAAAAATGTGACCTCTACAGGGATCACAAGCTAACAACGTGATTTTTTGTTCAATCAAGGGCCATAATTCGGGAAGGTACGGTCTGATATGCGTGAATATCGACAGGAACCGAGATCGTTAGGTTATGAACTTGCATTTCAAGTTTCATCAAAATCGGATCAAAATTGTGGCCCCTAGAGGGGCCCACAACTTTGATATACCAGATGTTTACACTACAGTAGGCGGGGCGGCCATTTTGTCCGGCAGTTTTGGTCTGATTTTCATGACATTCAAACTTAGACAAAATTACGGTGTAACGGTGATATATTCGAACGGTTTTTTAAATCGGATAATAATTTTGATCTCTAGAGGGACAACAAGCTAAAAAACGCAATTTTTTGTACAACCAGGGGCCATAAATCAGGAAGTTACGATTCGATATGTACGAAAATGGAAAGGAACCATGATATTTGGGTTATAAACATGCATTTCAAGTTTTATCAAAATCAGATGAAAATTGTGACCTCCAGAGGGTCCACAACCCTGATACACAATATTTTGACACTATTTGCGAACGAGGGGCGGCCATTTTGTCCGTCAGTTTCGGTCCGATTTTTATGAAATTCGAACTCAGCCACCCTTAGGGTGTAACGATGATATATTCAAACGGTCTTTTAAATTGGATAAAAATTGTGACCTCTATAGGAGGGAACCGAGATCTGTGGGTTATAAACATACATTTCAAGTTTAAACCAAATCGGATAAAAATTGTGACCTCTACAGTTTTCACAAGCTAAAAACGTGATTTTTCGTACAATCAGGGGCCACAATCCATGAAGTTACAGTCTGATACATCCCAATATCGACAGGAACCCAGATCTTAGGGTGATAAACCTATATTTCAAGTTTCATTGAAATCGGATAAAAATTGTGACCTGTAGAGTATTCACAAAAAATTGTGGACGGACGGACGGACATGGGCGACGACAAAATACGTCCACATGAAAATGTTGGCGTATAAAAATTGTAAAACAACACAACGTTCGCGTGCTTTATCCTTTATCCTCAGATGGTAGGATGGAATGGGCATTCAAAGCGCGAGATAATAATATAGACATATGTGATATCACATTTATTGCTTTGCATCAATGAAATTGAATCACAATGTGGTCTTATTAATTCATTATAAAAGTTGGATTTCTATCTTTAAAAAGCTCAGTGTGTATGTATGTCTACGCAATTTGGAGACGACGATGGTATCATGCACTGTCAACTGCCAAATTTTAAGACGGAAACCTGGTAAACCCCCTCCTGCAAAAATTCCAGGATCCGTCCCTGACCTTACCGTGTACTTTTATGATTTTAAAAAATCCAACCGGTAAAGTCATGACCACTTCAACTTAGCATTATGACTGTGAGATTTGGCATCGAAGTGAATGGACACTGTTCTAGGTCTTCTGTACCAGATATATTATATTAGGCACAACGGGTCCTCAAACTTTTCCTTTCGGGTAAGCTGTACTGTCTACCGCCTAGAGATCTTAATCGGCCGACTGTTGCCGGCTTCGTGCACTTGGTGTCTGGCTATATTATTTTTCGGGACAAAGTTGCTGTTCGGACGTATTTCCACGCGTTTGGACTTATTTTCACGCTTGGCGTGGCTATCTTTCTTTATTTTTAGGAATGTGTGTAAATAAGGGGGTGGGGCGTTTGACAACTATAGATTGTGAATTGCTGCTGGCGAAGATAAGCTTAAATCAGACACAGTGGCGTGAGCAAGATTTCTGGAAAGGAGAGGGCATTAAACTGTTAAAGATATATAAATGTGGATTAAAAAATGGTTTGTGGGTTACAATAACCCAATGTTATCTACCTCAAATATCTTCGAAACGATTTATGATGTATTAAATATAATTTACGACCCAAAGGGGGTTGCTTTTTGTTGACTTTCTCAACCTAAATGCCCTATTGCATAAACCGTAACACATGTGTAGGGTTACTTATTTTTATCTTATCTAGTATGTATAAGACGGCGCAGCTGTCAGTCTTTCAAAAATTATCTAATGTTAATATCTGGCAATCTTCCCACGAATACGAACAATATTAGTTAATTAGTATTGTAGCTACATCATTTTTTCTTGGAAGATAAACGAGTTAGGGATAAAACTAAAGAAAATAACACACGTAAGTACAATCTTTGTTATTAGAGACTTTTGGCAATCGGAATTTTTCCCATCCGTATCACGTATCCGTATCGTAAACGTGATGCGTTACGTCAATGTAGTTTTAGAGTTTTGGAAGATTTTCGCGTCGCGTACATATGCATCGCTGAGCTGAGCTTAGTTCTTTTAAAGCATGATGGAAGATATCTACCAAGATCACTATCAGTAGTCAAGTACCTAGTCTACAATTTCCCGGAGGGAGTGAAGTCGCTCGACCGTCGCTGAGCTATTAAAAACCTTTTTTGGTTACACTAATGTATCATTTCAGAAAGTTTATACCACTTTACCACAGAATAAAATCATTTACAGATTCGCAAAGTCCCACCTCCCTAAATTTAGCATGAAGATCAAATATACACCTTCGTGTTCTAGGATACATATTGGTTCATGAAAACGCTACGATACAACATTTCATCATCTAAAAGTTGAAGAAAAGACGACAATGTTATACGGAACTTTTCCGTATGAAAACTGTTCGATAAGTGCTGCTGTATCCGTGTGCCGTATCACGTATGAGAAATACACACACATTGATGAATTTACAGGAATTTACGCTTGCCAAAATCTCTATTAACTCCGATTCTCTCCCACCCAGTTCCATTTAATAGCTAAAAAAGTTCAATTACAAAAATCGGTAATTAGACCTCTAACAATACTCAAATCGTTTACTTGACTTTGCCTTATTTATCTATGAAATGTTTTGGGTAATAATATGCTATTACAAGTAATTCCAGGATACGTAACACAGCTAGTTGCATCTAGTTGACCAGAAAGGGGGACAATATTGCTGCTCTCGTAAGAAAAGTGCACACCATCGGTGTCATTCCAAAGTCGGCATTTTTTCGAAAATCACTTTTTTGCATAACTCAGTTTATTAACATAAAATACATCATAAAAATCAGAGTTCTGAGATAAATAGTTTTCATAATATTTGCGAGTGACCAAGCCTCGTATCACGATTGGCCTGATTTTGTTTTTTTCTAAATGCTTGTATCTCGGCAACGTGTTATCACTGACGACGTCAAAGGCCCTAAACAGGGGCGTACATAAAGATTTTGTTGGGGGGGGGGGATGTTTAGCAAAAATGCAACGGACTGATGCACATGTCCCTAATACGAGGGACGCTGTCAGGAACCGAGCACCACGGATGATAGTTTTCTATTGGGTCAGTAGCTGATCTGGAAGCTGGGAATAGGGGGTGGGGCGGTTCCAAATATAGGGCGCCATCCACAATCACACCCTACAATGAATGTCAACAAAATACTGGCTATAACACTGAGCGTTAGAGCGATCTAGAACATAGATCGTATTGCCTATATAGTTGTTCGCCGATAGGAAAGCAGTTTTATTCAAGTTGACATAAAGTTTATGTCACATAATATGATGATTGTTATTGATTTTGTTAATTTAAAAAAAATTATGAGAACCTTAGAGGCAGTGGCTATAACACTGAACAACCTGAAAAATTGAATCAATATCCTGGCATTTGACGTCATTGCAGGGAACAAATTGAATCAATATCCTGGCATTTGAGGTCATTGCTTGGAACAAATTGTTGTGAACAAGAGAACCAGAAATAGGAGTCAATGGGACAGAATCTGGAAATCTGCCCCTGTCTATTCCGCCTGTTTTGCAAGAGTTGTCAGAACATTTGTACAATCTGAGGCCCAACGACCCACGCACCAGCGATATTACTAACTGGGCAGTTCACTATAACCGTGAATATGATAGTGCTGAGGCAGTGTAAGACCACAGAGCAGTGGAAGAATGATGACATAATGGAATCTAGCGGCGCAGGCGCGAAAAAAATTCAGATATGTAACTGACCTTTTAATTTTTGGGGACTGGGCCTGAACAATTTTAATCAATGTCATGACAAATGGGACCAAATTCTCCTTTAACGAGAGGATAAGAAATGGGACAGAATCTTGAGGGCCGTTGTGAGAGTAGAAATAACAATTCTACAGTCTGTCGCCCCACTCACTAGTGGTACTACTAACTGGGCGATTCACTGCAACTGTGAATATGCTAGTGATGAGAATGTATAAGATAGAGGAGTTGAAGAATAATGAAATAATAGAATTGAGCGAAATTTTTTTTTTATGTAACTGAGCTTTTAATTTTTGGGGACTGGGCTTGAGGGGACTTTGTCTCACGGGGGAGCTTACTTGGTCTCTGAAATGCCATTTACTGGACTTTAGGGTCTGGGGAAAGGTTTTGCAGAATTCTGATGGTCAGAAAATACTTACAACATGAGTAAAATACGTTTTAATTTCTACTGGGATTAAATGTACAACAAGTAAAAATTCTTAAGTTCAATAGATCGCCTTGATTTAAAGATTTTTTACGTATTTCTGCAACAATCTATGCTTCCGATAACTTTTTACCAACTCTTCGACTAATGTTATTCGTATGACAATCAATAATATAATTTAAGTTATCAAAATCTTCGTAGCAAGCCCTCTCAATTTCTTAGACCAACATACTCATAACAGAGAAATCTTTTTTTTCAAACATGACATGTTGACTAGGTTATTTTATATTATACCGTTTCAATTTAGGTGCGCGGATTCACACAATTTTTTTCCCTTCTATTTTGCCATTGTTTACCTCATTAATTCATTTAGTCTGAGAACGACTGCAGTGAGCACTTATTTTGAGACTGACTATGTGACGTAAGAATTTAGGTGCACGTATATTAAATATTTGATATTAAATTTTTCCCTTCAATTCGGGCATTGTTTGTTTACCTCATTAATTTATTTCGTCAGTCGCCGATGCAAAATTTTGAGACCGACTGCAGTGACTGTACTTATTTTGAGACCGACTATTTTTCTCCCTGAGGGGCGTTTTTTTCTTAGACTTACTCACAACAGAATGCGGGGAAAAAACCATTTTTTCAAACATTATAAGTTGACAATGTTATTTTATACTAAAGTTTTGGGCGAGCAGCGTGACGTATGCAATTTAGGTGCACGGATTCACGCAAATAATTAAAATTTGGGATTTTTTTTCTTCTATTTTGGGGAGCCACGGTGGCTAGGTGATTAAGACGCTGGCTCGCTAGCCTGGAGGTCGGATGTTCGATCCCTGCATTGGCCGAGAAAGTTCGTCGGAATTTTCCGACGTGGTTTCCCCTTGTCAGTGGTGCAGAACGGAGGGCATGACAAGGACAGCTGTGTAGTCCTTCGGATGAGACGAAAAGCCGAGGTCCCGTGTATACATAGAAATGCACGTAAAAAGATCCCTTGGCAGTTGGAATTCGATATAAGAGTAGGCGATAGTGCCGCTGCCCGGGCAAAATTTCCCTCATAGCACACTGTATGGCGTATGCCCGTCTTAATTAGAACAGTATATGAGCAGAACAGTAGGACGTTAAACCCCATTTCATTTCTTCTATTTTGGCATTGTTTGTTTACCTCATTAATTAAGTGAGCACTTATATGAGATCGACTGCACTTATTTTGCGACCGACTGCATTTATTTTGCGACCAACAATCCCCCCCCCCCCCACACACACACACAAACATTTACGCCCCTGGCCCTAAGGCGAAGTATATGACACAAATTCGCAGAATAATTATCATAAGATGTTTCAAAGTAGGCATTAGTTATAGGGAGTAAATATTAAGCTTCCTGTATCGTTTTTATACGCCCACATTTTCATGTGGACGTATATTGTCGTCGCCCCTGTCGTCGCTCTTTGTACGCAAATTGTGTAAAAGTATGTAATACGTAGGTTGTGTACCCTCTAGAGGTCACAACTTTTATCCGATTTTGATGAAACTTAAAACATACCCTTATATACCAAAGATCTCAGTCCCTTTTGATATTTGCGCGTTTCAGACCATAACTTACTGGATTATGGCCCCAGATTGTACAAAAAATCGCTTTTGTTTTTAGCTTGTTCTCTATCCATCTGTTGCAAAATGTGGGCGTATCTTGCCTGGCAGCCGCTGGTTTTATACTTTCGATGGCCTCTTCTACATGAACTGACCGGTTGTAGTGGAATGTCGCGTTAGGGGTCACACGAGCAGCTTTTGACCCTATGACGTCAGACATTTAATTGACACACTAGCGTTGACGTTTCTAGTGGATTATCCACAGTTCCATGCACCTCACACTACAAATTCGCCGTAACAGACCGTTTCATTGGATAATTCCTCACAACTGTTCCAGATCCTACACGCGGCAAACCTCGGCAGATTCCATTACTCACATCAGCTAGCCTCGGTTATATGACGGTAAGTGATATGTACCTACGCCTATACAATTGCGATGCGGCACTGGTTTACTTATAAGGAAAACTTGCCGCCTTTAAAAAGAAGTTATCAAAATTGCGTCGTTGGAAGTGTGTTTATAATTTTCAGTGCAAAGTTGTCCTTGTTTGAAGAATATCGGATAAACTTGAAAGAAAAACAGTTGCTGACTTTTAAATATTTGTATGATAAAGGATTCTTGAAAGGCGTTGTAGTCCGGAAACTTGAAAGTAGTTCCAATGGCGGACTTTGTCATACAGCCGAGGCTAGATGTAGGGTACTGGAATCTGCTGAGGTTTGCCGAGTGCCAGATCCTAGTGTAGTAAAGACAAGTTAAACGAAATTTTATACTATAAAAAACGAAACGAAAATAGATGAAAAATGGGTGTAATTTTATGAACACCCTACTGCATGCAGCTACCACCCTTTTGAACTCATAGGTTGGTTCTGCATGATACTAGATAACGCTTTATAACGTTGACAGTCGCGTACAGCTATGATCATGGAAAATCATAAGTGTCTCGTGCTGTAAACTCGTCATGTTATGCCGTCCTGTTTGAAAAAAAAATGAAATGAAATGGGGTTTAACTCCTAGTTTTCTGCACTGAATGGATTAAGGAACACGGACATACGCCGTTTACGTGCACTCTAATGTGTACAAGGCACCTCGGTTTTTCTTCGCATCCGAACGACTAGACACGGTTCCAATTCCACAATAAGCACTACGTCTGCACGGTCGCACCACTCACAAGGGGAAACAACGAGGAACTTTCTTGGCCAACACCGGACGCGAACCCGAGACCTCCTTGTTCTCCACGTCATCTTTGCAATATCATTTCATTAATTGATACCGATATAATATACTATTTGAAGTATACAAGATAAAGGATCACTATGGTTATGTTGTAGAACATCTTTATGAAACCTGTCTGAAAATACCGACACCTGCTAAGCATTCGTTCACCCATTCCTCTCCGCATTCCGCGTTTCCGTAACACCCTTCAGCTTTCAACAACGACCGACGGCTTTAATTGTGTTTATTATTTTCTTCGTTTAAAATTACTTCCTGTATATCGGAGATTCATTTCAATCCAAATTTCCGACCAGTAAGATACTCGTATAAAACAATATACTATCACATACTATGACAAATAAGTTTGAAAATAATGAACCTTTCTTCCTATAAGGGAATGTTAATCGTGATATTCCAGCGTGGTGTAGGACGGGGAACCTGGCTAAAACCAGGGTCTAGTCCTTCGGATGGTATGGAAAACCGCACCCCCTTGTACACGTTGACGTGCACGTACATGATTCAGTGACGTTTGGGATTCGAAAAAAGGCCCCAGCACTGCTGTCCGGGCAAAATTTCTCTCATAGCACCCTGCACGGCTTATGGAAAAGTTTGACATTTTGTGATTAATATGATATTTAACTTGAGCAACCTAAAGAAAAATAAAGAAAACATGATTTAATTTACTTTTGTTGAAATCTGCTTAATATTCTTCGAGTTTCTTGCGAACCGACGAATCTGATATATTTAAGTATTGCGAATTATGGGTTTGAAATTTGCGTTCTGTTGTTATATCTGTGGACATCATATAATAAATTTCATTTGTGATTTAATATTTCATACGTATACATCAGAACACCGAACGCCATATACATAAATGTTATTATTTGATTATATATCTGGGTCTTTTTAATAAATATATGAAAACCATAAATTATTTTATTGTGACAATAAACGGTGTATGATATTAGGCGTAGTATCAGTCGAGATGAATAAAAAGCATTGTAAATTTTAACACAAATTTCAACATTAATTTAGTCAAAAGGAGAATCAATGTAGGCCTACTAGAGCTTTGTTTGGAAAGTAATATGGTACTCCTTAAACAGTACTTTAAAGATAACGATTTATTGGCGAATACAAACCTGAGTCATTTTTAACAGCGAAAGGGCGAATAAAAGAAATAGGTGGATTTCTTTGTTTGGCTTTTTAAATTTATGGACCTGCTGTTTCAACTTCGCATGATCCTGTGAGTAAGTACAATTCAAGTAAGAATTAAGCATTGAGGTTTGTTATACTTGCTACACAACCTCCGCATGGCATTAATCAGTGAGCTAATGTGTTCTATATATTCCTGCCTTCTATACTATTCAAAAAAAGTAGGGGATATTTGATTTTGGGGGCATAATACTAAAATATGCAAATGACTACGAAAAAAGTCACTATAGAACCTATCAGAAGAAACATTTCCAGTTACATGTGACGCCCAAACGCACCAATAGCTACCGCATGGAATGCAGGTGATGCTTGGGATCATCATGGGGTCCAACCCAAGATTTGCACGACTCTGACTTTGAATGTTACAGTCATTGTGGAATTGGATTCCAGGGTGGAAACATCAGTTTAATTGTTTTAGTGACCAGAAAAACAAATTTTGATATGCGTCGGCTTACCCAAAATGAAAGGTTACGTGCCCTTGGCATGCTACAGATCGGCACAACACAGGCGGTTGTGGCGCGGACGATGAATGTTTCTCAGTCTGTCATAAGCAGGCTATGGTCCAGATACCGTGATACACAATCTGTACAGGACAGACCACGCTCAGGTCGACCAAGGGCGACAACTCAAGCCTAGGATCGATTTATCCGTACCTGGGCCTTGAGAAATCGTGTCATCACAGCAAATCAGATCAGCGCTCGTCTTCAAACAGACACTGGTGTGAGAGTGAGTGGCCAGACGATTCGGAATCGACTGCATAGGGGTCACCTTCGCGCCCGACGTCCTCGCGTGATCCCTTGTTTGAGAGATCATCACATTCAGGCAAGACGTCGTTGGTGTAGGGATCGTCAACACTGGGATAATCGACGCTGGAGCAATGTGATGTTTTCAGATGAGTCAAGGTTCACTGTTGATTTTTTGGACAGACGTAGGAGGGTGTGGCGTCGTCGAAACGAGCGCTTCCAAGACGTTAACGTCATCAGACATGATCGATTTGGGGGTGGTTCTGTTATGGTGTGGGGAGGCATCACTGTTGCTGGAAGAACGGCTTTACATGTTGTTGCAGGGCGTGTTACAGGCCAGTACTACCGGGACAACATCTTGGCAGTCCATGTTGTGCCGTTCGCACGACGTCATGGCCGCCGTTTCATCTTCCAGGATGACAACGCAAGATGTCACAGGGCCAGGATCGTTACAGGTTACCTCCAACAACAGAACATCACCACATTACCTTGGCCAGCACTGAGTCCCGACCTCTCCCCCATCGAGCATGTCTGGGACATGCTTGGACAGAGGTTACGTCAACGTCAACAACGTCCTGCCAATGTCCAAGAACTTGCTGCTGCGTTGCAACAGGAATGGGACAATCTGGACCAAAATGACCTTAGACGTCTCATTAGGAGTATGCCACGTCGGATCAATGCTTGTTTGGCAAACAGAGGAGGATTTACCCGTTACTGACTTGGTTGTGATGCTGTGGTAACTTTGCTGTTTGACCCCGGGTATCATTTTACCCTTATAATGGTCAGTCTGTGCCTTACTTAGTCTAACGATCATTTGGAATAAATCGATGAATGTGAACTTCATTTCATTTTGTCATTTGTTTCTTCGTCAGTTTCATTAGGTGACTTTAATAACACTTAAAAATCAAATATCCCCTACTTTTTTTGAATAGTATATATAGTAATTTCGACTTCTAATCATTTTTTCCTCTGCTGTTTTAATCGAAAAATTGGACCACTACGACGTGATGTTTTACGTTAAATAGTAGGAGTTATTCAGTTACACATCTGGAATAAGTAAGAACGAATTTCGGAAGCTTGGTTATAAATTTGGTTATACAATGCCTGGTCTCTAACCTATAGGGAAATGGACATGTGTTGACTAAGCTACGGACGACGGGGACACGAATAAATATTAGATGATAAAAAGTATAATAGTCTGAAGAGTCTTCAAACGAAAATGTGGACAACCGACCGTTCGACTAAAGTGACTTTAATTGGAAAACTTTATGTACATACAAATAAGGTTACACCGAGTTACTTTTAAAATTCTTAAAAAATATCCGGCATGGTTAAAATAAGGAGTTTAAAGTAAATTGAACTGACGAACTTGATAATTTCATAGGAATGTGATATTTAATGTAACCCGAATGTCTTAGGATGTCCGTAAAACACATCATTTTATCATGGCAAATTCTATAAACAATGTATATAAGTTACTCACAGCCAGACATTTCATCTAGTTTCAAATCCAATTTTTTTTTCACCGAAGAAAATAATTTGTCATTTTTTCTGTATACAGAGCATATAAAAAGCTCTTCACTAGTTTTGTCTGTCTGTTATACACGTACCAGCAGATTTCACATATGTTTCCATATTCCGTTCCGTGTTTAAAGAGACATTATGTAAGAGTTAATTCTGCGTATTACGGGTCTTTTTCACTCAAATATTCTATAAATTATTATTTAGACATTTAATCGTTTGATAAGACTATAATCATAGACCCAAAGGGTGGCTTAGATATTGAGTGGAATAGAAAATGACCGCCACACACTGAGACTGTTGAAAAACGACTGTACGTCGGTACTGCGTTTACTATCGTGGCAATGGCACTTAACATTCGAGAATATGAACTCATAATTGGCATTCGCCGAAGATAATTTAGGCCATTACTATCAAAACTTCAAACATTTAAAACGCCGCTCAGAATAATGTAATTTGACTGAAATTTTAAATTTATTTACTTTTCTTTATCTATTGTTTGAACTTTTATAGCAAGAACGATTAGCTCTTTATCTATATATACTAGCGTGACATTTTGTACGTCATGAAACCTCTCGAATTGGTAATAGTACTTTAGTTCTTTAACCTCTCATTCTACAACCTCTCGAAAACAGGTCAGTACATTTTGTACTTGTGTAACGCGTACGTTGCCATGCTGAATAAATACTGCCGCCTTCATTGGTCGTGTTTCCATTTGTAAGTGAAGGTCTTCTCTAGAACTGGGTTTATCGTAAGTAGTATAATATTTGTTCTATGCATGTCGGAATGGGTGGGGTGGGGGCGTGTGTTTTAGATCATTGTATCGAGCCCAAGCTTGTCATTGATTCAAGTGGCGTGGTTTCGAGCCACAGCTTGTACGTGACAAGGAGTAGGGTCGCCTGTTCAAATTCGACGGCATTTCTAAGGGTCCTCCGGTTTCCTACCCACTGCAAATTATTGATATAACATTGGACCGTATGATAGTCCCAAAATCACCTATTAGTTTGTGTCAGCATGTGTTGTAGCTGTTGAGTACCCTTGCAAGATTTATACTGGTAAAGTCAAAGAAGTGGACAGTAATAAATATGAAATCTATGCAATAGTGCTAGCTTGGGGATTTTGGAAGTCGACCCAAATCCTATTACTTATTATAATATCAAATATTTTATTTAGAAGCACAGAAACCTTTACAATATATTTTACAATCGGGATATTTTTATATTGACTGAAATCGCTTATTGCACATGGCTTTTTTTATCATATATTTGATCAAAAGATTATATGCACCTGGGTAATAACGACGCGTTTATGAGAAATAATATTGATAGGGGTAATGAAAATGGATTTTATCGGTAAAAACAAAAGTTACTATTACTTTGATGTTTTAATGACGACATTGCCACGGTAACAGTGGCAATTTTTGGCAAAAAATAACATTTTAAGCATGGAGTTGCAGAATTCATTAAGCACGCCAGAGTTGCTCTCGTGTGTTAACAGTGTCATTATATATGATAGTTCATGATACATGATACCCCATGTTTGTCTTCTTGGCGGCTTCTGTCTGCGTCTCATCCTTAATGAGAGACAACTGTGTAGTGTTTCTTCCAGTTCTTGCAAATTATGTACAACTTTACTGGACCCACTGCTTGTACACGACGACAATGCCATCCAATTATGTGCCTCGGTAGATTTAAATTCAGACTCGTGGTCGACTAAGTCCTCACAGGTGGCGAGTGTGTTGTTGTCAAAATGGGGAATGACAATCAATTCCATGGCAATGCAAAAGTAGGCCTACTGATCAACTGTGAGATTTCCTGGTATGGTGAACATGTCCAGCTTCCAGGTTCATCTATTCGTGATATAGGGCAAAAAACTGCTTTCTTCTGATCAATTAGATATTCTCCGCCCGAACTCAGATTCCAATCCTGTAGCTGAACACCATATCAGACGTATTCTCAGATGCTAATCTGTCAGTAAGATGCATTTGATGACCCTTCTTAAGGCAAGCCCAGGCGGGTTTGCAACGTAATGGCGGGCATATGGCAATTGAGTAGACGTAGTTAGGCTTGAGGAGGGAACTTGTTGCAAGGGCTGATGTCATACTATTCGTGGTCAGTCCTTTATCAGGATTTAGTTAGTTCATGTTTCCGAACAAGACGGTGATGATGGTGTCATGTAATCCCGGTGACGACCAATGATTGTTAAGGACACTCCTGTCGAGTACATGCCGATCATCTACCATCTTTGCGCTTTTAACAATCTCTTTCCTCGCACACATCATTTTGAAAACAGTAAGTGTGGTATATGGCATACACAGGTACTGGGCATTCCAGTCACTCGTAGCCCACATCACCTAAATTTTCTATTCTAATATATTACTGTAGGGTAGATCTCATAATTAGAAAAGTTTGGAATTTTACATTTATTTATTTGTTGGTGTTTTTTTTTTTTATTTTTATTAAATCTTTAATAGCCTATACCTAAAAGTGAATAAAGGTCGCGATTGAACTACTGAAATGAAAATAGGCATTTGGCCCAAGATGAAAATAAAAATTATGGTATTTCAATTCTAGGATTTTCTGCTGTTTTTTCATTTAACAAACTGTTCCTACCATACTACAATCTTACCAGAAAATATTATCTGCCACAGTTAAAAATTTGAAGTTAACATTACACAAGATTAAGGTTTACCAGGCAACTCCAAAACTAATTAAAATTAGATTTGAATTCACTGGAAGTTTAAAATTAGCGATAGTGCTTCAGGAACTGTTTACAGGTCGTTGGGATAAGGGCTATCGGTAAAAGGACAATTTTATGATTTTGAATAGCATATTAGGCTTACTATAGCTTATTAATATTGAATCTGATTTAGTCTGTTAATTTTCCGCAATTTCTGAAAAAAAGGTTTCGTTTCTGCATCAACATTACTGCTAAATAGTCATATATATTTTACTTACAGTAATTATTCATAACGACAGGAAACTATGGAATTTGAAGAGATTATCAAGCATCTAGGTGATTTTGGAACTTACCAGAAACGGTTATATTATATGCTATGTATATCATCTGTATTTACGGCTATACAAGTATTGTTAACTGTATTTACCTTTGGTATACCTGAACACAGGTGAGATTTTACTAATTACGCTCTATTATAGTAATAATATCACCAAAATATATCATAGTGATTTATTAGTGATGAGTCTTTAAAGTAGCATTATTGTTATTAATTTGTAAATACCAACAACACCCAATGTTTGTACAGGGTTAAAACACACGATAATTATGGTTCCATTTATTGAATCTTACAAATCTCCACATTTCACAAATATAACGGTTGAAAACTCTAATTCTTAAATTAGTAGACTACCAAAATAACGTTTACTAGGTGACTTTATAAAGAGATAAACAATGGACAATACTTGAAAATGTTGTAATTATAGTCAATAGCTTTGTAGCAACCATTTTTGCAATAAAATTAAATTAAATTATTGCCAAATGGGTCGATATTGCAAAAGTAGAACGTCGTGGGAACCATTTTTGCAATAAAACCATTTTTGGAATAAATGTTTCTTTTGTCATTTTCATCACCATAATGATCGTTTATTCACCCTGATGATTAACCGAATCATTTTTGAAGTATTCATCCATCTTATCATCAGCAACACCATTTCCATACTCATTTGTTATTACACAAATGGTTGCTACATAGCCTAGTATGGTTTAAAGCTGATTAATGCTGACAAATTATTCTGCTTGTATAGACTCGTTGACACTTTAAAAAACTTAAATGCTGGTATTTTCTTCTAAACTATATATTTGAAACAAATATAAGGTTCGTTTATCCTAATTACTCAATTGGGATATTTTTGATTGCCCTTCAGACGTATAAATAGATATATATTAAACAAATTGATTTTTTTCGTGTAAATTTAGCTTACAGAAATAATTTATAGGTGTGCCGTTCCTGGTCTTGTTAACGACACATTTCAGAAGAATGAACTAAACGATTCTTTGGGTGAATTTGTATATGAAGATAAAGTCTATAAACAGTGCTCAATTTATTCCTTGTCTTCACAAAATGTAACGACATGTAAGAGATGGGTCTATGATAAATCTATATTTGAATCTTCAATAATTACACAGGTATGTGGTTCCGTGGTCTATATACTTTTTCAGATTTACACACGTCAGAAAATTAAGAACTCATTTGGGGTAAATCTTCTTTGCCATCGGTCGATTGGAGGATTTGGTATGGTAGTCGAGGAATGCAGTATGGCCATGGGTATTCGATTTTCGAGTAAAATTTATTAGTTTCAAATCTTGGTCTAGTCCTTTGAAAGATATGGATAACGAGGATCATCAATGCAGACGGGCGCAGAAAACGTGAAGAAAACCTCCGTGTCGAGTGGAATTAATAAAAAAAATACCAGTGAGTGTTATAAAAGTAATTGTCCCAATTGTTTATCGGAATTTTGCAACTGACAATCTGAATTGTCTACCAGATTATATTTTGTAAACTTTATGCAAAATTTCCCACCAAAACCATACCAGGGACAGGTGCTGAACAATACAAAATATTTTTGGTCATAATTCTATTGTTTGAAGAAATTGAATCTCTTTAAATATTTTAGATTGATATAGTCTGTAATGAAAAGATTGCGAAATCACACGCCCAAATGTTAGTAATGCTTGGACAAGTTGTGGGTTGTGCTATTGTTGGACCATTATCAGATAGGTGAGTTATTTTATTTTTAAAAAGCCACAAAATAATTTGTGAACGTATATTTTTGTTACTCGTTGCTCCTCATTAGCCCAGTCGTTACACTTCTACATAAAGCTTCTGTTTCAGGAATTAGGGATTGTGCTCTCTATATATAATGTTAAAGAAACGTGTAGACTTATTCGTAATCAACCGTTTGTCTCGACCTCAAATAAATTTAGACGTTTTTCGTTCAACTACACGTACACTGATTATGTGTTGGCCGAGAAAGTACCTTGGGATTTTCCAGAAAGATTTTCTTTGTCGGTGGAACAGAACGAAGGGCCTGGTAAAGAACTGTGTCAAGTCGTTCGTCGTCATTATCCCGGCTGGAGCAGAACAGTAGGTCGTTAAACCCAATAATTTTCATTTCATTTTCATTTCTTACAGTAAAAGTGTGTTGAAATATTTGCATGTACAATAGACATTATTGCTTTGAAAAATGCTGTTTTTCATCGGTTACCAAATAGAAAAGCCACCCTTTCTGTCCTGCCCCTGCTCACTGTTACCATGTTCACCTGAAAAGCTGTAGATTTTGTTGCTGTTATCAGATAAAAGCGTTCTTATAATAAATATATACCTTTAAACACATTCTCAGAAATATTCTAAAATTTTACAATCTTTTCTCTCTTCAGATTCGGCCGAAAGACAATGCTGTGTTCTTTTCTGATAATATTTATAATTTCTTCAATAGCCGTAACTTGGACGCCTACCATTCGTGTAGTATTTGCTTTTTATTTCTTCATCGGAACCAGTATTTCTGGAACATTTACACCAGCTTTTGTTCTTGGTAAATATCAAATATTTAATATTTTAACACAAATGTATTTAATTTCGATGAATCAAATTTGCCATATAAAAGAGTTTTGTGATTTGAGCACCTCAGACTACTTTCAATATTAGATTTATGACATTCATCTTCTCTTTTAGGTATGGAATTAGTCGGCCCAAAGTCCCGAGTATGGGCTGGTATGATAACTGAGTTATTCTGGTCTTTAGGAACAATAATATTAGCAGGGGCTGCCTATTGGATCAGAAATTGGCAAACTCTTCAACTAACAATGTCCGTTCCTGGCATTATTCTTTTGTCTTATTTCTGGTAAGTATTATTTATTTTGTTTCCGTATACCAAGCATGAATTTAATTTTTAAAAAGCCCTAAAAAAAACCTGCATTTTCACAGACCGATATCGATTTATTTTTTTTATTTTTGGCAGTATCTCCACCAAATAAAATATTGCCGTCTAACCTATCGGAATAGTCGAATTCTTTTAAATAGAAACCATAAAACTAAAAAAAAAATAACACTACCTGCGATTACGTTTACTTGCGCAGATTTGCCGGGAACATACCACGCCGCCTGGAATTCGTTGCCATATGCTCTCGTCATTTTTTACTCTAAACGTTATAACTAGGTGAACTACTAGCATTATGTAAGTATATGATAGTGTCCATTGTTCCAGTATATTATACATACACTTTATTGATGGCAGTGTTTGCATGGTTGTATAACCTGGGAAATGTTATGTGGACATTAACATACTATTCACAATATCTGCCGCCGTACCGTTGGTCACCAGCACATGACTTAGTGGATAGATAGCATGCTCTTATGTCATAGATACTTGCATTTCACAGACTTTGACATGCTATTTTACATACGGAATGTATGTATTCTTTATTTCTTTCTTAATTCCTGGGTAAGAATCAAGAAACTAATGCAGTAAATAATGAAATTTTATTACGCCCTATTGGAATTTATCTGCAGAAAACCACACCAACACCGATAGATGGTACATGTATACCTGTGAAATGTGGGTAAAAAGGGGTATTTTTTGTTTTGCCTGTTTATATTAACTAGAAATTTAAACATTATTTCAGTCTTATTACTGAGTCTCCCAGGTGGTTAATAAGTAAGGGTAGATATAAAGAAGCTGAAAAGATCATTCAAAAAGCAGCTAAAGTTAATAAAGTTGTTATACCATCAAGACTATTGAGAAGAAGTCAGTCAAGATTTATAGAACCAAAAAATGAATCTGTATTTAAAGTATTTACTTCGCGGATTCTTGTAATCAGAACTGTCATAGTTTATATAAATTGGTAAGTAACTGTTATAGTAATTGTTATACTCCAACACTGTAATGTGGTCTGTTGCATGATTTTCGTCTCCGCTTGTAGGGCCGGATTAAGGCACAGGTCAACTAGGCCATGACCTAGGGCCCTGTGCTTTTAGGATCCCCGCGTAATCATTCACTGTGTTTCCCCAAGCTCTCGTCTGGTTCATTAGGTCCTCTCAATAATCTGCTGACAGTAGCCCTGATATAAGCAATGGGTCGGGTGACCGCTTCAAATTGCTTATAGCCGATTTTTCTTATTTTATGGGATTTCTTAGTAAATAAAGTGAAACTTTTATAGTATGGAATATTAAATAGACCTATACTTTCCTGTGTTTCTATTATTAAGTAGAATTTACAGTACAGTAGGATTAATAACAATAACAGATAGTTGCACTTATGTAACACGTTTACTTAGAATAGCTACACTTCATGTGCTGCTTGCAGGCGTGACAAAAAAAAAATGATTATATCCGGACTTGCACTGCTTATATCAATTTGCATTGAAATAAACGGTTACGAGACAATAGTTGCAGTATTTGATGAATGGATGGATGCCTGTGTAATAGGCCCCATGAAATATTTTGACCTTGGGTTCCCACAAAACCTTAATCCGACTCAGCTCACATGGACTTATTCATAGTTAAGGCGACCCCAATCTAAAATTAGATCACCAAGTAAGAATATTTACAAGGCTCTGTTATTCTTTCATTTCGTATATTGTGCTTATCTTGCAATTTACAAAGTTATTTTCCATGTCTGGAAAACATCTGATTTGTGGCTGTTTTTTCCCGAAACATGTTTGGTTTAATCAGTATCATCATGCAGAGGAACCATATGAAAAATTAGCTCACTCCTACAATTATTTACTTGTGTTTATCACATCATGTAAGCATTTATTTCGTTTGATTTTGTTTTCGGTGAATTTTAAAGCTAAATTGTCGTAAACGGGAAAATATGCTTAGTCATCCACTCGCCAATACACTGGCTTTCACGTAGAGTCACCGTATTCAAACCGTATTCAGAGTATTTAAATGTAATCATATGTAATCGTTTCTAGGAAAGAAGTGTGATCTTTCCTTAATAGTCGCTTTCTCTTGGCAGGGCAGCCTGCAGTTTGACGTTTTATGGCCTAACTCTGAATGCTGGAAATCTTAGTGGCAGTATTCATCTTAATTTCTTCCTGTTAAATATCATAGAAGTTCCAGCTTATGTTATATGTATAGTGTTGTTGGATAGAATTGGTAGAAGAATTCTTCATTGCTCGTCCTTGTTTCTCAGTGGAGCATGTATTACTTTGTCAATATTTACTGTATTATATGCTGATAAATGTAAGTTTTATGCTACATCTATTGTGTACTTTATTATCCCGCGCTGAACGAAGTGATTTGGAGGATATTGGAAAAGACTGCATCTTTCCGTCCATCTATCTCGATCCATGTCGATTTTGTTTCTGGAGGTATCTCATTTCGCATCCTGTAAAATATGTTGATTGAATATCCATATTATAGTAGTTGTGGCTATTGTTAATTACCGTAGAACATTTTCGGATTAAATATATGGAAACTAATCTGACTTCTTTCATATTATTAATGTAATAGAAGCAGATATTGCGGACATTGTGCGTTAGTTCGCCTTTTGTTGATTTTAAAATGCACACACAAATGTCTGAAATTTGCATGAAAACAGCTCGTTATGTCAACCAATACAACCGTTTAATAAGTTCCGTTATTACACTTACAGCTCTGGCATGGATAACAACTCTCCTAGCTGTTATTGGAAAAATGGGAATAACTGCAGCATTTGCCATAATGTGGATTTATACGACAGAATTGTTTCCAACGCCTTTCCGTAATTCAGCAGTTGGTACAAGTAGTTTGATGGCCAGAATAGCAGCAGCCATTTCACCTTACATAGCAAATATTGTAGGTTAAGTAATATATATATTTATGTCAGCGTAACTATGGGATGTGTGTTTTGGTGTCGGTTTCTGTGAATACAGCGGTGAAATGACAAAATATTTAGATTACAACATAGCTGTACCAACTGATCCGTAAAGGTAATGCGAAGTTGATGCATAGTACAAATTAGTACAAATGAACTGAAATGAAATGGGCTTAATGGGGCAGATACGCCATACTGTGTGCTATGAGGGATATGTTGCCTGCCCGGAGCGGCGCTACGGCCTACTCTTATCTCGAATTCCACCCGTTAAGAGCTCTTTACGTGCACATCAATGTGTATATGACACTTCGGTTTTTCGTCCCATCAGACCGACTAGATGCTTTCCTAGCCAGCTCCCACCCCCGCCCTGCACCACCTACAGGGGGAACCAAACTAAGCTTAGTACAAACATGTTGGTGAGCTCTATATAGCTGTTTGTATGTCTGTTGTTTTTTTTTCAGGGATTAATAGTACCTGGAAATGCAGGTAAAATAACACCTATGATTATATTTGGAATAACCTCAATAATAGCAGGTTTATTGGCCTTACTGTTACCTGAAACTAAAGGTCGTCTTTTACCAGAAACAATTGAAGATGCTGAACAATTTACAAAGTAAGATATATATTTATGGTTGATAATGAATACCTTCGACATGCCAAACTCCTATGGGTTCATTTATGGGCACCCCATTGTCCACAAGAGGTAGGGTTTTTGCCCAATCCGAGCAAACAGACGCTTCTCCTTGTGCTGTGTCGTGTCGTCATCCCCAACCACAAATATAGGAGTTTATCAACGAATTTCTCGTTTCTGAATACATACTATCAATAAGCAAAATCAACGTTTTACATTTATTTGTTTACTCCACAGCAACACATCAGATGACGATATGGACAAAGGTGAGGAATTGAAGGTGCTGAATTCAGAGAAAATTTAAACACAAGAGACTGGTGTCCACAGAGTTTTGTAGTTACAGATATAAGACACTGGTTGCTACTGGTTGCTATCTGGAGATATGTAGTTAAAATATATAAAGCCCCCCCCCCCACACCTAACACAAACACACACCAGACAAGAAAAAAAGAAACCCAGATTCATTTTATAATGTTATGTTTATATAAAAATTATTTTCAACCCCGTATACGGTTTTCAGGTAGATACAATATTCGAATACAATACATATACCTTTTTGTATAGACACCCATATATTAACACCCATAGCATTCTCCCATATTAACCTAATTGACGGCATGTTTACTCTTTAATATTATTAATTGTACCCATGTTTAATGAGCTATGAATAAAACGGCAGTTGTTTCTGGATAACTGAATCTTGCTTGCGATATCACCCCAGGTGGAAGTGGACGCTAACCTCAAGCTATTATTATTATTATCATTATTATTGTTATTGTTATTATTATTATTATTAGTAGTAGTAGTAGTAGTAGGTAGTAGTAGTAGTAGTAGTAGTAATAGTAGTAGTAGTAGTAGTGAGGAATCAAAAGCCCGAGAGCTTCATCAGTGTTATTTATTAAGCCACTTTGTATACTAAAACCAATTATCAACTGATATAAAGTGAAAGTTTTAACTGTATTTTCAAAATGTACATTACAATATCCTAATTTATATTTTATTTGCTAAAGATCACCAAAGAAATACATCGCTGATGGAACTTTTAGGAGCGAAGCGTATCAATATATTCTTATCCATTGTAGGGGGTACGGTTATTGGCAAGAGATAAACAAAGTATATTTAATTGAATATATGTGATTGAAGTATATTCGTTAAAATATGAGAGGAGGTATATAAAATAATTTACAGTCAACATGATGTTTTAATAACATCATGTTATATTTTTATTTCATATTACATGTGGGTTGTATAATTTTCTGAATTTGAGTTTTCTTTTAATCGGGCGTTCTCATGTTGTATATTTAACCTGCAATAAAGCATAAATTTAAACTTGTAAATACCAAAACAAACATTGAATATAAATTTAAACGATTCTCAAGTCACTAATCTGGTCAATTGGGCGCTGAACAACCAGCACCTGGTTTTGGCTGGGTATCTTACCCTTTTCTGTTATCAAAACAATTTAAACTCGACATTTTCACTAGTAAATCAGTACCCCGTGTACAAAATTATAATCAATATACTTAATAATAATAGATAAATAGAAAAAAAAATACCAAGTCAAAGATTTATACTAATAATGCACAACATTGGGGGTTATTGAAGAGCATCCTAACAGTGAATTACCTAAATGACACACAAACGAAGTAACGTGATGAACCAATTTTCTTACCATATAGACACGGTACCATCTGAGTGCCATCGTCGCTGAAGCCAGTCAAACCAATAACGGTCTAGCACATATGACGTAATATGTGGGGTTAGGGTTAGGGTAAGGCTTAGGGCTGCAAATTTCACATCCCTGGTCCAGAAACATTTTGTTGTATGGTATAAAAAAGTGTTCTTACTTTGTAAATTGTTCAGCATCTTCGATAGTTTCTGGTAAAAAACGACCTTTAGTTTCAGGTAAGAGTAAGGCCAGTAATCCTGCTATTATTGAAGTTATTCCAAATATAATCATAGGTGCTGCTTTACCTATAGCACCAGGTATCATCAATCCCTGAAATAATGCAATATATACATTGATAAGCCTCGGAAATAGAAAACTGATTTATAAAGTACACCTCTACTGGAATCACATGTAATAATCAAAACGGTTTGAGGTAGCTAACATAACTGCTTGTATTCACCCACTATATAACATGAACACTGCCACAAAAAAAAAATGACTATTCTCATTGACCCCATCTTCTTTGTTGTATCTATAACTAATTTCTCGATTCTTATATTTTCATATTACTCGCATACTTGATTTAACGACAATGTTTACTGTTATTTGGCAAAATAATACAAATGTTAATATACGCAATATGGAGTGAAGAAACTCACCCAAGCCGGATAAAAATTAATAGTAAATAAACGAAATTAAAAAAAGAAACAAAACACAAGTACTCCTGGACAATGACCCTTTCCTTTGACTTTTCTGAAAGTACAAAACAATTTCCGACCAACGGGAAATTCCTGGATCCGTGCTTGTAAACTATCCATTTCATATCGTTTCTGCACAATACCCACAAAGATGAAAACAATTCGTAAAATGTCCTTTACAATTAGAATCTGTAATCTTTTCTATGGATACTTACAAGGTTAGCAACGTATGGTGAAGATGTTGCTGCTAATCTAGCCATCATACTACTAGATCCTACACCTGAATTTCTAACAACTGTTGGAAATAATTCAGATGTATATATCCACAAGTTAGCAAAGGCTGCAGTAATTCCAAGTTTTCCTAGTACTGCCAGGAGGGTGACTGTCCAGCTGAAAGCTAAAACAAATTATTGGTGTGTATTTATGTTATATTTATATCATTATAAGTTATTGTGAGGTTTACAGGATGCACCACACAGCTAATCTATCAAATGCTGTGAAACATTCTAATGTTCCGAATGTTCCATCAGAAAATATGGACATTACGTGCTAGAAGTGTGCAGTGGAAACCCCTGCATCGCATTTATAATCATGTAATCATAAAAATAGCCATTTCAAAATGAACCAAGTATAATGATAAACAATCCGATTTCGTTTTGTTTTACTTGCCTTCACTACACTAGAATATGGAAGATGTGGTGGGTTAGCCAATGAAACTGTCTGCTGTGGCGAGTTATTGGGGTACGTGCACGGAACTGTGGGTAGACATCCGCAGCGAAAACAAAACAAATACCATCTTGAAACATCAACGCTGATTGATTAATCAAATGTCTGTCGTCATCGGGTCACAAGTCGATCGTATGACCCCTGACGCGATCTCCAACTACAACTGGTCAGATTTTCATGTAGTGGTGGTCATCGAAAGTATTAAAAACGAAACGAAATATAGATCCGTATTTTAATCAGATCAAGCTCCATGAACATCCATTTTGTTGTGTCTGGATAAACTATGGCTCACTATGCGAATTTGGCAGGAATAGTCTTGTTTATCACCTCACTCAGTGAAATTGGGGAGGGGGGGGGGCCAGAGCTCTAAAAGAATAACGTAGTACATAGAAATAGACACTGTTTTGGCGATCAAACGGTAGGATATTTTAAGCTGCGACTTTTAGATAGGATAAGCTCTATCTGTGCACTTTTTAGCTTTAACAATGTAATTTAAATGACCGAAATAGTTGTACGTACATTCATCTGCAAATACAATTGGTAGTGTGGTCATGACTAAAGATAAACCACAAAATATCATGGAGGAGCAGTACAGGATACGCCGCCCTAGTCTGTCAATGAGTACATTACATATTATAAATCCAGGCAGTTCCACGGCAGATATCAGGAAAAAGTTCAGAAACAAGTTACCGCTTAAACTGCTGGCATGAAGAGCTACTCCATAGAAGGTCAGACTACATGTTGCCCTGGATAACAAACAAAAGACACACAGAGGTCAGATTACAGGCCCGTAGCTAGTGCAAAAATGTTGGGGAGGGGGGGGCAAGGGTTTCTAGGGGCGCCGATGTACTTACACTTGACGACCCCCCAACCCCCTCCCCAAAAAAATAACAAGTTAGGAAATAAGGGTTTGTAACAGAGGAAAGGAACTATGAAAATGCCGTTTTGGGCGCCCCATTGATCAAGTCGTGGGCGCCCAACCAACTCACTCGGCATTATGCATTATATGCGGCCCGACAATCATATATTGTCATTATAAGTCGCCCACCAATCATGTCACAGATCACGCCATTTTGGGCGCCCAATGAATCAGGTTGTGTTGTCAATCGTGTGATTCATCATGAGCCGTCCATAAAACGAAGTGACATTGGTTGGACGCCCAATGCCGCCCATTTTGATTTGGGCACGTTGGTCGTAGGTTTCGTATTGCCTCAAACGATAAGGGCGCGCTGCGCTGATTTTTTTCGAAGGCTGGGCCAGCTGCCCCCCCCCCCTCCCCGCTAGCCACGGGCTTGGATTAATACTGGGTATCATGTACTAAATATGGTAGGCTTACTTTTTCTAGAACAACTTATACCACATAACTTATAAACTTGTACTTTTGCATTAATATATTTACCAAGTTCCTCATTCGTACAGTCTGAACTAGACATTTGTTTGAGGTTGAAAATATTCTAGAAATTTTAAAATTAAAAGCGGTTTACCAATTGATGTAAATTATGACCGTTCGTTTTACAAGGGTCCACGAGGTAAATATTTTTGTTATAGATTGATTCTCGTTGTTGGTAACCTCAGTGTTCTTTTTCAAAACACCTTCTGGTATAACAACTTTATTAACTTTAGCTGCTTTTTGAATGATCTTTTCAGCTTCTTTATATCTCCCTTTATTGATTAACCACCTGGGAGACTCATCAATAAACCTATGTCAGTCAAAATAAAACCTATATATATATATATATATATATATTTACAGACACATTGCTTTATATATTTAGTTTTAAAGAGGATAAAATTATCAAAAAAAATGTTTCGACAATATTTTTATATCGAGCATTATCGAATATTACGTGTTCTACTATCATGTATGTATCAAAATGTATTACTCAGTTCAAAACTCCTTTCCTTAATTGTTATAAAAAAATGACCAGGTACGGGCCCCCACGTAATATTACGCCGCTTAATTTGTTATGTTACCAGAAATATGAGAGTAGCAGAATATTCGGTACTGCTAGAGAGAGTTGAAGATATTTCCAATTTCTTATAAAATAAGCCATCGCTGCCAAGACAATGCTACCAAAACTCCAGAAATAATTAATAATACAACCAGTTAATGATCTTTTACTTGGCCCCACAAGTTCCATACCTGTAATAAAATTATTGCAGATTACCTTTTATCTTAGAAGTCATATAAGAAGCTATACAAAATACGGAAGCCCGGTGGGACTTAATCGTCTATCGGTATAGTTAAGTTCTATTAATATCTTATAATTAAGATATTAGGACTAAATCTAAATTTGTCTTTACGCACACAACATACCAACTGTAGCTGAAATCATTTAAGCAGTTTCGGAAAAGATGAAAACTGTCTAAATCACCCCCATTTAAGACGCCCAAGCCGCCTTAGGTTGATTACAGGGTGTTTGGCTAGGTGGGCTAAAATTGATGTACCGCATTGAATGAAATGGCGCATTTGCTTGGCGCTGTAACGTTATTTTTCACTATAATATATTATGTAATCACTAAAGGTATAAATGCTTGCACAAAAGGTTAATTATCAACTCAAGGCTCAATGTTTTTAAATACATTATGATAACACATACCCAATATAAATGCTGGCGTAAATGTTCCTGTGATAGCAGTACCAATAAAGAAATAAAATGTAAGAATGGCGACGATATTAGGCGACAACACCACGAATATTGTAGTTACAATCAGACAAATCAAAAAGGAACATAGTGTTTTCTTCCTTCCAAATCTGAAAAAAACCCAGATGATTACAGGGCGAGGAAAATCTGATACTTAAGTTTGCAGACATTTTTGTACACAGTCTAATCAGAAATGTTATTTTTCAAATTAGTTTTTGTTTCTGTCGCGCATGAACAACGGGTTCTTGCCGCTTTTTATTTCAACTATTGTTAACGGCCGTATTGTGGTTGTCTTCCTTGAATATTATTTACCCGTAAACGTTAGTATTCTGGAACTTTAAGCATCCCATTCTACAATAATACAAAATGTAACCCACCTATCAGATAAGGGCCCCACAAGGGCGCACCCAATTAACTGTCCGACCGCCAAAAGCATCTGGGCGTGTGATTTCCATATGGTTTTCTCGCAGACTAAATTCATCTAGAAATTTAATTTGTATAAGATTAAACCCAAAAAACATTTCTCTAAAGGTATTGGATAGTCTCTTATAGTATCTGGTAGTTTCTCAAAATATTTGAGAGTCTCTTAAAGTATCTGAGAGTCCCATAACGTATCTGAGAGTCCCATAACGTATCTGAGAGTCCCTTAAAGTATCTGATAGCCTCTCAATGTATCCGAGAGTCTCTTAAACTATTTGATAGACTCTCAAAGTATTCGATAGTCTCTTAAAGTATCCGAGTGTCGTAAAGTATCTGTTAGTCTATCATAGTATCTGAGAGCCTCGTAAAGTATCCGATAGTCTCTTAAAGTATCTGAGAGTTTCTAAAGATATCTGAGTGTCTGTTCAAGTATCTGATAGTCTCTTAAAGTATCTGGGAGTCGCTTAAAGTAATTTATCTGAGAGCAACAGGGGTGATAATATAAATTGTCATAATGAGTTTTTCCTTACAGCCAATTCTGTTCTTCTGTTGTAGATAAAGTTTATTTTAGTCCTAACTACCGGTGTTGTTAACCTCAAACAGAATTTCTGGTAAATCATTTATGCCACTATCAGTAACACCATCGAAACTACGGTAACTGTCTAATACCTTGGTACTAGAAGCTACGTTTGTATAAAGTTGCATGGTTTGTATATACATGTCGTTATAGAAATCATTGATAATAATAACCTAAATAGACAAAACTCTCTTGACTACAATTACTATCTATTGCAGATCCACGTTTCGACATGGAATCTCTAATCAAGTAAATAATGCAAATTTGAAGATGAAAAAACAAATTAATATAGATGTTTTTAATTTACACACTTTAATCACTAAACTTACTTGTGAAATAATGGTGTATTGGAATACAGATTCATCATAGACCCATCCATCACATTCTGTTACATTCTCCAGTGAGTTGTTGTTGGTAGCCCGTGTTGATATTGTGCATTGTTGATATATTTTATTATCATATTCAAACTCTGAGGATGACCCGTTTACCCCTCTTGTGTGAAAAGTGTCATTTCTAAGGTCGGGAGGGGTGCATCTTGAAATGAAGAAAACATTATACAACCGACATACATGTGATCGTGCTTTCTCACATAGCAACACTACATTATTTATATAATATGTCTTACCTATACTCCGGAATTCCAAAAGTAAAAACAGTAAGTAAAACTTGAATAGCACAGGATGACGACACAAAACATAACAGATAATACAGCCGTTTCTGATAAGGTCCAAAATCTCCGAGATGCTTTATAATTTCTTTAAAATCCATTTTCTCTTGACGCATCGCAAAGTGTATAGAAGGGTATATTTCTAATACACTATATAGGTCAAAAGAGGTAGCTATGGATGGCTTAACGTACATTGGCAGCACAATGTACTGAGCGCATGATATCAGTTGAACGACTTAATATTGTTCACAATGTAACTACAGCTGAACAATATGTCTTACATAAAGACGGTAAATATGCTACTGCATGGCCTACTTGTATTTATTCATAACTCAAGTACAGTCGTGTTTTAATTTTTGAAGAGGCTAGATAAACTATGGTGGCTGACACCACGATAACCCTGCAACCCGACATCACGACATTTTAACCCGACATAGGACATTTTAACGCGACATTACGACATTTTTAATGTCGTGGCTTTGGGTGAAAAAAAAATGTATTGTCGGGTTAAAATGTCGGGTTGGCGGGTTGTCGTGGTGATGAGTTAAAATGTCGTGATGTCGGGTTTTCGGGTTGTCGGGTTATCGGCCATATTCCTCTCAATACTATGATTATATCCATTGATCCTCGTTTTGGTCAACGAAATTTCCAGGGATTTTATCTCTTGGTTTCTCCATTGCGCCTTGCGGTAGTGAAGGACAATGTATAATATTGTAGATGAGACAAAAAAAAATTCTAGGACTTTAGGCAAGGGTTCAGGGGGCGCCTACGCCCCGGAAGCTCCCAGGGTCTAGATCGTCAGAGACACTTTCTGAGAGATTGGCTCATATAGGATCGTCAATTTCTAGGTCCCAAATAGTAGCGATTTAGCTCCTTTAAACTATGTGTTAAGGATCAAAAGTTCTTGGATGAGTTCGACTTTGGTATGCATCAGACCTTACATTGTAGATCTATAGTCCCTTGCTTTTCACCAAAATTAATGTGAAATATGTATGAATTCTCTTGGCCCTTCAGAGGGGCTACAAATTTTGTCCCATTCTGAGGATCAGAGAATGAGCCCTGTTGATGTTGCCTCTTACTCATACATTTCTTGCAAAATGTGGGCGTATCTTGCATGGCAACCACTTGTTTCAACTGGGCATAACTGATAGCAGTGAATTATTTGATGGATAAGGGACACAAAGAAAGATAGTGAGAAAAACTATATCCCTTCGTTCGTTGTTTTAATTACCTAATCTGTCATAGATACAATGGGAGTGAGATAGGGTTGAAATAAAAATCGACTGTTCAGTTAACTAATTGTGACCCTCGAAACCTGGGCCTCTCAACCCAGGGATCAGTATAGCGCATAGCAGGGTTTTAATAAAAAGTCTACGTACTAGAAGTCTCACTTATATGTTAAAATCAGGCCATTACTTGCGTGCAATAACCTGGAGAAAGGAGTACTTGTGGCCAAAATACTGGGGGGGGGGGGAGATAAAGCCCATATCCGCAAACTCCCCCCCCACCCCATCCCCCCCATCCCCTGGCGGGCCTGACATAGAAGAATCCTTCGCAATTGAAATTCGATGAAGAAATTCTGCGGTCCATTGAAAATGTCCGCCATATTACTCTGCATCATTGTCTGTATCAGGATATTCAATATAAGTATGTGATTTAATCTGATACATGACAGTTGATGGTATTTTATCATATTTAATATGTTTATATAATAATATTAATAACACACCTCGTCCAGTATGTTGACTTTCCATATCTGCCATATTCATTTCATACAGACACCAGTAACTTTTAATAAAATCTTGACTCATAACAAGAATTGTCTTTCTACTCGTCTTAACAGCAGTAACTATACCTTCAGCAATCGTTAATGAAGGAAGAAAATCTCTGTTATGAAGGCAAAGTCTTTATCCCGCTTCTTCTTCAACTTTTAATCTCATTGTTTGATCTACAAATAATCTGGCATCTTCCGAATAGGAAATAAAGAACTCATCGTTTCGAGTATGAATCTTGTGTGAACTCCGTGTCCATCGTGTCTCGCAAATTCCATCGTAGTCTATACACCAAACATCCAATAATAAAACAAATGATAATTGTTATACTGACACAATTAATGAAATCTGGAATGTGGGGCCTGTAGCTTATGTTAAATTCATTCATGATCATAATTTTGTATTTTAAAGCCACCACTGTAGCGTTTGAATAGACACATTTATAGTTAAATATGTTTCGGAAAGTAACACATCCACTTGAGAAATTGAAAATCATCGCAAATACAAAATAACCGATTATTATAAAGATCAACAGTTAAATTTGAAGATCGTCTGTCGGCTTTTTCCAGCTGATGTTGGATAGATCTATTGAATATAATTATTGGAAATACCAATGAAAGAAAGGTTCTGCATGTGTGTCAACTCAATATAGAAGATTCTTAATGCATTATGACTCAAATCCAAATATCGACAAGATACTCTTGGGTAATGTATTTAGACTATTAAAAGATAAATCTATACGAGTAAGCTTATTGAGATTTCTAAATATCGATCCTTTAACATCTTTAGAAAGACTTGGGTGCAGTCTGTTGTGCGAAATATGCAACCTTTCCAAAGACTGAAAATGACTGAAAAATTGGGCATCAACGCTGTCACAAATATTATGAGAGAGATCTGTATGTTGTCTACTTCAGTAACATTACCCCGACATTAACACAATTAGTGCAATCTTCATCTATAAAGAAAGGTTAGTCTGTTATTAAAACACCATTACTTTCGTCGTCGAATAATATTCGATTTGACACCAATGTCGCTGTTTGGCTCGGTTATGTTGCATGGGACGCGGGTGAAGAAGCATTAGTTACATATCTATTTGGTTACCTGTTTTTATATGCAGCCCATTTTTTTTTTCAAACAGTCACGGTGACTCGGTGAGTAAGACGTTGACTCGCTAGCATGGAGGTCTTGGGTTCGCTCCCGATGTTAGCCGAGAAAGTTCCTCGGGATTTCCCGGCGTGGCTTTCCTTTGTCAGTTGTACAGAGGGAGAGATTAGCAATGACACCTGTTAGTCGTCCGAATGGGGGAGAGAGAGAGAGAAATGGGGTTTAACGTCCACTCGACACAAACTAGGTCATTTCGGGACTAACATATGGTTCAATTTTATTTCAATAATTCGCTTGCGCATAGGGGTCTTTAGCAGTGGGAGGAAACCGGAGGACCCGGAGAAAACCCACGAGGTTGGACAGGCGACCCAACTCCTTGTCACGTACAACCGGGGATTCGAAACCACGCCAGTCGAATCAATGACAGACTTTGTGATAAAGCGCGCGCACGCTAACCATTCAGCCATCCACCCCCCTCGTCCGAATGGGACGAAAAGCCGAGGTCTCTTTTACATATTGGCGTTCACGTAAAAGAACCGTTGACAGTTGCCGCAACGTTTCTCTCATAGTACACTGCATACATGGCGTATGCTCGTCTTCATTATCCATTTCATTTCTTTAAACAGCCTATCGCTTGAATTGATTTATAACACAGATTCACTATTTTTCCACTGTCTTTATGAAACACTATTTTAGAGAAGTTTCGAAAAAAAAAGAAATAATATAGAATAGGGATAAACTTGCTATTATTCTGCGCTAACCGGGATAATGAAGACGAGTATACGCCATACAGTGTGCCAACCCTTCATCAAATTCTAACTGGGCATTGGTTGTTTGTCTCATCCGAACTACGAGCCGCCTTTTCCTTGCCCCACTGACAAGGGGAAACCAGACTGAAAAGGTGAATTACAATGAAAGTATGACATTCCAATTCACACAACAAAGTGGATTTGTACAGAGAAAACTATGCCTTGTACATGTAGATATTTCCGTCTCCACATCTAAGTGTTTGGGATTTAATCGACACAATTGAGTTTCAGATGGTTAATAAACTGCACCAATGTATTATTTCACACGCTGTACCCCCATCGGTGACATTTAAATGTCACATAGACGATGACACATCAATTATTTATTTGTATCACAGTACTAACCATGGTTAATATCTTCGGTCACATCATAGTGCCACTACGGGTCCGACTAAGTACAGTTAACCTCATCAAGTGTTTAATTTAAAAATATTTTATTGTTCTAATTAACAAGTGGATAAGGCACAAGTTTTACAACTTAGAACGCCATCTCCAGTACATACATTTACATAAACAAATAATCATAATCGAACACATTACATTTGCAATATAGTCTTTTTTGCATATCTGAGGCAGTTCAGCATACGATTGGTTGGGTAGTTCAGCATACGATTAACAAGAATCCAGCTTTCGAATCAGTTCGATGCAATTGGCTTAACTAGACTAGCATTAGCTCTGCTCATTGGTTTAACTTTGATGGCCTCAGTCCATTTTCTTATTTAAATTTCCGTTCAAGATAAGTAGTTATTCTGAACTCTACAGAAACGCAAGGAAATAGTGCACAATATTGTCATACTGGCTACGAAATTTTGGATTTTATAAATTTACTATGTTGAATGTTAGTAAAGATGTACTCTTCAGAAAAAAGTAACGCAAAGCCAGATTTTCAATGGATGTTTCAAACATGGACATAACACAATTTGAAAATTTTTCGCAGATAAACAACAGCAACCGAAGCTTTAGTGACAGTCATCGAATGCCCCAACGTTAGATTTGACATCACGTACAGTTCGGCGTAGAATGCGGAGCATGAATCGGGATTCATCGTTGCACCATACGTGCCTCCATCGTTCATGAGGCCATATATACCCTATATCTGGCGATGCTGCCTGGTCAAAATTACGCCTCTAACAAGACGTCTTGGTGGTAACCCTGCCTCTCGTAGGCGGTTCCGAGATCCTGCGCAGTCCCGGTTTTGAGGATGCAGTGGAGACAGCAGTTGCCGTCCTTTGGTAACCTCTGATCTGGTCTCGCCTGCTTGCAATCGTCCGATGGCGTTGTTCCTCTTAGCTTCGCCCAGTCTTGGCATTATAAAATCTGTTTTTAAACTTTTAACCGAAGTGAAGCAGAACTGAAGACCCTGAACTTTTGGTGCTTGCTGTGCCTTTTGCACGTGCATACCATGCCGTTGCGTAAAGCTCGGTTCATACTACATCCGTATCCATAAACATATCCGCATCCGTATCCGCGTTTTGCCGTTCAAATAGAAAACGCGAAAACGTCCGGCTTTCAAGGCTGAATTGTCTGTCAGAGATAACATATTGTCATTTGCAATCATGGAGTCTGACAGTGACACAGAGGAAGTCTTTCTTTTGTATTTGTGGACAAAAAGACGAAAGAGAAAAAAGAGAGTAGGGGTCCATAAACTGTTACAAAGAAGGAAGAAATATGGAGAATACCACCACCTGGTGCAAGAATTGTATTTTTATCCGGACCAATTCAGACAATATTTCCGAATGACTTGTCCATGTTGTGTTCTTCACAAGACTACACAAATCCACAGCACACAAGGCCAGGCTTTTATTGGAATGATTGAGTTTCTATTTGGGGAGATGATGTAATAAAGGGAAAGTACTCGCTGATTGGCTAAAGCTCGGCTCACTAGCCGAAATGCCGGACGCACTTTACAAAAATACGCCCTGGGAGCAATCAATCCGGCTTAACGGACGCAGTTGTTTTTGTGTGCAATACGTGCCGGATTCTATTTCAACCCTTTCTCTAAAAATGACTAAAGTATACCAGTACGTATTCACGCACGTATTTACAGATACGGATACGGATGTAGTATGAACGGACCTTAAGTGGCTCAAATCGACAGTAGTAACATTTTTGCGATGTTTCACTGTAACCTATCTGTGTACAAAGTCATTGATTTCCGAACGACTCTTGCGATGAAAATGCATTTTGTAAGCTACATAACGCAACATATTCAGCATTCGTAACAATAAGTTTCCTCATATCTATATTTATAAGGAAATGTTCACTTTTACGTTACTTTGTTTGAGGACTGTTTTCCTTAATGGCTAAATTAATAAAGACAAATTTCCTTATTGGGTATTACTAAAGAAAAATTAATTATTATTAATTAATGTATGTTTAATGTTTAACCAGGGAATACTTGTTTAAAACATGGTTTAGGGAATATTAATCAGCAGGAAGTAAAATAAATATCAGAAGTCTTGTGGTTAGTACGCAGTGAAAAGCGCAATTATGTGATTCAATCTTTAAACATTCTGCTAAACCACTCCACTCGTAACCAGGGCAATTTTCTTCGGCATATTTGGGCATTTACCCCACTATTACGATATTTAAAAATACCCTGTTCTTAACTAAAATTATTTCAAAAACGTAACTAATGCAGCTGTAACAAAGACATTGCATTACACTCGAGACAGAAGTTTACACACGCTTACCAACAGCCTTTAAGAACCGTGACATCAAAACCGCTTCAAATGTTTTAGGGAGGTAAGCGAAATCTAAACGCGACCATAATCAATGGGTTGTAACCTTTGATAAAAAAAAACCCTGACCACACCTAGATTGCAACAGTTTCCATGAGCGTACACGTTTTGGAGTCAAAGACCATGACTTCGGAACGGTAATCTGTCAAATTGTTGTGTTATTTCCTGTTAATTGTAGCTTATGAGAAAGCAAAACTTAGATGTAGACCAATATTAATAAGGACCCTTTAAAAAATCTAATCGCTATCGTGTTCGCAGCTGTAACAGAAAATCTTAGAGTGCTGATGAACATCAACAGGGTTTATACTTTCCAATTCCAGTACTTCAATAGGTTTAATCTTCTCACGGCCCCACACAAAGTTTAAAAAACAATCCGACCAAACCTGTTGTCTCTAACACGCTTATAAGAAAGAGGTGGAAGGGGTCCCTCATAGCCGCATGGGCCCGATGGATTTTGGGGTGGGGGGGGTAGACCTTAAAGTTAAATGCCCGAAATAATTCCCGTTAACAGACGGCCGCGCCTATGGCGTTGAATTTACCGTGTAGAGCCTTCCCAAGAAAATTTGACGGCAGCATAAACGCGTTTTCCTGCTATTGCTATTTCAGCCCGTGAATACAGTAACTGCACAGTTAAAAATAATAAGGTTGTTTACACCAATTCGGGTAGAAACTAGTTGCCACCTAAATAGGAGTAACTCCTACCCTTTAGTGGTGTAAACCGATAACACCCAACTAGTGTAGAACATTACACCAATTCAGGTGGAAACTAGTTGCCACTTCCAGTAGTGTAACCTGCCTAATGCACTCAGACAGTGTAATATTACAATAGTTTACACCTGTGGGTGTAGATTAAGCATTACCCCTCAAGGATGATCTGTAAATTACATTTCCATATTAAATATTACACGAACGCGGGTGTAATTTGTTTTGTTGGATATTTATTTCAAGCCAACGAAGCCAACGACTTATAAGTTCAGAAAACCTGACCTGAATACCGATTACCGAAACAAAATATTGGGAATAAAGGAGAAAATGGGAGAAAACATAAAAGTTGACTTTCAAAATTTGGTTTCTAGTCTTACTGATATTCAATTAGAAGATAATCAAATAGTAGCTATACACAGGCTCCCGTCTAAGTACCGCGACCGCCCAAGACCTATAATTTTGAAACTTTTTCAGAGCGAAGTAAAAATCTCTCTAATGCGAAAGAAATAGGTTTTCAGAGATAGAGGAATTCTAATGTTCGAAGATGTTACCAAAAGAAACGCGCAATTAATCAACAGACTTAAAAACAACGATGATATAGCGAGTGCCTGGTTGTATAACGGTTCTGTCTTTGCTAAGACTATACAAGACGAACGTTTAACTTTTGACAGGAGACGCAACTAAGCTTGAAAATTTGAGCGTATTTGTGAACTAAAAATAAAAAATATCATTCTAGCGGATAATAGTATGTCCAGTCTGATTTTTGGTACTTTTAACAATACCCACCGTTGTACTTATGAAATCAATCTGAGACTAGATTAGTACTATAACCTACTTGGTGACGAATTTTACCTTTATATGTATGAAACCTACCCTAGATTTGATAGCAATGCCTAATTTTGTATATAAGAAATCTAGACTGGACTTGATATAAGAACCAACCTGGCGCCTATGTATTTAGGATACCGGGGATAGATTTAATATAAATAATCTGGTAAAGCTGTCTATATTTGTATATACATGTACAAACCTTACCGTTGTCTGGCGATATGTATATTTATATGAAACACAGGAAAAATTGGATATTATAAATTATCTGTTAACAATACCTAAATTAATATATATGAAAACAACCCTAGATTCGATATAACTTACATGATAAAAATACCTATATTTGTATATATCACACCTAAAGAGGTTTTGATATCATAACCTATCTGGTAACAATGACTAACTATCAGTAAATAGATTCGATATTGTAACTTACCTGGCAAAAATGTGTGTACATCAAACCTATTATGTAATTATTATTATAACTTACCTAGTAATTATGCTTATCTTTGCGTATATGAAACCTGGCCCGGTTTGATAATATAACCTGCCTGGTAACATTGACTAACCTTGAGTAAATATATTTGAAATTATATAATATACATGGTAAGAATACCTACACTTGGGTAGATCAAACCTGTTATTGAATTGATATTATAATGTACCTGGTAATAATAACTATCTGAACACAAAATGCCCTAGCATAATTTTAATTATTTTGGTAGCGAAACTTACCTCTTTTTTACAGGTAATCAATTAGATAACTTTAATTCGATCACCAAATCCACTACATAAAAAGTTGAATTTCGATAATAATATAATCAACGGTAAAACATTAGAGCCCATACAATAGTATCTTGCAAAACAGCAGTAAGATGTCAAATTTAGTATTTTCTTCAAATTTATTTATTCATTTTAAATTGTTCTTCTTTATTGACTGGTATGAAATAATTATCTTATGTAAAAACTTTAATCAAGTAGCAACTGCAACAATGACAAATTATATATTACAATTTATTTTAATACATCCAAGTTTAACTCTCTATAACAATGACTATCACATATAAAATTGTATCTATTAACATTCGCGGTCTCAGGGATAAAATTAAAAGAAGAAAATGTTTCATTTGGTTAAAAGACAAAGCCTTTGATATTATACTGGTTCAAGAAACTCACAGTACATTAGGTGACGAAAAGCTGTGGACCGATGAATGGGGAGGTACAATCATTTATGCGCATGGCAAGAGTAACTCGGCGGGCACCGCCATCCTTTGTGGTTCAAATTTAACGAACATTGACTTCATTGGCCATAATAATGACAAAAATGGTTACTATAATATAGCACGATTTAGCATAGAAGACAAATCATACACAATTGTAAATACATACAGTCCAATAAATGACAGAGATTAAAATGAATATTTCCAAATTTTACAGAACGAAATAAAACAAATAGTTAATAATAAAATTACAACCGTTCTCATCGGAGGAGATTTTAATAACATTCTAGATAAAGAATACGACCGAATGGGTGGAAATTATCGACTTAAAAAGAAAGGGCAGAACCAAATTTTCAAAATCATGAATAACTTTGATCTTATTGATATATTCAGAAACCTTAACCCTCTCGTCAAACAGTTTACGTGGAAACAAAAACGACCCGCAATTCACAGCCGAATAGACTTTTGGCTAGTCTCTGAATCTACGATAAATAACATAAAGTCTTCAACAATCATTCCATGTACCTTTAGTGATCATTCTGCAATACAGATATGTCTAAATTTTTGCAAACATAAAAGGGGCCCAAACCTATGGAGGTTTAATTCTACCCTTATAACAGATAAAATTTATCAGGCATTAATTTCTTCTGAACTAAAAGTATGGAAACAGGAATATTTTAATCCCTCCGATAAGCGTGGACTATGGGACTATGTAAAGTATAAAATCAAACTATGCACGATTAAGTATACAAAACAAAAACAAACGGTTCGACGATATTATACAACAATTTGAAAACCTTGAAACAAAATTAATAGAAAACGAAGAAAACGAAGAGTATATGACAGAGTACAATGATGTCAAACACAAATTAAATTCAATTTACAACCATGAAGCAGAAGGGGCAATACTTAGGTCAAAATTACAGTACTATACTGAAGGTGACAAAAATACGCAGTTCTTTTTAAATTTAGAAAAACAGACACAGATCTCTACGACAATAAACAGATTGAAAATTAACGATGAATTTATTCAAAATATTAATCAAATAATGGGCGAAATAGAAATATATTACAAAAATTTATATTCAGAAAAGGTAACAAAACTATGCGGCATCGAAAAATTTATTGATAAAACTAATCTCTCTCTGCCACAACTTGGGGATTTTGAAGCAGACTGTTTCGAGCACAAGCTAGATGACCAAGAGTGTCAAAAGGCGATTAACTCGTTTAAAAATGGAACTTCGCCTGGAAACGACGGTTTGACTCCAGAGTTCTACTCCTGTTTTTGGCCAGTAATCAAACATCTTGTTCTGGACTCCCTGAACGAAGGATTTGAAAACGGCTCCTTTTCAGTTATCCAACGGCAATCTATCATCAAACTTCTGCCTAAACCCAATAAATGCAAATACGAGTTAAATAACTGGAGGCCCATTACCTTAACAAATGTTGATATAAAAATAGCCAGTAAAGCGCTATGCATTAGATTGAGACCTTTTTTAGAAAAACTAATTCATCCCAATCAAACGACTTGGTGCCTGGAAGACATATTTATGAAAATATTAGAATTCTAGACGACTGCTTTTCCTTAGCTCAACAAAGGCGTATTACAGGCTTTCTGTTGGCAGTGGATTTCAATAAAGCTTTCGATTCAATTTCCCATTCATATATGTTTAAAGTATTACGCCATTTTGGCTTCAAAAGAAAATTTATACGTTGGATTAAAACTCTGTACACAAACATAGAATGTGCTGTAATAAACAATGGTTACACTACCAAATATTTTCCGATTTTAAGCGGTGTAAGACAAGGAGATCCGATGTCCGCAAATCTATTTAATTTAATTATCGAGACGTTATGCGAATGTATAAGAAACGACGGGAATATCACGGGGATAAGTTTTGGACAAAACGGTGCTAAAATTGTTGCTTTCGCCGATGATCTTACCTGTTGGCTAAAGGATTTTAAGTCGGGACGTCACCTTCTAGAAGTTTTAAATCAATTCAAGCTGTATTCTGGTCTTTCTGTCAACTACTCTAAAACTGAAGCCTACAATCTAAACTCAAGCAGCAAAAAATTAAATCAGCTTGCAATACATTTCAATTTGACAGTAAATTCTACAGCCATAAAAATATTAGGAATTTATTTCTCATTTAACACAAACCTCCGAAACAAACTTAACTTTGACAATAAACTAGAACACATCAAAAACATGTTAAACAACAAATGGTCTTTCAGAAACCTATCATTAAGTGGTAAAATTATTATTATAAACAATTTTTGCCTGTCCACACTATCACAATCCTTATATATACCTGACAAAACTATTGATGAATTGAATACGATATTTTTCCAATTCTTATGGAATGGTAAGGACAAAATCAAGCGTGAGGTCATATGTAAGGATTATGCTTCCGGTGGTTTAAAAATGGTGAATTTAAAGGAACATATAACATGTAAATCCTTTTTCTGGATAAAAAAAATATTTAGCCAAAAACAGCAGCTTTGGTAGGATATTTTCTCTTTCGCTATATCTCCTTATGACCCTCTATTATTATTATCCGGTAACTATGATCAAAAACAGATTACGATATTCTCACCGTTTTATACACAACTACTCTCCAATTGGTTTAAAATATATAACAGTAATATAGATCAACATATACAACTACAAAACCAAGTAATGTACATGAACAAAATTTTAGAAACAAAAGATAACTATAATAAAACCCTAATACAAAAGTATAATACACTATTTTTTAATTTGTAGCTGACATAATAAATTCTCCGTTAGAAACATATACACCAAATGAACTCCCAAAATGCTTAAAAATAAATAAAAACACCCTTTTAGACGATAATGGAATCCATAACTGTAACAAAAAAGACTACAAAACAATAATACAAAACGACATTATGAAAAATTTGAAACAATTTTATAAGATGAATCATGAAGATTTAAAACCAAGAGATGTATATTACAAACGAATAAACTCTGACTTCGTTAAACCAAACTCGATATACAAATGGGAAGACGAACTTGGATGTACGATTGACGACATCACAACCAAATCAATATTCAAACTGATAAATTTGTCATGTATAGACACAAAAACTAGAATGTTTCAATACAAATACATTCACAGGATAATATACACAAATTCTAAATTATACAAATTTGGTAAAGTGTCTACAACATTATGCGACTTTTGTCAATCAAGCATTGAAACCGTTAATCATCTATTTATTTACTGCTCTTACTCACAAATGTTATGGAAAATACTTCACAATATCCTGAGTATAAATAACATTTATAGTAATCTTTGTCCCTCTGTAATACATCTTGGCTTATACGAATTGCATGACCACCTGCCTAAATTTAATTATCCCAACCAAATACTATTCTTAAACCATGCAATCATATTAACTAAATACTATATATTAAAATCAAAATTATCAGAAAAACTTCCATGTAAAGAAAGTTATTTAGCGTTTCTTTTATCAAGAGCGAATTTAGAACTTAACTTAAATAACGAATCTATCAAAAAATGGGAATACTTAACAAACATCATCGACCATAGTAATTTATAAACAGGCCAATATTGATAACTAAGCGAATGTAACTGTATTATGTATGTATAAATATGTTAATATTATTCAATATTATACTATTCAAAAAAAGTAGGGGATATTTGATTTTTAAGTGTTATTAAAGTCACCTAATGAAACTGACGAAGAAACACATGACAAAATGAAATGAAGTTCACATTCATCGATTTATTCCAAATGATCGTTAGACTAAGTAAGTCACAGACTGACCATTATAAGGGTAAAATGATACCCGGGGTCAAACAGCAAAGTTACCACAGCATCACAACCAAGTCAGTAACGGGTAAATCCTCCTCTGTTTGCCAAACAAGCATTGATCCGACGTGGCACACTCCTAATGAGACGTCTAAGGTCATTTTGGTCCAGATTGTCCCATTCCTGTTGCAACGCAGCAGCAAGTTCTTGGACATTGGCAGGACGTTGTTGACGTTGACGTAACCTCTGTCCAAGCATGTCCCATACATGCTCGATGGGGGAGAGGTCGGGACTCAGTGCTGGCCAAGGTAATGTGGTGATGTTCTGTTGTTGGAGGTAACCTGTAACGATCCTGGTCCTGTGACATCTTGCGTTGTCATCCTGGAAGATGAAACGGCGGCCATGACGTCGTGCGAACGGCACAACATGGACTGCCAAGATGTTGTCCCGGTAGTACTGGCCTGTAACACGCCCTGCAACAACATGTAAAGCCGTTCTTCCAGCAACAGTGATGCCTCCCCACACCATAACAGAACCACCCCCAAATCGATCATGTCTGATGACGTTAACGTCTTGGAAGCGCTCGTTTCGACGACGCCACACCCTCCTACGTCTGTCCAAAAAATCAACAGTGAACCTTGACTCATCTGAAAACATCACATTGCTCCAGCGTCGATTATCCCAGTGTTGACGATCCCTACACCAACGACGTCTTGCCTGAATGTGATGATCTCTCAAACAAGGGATCACGCGAGGACGTCGGGCGCGAAGGTGACCCCTATGCAGTCGATTCCGAATCGTCTGGCCACTCACTCTCACACCAGTGTCTGTTTGAAGACGAGCGCTGATCTGATTTGCTGTGATGACACGATTTCTCAAGGCCAAGGTACGGATAAATCGATCCTGGGCTTGAGTTGTCGCCCTTGGTCGACCTGAGCGTGGTCTGTCCTGTACAGATTGTGTATCACGGTATCTGGACCATAGCCTGCTTATGACAGACTGAGAAACATTCATCGTCCGCGCCACAACCGCCTGTGTTGTGCCGATCTGTAGCATGCCAAGGGCACGTAACCTTTCATTTTGGGTAAGCCGACGCATATCAAAATTTGTTTTCTGGTCACTAAAACAATTAAACTGATGTTTCCACCCTGGAATTCAATGCCACAATGGCTGTAACATTCAAAGTCAGAGTCGTGCAAATCTTGGGTTGGACCCCCATGATGATCCCAAGCATCACCTGCATTCCATGCGGTAGCTATTGGTGCGTTTGGGCGTCACATGTAACTGGAAATGTTTCTTCTGTTAGGTTCTATAGTGACTTTTTTCGTAGTCATTTGCATATTTTAGTATTATGCCCCCAAAATCAAATATCCCCTACTTTTTTTGAATAGTATATATGTATATTGCTACTATTGTAATTTGCTTATATACCTTTCACTGTAAAAATTATCTATCAGTCAATAAAATATTTAAAAAAAAAAAAAAAAAAAGAAACAGATTGTTGCAGCTGCATTCACAAATAATAATCGATGCCCAAAAAATGTCGCACAAAGCAGAGTGGATCCAGACAAAATTTTTTAATCCATAGTCAATTCAGTATACAAATTCCGTGTATTTAATTAAAGTGTGTTTTTTTTATACCCCCGTCAGACCTGGGTGGCGCTCTTAATGCGCTGCTACGGCGATGGAAAATGGTCTCAGAGCGCGCGTCCGCATCGCCATGCCTCGTAAAAGCGTGGTGGAAACGCTAAATATCGTGCTGTGGTCTCGATGATCGCCAATGATAGCCGAATCACGCCAAGGTTCTGCGATCTGGCCTGGAAAACTGTGAGAAATCGACTTCTTTCAAGTTTGTAATTTGTTGGGACATTGTCTGGTGTTGGGTTAACGTTTGCCGGCAACCTTGTGTATTTTCTGGTCGCCGTACGGTCGCAGCAGAGCAGTAAGGACCCCCCCCCCCCGGTCTGACGTTGGCATTAGATTTCGGGCACTTTATTTGCCCAACCAGATGATATATTAATTTAACTTCAGATTGCCCCACCCCCTCCCCTGGCTCGTACGCCTATGGGGGTCCTGACCGGAAGGTCATGGCACACTGAATATTGTTAGGGTGCATCCTCTCATGACCCCCAACTGATCATACGAAATTAGAAAATGTATGAGGATGGCATTAAAGAGTAACATGCGTTGTGATTAGTTCGCAGTGGTGAAACATCATAAATGAAATGAATAAATTGGGGATTAACGTCCTACTTTTCTGCACCATCCGGGATAATGAGGATGGACATACGCCATGCGGTGAGGGAAGTTTTTCCAGGACAGTGGCACTTCGGCCTACTTTTCTGCAAGTTCAAATTGAGGGGTTATTTTACGAGCCGGCTAACGTGCACACGGCAGCTGGATGTTCTTTGTCGAACCCCCTGTTCTGCACCACTGACCTTCCTCGCCCAACACCGGAATCGAACACAGGGCTGCGTAGTAAGCGATCCAGGGCTTCACTCACTGAAATTTTTGCAACGTTCGACATATCCCCCATGGTCCGTATAAACAAGCAAGTGCCACCGATAGGCTTTGGTAAAATGTTTGAATGTGGTACCTTTTTAATCCCATTGAATAAAATCCAACAGATTATCTGGCTTTGTTTTGGTAATCGAATCTTTAATAATGAATTCGAGGACATGTTAGCGTCTAATAAACCATAACTAGGTAAATAAATTCAAAAAAAAAAACCCACTGCATTAAGAAAATATATCTTTTTCTTTGAGAATTGGGATTGTGTTTACGCTACCATTTATTAAAAACTACAGAGAACATATGTATCATTTGTTATTGTAATGAATTCAATGGCGAATAATTTTGATTTGAATTCCGATCAAACTTCGTCAGTCATTAGATTGCGCTTTAGTTATGTGCTCTCTGCTCATTGTCTGATCTTGTAGGCGAATTTAAATAGCTGCCATGATAAGGGATGGCAGATACAAATAATAATACTTCATGTATTCCAAGCTTACAAAACATCCCAGGTGTATCATTCTGGTCGCAAGAAGGTCATATTTAGTCTCTAGCAACTCACAAGATCTAATTTAACACATGACTGATTCTAAAAGTAAGTTAGTAAATCCTTTTCAGCATTCAATAGCAATTTTAAAATTATTCCAAAATATATCCATCTCCCCTGAATCATTGTCCTCATTAGGATATTCAATATAAGTATGTGATTTAATCTGATACATGACAGTTGATGGTATTTTATCATATTTAATATGTTTATAAAATAATATTAATAACATATCTCGTCCAGTATGTTGACTTTCCATATCTGCCATATTCATTTCATACAGACACCAGTAACTTTTAATAAAATCTGGACTCATAACAAGAATTGTCTTTCTACTCGTCTTAACAGCAGTAACTATACCTTCAGCAATCGGTAATGAAGGAAGAAAATCTCTCTTATGAAGGCAAAGTCTTAATCCCGCTTCTTCTTCAACTTTAAATCTCATTGTTTGATCTACAAATAATCTGGCATCTTCCGAATAGGAAATAAAGGCATCATATTCAAAACTATCATTTCCATGGTGTATTTTGTTAGAACGTGTGGCTGAATAATATAAATAACGTAATTTCCATCTAAATCTGTAGGTAATCGCACCAATAATTATAACAACGAGAATTAGTGTTCCACCAAGCGCACCAAAGAAAAACCATAACGCCTTTCTACACTTTATGTTTAATTCATTGAAAATAAGCTCCTTATTTGCGAAAGTCACTATTGTCCCGTTCGTAAAATCACATTCATAGTTATCAAAATTGTTAAAATTAAGACGTCTAGTGGAAAACATCCAGTGGAGAAAGGAGAGACTGTCACAAATACAATAAAATCTGTTGTCGGAAAAATCAACAGTCAAATTACCAGAAATTTCTAACTCACGTTGCATACTTTCATTGATAAATCTTAATCCATTTGTTTCAAAGTCGATGTAAGTCAAATTAACCATATGCCTAATTGTAAAAATGAAATCTTTTGATAACAGATTGTTATGACTAAGGTCTATTTTTTCACATTTAATCAATCCCCGAAACAGACTTTTGGGTATGAACCAAATCTTATTATACGACAAATTAATTTCTTTTAGTTGGGTTAGTTTGCTAAATAATGTACCATTCGTATCCGAACAAATTGCTGATTCTAAATAGTTATTGTGTAAATCAAGGGTTTCAAGTGACTTAAATTCGCAAAAGAATCCAGGATATATTTCATTGCAGAAGTTATTTGACAGATTCAAATGCTTAATTGTTTCTACGCCGGAAATAGGGCCTTCCCATGACCAAAAATTATTCTTGGCCAGTGAAACATTTTCAAGGGAATTGTTGCCAAAGCTCAGATGTGAAAGATGGAAAGGAAGCTGCAAATTATCAAGGTACAGAGTCGTTAAATTTGGCGGGATGTGAATCAACATTTGTGAATCAGGTTGGGTTCGTATCTCTGCTTTCAATTTTAATCCATTATTACATTGCATCGGGTCCTTACTTTGCTCTATAAAATCGTTCCTGGAATTGATATATAAATCTTGAGGATTTCTATCATATTCCATTTGGTAACTCAAATCTAATTCCTGGATTCCATAGACATGCAATGGGTCTGAATGAAGATAAGTCCCAAGTGTAAACCTATTACTTTTAGCGGACACATAATTCAAAGTATTGGGTAAAAGCAATATGGCGCCTTGTTGAAATATATCAATTCTGTTGCCGTCTACATAAATCCTTTCTATAACCGTGTACTTAAAATATTTAAGCGTGGTTTTGTTTATACAGACACAAATGCGATACTCGTTTACAATTCTATTAATTTTCAGAACCTTTAGAGTAGAATTAACAAGTCCAAACATTGCCTCTCCGAGAGTTTCAAATCCAAGAGCTGTATTATCGCTCAAATCCAATTCCTTTAATGTGTGCCGTAGAAAATAAAATGCACCAATTTCAATGCTCGTAATGTTATTTAATGACAGATCCAATAACGTCATATTGTAGAACCTTGAAAAGGTATCATTGTGGATATGGTTCAGTGTATTATTTTTCATGATCAGGTGATTCGTCGAGTTAAGAATCTCGTGAGGTATTCGTACACATCCTAAATCTGAACAGTTGGCTACTAAATAACCAGATTCTTCTTTGCAAGAACATTTTTTAAGACAATCAAAACTGGGCACACCATTATACACAGGTAAGAATAAAAACACCAAGGAGAATAGAAATGTGCACATCTGAAATTAAAGAAATAATTTGTCTTTTAAAAAATGGATTGCTGTACAAAAAGTAATTACTCTTAACATGCGTGTCTAAAATGTATAAATAAGGTAAGGTTCTTGTTAAAATATTTTACGGGGACAGTTGCCCATGGTGGCTCTAAAATCATTGTCAACAATTAACTCCTGTAAATAATTCCGAATTTCGATAGGGTTGTCCCCAATGAACAATCACACGGACTGGGCTTAATAGTCGATCATAGGGTTAACTCTCAATATATCAATTTCTCTTAAATGTACAAATTTTATTGGAGAATTTTGTTGATATATTGATTGCACGATTATTTTTGTCCGATTTTATAGACCGGTTTAGCGGGAGCGAAGGTGACAGGATTTTCAACCCGAGAATTCGGCCTATATGACAAATATGTCTAGATTTGGGGCGATGCAGCTTCTTCATAACACGTAAGTACCTAATTCTCGTATTAGAAAGAAACATTTCTGTGTTAAATTCGTGTATTTTCAAACATTGTCTATCATTCAAAAAAGGTGTTAGAAGAATAACCTTTAAGACTCTTGGTATAAACAGTAATATTAACAACTGTATGCGAAATAAACTCTCTCTTTTTCAAGTTAACAAAACAATTTTTGTACTACGTCTGAATGGAATGAAGTTTAATATCTCGTCAACACAATATTTTTGTCATTTTGACTCTAACATACCGTTATTATATAATTTTCTATGGACACGTGGTGCAAAGCGTTTCCGCGTACTCTTAATCGAATTTCAACTGTAAAAGTTTCTTTGAAGTGCACAGTTGAACATCGTTTTTATCATTCCATCCGAACGACTAGGTATTCTTACAGGCGCTAACCATGGCAAATGGGGATCGGGTTCAAAATATTGCGAGGCTCTTCACGACCAACACCGGGATTCAAACCCGGATTATTTCAGTTCCTGACTACCTCCCTGCTACCACACAAACTATACGTTTGAAGCAAGACATGCCCTTTGCCCCTAAGAACATGGGCCCGTGTTCACAAAGCATTCTCAGACTTAAGTTAAGAATTTACTCAAAATTGTTTGTCTTATTTTAACTAAAAAATAGTCTTTTATACAACTTCTGTTGTTTTAATGTATCAGGTACATCAATAAGAAACTATGTGCAAAGTTGTGTGTTTCTGGATCAAAAATATTTCTCATAAACAGTGATTGAAAGTTGAGTAAATTCTTAAGTCTGAGAATGCTTTGTTATCTCGGGTCCAGGTTTTAAGGGACAGCAATTCAAACTTATTCAAATATGTGTACACGATCTCTCAGTACTTACTTTGAATATGTTGACTGTTCCAGTGTTAGGATAATCATAAAACCAGTGAAAGTGACCGAACACTTAATTTTATTTCCTTAAACAGTATTATTAATTTCCTTAATATTAATTTAATCTGCCCAGTTCAACCCAGTAAGGAAAATTCTCTGCTATGATTAGTCAAAACAATTATTTCATAAAATTTTAATCAAATTTTCCGTATGTCTTTATATCCATATATTAATTTGAGTGACATTGGTCAATTGTTCACGTAGTTATCGCCCTTGACTTTGCTAAAATGTACATATTTACAAGCATTTTTATCGACTTGCCAAATTAACATGGAGATGTCATGTGACTTCAAAGTACTTTTGCGAGTGATAAAAAGCGTCGATTAGCTGTAAATAACAAATCGCACTTGGAAGTGATTTGGTGGTTCAGCGTAATAGTTTCGGAAATCGGTGTCGATAAATTCGCTGATTAGTGTAATCAATTTAAATTAGATAGCCATTAAAGATGAAAATTTGATTGAATACAAATTACTTTGTCTAATCGGTGGTCAAAAAAACGTATTACGTTTTCTGTGCAATATTAATCCCCCAAAGTAGTCATATTTGCTGTGTCGACCGCTTGTTATATGATGGGGTGGGGTGTGTGTGTGTGGGGGGGGGGGGGGGATTGCTCGGTATATGTCGTACAGGTATACGTTTGCTTTCTGAATGAGAAACGTAAGAGGATTGGCTATTAATGTTGACTTTTTAAACATCAAAGTACTTATATCTAAACGCTTAATTTTGTAATTTTCATCACAGGACTACGACAGTGTGCCGATACCCAGTCTTTAGCAGGTTTTCGGGAAAGAAGTTTTAATTTATCATTCCGATCCAAGATATGCGGACTAATGAGTTTGGGTGTTGTCATGTCTTTTAGAAAACGATTTTCTACACTACATTATATATATCTACGTCTGTGTTGTCTTCGTGGGGTTGTACGTGGATCGGTGGACGATTTCTCTGCGCGATTGGGAGAGCTTCGTTTTCATTGGGCATTTACAGCAAGACAACAGTTCTCTTGAAACGTCTCTTCCTAAGCGGCGTTAGGTTATTCTTATTTTTAGAATCAAAAGACACACTGGTATTCGCGGACAATACCTCGATGACGACGAATAGTTTATGAAATGGATTAAAATTGCCGTTATACGGAGAAACTAATTATACATGCTGATAATACAAAGTATATACATGTATAAAGGGGATGGAGCGAGATATAGCCAAAGCCAGGGTCAAGTTTGTCTGTTTCAATGGAAGTGTCTGTTTCGTATGTTGTGAACAAGCCTTGGTTGAAGAGAGATCTGTTTGAAAAGATTTGAATGATTTACAACCTTTGACTTTAAAATATATTCTAAAATCTATTTTTTACTCCGACCTTTGAAATGCACCATTTGTTGATGAACGTGTGCATGGTGAAGCCTATTTGGGCTCTTGTTGAAAATGTGCTTTAGTGTACAAAAGTACAAAACTGCATAATGCAGACAGATTATACCAGCTGGCAGAATAGTATACGTTGAGAACTGGGAAAACAGTTTGAATATTAGAAAATATTTTCATTAAGGGGAGAGAACTACTCAAATGTTGAAGTACAGACTTCACCAAATATGCGAAAGTTATGTTTAGTCTTCCTTTCCCCGCTTTTGCATGGCGATTTCTGTTGACTTTTTGGTGTAGAATCGAAGAAAAGGGTTTGAAAATACACTTTCTGCCAGGTTTTGGTGAATATTCATGATTTTGAGGCGGAAGGATACAAGAGTTGAGAGGTTGATCAGGTTGAAATGTGGGGCGGAAAATTGCGAGTTTAGCAGGCTTTACTTCCAGTTTGTGTGTCTCAAGTTTTCCATGGTGAACTTCATACGTGCTTTTGAGCAAGAAGTTGACACATGTTGCTCCATCTGTGGTAGAAAGCGTTCTACCCAACGAAAATGTGGGAAAAAGTTAGAACTGGTCAAAGAGACGAGACGTGACCTTGACGAACCCCTGAGAGTTGACCTTTCTAGATCTAGCCGTGGCATAGGCGCTAAGGCTCGATGAATGTTAAAGGCTTGGGGTGTGAAATGAAATGGGGCTTAACGTCCTACTGTTCTGCTCCGAACTGCGCTAATGAAGACGGGCATACGCCATACAGTGTGCTATGGGGGACATTTTGCCCGGACAGCGGCACTATGGCCTACACTTATATCGAATTCCAACTGTCAAGGGATCTTTTACGTGCACGCCAATGTGTACACGGGACCTCGGTTTTACGTCCCAACCGAACGACTAGACAGCTGTCCCTGTCAAGCCCTCCGTCCTCCATCACTGACAATGGGGAACCACACCGGAAAATCTGGATAAACTTTCTCGGCCAATGCTAGCGAGTCATTGTCTTACCCAACTAGCCACCGTTATTCCCGTTGGGGGGTGGGAGGAGGCAGAACCTGAAATTCCCGAGAGAATTTTGGGTAACAGACGGCGAGAGACGAAGGAGCTGAGCTTACCGTGTAGGCCACCCCCACAGAAAATTTGGATAATTTTACGGTCACAAATGGGTTTTCCTGGCACGAATTGTGATAGTGGGGTTTAGGGGTGGGACAGAAACTGAAATTCACGAAAAAATTTCGGGTAACACACCGCGGTGCTGGTCGTCTTCGAGAGGCGAAGGAGTGGATCTTACCGTGTAGGCCACACCCCCGCCTCCATCCCAGACGGAAAATTTGGAAAACTTGACGGCCACAAACGGATTTTCCTGGCGCATATTATGATTGTCGGAACATAGCATTCACACGACTATATTAACATCTTCTATTTCTATCGTAACACCTCACTGGTTTGTACGAATAATATGACGAGTCAGACCTTTTATGATCCTTAAAGGCTCAATACCACTCTTTTTGTAACTGAATAATATGTCCCAATCTTTATTCTGATCAACAAATTGTACTATTTTACAATATTCCAATTAATTGATGATATAAATTTCATCTTAACACACCTAATTTAAAAATTCAACTAAATGATTTGAAAAGCCTGACGTAAAGCTTTTCAAATGTGACTTGGATTTAAAAATATTTTTGAACCCTCTGAACAAGTAAAATAGGATGTAATGGATAATTTACACAATAGGTAGGACACTAACATATCTAGTACTTCGAATAAGGCTATTTTTTATTTTATGGAGCTGTCAAGCCAGCAAGAGTGTTATTGTCCCTTTAACGCCGTTACAGGTGTAAAATTAAAATATATATTTGAGTAACGCCCTTGTTAAATAAGTATGCCAATAATAATAATAATATTATAAAGAAGACGGTGTGTGAAAATATAGACGTATGTATAACATCAACGATATGGTTGGTGTAATGTATTATTTATACATTTGGATCATGACCTGACTTTTAAATTTTTGAGTTCCCAGAAGGCTTTTATGAAGAGTGTTTCACAGGTGTCCTTTTACCAACATAGATCTAGAAATATCAGATAAATTTATACATAATATGATCCCGTGGTGCATAGACGTAAGGGCTCGATGAATGTGCGGGGGTGCGGGGGGGGGAGAAGAACCTGCTATGCCGGTCGTCTGCGAGAGGCGAAAAGCGGAACGTACCGTGTAGGAATTGAGACAGAAAATTAATTCTTTGCTACATAATGAAGAATGGTCTGATGAGAATAAAACCAGTTTCCAACTCAAACACATTAAACTGTCTGACCAAGAAACAACAATTATCAACGCCCAAATTTCACGATAAATTTCTTTTGTTTTTTATTAAATCTAATAAATAGATTCATTGTGTGTTATTGATTTTCTTGTATGTAATTTTGAAATATGCATGCATGGGGGTTAATATCGTAGTATTGACCTCTGATGATGTCTCAAGCGGTCAATATCCAAAATAACGATCACGGAGATCAAAGAGATAATTACATCGTGGTTTGTATTGACAAATAATAATCGATGCCTCCAGACAAAATGCTTTAATCCATAATCAAACTATCGAATCGCCCGCTTTAGTTACAGGTAGTCAAGCGGCCACGAAATATCATGACGATTTTAATAAATTAAGAAATAAAAATGGGGTTTAACGTCCTACTGTTCTGCACCGACTAGGCAAGTGAAGACGATAATACGCCATACAGTGGGGTAAATTTAATCGGACAGTGGCACTAGCTAAGGCCTACTCTAATATCGAATTCTAACTTTCAAGGGTTCTTTTACGTGCACGCCAATGTGTACATGCGACCTTGGTTTTTCTTCCCACCCGAACGACTATACATCTTTCCTTGTCATGCCCCCCGCCCTGCAAGGTGAAACCACGCCGAAGTATCCGAAGGAACTTTCTCGGCCAACACCGGGGCAAACCCTAGAGCTCCAGGCTAGCGAACGAGCGTCTTACTCACTGAACCATCGCGACTCCTTTTATCAATATGGAAAATTTCGATATGATTAAAATGACTCATGTGTATCAAACCAGCAATTTGTATTATAATGATGTAAATCCGTGAGAACATCGAAACTGATGACTAATACAAAAACATCCTTGTTGAAACCAAGGGTTTACAAATACTTTCAGTTTCACTTGTCTGACTAATTATCATAAGATTTCAATTAGAATTATCACTACAGAAAACAGTATGCAAATAAATATATTTCTATTCTTGATATTTTATCTAAATCGCCGCCAATAGTATAAGAGGTTCATCTATATTAATGGATACCCAAACAAGATACAGCCGCAAAAAGGGCCGCAAAGACTCCGTCTATCCGACCTCTTACGACATTTGGTGGCCCATTCACCATGTTCAACCATCCCGTTTATTGACGGCACGGATATGAAATGGGGTTTAAAGTTCTGCACCAACCGTGCAACAGTATAGACGGACATACCCGGTAGTGTGTCACGAGGGAAATGGTGCCCGGAAAACTGCATTTCCGCCAAAGCGTCTTCAAAAAGCGACTGGTAAAAGCTCCTTTGCGTGAACACCAATCAGTACACGTGTGGGTCTCGGTTTTACTTCCAATTCGTAAGACTAGATGCTTTCCTTACCAGGATCCCGGTAATGAACCACCGACAACGTGAAACGAGACTGGAAAACCCAGTAAACCTTTCGGTCAACAGAGGGATCGAATCCGTGATCTCTAGGTAAGTAAGCCAGCGCCCTACACACTGAACCGCCGTGGCTCCACGAGTTTTACTAGCAACTCATTGATAAATGACGTCGATTACATTACATGCATATTCGTATTTTTGCGCTTCAATGTACGTTTAATTTAATAGTCACTTAAAAAAGCAGGAACAAATTGTGGATTGTATACTTCAACAAGTGGGGAATAGAAATCACGCCACTTGATTCAATGGCAGACCTAGTGATATAGGTCATGAATTTCCAACGATGGTTGAGTACATCTTGCGGAAACAAGTTCTTTTACCGGGGGTAAACGAATGAGTCATAGACTGATACTCGACGTATACCTAAACTATGACCATTTTGGGAGTACTGGAACTGTGACGTCGATGAACGAGTTGATTTCTAGGTCTCCTAATAAATTCAAATATTATGTCCAGTCGAGAGAGACCACCTATGTGCATGGTGGAAACTTCTTCTCCCAATTACAATATTTATCTGCATGTATAAAAAACACTAAACATAACATATTTTAAACCATGGTGTAGGTAATTACCCCAATAACATCAATAAAAAGTCAACAGTATTATAAATATTCGTTCCTTGGTTGTCTATGGCTAACCCTGCTTTAAATTCTAAGGTTGCAGTGAGAACAACAAAACAAGGGAAGTCTTTAAAAAATGCTTTATGTATAGCCAGCATGCGCATGCAAATTTCTACATATTAAAATAGACCAAGTTTATTATAGATAAATACAAAAAATTAGCAAATAGTAAAAATAACCACTCCCCCTAAAAAAAAATCTAATTACGATATGAATTTCGTGCAAGCAACAAATACAGCAATACAAACTGGCAGCAATGTAAACTCTAGGGATGAAAAGTTGTAACTGGTAATGTTAATTAATCCTGTCTCGTGCACGGCACCTAAACCACTCATTGATTAATTGATCATGAGATCGACACTGTGACAAATGACAATAATGGTTGGCTGTACATTAAGGAGATTTAATTGCCTTAGAAAATTTTTCCCAAAATGTAACCATCGCGTCTGAATCATTGTTCTCATCAGGATATTCAATATAAGTATGTGATTTAATCTGATACATGACAGTTGATGGTATTTTATCATATTCAATATGTTTATATAATAATATTAATAACACATCTCGTCCAGTATGTTGACTTTCCATATCTGCCATATTCATTTCATACAGACACCAGTAACTTTTAATAAAATCTGGACTCATAACAAGAACTGTTTTTCTACTCGACTTAACAGCAGTAACTATACCTTCAGCAATTGTTAAGGAAGGGAGAAAATCTCTGTTATGAAGACAAAGTTTTAATCCCGCTTCTTGTTCAACTTTTGATTTCATTGTTTGATCCACAAATAAACTAGCATCATCGGAATAAGAAATAAACGCATCATATTCAAAGTCGTCATCAGTTTGATGTCGAATAGTTTTGGAATTTCTGAAATAATACAAATACCTTAATTTCCATCTAAATCTATAGACAAAAGCCCCAAGAACAAGGCTTAGAATTCCAAGAATACAACAACAAACTGTGATTATCTGACCAGTGATGGAATGACACGTTTTAGACAATTGAGCAAAGATTTGCTCAGATTGGCTTAGATATGTCCTTGTCCCATTTGTGAAATAACATTCGTATTGATCAATATTATAGAACTGTACATAAGGCGTAGATACAAGCCACTGTAGGAAGTAATAATTGTCACAATCACACATCAGTGGATTGTCAGTTAAATCAACTGTTAGATTTCCACTCCTTTGCCCTGCCATCTCCAACTGCTTACGAAATGTTGAATGGAACCAATCAATGTGATTATGGGAAAAGTTGACATATTGCAGATTGTTCATAAGTTGAAGGGATATAAAAACCCTATGATCAAGAAGATTGTGGCTCAAGTTTAAAAACTGACATTTTTTTAAACCAATAAATACGTTTTCTGGTAAATATCGTAACTTGTTCTCAGCGAGACTAATGTTAACCAAACTACTAAGTGATTTAAAAATGGAACCATTGCCATCCATAGCAAGTGATAGTTGCAGATTATTGAGAGACATTTCTAACGTTTGTAAAGAAGTGAAGTTATCAAAAAATTCGGGATAAATTTTAAGGCAAAAGTTCTGTGAGAGATTTAAATCGGTAATATTCTCAACACCGGATATTGGTCCTATCCATCGCGATAAAACGTTACCCCTAAGATCAACGTTTTTAAGGGAATTTGGCCCAAGTGCTATTTTTGTTACCTGGTAGGCCAGGTCATAATATTGTATCCGCAGAATTTTCAAATTTGGTGGAAAGACTAACGGTGGTTCCAAGTCCTTTGAATATACTATTTCGGGTTGTTTCGTGTAATCCACAATGGGAACCTGGAAATTGTCTTTGAGGAATGAATAATTACTGTTAGGAATAGGTATTGTTAGGTTTTCCTCCAACATATGTCCACTAAAATCCAATACTTCAAGATTGCTAAGATTACTGACTTCGCTCAAGTAAGGTCCAATAGTAAATCTATTGTTTTTAGCTATAATTGTTTTTAAAGTCGAGGGTAGGAGTGAAAGTGCATGTGGTTCAGCAAACTCTATCCTGTTATCATTGACGTGAATTTCTTCAATCCTCGTTTCTTTAAAATATCCCGCCATGAGCGTGTCAATACAAACACAAACAGCATAATGGCGAACTATACTGTTAGCTTTGATAATGCGTAGAGACGTATTTCGAAGCCCAAAAATTGCTTTTCCAAGTCCACGAAATCCCAAATCCTGGTTATGGTTCAGTATAAGTATGTCTAAATTCCAAAGGCCAGCAAACCCATTCTCGTCGATCCTTTTAATTATACAGTATGATAGATCAAGTAGCCTTAGATCGTAGAATCTTTCAAAGGAATTGTTGCAAATGTGGCTTAAATTGTTTTTCTTCATGATAAGATGATTGGTATTATTAGGGATTGTCATCGGTACTTTCGTCAACCCCAGGTGTATACATTTACTTATTAATGTACCATTGTCGTCATAACAGTCGCAGGGTTTACATGATGGGAAGGCTGTTGCCAAAACAACTGTTATTGTTCCCACCACTATATAAAACAACGCCAACTTGTACATCTACAAAAGATAAGATGGAATTATATGATATAGTAACTTGTGTAATCTTATTGTTTCTGGAAAATACTCTGACTGGTATTATTTTGCACACATATTCATTAAAGATACATTATGGGAGATAAGATAAAGAGATGGCAGTTCTCGCTATAATAGTTAACAACTAGATAGTGTAAAGGTAATTTGTTGGAAATTTCAGTCAAATTGATCCACTATGAGCCGAAAAAGAAGCGGGTGAAATTTTTGCATAGTCTCGGTCATCATTACTAAAATCATTAATATAAACAGCATAGTCTCGATTATCCACTTTTTCTGATTTAATTATCAATAGCCTTTAGCGGCATATAGGAATCTAATCCAGCCAACATCGAAAGCTAGCCTTGACATCGAGAGTTTATTATGGTCTGGATAAGTTAATTAATGTCTAATTGGATAATTAAGATAACATTTCAGGCCTAAAGAAAGACTTGTAATAAGCAGATTTTGCTCTTGCATAATGCATGTTTAAACAACGTTTATTGCAAGACGGGCTAGAAACAAAACGAAAACAGACTGCAAGATATATATCTAAACATTGGTGACAGTCGTTTGTCAGTCTGTTTGTTCGGGGTTGGCGGCTAGTCTTTGGCTGATCCGAGAAAGACATTTGGGGTGTAAGGGCAGCTCGCACTGGGGAGTGACTACCACTTCTGGTTAAGGAATCTGTCGTTCAAATTCCGGCCAGCCGCTAGTGTGTATATAGTTTGTGCTCCCTTGTGTCGAAACTAGATACGGGATTCAATCACAACTTTTAAAGATGTTTCTAGAGTATAACTTAGTAAAGCTAATCGGCGTCTTCTGCTTTCCTTTGTCAGCTACTCGTCATTCTAATTATGGCTAAATTTATAAAATAGCTTGTCTCGAGTGGATACGAAAGCGATTGATAGTACTTATACATTGCATAGCTACAGCTAATAGCTGCTATTAAAAACGATATTAGTTTCCATGTTTTAAAACGAGACTGCAAGGTTTTTTCCCCAACAAAAATATTTTCCTGATATATGGAATGTTTTCCAGTCACTGGTATTGGATTTCGACTGTTAAAGAAGTATATAAAGTGTTAGCTTATACATTATTAATTGCGTTCATCCGTATTTATAACAGGCACTTTACTACAGTTCACGTATATAAAATTTATAACTTACCGTATTATACTTTTTCTGCTCTACAAGATCGCCATGTTAAATGTGATTGTCATAAATAAAGATGGACGCTTTGTCAGATAAATATTTCCGTCATGTGTAACCAGCAGAAACTATTAATGCACAAGGATAATTTAAGATTTTATGATCTATGTTAAAGGAGCTGTACCTCTTTGATATAGGTCAAGTATAGTTTTAATTTTGTGGTGCAGGACAGGGGGGTCTGACAAGGACAGCTGTCTAGTCGTTCAGATGGGACGAAAACCCGAGGTTCCGTGTATATATTGGCGTGCACGTAAAAGATTTCTTGGCAGTTGGAATTCTATATAAGGGTAGGCCATATAGTGCCGCTGCCCGGGCAAAATTTTACTCATAGCACACTGTATGGCGTATGCCCGTCTTCATTAGCCCAGATGGAGTAAAATAGTTTTCATTTTAACGACTAGACTGTCGATAGTGAAACTCAAAATCATATAAAAACTAATAAAATGAGCCAAAGCAGTGACGTCTAGTCACTTTAATAGAAAATCCACGTGTAGCCCTTCTCGTACCACGTTATCGATGCATGTTTTTCAAACTCTGTGAATGTTGATCAGAACTCGCTTGAATATCAACATTATTTGCAGATCGTAGATTGCGGACGGGTTTTTCAAAGTTATTTTGTTCACGTTTTGACATTCAGAGAGAGAGAGAAAGAGTATAACGTCCACTCGACATAAAGTAGTTCATTTCGGGACTAACATGTGGTTCAATTTTATTTCAATAATTCGATTGCGCCTAGGGGTCTTTAGCAGTGGAACCCGGGGAAATCCCACGAGGCTGGACAGGCAACCCTACTCCTTGTCACGTAAAAGCGGAGAATCGAAACCACGACATTGACTCAATGACACACTTTCTGATACAACGCGCACAGCTCTAACTCCGCCCAGAATGATGCAATTAACTGAAAATTTAAACATTCCCTTTTACATTATCTATTTTTGTAGCTATTATAGCGAGAACTGTCAGCTCTTTATCTAAATCTTACATATTACATCTTTAAGGTGACCTATAAATAATGTTTATTCAATGAAATCCTTTAATTATATAAGGGTGTTGAAAGGGATATCATATACAGAGGAAAGATTTCATCTGATATAGTTTTTATTTAAAGATAGTTACTATTATAATCATGGTTGTTTAAGTCTGCTGCGACCATATCTATTTCCCTAACGGTAGATACCCCAAATTCCGACAACAAAATGGAAGAGGACCAATCATCTATAAAATGGTACGAAGTTGGTAAAAATCTGCCTTGTTTAATTGTTTATAGTCAAAGCGTTCAAAGTTCCTTAAAGTCGCTTGTTTTTATCTTTTTGGCCACTGCAGTTCTAATATTTGTCCCCATACATTTTCTGGTTATTTAGTTGGGTGTAAATTATCTTGGACTTCGGTTTGAAGGTTGGTTTTTATAAGAATACGACTCGCTGAATTCAATGAGATTGGGTATCCCCCACCCCTAAAGGTGACGGCGAATTCGCCAGAAAGTCAAATTCAAAATGGGGCCCCTTTTTGAGAAAAAAAATCACAAAGTCCCCTATATGGTTTGATCAGCCTGCCTCCTTTAAACATAAAATAAAAAATTGAAGTATGAAAACATAGTTGCTGCAATATGTCATTGTTGTCCAATAGGAAAATCTTTCTGAAATAACATTCACGTGACATAATTGCCAATGGTTATGATTTATTTATCCTTGACAAAGTTCATGTACCAAATTTTCCTGTTGACATGATTTCGTTTTCCTGTTAACGTGATTGTGTTTTCCTCGAAAAACAACAAGATGCGATCGTGGGAATACCCAGAAACCAAATTCAAATGCTGAATAATTTGTGTGTTTATATGGAAGGAGTAGAAGGCTACAACCGAACAATATATACTTCAACACAGAATTTGTGTAAATAGATTCTAATCCCCTTTGCCATTTTATGAACAGTGTTTGGTCTCTGTTAAAAGAACTTGAACTCTTTAACATATTTCAATTTTAGTTTAATTTTGGTTTCCCGTTTTACTTTGTAATAAATGTTAAAAGACATGAAACGAAATGGGGTTTAACGTCTTACTTGCACCATACAGTGTGCTGTAAGGGTAATATTGCTCGGAAAGTGGCGCTACGGCCTACTGTTCTGTTCCGACTTGGCTAATGAAGATGGGCATACGTCATGCAGTGTGCAAGAGAAAACAAATTTGACCGGACACAGGCGCTACACCCTACTCTTATATCGAATTCCAACGGCAAAGGGATCTGTTACGTGCACGCCAATATTTACACGGTGCCTCGGGTTTTCGTTGCCAGGCCCTATGTCCTGCTCCACTGACAAGGGGGAACCACACCGGAAAATGACGATGAACTTTGTGGGCCAACACCGGACCTCCAGGTCTTACTCACTGAGCCAGCACGGCTCTCTGCACCATAAAAAAGGAGAATCCAAGTTGGGAAATGCTTATAAACTTTCTTGGTCAACACCCCGCTGAAACCCCCTGGTTGGTGGCGGGCCAGCAACATACCGACTGAGTCACCATGAATATTGAGATATAAGAAACACAAGCAGATATTTAATGAATAAAATATAAAATTTATAAAACACAAAATGTAAATTTAACCCAAAATATAATTTCATATTTTATATACAGTATAATAAAGCAGATATTTAATGAAGAAAATTCGCAAAACACAAAATATACATTTAACTAATAGTTTCACATTTTATATACAGTATAATAAGCAGCGAACAAATGCCACACTAACTCTTTTATAATCCACTTTTGTATTTAGAGGATTGGCGATCTATAGACATTGAATCGCCCTTGAAAAATTATCCCAAAATATATCCATCTCCTCTGAATCATCGTCTGTATTAGGATATTCAATATAAGTATGTGATTTGATCTGATACATGACAGTTGATGGTATTTTATCATATTTAATATGTTTATATAATAATATTAATAACACATCTCGTCCAGTATGTTGACTTTCCATATCTGCCATATTCATTTCATACAGACACCAGTAACTTTTAATAAAATCTGGACTCATAACAAGAACTGTCTTTCTACTCGTCTTAACAGCAGTAACTATACCTTCAGCAATCGGCAAGGAAGGAAGAAAATCTCTGTTATGAAGACAAAGTTTCAATCCAGCTTCTTCTTCAACTTTTAATCTCATTGTTTGATCCACAAATAATCTGGCATCTTCCGAATAGGAAATAAAGGCATCAAATTCAAAGACGTCATGATGGAAATTCAACCTTCTGGAACTTTTGGCTGCATAATACAAATATCGTAATTTCCATCTAAATTTGTAGAAAATAGCCAAAAAAACAAAACTTAAAACCAAAATTGTTGCAAATAAACAAGACATTATCTGATCCATTACAGTGTCACATTTTTGGGATAACTTAGTGAAAATTAAATTCGACTGATTGAAATATATCGGGGTTCCGTCTGTGAAAATACACAAATACTGTTCAAAGTATTGAAACTGCACATAAGGTGTTGAATTAAGCCATTTGAGGAAAGCTAAATTTCTGCAATTACAAAATAACGGGTTTTCTCTGAGGTCAATAGTTAAATTTCCACTTTTCTTGCCAACTTTTTCTAGTTCGTTCATAAACTCAGAGCTAAACCATTGAATATGATTGAAAGTAAAATTTATATATTTGAGATGGTTCATGTGTTGAAGAGATATGAATAGATTTTCGCTACGTATTAAATTTCTACTCAGATCCAATACCTGACAGTTTTTTAAACCCTTGAATATTTTTTCGGGTAAGTATATTAAATAGGTTTCTTTCAGATTCAGATATTGTAATTTATTCAGTGTTTCAAATACCGAACCGTTCTTGTCACCAGCTATCACGATTTGTAAACTATTTTGAGCCATATCTAATGTTTCCAAGGAAGAAAAATTCGAAAAGAAATCCGAATTTATCCAGAAACAAAGGTTTTGAGAAAGATCTAAATGGCGAATATTTTCGACATTTAATACGGGTCCCTCCCACTTTGACAAGATATTGCCCCTCAAGGAGACATTTTGAATAGAGTTTGTACCAAGATCAATTTTAGTAACATAGTAGGCGAGAGCTGAAAATTTCATATTTAAAATTTTCAGGTTAGGAGGAAAGCGTAGCTTTTCTTTATCAGAGTTGGTAGATGTATCACATGCCTCCTGAATAAGCACCCAATCCATTAAAGGTATAGTACTATAAATGTTTGGTTCCTGCAAATTGCCACTCAAATCCAATTCTTCTAAGTTTATAAGATGAGCAACATCTGCCAAATACTGTCCTATGGTAAATCTATTGTTTTTTGCTGAAACCTTTTCAATTGATTGTGGTAAATATTGAAGTGCACCGGGTTCAAAAATTTCGATTCGGTTATTGTTAACATGAATCTCTTTAAGCCTGGTTTGGTTAAGATGTTGGAGCATTTCTTTAGAAATGCAAACACATACGGCATAAGGATGAACTAAACTGTTTGCTATAAGAACTCGGAGAGATGTCAGTCCATTCATTGCGATACCCAATGAGTAAAATCCTAACTCCGTGTTCTCACTAATGTCTAATGTGTCTAATAATTTTAAATTAATTAATGAAGTGCTTCCAATACTCGATATCTGACAAGACGAGATGTTGAGATATGTTAAGTTGTAAAATCTGGTAAAGTTATCTATAATGTTGTATAAACTGTTATTCGCCATGATTAAATGATTGGTCCAATCGGGTATATCTGAAGAAATATTTGTTAAACCTCTGCTGGAACAGTTAGCTATGAAGACACCATTTTCTTCCCGACAATCACACGGTCCACAACGATGTCCAGAAATACCATGTACCCCAAGATGCAACACGGTTATAATTAATACAAATGATTTCAAGCCCATCTGAAAATAAAATCAAATTAAATTTCAATGTATTGATATAGTTAATGAATTTCTATATCGTGCTTAACAAAACGCCATTATCAATTTCAGCAAGATTAATTTTTACCTCGTATTCAAAAATCTTAGCCCAAAATGGATCTTTACCTATAAGGATCAATTAACAGCTGACGACCAGTGAAGATAAGGGGGTGGGGGTAACCCCGAAAAGGAAGGTGCATACCGATAGAATAGACTCTATCGCGTTCACAGGATTTTGGGTAAAGGGGGGTAACACTGAAAGGGAAGGCTGAATATAGAGAGGGTTCTTCATCTCATGACCCCGATACTTCACACCAAATTTGGAAAAAATATAGATTGGAATCGACCTCTCGTGTCCCAAATGCTGCAGGCCATTCTTTGGGGGAATAAAAATGCGTTACAAACTGTAGCTTCTGTCCGTTCAAAAGGTTTTCGTCAAAATGAGTGGGGTTGGGTAATTCTGGAACGGACGGGCGCGGAACGCCGAATATTGAAAGACTTCGTCATGAACCTCACGCTGAATTGGAAAATCATTCTGATAAACTGTCAGGCCCAAAGGCAGGGTTAGGACCAAAAACCCCTATCCCCACCCCACTGACAGACGAGGTATATTTTACCACCTCCCCCAATTAGCTTGGAGATGCCGACTGCGAGAAAAATATATCATCATTTGGATAGCATATTTAGAACACATAAGTGCGAAAAAGATTATTTTTCAATCGATTATAGATCGTTTGACAAATCCACGAGCCAGAAGCATGCTACAAACACCACAACAAACAAATAAAATGGGATTTAGCATCCTATCGCTCTGCACCGACTGGGCTAATGAACAAACTAACAAACTGCCATTTGTATTATTTTGAAATATGACTACAGTTGTTTTTAGATGTTTTTAAATATATTTTTGATTCATGGTCCCCTATTATCTGAAAGTGTAGGAAAAAGTATTTGTGGTATCTAATTTTGATAAATATTATATAAAATAATCTTTCGTTTTGTCAGATATTTATTTTACCCATAAACACGACTTACCGTGAATATCAGCAGGAAATAGATCCTTTCATACAGTTGATTTGAGGTCGGTGTAATTACAGCTTGCTTGTTGTTACGCTTTGTGAAGGTTTGAAATATTTCCTTTGCATATAAATTTGTTTATAAAAGGGAAATAGTACGTCCTGACGTAAGATGAATGCACTTACACCTTACAATAATTTAAATTTAAAGACCGTTTCAACTCGCCATGTTGACAATGTTGAATTCATCATTTTAATGCGATGGCTCAATCAATAGCGTTTTATGTTGAGTTTAAGCCGAACCCTGCAGCAGATCACACATTAAAGTGATGCAAATAGTACATTAAAGGGCGTATAGCTCCATTCGTTGGAACCTTAAAATATACAAAAAGGGTTTTAAAAGCACATATTAATGTAATATGAATATAGAGTGATTTTCATTTTATTGTTATTTCTAATCAACGGAATTCGGTTACTTAAACAGTCCAAATTGAACGGCAGGTATTTGCGCTTGCATAATTCATTCTACACGTTATTTATTTTTTAATTTATGAATATTGGCCAATTTTAATTACTTCTGCAATTGCAATATCATGTGTGATAGCGCCTGAAGCCAAAGAGTACACGTAATCGTGTATTGAATTTAAAATGTACTCTTAAATGTTGGATGTGAGGATCCCATATTTGAACGGTGAAATAACAACATTAAAGGGCTAAATCGCTAATATTTGGGACCTAGAAACTGACACAAATGGGTCGCAAGGTATATAATAATGTAATATGAATGTATATAAACTGATATACATTCAATCATTTCCGATTTTACTCTAATTTCAAATCAGTTATGTTCGACGAAATACGCCAGAAATCTCAATCGAATGGCAATCTCTAGCATCTGGTTAATCCACTCTACACCGATAGTATTTATTGCGCATGCTCTCTAGATAAGAATATGCCATCACTGTTTAACATGACTTGTAGAATATGTCTAGCCTCGTTCTTCGAGTCCGTTGTTACAAATGGCATTGAAACGCATTATGATACACGATTCGTGTAACACTGGTAAAATGTTTATTTTGTCTTAAATATTGGATTTTAGAAGCCCATCTTTTCCCGCTAAGACTTTGAGTTAGAGACTTGGCTACTTTAATATTGATTGAAATAGACCAATATTGAATTCTAATTCGTGTTTCAAACATTATAGATAATATTGGATTAGAGGTTCAGCTTCTTTAAGTCTCAGACTAAAACATTTTGTTGTTAAAGCGGCGCATACACGATCAACTATATTTTCAACTGTATTGTCAATATTTTATATTGTCAATTACATTGATCGCGTTTGATGATATTGAGGCAATCAAAATATTTAGATTTTTTATTATGGATCGGCAACACTTGCACAATTGTGATAGATAGGCGCTGCGTCGGAGAAATTGCATCGCGCATTTGTCATTTCCGGAGATGAAATGATCCCGGGTTTTTTTCACTACTATTGTCAATAATATTGATATCGTGCATGGGCACCCAAAATCGGTCAGTTATATTGAGCAATATAATTGATCGTGTATGGGTCGCTGAATATGAATGGTACAAAGGGTAGAGGAATGATCATTTAATACATATCTTTTTTGGGGGGTCTTACTTTATTCGGGTCAAAACATGTGTCGAATGCGTATACGGGCTATAAATTATAAGGAAAACACAACGTTGCATCTGTGTACATTAAACAATAGATAGTAAAAACATCCTGTTACTAACTTTGGCAGTCACGTTATGTGATATTTAGGAAATATATTGCATACAATATGCAATACAATAGGCAAAAATTGACAATAAAGAACTCATAACGCGTGTGCATTACAACATATTGAAATTGTCGCCCTTTAAATTGTTCCTATGGCGATGCTCCATTATCAGCCCGGAACGTCCTGAATTGACAGAATTGCAATCGAGTTACGCGGAATTCAGTACTGTCACAGTTCCGTCATTTCCGACAAGGGAGGGTGTGTGAGTAGAATCGTGATGTAATTAAGCTAAACGCATCTATTTCAGCTGTCCTGGTTGGTTGAGCAAAATTACTTATGCACTCTACGCATTTCAGATTTTTATTTTAAATGGCGAGTAATTGAAATAAGTCTTTTGATCGGTGTAAACAATCGAAAGAAAAAAAACAGAACTAAATAGCGGTACAATGTTAATTCGACTTCCTAGACACGGGTTGCGTTGGTTACTGTTGATGATTTAAAAATGTCACATGAACCAGTTGTCTATGTTCGATACGCCGTATTACACACAGTGGACCTGAATCACGCCTGCTTGACAAACTGTTAATACCATTAAATTTTTCTCCCTTACCTGCTGCCTCTTCTACTTTCATTGTCGAGACATAGGCGTACGAGCTGGAGGTGGGAGTGCAGGCTCCACGCAGTGGGGCAAAACAATTTTTGTCTGGCGATCATCAAATTTTTGGGGCACTGGTTAAATGATGAAAACAAATTTCAATGGATATAAAAGGAATAATGTGAAAATTATTCCATCCCTCAAAATGTAGTGCGCGAAATCCAGGAGCCTTCCTGACTATTGTCGACGAGGAGTGAGTGGGGATGTGGGAGGGGGCGGAGGGGGTTCTCTCCATTCAGACTCGAAAACTTTTAAAAGATACCTGGTCTATAACGTCATGTTGTCGTATATTTGCTAAAACAGAGAAACTGAGATTTAGCACAACATTCGACATACCAAATGATGTAATAATAATCATATGTACACAATTTTAAGCATGCAGGCAACAATAACCGTGACCATCATACGCCTAAATATCAAAAGAAGAAAACCTTTTCATCACATAAACTATTCGTTATTTTTTTTTTCAATAGCCCAAATCATGTTGAACTGGATTCAAACGGATATCCTGACGATGACGAGAGCCAAAAGCGGAATGAGGTCGTGTCGGAGCCCAACGGCGCGAAGGCTGGGGCAGGTGGCTTATAGTTTTTAATTCACCAATTTTGCCAAAAATGTGGACTGACAGAACTCGATACTGACAGGTACCCACATTCAGAAAAGTCTAAGCGAACAGTCCCACACAATAGACAAGGCTCAATAAATGATGGTTCATTTTTTTTTATCCAATTCCACTGAACCAACATGTATTCAAAATGATCATCGATCAGTGATGTAGTTTTACCATTTTCAATGGTGGTCACTTTTATATTTCAATCAAAGTGGAAATGGGTCGTTCATTTTTTATGCTTAAAGGATGGGATGGGGGTTGGTTGGGGATATTCGCGGCTGATCGAATGTTTTCCTATATCAGTTGATCTGTTACGATATTGATAACGAGTAGATTGAAAGGTCTGTATTACAGGGGTGGGTTCTAAGAAATGGAAACGGGCTAGAAAATCCCACTGGAAACTATCTCTTTACCGTTTAATCAAAGGCCATTTCATAACAGACCTATAAAAATCTTCGTTGGTCCGCACCATTAGTTCACGATGTGCAGGCGATTTTTGACCTGAAGCACTGGGTGATCAAGTGGGTATTTTATGCTAATCCTTATAAAAATACACCTGTATGCATATCCAATCGTCCTAGAGTGGACAGAGGGATGAGGTGTTTGTTGCTTGTACATTAGACATACGACTTAAATATTTCAAATCCCTGCGGGCACTTCGAAAGTTGTTCTAGCAATGTAATATTTGCATCATGGACATATCTATATAATGGACATATCTATAAAAGACAATAGGGTCTCAAAGTGACATAGAAGGAAGAAACGCCACCATGATATTGTTTTGGTGAGATCTTAAATCTTCGTTTCTGATATGATAGTAAAAAATAATGCAACACTTTTATGAAAGAGAATACATGAAATGAATTTTAATCAATATTGTTTCTACAATAACTTTGTGTATCGGTATAAAGCACAACAAATTGAGCTGTTGGTTAGCGAAATATAATAGCGAATATAATATTACTAATATTAGCGAAGAAATAATTACACTATGCGATTGCCAGAAATATTGTAATGTGAAGAATGATTCGTGAAACACTGTTCACGTTTTTTGATCTGAAACAAGACTCTCTACACACACATCATGAATAAAACCCCAAAAAAAGCGCTACAGATGTTAGTATACTACATACATAAATTTTACAAATAATGAAACAAATACCCTTATAAGGCCTGCTCTGTTCAATAAGCAATGTCATCTTTTTGCTACACATCTTCTGTTCAATATGCAATTTTATAACTTTATGTATTGTTACTTGCAATTTCTCTACATATCAAATTTCCTGGAATTGTGTGACTATTCATAAGAAATGATTATGAGTTCTAGATCACGTATTTATAAGATTTTACTGTTCGTTTTTGACCAAGTATAAGCAGGAAAGCCAAAGGAAATTTGTAGTGACATATCAATTAATTTTCAAGTTATTGTCCTTGTTATCGAAACCTGTCATTATCTTTTGGTGAGATTTATAGATTTTTTTTTAATTTAAGTAGATGGGACAACCTTTATGGTCGGTGCGTTTTTATTATGATTTAATTGCCTTAGAAAAATTATCCCAAAATGTAACCATCGCGTCTGAATCATTGTCCTCATCAGGATATTCAATATAAGTATGTGATTTAATCTGATACATGACAGTTGGTGGTATTTTATCATATTTAATATGTTTATATAATAATATTAATAACACATCTCGTCCAGTATGTTGACTTTCCATATCTGCCATATTCATTTCATACAGACACCAGTAACTTTTAATAAAATCTGGACTCATAACAAGAATTGTTTTTCTACTCGACTTAACAGCAGTAATTATACCTTCAGCAATTGGTAATGAAGGAAGAAAATCTCTGTTATGAAGACAAAGTTTTAATCCAGCTTCTTCTTCAACTTTTAATCTCATTGTTTGATCTACAAATAATCTGGCATCTTCCGAATAGGAAATAAAGGCATCAAATTCAAAACTGTCATCACTTCCAGGTAATTGTCCTGTCTTTGCAGAACTTCTGGCTGCATAATATAAATAACGTAATTTCCACCTACATCTATAGGCGATTGACCCAATAATAAAACTAACGATTAAAATGACAGAAGAGCAAGCCGTGAATATTTCACTAAAATGACTATCGCAAAACCTTGAAAGGTCCCCCAAAATCTGTTCAGGTTGGTTGAGATATACCCTTGTACCGTTTGAATAATCACATGCATATTGGTGTATATTGTTAAACTGAACATACTGTGGGTGTAATAACCAACGTAGAAACTGAAGATTATCACATGTACAAGCTAAAGGGTTATTTGAAAGATCAATTGTCAAACTACCACTTCTCTTACCAGCTTCCTCGAGTTCCTTTCTAAATGTAGAAACCAACCACCCAAAAGTATTGTTGGAAAAGTCTATATAATGTAGATCATTCATAATTCTCAAATCTAAAATCATATCACGGATAATATTCCGACTCAGGTTTAGATGCTGTAAACTTGATAAGCCTGTAAATATTTTACTTGGCAACCATATTAAATTATTTTTGATTAAATTTAGATGAGTTAAATTATTTAGTGGTCTAAAAATAGATCCATTTTTATCATTATACAGCACCCATTGTAAGTTATTATACGACATATCCAATTTTTTAAGTGAGCGGAGATGTTTAAAGAAGTCGGTGTTAATGTGGTGGCAATAGTTATTACTTAGATCTAACTTAGTAATTGATTCTACTCCTTCCACGGGACCGTTCCATTTGCTTAAAACATTGCCTTTAAGATTAACTTCTTGAAGTGAATTCTTGTAAAGAACCAATGATGAAATAGAATAAGACAAACCTTGAAATCTTACTTTTAATACTTTAAGATTAGGAGGCAATGGGATGAGCATGATATGAGGTTGCATGGGTGATTTTTCTTCTAAATTGTAATAATGGAAACTTTGACAATGTTTTTCAATTAAATCAAAGTCTGTCCATGGTAAATCGAAAGACGGATATGTTTCGAAGTATCCACTTATATCCAATTCTTCCAGATTTATTAGGTTAACGACATCCAACATGTATGGTCCGATTTCGAATCTATTATTTCTTGCAAAGACGATTGTCAACGATGAAGGTAGCAATAAAAGCGCACCGGGTTCAAAAATTTCAATTCTGTCATTGTTAATTTCAATTACTTCCAGCCTTGTTTGACTGAAATGTTTAAGCATCTGTTTTGAAATACAAACGCATACAGCGTGTGGATGAACTATACTGCTAGCCCTGAGGATTCTTAATGGCGTATGTCGAAGACCAAACATTGCTTGTCCTAAAGTTTGAAAACCCAAGTTGTGATTTTGACATAAGTCCAATGTGTGTATGTTCCCTAACATGGCAAATCCATCCATTTCGATTGTTGAGATGTTACATGAAGACAAATCAAGTAGTCTTAGCTTGTAGAATTTGGCAAATGTATGGTTTTTGATGTGGTCTAAATTGTTGTTTCTCATGATAAGGTGAGATATATTATCAGGTATATTATATGGTATTTCAGTCAAACGCAGACTTGTACAGTTGGCTGTTAAATTTTTACAGTCACATGGTTTACAACATAAACACATTGTCTGTGATATCATCAAGCCTATCGTGATCAGTACTGGCGACGAAAAGCACCTATGTATCTGAAATGACAAGGCATAGTGTTGATTTTTGTATGAAGACAATCTTTCTTTTTTGTTTAAAACTTTACGTCTGTAGATAAAGAAAGTGTTGAGACATAACAAATTTTGTGCTCCACTGTCGACATGAGTGAAACTAAAATTAGCAAACTTTCATTTAATCTTTGAAAACGAAAATGTAATCTTTTAAAGCGTGCGACGTCACTACTAATCGGAATATCACATCGGATCAACGTCTTTCTATATCTTACTCTGATATAAATCAAAGAGGTCCAGCTACTTTAAGAATTTATCTCGTAAGCTTAACTTACCATGTTGATATATCGGTGAGTAACCTGACGCTGGAAACCAAATATCCAAACTAAGCTTTTTCTCAAGAGATGACAATAAAATATTTTCTGCTAATTTAGTATTAACCAATGATCTGTAACCCTAAAGTTATCCTGGTTGTAATGAGATAACTATTAAGATAACCATTAAAGCTCTTCTTACAGAATTAGATATGTATTTATACAAAGATTATTATTGTAATTTTTATAATAAATGGCATTGATTTTGAATATTTGATACAGGTTTTTTTTTTCTTAATCTAAACTTTAGATATAAAAGTACAACAGAATGTGTTCGCCATGGGTTTTATATAAGTCTAAACGAGTGTTTAGTTCGCGTTAGTGCATAAATCAAAGGGCACTGCGATAGGGGCATCCTTTATACAAAACAATCTTGTGGTATGCATATATATGTTTATTAAGATGTAATTGCCCTTGAAAAATTATCCCAAAATGTAACCATCGCGTCTGAATCACTGTCCTCATCAGGATATTCAATATAAGTATGTGATTTAATCTGATACATGACAGTTGATGGTATTTTATCATATTTAATATGTTTATAAAATAATATTAATAACACATCTCGTCCAGTATGTTGACTTTCCATATCTGCCATATTCATTTCATACAGACACCAGTAACTTATAATAAAATCTGGACTCATAACAAGAATTGTTTTTCTACTCGACTTAACAGCAATAATTATACCTTCAGCGATCGGTAAGGAAGGAAGAAAATCTCTATTATGAAGACAAAGTTTTAAACCAGCGTTTTCCTCAACTTCTAATCTCATTGTGTGATCCACAAATAATCTGGCATCATCAGAATAGGAAATAAAGGCATCATATTCATACACCACATCATTTCCATGGTGTATTTTGTTCGAACGCCTGGCTGAATAATATAAATAACGTAATTTCCATCTAAATCTGTACAAAACAGACCCAGTAAGAAAGCTTAAAATAGTCACTGCTGAAGAAACAGAGGTAATTATCATGCCGATTTTGCTTTGAAAACTTTCGAAAATTCTTCAAAAATACGAGTAGACTGATTAAGATAAACAGTTGTGCCATTTGTAAAAACGCACTGATAGTTTTCAACATTATGAAATTTTAAATGTTCTCTTTTCACTAATAACCACTGTAGAAAATCGAAATTTACACAAGTACAATACAATGGATTTCTCGTAAGATCAACTGTCAGGTGGCCGCCTTTTTTGCCTGACGCATCGAGAACTTCCCGGAACTGCGGACCGAACCATTGAAGACCGTTATAAGATAAATCTAGGTACGTCAAGTTATCAATACCGTCCAGAAGAATATAAAAGTTGGAGCTACTTAGTAAGTTTAAGCTTATATTCAATACTCGGCAGTTCTTTAGCCCATCAAAAACATTCCTGGGCAAATGCAAGAGGTCATTTTTAACCAGGCTAAGATGGGTCACGCTACGGAGGTGCTTTAAAAAAGAAAGATTCCCGTTTCCTATGACTCGCTGTAAATTATTATAAGACAGATCTAATTTTTGCAGTGACGTAAAATTGACAAAGAAGTCCGCCGTAACAAAGTGACAAAAATTGTAAGAGATATCTAATGTTTGTATGTTGTTAACACCACTTACGGGTCCTTCCAATCTGGATAAAACATTCCGTGAAAGATGAACGTGTCTTAAAGAATTGTGACCGAGTTCCAGTTTCGTTATTCGAAAAGCCTTTTCAGCAAAATCCACACGCAGAGTTATGAGGTTTGGTGATAAATGAAAAGGAAGCTGACTAACAGGAAGCGAAGGCCTATATTGGTGTAAGTGGTCGCCACAATCTTCATCTGCTATACTTGCCCAATTTAAAATGGCTTCGGGTATATCCAGTTCTGGGGAATCTAAATTGTCACTTAAATCAAGATCTTCGAGATTTGTCAAGTTAGCAACATCTTTTAAGTAAGGTCCTATAGTAAATCGATTGTTTTGGGCCTTCACGGTTTTTAAAGTAGAAGGTAAAAACTGAAGTGCACCTGGTTCAAAAATCTCTATACGATTATAGTTGACGTGAATTTCTTGTATTTTGGTCTGATTAAAGTATTTCAACATTTGTTTAGAAATACAAACACACACAGCATATGTAGAAACTATACTGTTGGCAATAAGAACTCGGAGGCCCGTGTTTTGGAGGCCAAACATTGCATTGCCTAGTGCTTGAAAACCCATGTTCTGGTTATGGCTCAATATTAATTTATCCAATTTGTAGAGCCTGGCAAATCCATTGGTTTCAATTTTAGTGATGTTACATAAAGATAGATCAAGATGTGTTAGGTTGTAGAATTTTCCAAAGGTATGGTTATGAATATGATATAAACTGTTATTCCTTAGAATAAGATGAGTCGTATCATTCGGTATTTTGTTAGGAATCTTTCTTAATCCAAGACTTGTACAATTTACAATCAACTTATGGTCTTTTTCAAGGCAATGACAAGGCGGGCAAGTCAACTTCATTTTGGTAGCCGACACAAGCACCAGCACCATGATCCAAATAGTTGGCATTAGAACCTATAGAAATAAATGACCATATAAAGATTATATATAAAATATATGCAGCCAGTAAAGTATATTGTAGAGTCAAAATTAATGATAACATAAATATAGACCAGATTATATCCACGACAGTCGATTACAATTTCGGAAAAGGTTTTAACCTAGTACACGAAAATTAATTAGAAATAAAGACAGTGACCGAAGGTCGTATGCCCCTTTATATCAATGCTTTATACTTACAGTCATATTGTATAATGCAGCAAGTCCCAATAAATTCGCTTATGTTTGATACATTCTACTAGATTATGGTATAAAATGGGTTTTTTAACAAGTATTTATATGGGTGTTAGTTTGTTTTATAACAGGATAATAAATAAAATTACATCGTGATAAGGGACAAGGAAAAAAAGTAAAAACGAGGATGATCCGTGCTCCATTCATATAGCTATATTTAAGAGCCACGAACCTAGCTTAAGACGTTGAGATATACCGATGTTTGTTTTTGGTTTTTTTATCTACAATCGGATGCCTTTAGTTTCAACTAGCAAACTCAAAATGTACCATCTTAAAAAAAAGAGATAATTTTATACCATTAGGACTAATTTAACATACTTCAAATCAAATTTCGCTTATCTGCAAATATGTGCCAGACTGCCAGTTAAGTTAATCAAACTGTGTTTTAACCGACTAGGAAAAGGACATTCATAATTACGGTGCATTACCCATGACCTTGTCTAAGTCGAGCATTTGATTGGCAGTTGTACACAACATAGACTTCGCCCCGCGTTCATAACGTCAATCAGGGGCCGTAATATCGGATAAATCGGATAAAAATTGTGACCTCTAGAAGAACCACAAGCGAAGAGCGCGATTTTTCGTACAATCAGGGGTCATAATTTAGGAAGGTAAGATCTTTGGGACATAAACATGCATTCCAAGTTTCATCAAAATCGGATGAAAATTGTGACCTCTAGAGAGTCCACAACCTTGCTTTTTACACTATCTGCGTACAAAGGGCGGCCCTTTTATCCGGCAGTTATGGTCCGATTTTCACGAAATTCGAACTCAACGATCATTAGGGTGTAACGTGATATACTAAAACGGTTTTTTAAATCGGATAAAAATTGTGACCGCTAGAGGGGCCACAAGCTAAAAATGATTTTTCGTACAATCAGGGTCCATAAATCAGGACGTTACGATCCGATATGAGAGAATATCGGCAGGATCCAAGATCATCGGGTTAAAAACATGCATTTCAAGTTTCATCAAAATCGGATCAAAATTGTGACCTCTACAGTGATCCACATGCTAAAAACGTGATTTTTCGTAAAATCAGAGGCCATAATCCATGAAGTTATGGTCCGATACATGCCAATATCGAAACGAACCGAGATCTTTGGGAGACAGACCTATATTTCAAGTTTCGTCAATCGGATTAAAATTATGACCTGTAGAGTGTCCACAAACTGTGGACGGACAGGGGCGACGATAATATACGTCCGCATTAAAATGTGGGCGTATGAAAATGGCATGTATCCTTGGACATTCAAGAATATTGTAGCCTATGATGAAACCATGCAAAAGAGTTCAAAATCAATTTACCACTTTAACAGATATTACAACTGTCGTCGACCATTGCTAAGCTGAAAGTATATGAATTGTACTTATTTAACGGAGCTAAATCGCTAATATTTGGGACCTACAAATTGACACAAATGGGTCGCAACTACTCGCAACGTATATAATAATGTAATATGAATGTAAATAAACTGATTTACATTCAATCGTTTCCGTTTTTACTCTAATATCAAAGCAGTTATGTTCGGCGAAATACGTCGCTTGTTTTGTCTTAAATATTGGATATCAGAAGCCCATCTTTTCCCAATTTTAATTAAAATTGACAAATTATTCGTGTTTTCATTGTCGAAGGTTTTGGGCGATATTGAGTTAAGAGACTTAGCTGCTTTAAAGCACGAAGATAGCAAAAATTAGATCTACGTTTGATGGTTACTAAACAGTCAAAATTCGCCACACTGATTTAAAAGTTCCTAAAAGGGGAACAAGTAAGTTCCTGCATGTAAACAGATCAATGCCATTCCGAAGGAGGTTTCAATGATGATGATGCACAGCTTATTTCAAATTCAAAGGACGATTTAGGAGGTTAATGTTATTCGAAATAAAAGAAGGCCGCAGCGCCGCTATCCAAGCAAAAAAATCACAGTACAGCACACTATGGCACTGGTCTTCATGGTAGTTTTCCCCATTTTCAGTCCACCCCTGTTAGAAGGTAACATTGCAACAGCTTGTCTATTTTCAATAATTATAACATGCGCTTGTTCGCTGGAGCTTTGTTGTAACTACTCCTAAATGAAATGGGTTTAATGTCCTACTGTTTTGCTCCGACTGGGCTAATGAAGACAGACATATGCCATACAGTGTACTATGAGGGAAATTTTGCGCAGGCAGTGGCACTTCAACTCTTTGATATAGGTCGATTTTAGTTTAATTTTGGTTTCCCGTTTTACTTTGTAATAAATGTTAAATGACATGAAACGAATGGGGTTTAACGTCTTATTTGCGTCATATAGTGTGCTGTGAGGGTAATATTGTTCAGAAAGTGGCACTACAGCCTACTGTTCTGTTCCGACTTGGCTAATGAAGATGAGCATATGCCATATAGTGTGCTATGAGAAAAAATGTGACCTGACACCGGCGCTACGCCCTACTCTTATATCGAATTCCAACTGCCAAGGCATCTTTTATGTGCACGCCAATGTATACACGGGACCTCTGTTTTTCGTCACTTCCGAATGACTAGACAGCTGTCCTTGTTAGGACCTCCATCCTGCACCACTGACAAGGGGAAACCGCGTCGGAAAAAACACCACTCCTAAGTCTTTTGACCCCCCAACAAGATAGTCAAATAAAAAAAAATCAATTCCGCCAAAGATTCAAGATCAATGATACACGGAACCTCTGTTTTTCGTCACTTCCGAACGACTAGACAGCTGTCCTTGTTAGGACCTCCATCCTGCACCACTGACAAGAGGAAACCGTGTCGGAAAAACCACCACTCCTAACTCTTTTGACACCCCAACAAGATAGTCAAGAGAAAACAATCATTTCCTCCAAAGATTCATGGTCAATGGCAATTTGATTAAAACACAGTTCCTATTTCATTTCTTATAGTTCAAAGTTTCGTTTTACTTTGTCTTCACAACACTAGGATCTGGAAGAGTTGTTATACGACAGACTTTCTGGTTGATGTGAGGAATTAGCCAATGAAACGGTCTGTTATGCAAGTTCTTGGCATACAGTGCACAGAACTGTGGATAACCCACTAGAAACGTCAACGCTGATTATCAATGTCTGACATCACAGGGTCAAAAGCCTCTCATATGACCCCTGACGCGACCTCCCACTACAACTGGTCAGATCTTCATGTAGTAGAGGCCATCGAAAGTATAACCCAATCTAATCAAAAAAGATTTAAAAAGTCAACTTGAAGTAAGGGAAATTTTATACACTTTTTTATTTTAAAAGATAAAAGGGACAACATATTGAAAGCACTACATTACTTCTTCCTGGAAGAAAGTTTGGAGTGTCAAATGTATTTCTATTACATGTAAAAAGACAAAGGTGTGTATGTTAAAATATACCATAACGATGCTCCAATCCATTTGCTTGAAAGTAGTCTAATTGTTATGCTCTCTTCAAATAAGAAATCAAATTATACACATCTTTTATTATTAGATCAAGGTTTAATTTTGTTAAGAGAACTTTGGTTGGACATCATTTTGACAATCAACATTTCACAACAACAGATTTTTAAGGGTGACATATTAATTCTGTGCAAGAAGAAATGTTTTAACACCACAATCACAAAAAAATTCACATGATCTTGAAAAGGCAAAAATTAAATATGGACAAATTGATTTAAAATAGTATTCTAGAATGAGGAGTTAAAAATGTAAAATGTTTTTATATGACAAATAAATAAGACTACAGAAAAAACAATATACAAGTGCTGTAGTGCTGTACACTTCTTGCACTTGTAGTTCATAGTTATAGTCCCTTTTCACATCAAGGAATTAATAAATCTTAAAAAGAGGCACAGATAAAACAATACCAGTGATTAATTTATAAAACCTGTTGTGAAGGGCAACATGTACATTGACACTGAAAAAATATTTGATCAAAATAATGGATAATAATTCCAAACAAAACACTAAGACATTTCATTGTGTGGGTGTGTGAGTGTATATATATTTATATATATATATATATATATATTAACTTAAGCAAATATAATATATTTCCAGTCTTGGACAAAAATAGATACAATCAAATGTTACACTACACAAAGGAAAATTGCATTAAAAATATAAATTATATTTATAAATCCTCCATGGTTTAAAATTGGGAATATTTTGTTAAACTAATTATTTAAAAAGGTTTATTAAAATTACTATTATAAAGAATTTCTGATGCAATTTTTGTCTTTAGACACAAGGGGTGTACAGTATATATATTCAGGAAACACAAGGTTTTTATTATCAAAATGAATAGAAATATTATGCATAAGGAAACTGATTATGCTAAAGTTGCTAAGAGAGGTTGGTTTGCATGATGACCTCCTCTTCTACTTTATCATTAACTATCTTTTTAATTAGTATATATCATTTACATATATCACCAACAGTCTAGTTACAAAGATGATGGGAATGTATGATGTGGTAACTTCAAACCAATTTAATTTCTCAACACCCTTCTTTAGTAACACTGGCAAAGAACACAGAAATGATTAAACAAACTCTTTACACAATCCTCAAAATAGTAAATAGTTCATACAAATAAATAGCTAAGCTCTTATTTAAATCATCGGGTTTACTGGGTTTCACAAAGGACAACTATTTTATATTAAATTATATGGAATTGAAGTACAGTCATATTCAACTTGGTTTAAAATCATTTCATGGATTGCTAAGGACATAGTTTGCTACGTTTTGCAGAGTGGCAAAGGAAAGACATATTTGTGAAACATCAAACTGCTTTAGATTTAGTTGTATGGTTTACCATATCAGACAAAACTTGTATGTCAGGTATTATATGGCATAGAACTAAATCTAATGCTATTAGGTTTAATATAAAGATGGCTTTAGCATTACTGTGTACTGTTTTCTCTAAATCACAGCAAAGTGCGGACAAAATCGACTAAAAAAAACCCCACATAAACCAACCCACCCTTTAACTTCAACTCTTCAATCCATTTCAGTTATCATATGATATCTAAACAAATATTTCCTCTAACCTTATGTCATACTCATGTAATCAACTTCCTTATTGAATCACAAGATTTGCTGATACATGTATTAAATTTACTAATTTTCTTTTTTTTTTTATATAAATCTGTGCTATTGCTATATATTGTAGTCAAAGTAACAATATTTACAATCACTTTGGTATAATACTGCTACAAAATATATATATCTGGGGAGCTGATTTTATGGGGAAAATTGTCAGATATTTTGTTGCTCTTTTGGTTAGAAGTACATATCAATCACTAAAGCTTAACAGAACAGAACTATCCAGAGAATTCTTTATGTATATGAAGAAAAGCTAAATAAAATAACAAACAATAATGGTAAATAAATACCACTTCTATACATTGTATTTCCTTTTAATTAAATAATTATTAATCTATTATGTATATACATGCATAATAAATAGTAAAAGTAGATTATATTCATAATTGATTTAAATAACAACTCCAGTCTCCAATTCATATTGTACTGGCATTTCTGTTTTAAATGGCAGTTGATATTCATTTATAAGGAATACTTCAATGTATATCAGTAATACAACCATTTATTAACAATATCATATTAGTTATAAGTATATAGAATATTTCATTTTATTATAATGGTTTGAGTTTCCTCTCTAAAATTTCTAATTAATCCTTAATCTTTGTGCTAAGATTGCATAAATTATATGAAAGTTTGGCATCTTAAATCATATTCAGCTAAAATTTATGTCTAGACTAGAGTACATTGCCAAAATAATGAATCTAATTAAAATATTAATAATTTTTTTTTTTCTTTTCTTTTTTTTTTAAAAGGAAAAATAGAATAATATAAAACATAAATCTTGCAGATCAAGAAAGAGAGAAAAAAAACCTTGTTAGATACCAATATTTCTATGTGACGGGTAGCATTAAAAATGAGAATGATTTAATGAATGAACAGTAATGCTAGCAAAATGCTGCCCAAATACTGCAATATATGAGCTTGTATATATAAAATATCTAGAACACATGTATATCATATTGATATACTTTCAAGGAACAGTTATTAATAGATTGACTAGTTCATATATATATATATTTTTCTATATATATAAACTAATGTGGTTTAGTTAATACACCTTTTAATTATATGTGTATAATATATAACAAAAGAAAAAAATAGATTTGATATAAAGCACTAGGTTTATCAGCGAATTTATCTATTTTTTGAAAAATATCAATTTCCATTTTCAGTTGATATACGCCTATTGCACTGACTAATTAGAATTAATGAGAGGATTTCAAATAGGACAAAATATAGAAAATATACAACAGCTACATGTATGAATAGCAGAAAATACAAAAAAAATGTGGACAATCACTTATCAAATATGGTAGCACAAATACCATGTGCCCAGTACAATTCTTTCCATGCACCTTTATACAGGATTTAAAACAGTGCATTATAACCCTTACTTCATCTTTCCCATACACTGAGCATTTATCTACCTACCATCACTGAACCTGTGTCATTATTCAATATTTATCATTACCACATAATATAATGCCAACTGTCCCCAAATCAGCTTAAAGTATAAAGTTGATTGCTGTTAATTCTCATAAAATTATTAAGAGGTCTGTACCCCTCCTGCATCAAAACCTCGATCCTGAGCCAGGACTGTGGATGCCTTTTGGCACTGAAATTGTTCTTAAAATAAGATGGAATAAAAATGTGTGTACAACAAACCATGCAGAAGAGGTCAGCTGTAAACAGCCAAAAGGCAGAATGCCTAAAGCTAAAAAAAAATTCCCAAAAGTAATAATTGGCTAAATTTCTATTTAGAATGTGGTGTTGAAGCACTTCCTGAACGATGAAAATGGACATTTTGCCATTTATTATCTTTCCTTTGCCATACTCTGGTTTCTTCAGATTGCATTGTCACGGGAAGGCCATTTCTGTAAATAAAAGAAAAAGCTAATGTCCCCCGCCGCAATCCCAAAATAAATAGATGACAAATATTAATTAATTGCACATTTATCTTTTTGAAAAGTATCGAGCAATCAAACTGATTGTCTATACTTAGTACCTGGTAGTCAAGGTAATGGTATAATGAAATTATACACCAAGTTTCATCATTCTCACTATTTAAGTTATCATGTCCAAAAGAATCAACCAATCAAAATGCTTATCTATGCTTAGCCTAAGCAGAAAACACTCATCTTCTAAATCTATCAAGGCATTCACCTAATAAACACCTTCAACCAAGTTTGAACATTCTAATAGTCCCATTTTAATAGTCCCCTGCTTTACTCGAAAGGTGACAAAAAGAAAAATTGAGTGAGTGAATGCAAGCTATAGGCTAAAATCAACTAACATGTGTCACGTCTTTAAAGAGAACCAACGGCTGCCAGGCATGATACGCCCACATTTTGCAAGAGATCGATAGAGAACAAGCTAAAAACAAACAGGATTTTTTGTACTATCAGGGGCAATAATCCAGAAAGTTATGGTCTGAAATGCACAAATATCAAAAGGGGCTGAGATCTTTGGGATATAAAGATATGTTTTAAGTTTCATCAAACTCTGATAAAAATTGTGACCTCTAGAGGTTCCACAACCTTCGTAGCAATCTTTTACACAATTTGGGTACAAAGAGCGGCCATTTTGTCAGGCAGTTTAATTTTGATTTTCCCAAAATTTGAATTCAACCTTCATTATGGTGGAATGGTGATATATCCAAACGGTTTTTAAAATCGGAAAAAAAAATTGTGACCTCGAGAGAATCCGCAATCAAACAATCAGGAGCCATAATCCAGGAAGTTACGGAACCAAGATCTTAGTGTGTAATGGTGATAGATTCACAAGTTTTTTTTAAATCAGATAAAAATTGTGACCTCTACATGGACTGCAAGCTAAAAACATAATTTTTTGTACATTCAAGGGCCATCATTCAGGAAGATACAATCCAATACGTGCGAATATTGACAGGAACCAAGATCTTTGGGTTATAAACATGTATTTCAAATTTCATCAAAATCAGATAAAAATTGTGACCTCTAGAGGGTCCACAACCTTGATATTGATATACCGATTTGGGCCGATTTTCACGAAATTCGAACTCTACCATCTTTAGGGTGTAACGGTGATATATTGAAACGTTTGTTTAAATAGGATAAAAATCATGACCTGTATAGGGTCTTCAAGCTAAAAACATGATTTTGCGTACAATCAGGGGCCACAATTCAGGAAGTTACAGTCCGATATGCGCAAATATCGAAAGGAACCGAGATCTTAGGGTTATAAACTTACATTTCAGTTTCAACACGATCGGATAAAAATTGTGACCTCTATAGGGTCCACAAGCTAAAAACGCGATTTTTCGTACAATCAGGGGCCATAATCCATGTGGACGGACGGACAGGGGCGACGACAATATATGTCCACATGAATATGTGGGTGTATAAAAATTCTGTGATACCATGTTGATCAGAAAAAGCATGTACATTTCTCCATTTCATATAAAATTTAATAATAACTTTACCTGTCAATGTATTGTGTAAGTCGAACATATGCAATACATGCAGAATCATCACCAAGTAAATGTACATGAGGATTCACCATGCTTGTATTCACAGCCTTATTATTTTTAGACAGCACTGAAATAGATAATGCATGAGCAATGAGAACTGAAACATATAAAAAAAAGATATCTAAATAACATAGTATAATCAATTATCTATACAATTAATCATAATGAAATTTTAGTTCTGACATTCGAACAATCTCAAAATGTTTAGAAATTACAAAGTTTTCAAACATTTATCCATATTTGGTCAGTCTGTTGATACCAACACGTCTTTAATCGCCTATTTACAGGTTGGATGAAAGGATGAATTTGTATGATTTCTTGTGTTAAATGATGGCAAGGGGAGTATCCTGTAAGACAGAATCACATAGTGGTCCCTAGGAAATACAAGAGACAAAACAGCCATTATTTATTATCATTAATTAAAACACTTTTAGTATTGTTACTAATACAAAAGGATAAATCATCTGTGACTAACAATCAATGTTTTAGCTCTAAGATACCAGGAGCTACTTGTGATGGGTCACCTAAATTTGCATTAAATCTATTAAAGATATATTTCTGTGATTGTACGTCAAGATCATATATATATCACCATAAATACTGCGGAAATATATTTGCCACTAAAAATAGACCTTTTGGGGTACTTGAAGAGAAGGTTATTTTAACAATCTTAAAAATTTAATACATATGTAGCCACGAACCAAGAGGGATGGCACTACATGAAAATTTATGCAAGTATTAAGATATCACTGGTAGACTTATGGTGATGTTCTGTAATGGGCCTGCAATCATATTTCTAGCGTGAACATAAATCCAAGAATTCCAAGAAAAATGTTTGCAAGATTCCGGGCTTTTTGAAAATCATCATAATTGTCAAGTAAATACTATATTCTAACAATTCTGAAGTTGGCATAAAATTAAATATTGGTGAAAACACCCGATGCCTTCATCCTTGGCAAAGAATTGAGTATTGGGTTAAATTTTGATATAAACAAAAATGCTGAAAACATAGACAAGGGAAATCCATTAACAGTTTATGAAAAATATCAATAACTATTGATAACAATATTTAGTTTAAACAATTTACCGGTATTTGATAAACCAAATAGAATTTAACAACAGACAAGGGCCAACATACAGTAAGTTCTCCCCCAAAATCATTTCTACTATAATATCTGTAAACCTTTATTTCAGTTAGGAGGCTAAAGTTCTAACAAATATTTAAACCGAAACAAACCATCTATAAATATTTAGTTTCCTCACTAAAATAGATATATGGCCAAAACTAAATAATACTGTAATGGGGAGTGACAATAATGTAATGAAGAGAAAAGAAATCAAATGGGGTTTAATGTTTTACCTTACTGTTCTGGAAAAACCCAGATAATGATGATGAGCATACACCATGCATTACAATTCTTTTTTTTTCTTTCTTTTTTTGGGGGTGGGGGTTGCAATATACATGTACAGCTAGTATTCCTGCTTTCCATGCAAGTGTCATCAGTGCAAGTGAGACACGGTCACTCAGAAAAGGGTTGGCTCACTTACTGTGAGGTCCAGGGTTTGATACTATTCCAGTGTGGTTTCCCCTTGTAAGTGGTGAAGGATGTAGGGCTCAGTGAGTACACAAGTACACAAAGCCGTCGCATAAATTCACTCATACTGAACAGTACACTGTGCCTCAATTCACGCCACATGGCTAATTGTTTACATCACGAGGTTTGATTGACAGCTTGCAAGTGACATGTATTTCATCTGCTTCAATGTTTTTGTGCTTGCTGACAGTGTTTTTCACCATAAACAGATCAAAATTATGGGCATGTGAGACATATAATATAGTGCATTTTCGCACATAATGTCGAACTGAACGTCTTTTTCTTTTTTCTTCCATTTCCTCTTGAGAATGACTGGGCTCGAAGTTTATACGGCATTACCTCTTCATCGAATAAATGAAGACAACAATTTATTCTGGAATATTACTGACGTGAACTTCAAGCTGGTACGTGAATTAAATATGGAAAATTTCAAAAGGTCGTTATTTTTGTGGTAAACACATAGGCCTACATTAAAATACGACATTTTCCATAACAAATTGCCAAGAATTATTTTTGTTGAAATCTAGTTATGTTAAAAGGGATGGAAGCTTATAATTAACAAATTTTCTACTAGGACCTCATTCGACCCAATTCTGAACAGTTCGTTTTAAAATGGATTAAGAACCCAGCATTATAGATCTATATTTCGTTTCATATACTTTCGATGACCTCTACTACATGAAGACCTGACCAGTTGTAGCAGGAGGACGTGTCTGAGGTCATACGAGCGGCTTTTGACCCTATGATAATCAGACATTTGATTAACCAATCAGTATTGATGTTTCTAGTCGGTTACCCACAGTTCCATGCAACTCACGCCAAAAACTCGCCGTAACAGACCGTTTCATTGGCAACATCCAGAACGCGGGTTATATAAGAACTCTTCCAGATCCTAGTGTAGTAAAGACAAGAAAAAAACAAAATTTTGAACTATAAAGAAACGACACAAAATCAAAATTTTTTGCCAAGGATGAAGGCATCAGTTGCTTTTGCCAATATTTAATTTTATGCCAACTTCAGAATTATTAGTATAACTATAGCCTTTACTTGACAATTGTGGCCATTTTCATTAGGTCCTAAATCGTGTTATTGCAAACAATTTTTTTGGAACTCTTGGATTTGTGTTCCTGGTGTGATAAGCTTTCCAAGAATGTATAGTTTGCTTAGCTACGAGGACCATGTAGCAGAATTGCATTTCTAAGCAAGCTAGAAATTTTGGCTGCAAGCCTAAAATAATCAATTTGTTTTATTTATTGTTGTATTAAAATCATGTCCATAATTTTTATCTTTTCTGGTCAATAAAAATATATTATACATACAAATTGGTTAAGTGGAATAATTAGTTAACATGTGCTCAAGTGAACATATCTTTATCAGTGTTTTAGCTTTACTTATATCACAGGAATCTGACCTTCTATCTGTATATATATGCATACACCATGTCGTACCAGACAATATATAATAAAAAAACAACAGGAATGCAATGCCTGTTGAAAACTCGATCTTACCTGCTCTCGCTTCGGCTCGGTTTTTTTCAACAATTCGTAATGTCAGGCAACCAAACTTCTGTCAATTCACACAGATATGTTTTTTCTTCAATCTAGTCGTTTTGATTTGCATAAATACTCTGACAAAACGATATCATCGCCACTTGTTTCCAATATTTACAGCGTTTTCGTCCATTTTCATTTTGTCACGGCCGCCATGCGCTGACGTCACACAAATAGACGCATTCGACAGACCTCGGTTTTTTTGTTGCTGGGGTTGAGGGATTCTACCGATATTCGCCGAATATGTATAGACGTTTCACTGATGCATGAGACGACCCTACTCCTTATTATGTGTTAATCATTCGGCCATTTTAGAAGTTTGGTTGCCTGACATTACGAATTGTTGAAAAAAAACGAGCCGAAGCGAGAGCAGGTAAGATCGAGTTTTCAACAGGCATTGCATGCCTGTTGCTTTTTATTATATATTGTCTGGTACGACATGGTGTATGCATATATATATACGGATAGAAGGTCAGATTCCTGTGCTTATATTCAACTAACAACAAACTATACAATTTCCGAAACATTCCACAAGATGCTATTTGTACATGCAATGCTATAGAAGACATTATTATTGGCCAAAATTTTACCTAGCATACATAGGTGACTTTATGGGTATTATTTCTCGTTTTTCTATTTGTTTATAAAATTCAAATAATCTATACTCTCTAAGGTGTCAAACTTTTATTTACACATCTCACAATTTCACTAAAATGTTATGGTATCAGTTTTCATTCAAATAATAAAATGATTAATAATCAAATTTAATGTTGACTCAAAAAACTTTGGCAAGACCTTGAAAGAATGTTAAATGTAGAGGTGACAATAATATATTGCTGGCTAGATACAAGACAAAATTCAAAACAAATTTATATACTTCCGAGGGAGAGAATCTGTACAAACTATATTTTACAAACTAAATGAAGATTTTAAGACACAAGACAACACTAAAACATAATGAAAGGGCAGAAATAAAAGATAAAGTTAAAGCCCCCGATCACCTATAAAATTTCATCAACTAGCTTATAATATTTTGGCTAATTATAACATCACAATACATATATTTGTACTAACCAATATCTTAAATTAAGATTGTGTTAAAAAAAAAAAAAAAAATCTCATTGCAAATTTGACCCAGTTCAATCTACTTTCCCATGTAAAAACAACAATAAACACTGAATAACAAAAATAGTTAAGAGTCAAGTACATAAACAAAAGTAAACAACTAAGGGAATATACTAAAGGTGAAAATTAGAGGAGAACTAACATCACAGTACAACGTCCAAGGAAATACTGGTTCTCAGACACTACACTTATTGTGTCATTAATTGGGGAAGAGAACAAGATATTAAAATAATACCCGTAGCATGACGAGAAAAAGTGTTGTCACTCTTCGGGAGGTACTGAGCCACTCCAGCAGTACAAGCTCCTAATAAGGAAAAAGCATTCCCAAAAACTATATAAATATCATAATATCACTCAAAAACTAAGGATAGATTTTCAAAGATAAAGTTATGTCTATGATTATATTACTATATGAATATTACACGATTAATTATCTACATATTATTAAGGATGGGTTTAATACAATCATTAAATATATTACAGACTGGATACTATATGATAATGAAGTTTGGTATTTATATGAAGTACAACATCAGAAATACATGTATATTATCTAACATACATATATCTATATAGGTGCCAAGACAATACTGCAAAGTGTTTGAACTGAATCTACTATATAACCTCCATATTTACATACAACTATTTTATATCTATATACAAAGTGGATACAATTTACATGGGTAGACATGATGGAGTGGCAATTTTCTACACTAATTTAAACTAAAAACATTTACTTATTCTACATTCCAAGAAGTGGGAAATACTCTGACATATATCTTCTAGACCAATCTACTAACAGAAATAATTCTATCCTGTAGGAGAGTGTCTGAGAACACAATTTACCCTCAATATTTAATTCTGGAAGCAACATAATAGAACAACTAAAAGATTTGAAGACCATGTCCCATACATTGCACAGTGAAGTAATTATAAAGTTTTGTGTACACTTTGATACATACAATTATATAATATTCATAAAGCTAAAAGGACAGTAGCTACAGTACACTTAAATTCTTCAGAATTCACCAATTGTATCTAAATTAATAATAGTTATTTCATGAGGAGAAACTTACTTAGTTTAAAATGGAAATCTAACTCTATTGGAAAAAAAACAAACAAAATGTGTTTTTGAAATTTCCATTCAAAAGGCAAATTACGCCAAATTGTTCACATACCGGTACATCTCATAAGTCAGAAATATGTACAAGTACATGGAAAGACATGGAGCATGGGCTGGCTTGTATGAATATTTTTATATATTTGAGTTTAAGACACATAAAATTCTAAAGAAAGTAAATTTTATATGGCAACAGCTCTTAATTTGTGCACCAACATGTTTTTAAAAACAAAAGTATTTTTGATTCTGTATAGTCATCTACTTGTAAGTTTCTCTAAAGCAAAAATTTGAACAGATTTTAAAAAAACTTTTTGACAAAAATTAAGAATGCCACATATAATAATTCTAACTGGAAAATTTTAAAGGGCAAATCAAGATATATAAATGAAAAATGCATGAAATGCAAAGCATTTTCATAACTGTCCAAAGACATAGTTGAAACACCAAAACAAGTTGATAGTTGTATGTATCAGAGTATAACATTGTTATTAGCAAAATAATAATGAGACATTACAACATTAAAAGAGTTACATGGTCTGCCATTTTAAACAAGAACCAATAATGGAAGAAGCCACATACGCACACAAATATATATGTATAACCATTTCGTTTCTCATCAATTCTTGGCTTCAATAATAAGAAGGGAAATAACTCTAATGTTGTAGTTCACTCAGACAGACCATTAGCTTTTAAATAATCAATAACCCATAAAACTAAAAGCTACTTCTACCAACTAATACAAATGAAAAAAAAAACAACAAAAAAACTAAATGCTCTACAAAAGAAATTGGAATAGAAATCAAGGGTATAAGATGCATGTATAGCAGTATTACAAGAAATGATGGTTATTTGTGTTATTCAACTTATAAATTTACTGATATTTTGATCAATCAAATCAAGTTATAGCAGTATATATTATGCTCGGGTTAGAGAGTCAATTCACTAAAACATGCAGTAGTGCTTCAGATAAAGGGCATAAGAATTCCAAATGTTTCTTCAATTATACGAACGCAGCAGATTCAGTTGCATTCTGTAATTATAACCTGCTGAACACTCAAACCTTAACCCAGAATTAAACTTTAACAAATACATAGATTATGTTTTAGCTTTCCATTGTATAGTCTGTTCAGTCTTGTAATTATTCCTATTTCAAGTATATTTTTTGGATCACCTAGTGGTAATAGAATAAAATGGGGTTTAACATGCTACTTTTCTGCACAAACAGGGCATAAGTCATGTAGATAGAAATTTTGAGCCGACAGCAGTGTTTCTGCATACTCTTCCTTAAATTCCATCTGTCAAGGGTTTCAACTAGAAAATGTGTCGATCTCTGTGATCCGTCCTATCCCTCCATCCTGCACCAATGAAAAGAGGGAAAACCAGCCTGGAAAATCCTGAGGACCTTTTTCTGCCAACATTTGGATTGAACCCGGACCCTTTTGGTCTGTGAGCTAGGGCTACACCCACTGAGCCATGATGGCTCTCAAGCTAAGTAGTATACCGTAGAGTAACAATATTGTAAAAGCATTTTTACCCTTTATCTTGAGCACTGTATTATGTGAGACATAAAAGTGACAAAGCAACTGAAATAACTTTCAAAATGTCAGGATTTCTCATTAATAAATACATTAGCTTATTTCGATTCAAATTTAAACAAAATGTAAATACTCCAACAAGCTTTGATATTCTACTTTTAGTCAAATATTGGACAATTTGTTGATTGGATATAGTCTGATGTGCTAACATATAATTTTATTTACATGTATTTTGTGAACTGTCAATTCAGACTTTGTTGTGAAGTGGCCATTAGCTCTTCAGCTATCAAATATTTGCAAAAAAACAAGAATTAAGTCAACTTGCACAATCACGTTTTCTCTTTAAAAAATGAAAATACATGAAACACATCAAATATAATCAAATCAACTTCTTCAATATATGCATATAGGATAATATACTTATTCCAGAAACCTGACATTTATAATCCAACAGACAATAAAGAAAGTAATTGTTAAACAGGCACATGCTTTTATGATATGATGATTATTATTAAGACATAAACACAGTAATAAAAATTTGATATATATGTAAAACTATATGGATGATTTTAAATATTACATAATTACAATCTAGTCTTAATAAAGCTCTTTATTAATAAGAAATTAGAACTGAAAAAATTAAAGTTATGAGCAAATTTAAACATTAACAAAGGGTGTTTTTTAAAAGTTAAATATACTTACCATGATCAAAATAGAATTTATGGAAGTCCATACCAACAATAAGATTTCCTAGTGCTTCAGGTTCAAAGCTGGTCAAATTAGGATCTATCAATTTTCTGAAATCATAGGATAAATGCATCAAGAAAGTTTCCTTTGAGTTTGACCCATCTAATTTAATGCAAAGCTATTTTTATAACAATTACAAGCATGTATACAAAATGAGATAATAGGGAAAAGATTTCATTACTATTATTGTTATGTGGTCAGACAAATAAAGATGGCTTTTTTTGATCAATCTGTTTTTAATAAGGGTACTTATGATTATTTTGACAAAGTTGAATTTTGACCATATCCAGTTTTATATTGTCTGCAGGGAATGCCAATTGTTTTGTGAAATTTGCAATTCACAATATCTTGGTAAATACTGAACAGAAATGAACCATTTTTGACTGATATTTCTTTCCAAGATTCAATTTTAATAATATAGTAGTTTTCTAGGAATCTACAATCCCTCAAATGATGTACCGGCCGGTACAAGACATCCTCCTTTATTTAGACAAACCAAATATCTGTGGGAGACAAACAAACACCAAATATTTATGCTCTTAAAGGGATAAGTAAGTTTTAAATGTAAACTTACGTATAAGTATCATAATCACCACCAGTTATAGCTTGTAACAATTGTTCTGTTAATTTAACTATTTCTTGTTTTCGACCTGAAAAAGGTGTTAACATGAGAATTACCAAATTAAGAGATCAGAAAAGTCCTTTTTTGTAATATTTATATATGTAAGTGTACTTTTATTCCATTATTATTATATTATCTGGGTTCTATCTTGTATTTTGGGGGCAAAAAATAGTATTTCTATATTTTCTTCAAAATTAACCTGAAAATAGATAAACATTTCCTTGGGTACATTTTAGTTCAGGAATGATAGTTTGTACATTTCTGTCAGTGGCTGAAGAATAAAAAGCTGATTAATGCCAATAGAACTCATCTTCTCAAGCAGGATTATACCAGATCCCAACAAAAACAAAAGTCCTGCAATAATTTGTTCTTTGCAAGACAACCTATTATACTTCTTCCATCTGGTCAAATAAAATCATTAGACTTAAGCGCCTGTAGTCATTATCATTCCTTTAATGCTGCTGACATCAATAAATCAATGATGGTAGAGATTACATAGAGTAAATATCCCATGGAAGGTTATTAGCTCTACAGCAGATATTTCTATTGATGTCAATTTAACACTTCTAATAGTTTGTTTTTCTCTACAAACAATGATTTAGTTTATAGTTTTGCTTTGTTCCATAAAAATATTACTAGCAGAATTATTTGAAATCAACTAAAATAAATGTGTTGTTTCCAAACTCCAGCTTCTCAATACAAGACACAATAAAACAAAACTGACCATTTAACAAAGTTAGTTCACAAAATTCAGATTAGTTAATTTGCTAATGTTTTAATCAGAAAAAGCGGAATTATATGGTACATGATATACACCACTTGTCAGGTAACTAAATCCATAAAATTAAAAAAAAAACCAAGAACTATTAGCCATGCAGATCAAACAACTACTGTTCAAGGGATTTCTGACAATTACATGTACTGCCCCTTTATATTTATTCATGCAAACATTATTATCTGATTACTCATTTCATGATCAAACTCAAATCAGCTTAAACAAAACCAAAGCTCTTTTTATATGCTATTTTACAATTTTTCTCAATCTGAATAAAATAGTTTGTTTTTTGTTTGTTTTTTTTTGGGGGGGGGGGGGGCACGGTTCAAGAGGTCATACCAGCGGCTTTTGACCCTATGATGTCAAATATTTGATTAACCAATCAGCATTGATTTTCTAGTGGATTAGCCACAGTTCCGTGCACCTGACGGCAAAAGCTGGCAGTAACAGACCATTTCATTGGCTACTCCCTCACATCATCCAGAACATGTCAATGATAACAACTCTTCCAGATCCTACTGTAGTAAAGACAAGCAAAACAAAATTTTGTACTATAAAAAATGAAACGAAATAGGATCTGTGTTTTTTAAAATATGATTGAATTTTGCTTGAAACTACAAAACTGTGATCAATATAAAGAGTTTTCACATACTTTAAAATTATTCAACTTGACCCTACTTAGGATAACCTTGATAACTTTAAATTCAATTTAAAAGAAGTTATTGTTTATTCCTTAAACACATATATCTTTTAAAAAATGAGGGGACGGGGAGGGGGGGGGGGCAAAATTTTGTTTTAATACAAATGAAACAGCAAAAATGAATGCAATATACTAATTGTGAACAGCATGGCACCACAGCAAACAGAAATACACAAAGTCATAGTAAGGGGTAGTAGCCCATGAGACTATATGATGTGATTCTGATAAATAAAACTGTGACTTTTAACTGATTGATTATGAAAATGAAGTAAGCATAGTTTGACTGGCTGTGTCTTGCTAGATGTGATTATATTGGAGGTAGGTCCTACTTGTCATCACACCACAAACCTATACTCACATTCTATTTCTGGTTTGCCTGATACAAGTAGGAATACATTAGTTTCATTTATTCTATATCCTTGTATTTCATATAAATGGTAACATTCAATATTCTAAAATCCATCACAATAGTATAATAAATATCAGCTTCCGTTTTACATATAGAGATCAAGAAATTATTGTGAGCACAAAATTAACACATTAATTTTAATATGCATTTTTATTCTTTGCATGAAGTAGATAATCAGTGGTATTGTCGAGCATGACACACACCTCAAAATCAGATGATGGGTTAATCAATGTCTTTGATAAACATGTCATTATCTAGCTGGTGTTTTATGTATGTTAAATTAGAAAAACTGACTTATTTAAGACGAAAGTAGGCTACGGAGGATTCTATTAATTTTAATACATGTATGCCAACACCCTTAGTATCTCAGTGAACAATAAGATAGGTTGCCAGGCAACGAAACATACACCCACAGCAGCTAAGTTGTCCGAGCAGTCAACAAGGGTTGTTGCATATTTTTTCTTTTGTCAGTAAAGAAAACTTTTACAATGTATGAAAATCTTATGAGTAATAACCCATTAAGTAATTATCACAAATCATTAGAATTTGTTTCAATTGTTTGTCTCATGACCTTGAACAATTTATATTAACTTTAGCCTCTAGAGCATTCACAAGATTTTTCAAAGTGGCAGTAATTATCGGAAATCTTTGAAAATAAACAGGATTCTTCATCTCATGATCTTTAACACTGTGTATAAATTTAAAGACAATTGGATATCAACTTTAGCCTCTAAAGCGACCACAAGATATATCAAAGTGATCAAGGGCCATATAATAAAAAGAGAGCCACTCAAAGCATGGAAATATGCCCACCTGCAGCTACGTTTCAAAACCAAAAGGCAAATCTCTATCTTGCTCACAAGTTTTTTGAAAATTAACAGGGTTCATCCATTCTGATATTAAGACTTCACATTAAAAATCTCTTAAAAACTGTAGTCTTTATCGCATTTGTTCTCTCAGAAAGACAGAGGGGATAACTCTGGAACAAAATGACGTAGAACACTGATAATCGATAGAAATCATCTTTTTAAGCTTTGCAATAGTCACATCCAATTGGGAAAATATCAGTCAAAAACTTTTGCATATATCACTGTAGACTGCGGATGGGCGGACATTGGAGATGACTATATATGCCCAAACTAGGTGTGGCACATAAAAAGTAATGTATTGTTTATACATACCTTTAGTATCTTCGTCTTCTATTGTACTACTGTCTGTTGATTCTTTTATAGCATCATTTTTCTTAACATTCAGACTACGACCTACAAATATATATCATAAGTATTACATTGAATGAAAAATTATATCCCCTTATTTTTTCATAACCATTACCTTAGATGCATGTACCTACAGAGTTTTCACAATGTATTAATATTACAGAATGTACGGTACATAAATTCATTATCCTGTTTTCCATTTCTAGTTTACATGTAGCTTCATTACAGCAATCAAAAAATCAGTAATTAGTATTGTCACTAAAATGATATCTAGTATGGTTAAAAAATCTAATCATTACATGAGAGACCAACATATAAGCATATTACCGGTACATGTGAATCAAAAGCTTATACTCCTAAATATGCAATAACATTTGATTTGATGAATCAGCTACCTTTAGTTTCCATTAATTTCACATGTAGAAAAAAAAATACACCCCCATCCCCAGCCCACCTTCACATAATCACAATATAAAAGGAAAAGAAATGGTCTGACATTAGAATTTTTGTGCGTGTTTAATATAGATAGATCCGTCTAGTATCAGTACCAATGAAAACAGAATACTAATTCAAAATTAAATAAACCATGATTGTTCTTAATAATTACCAAAGAATTCATAAATTTCAGACCCAAGGAATTATTATTTACCATTGCCTTCTTGTTTCGCAATGAGACCTGCATAGTTTTTATTCAAGTCAACTGATTCTAATTATTCAATGCTTCATCTACATGTATTTACATTCATGTGTTTAGGAACTAGTTCACATCATACAAATACTTATTGCTATGCTTTGGTATTTGCTTTACTTTCTCTTTTTCCATACTAGACAATTCTGAGTTATCCTTCTTCAAACACACAGTATTTTAAAACAAAACTCCCCCCAAATTACTGAGCTCAGTGTGTTCACATTACTGTATCATAATGGAACGACAATCTTGCATCAAAATCAGCACACAACCAAATTCTTGTTTTTCATGGAATTGACTGACTCGGTTACAAATTCTTAATAAACATTGCTAACACAACTTTTTGTGTTTTATGTTATCAACTAAATTTGTCTCTTGGTACAAGTGACTAAGAATTGAAATAGAAAAAAATCTAACAAAGAATTAAGGCGCAGTAATAGGAAAAGTAATAACAGAAAAATCTTTTAGCATATAAAGCATTAAAATATTTGAATATAATACTAATGAATTAAATAATAAATCAATATACATGTATCAATAGTTACTCTTCGGTATATCTATTTGATATATAAAACTGATATCAACACAGATATATGATTACCTTTCTTGTAGTAAGCATTTAACAATGGTTTATAGTTGATGTTTTGTCTAACAGTAAGAAAATGGTACTCCATGTTTTTGCTCATAGAATTAATTTCCTTCTTTAACATAAGATTAGACTAAGTGATAATAAGTGATAGATGGGTATAAATGATCAAATTAACACAACAAAAGATTCCTAAAAAGCCCGGTTATGTTCTATATCTACAGTAACAGTTCTACACATGCATTTTGTTCAATAAAATCAACTGCCACTGCCACTACATTATATCAATCATTCTTAGAAATCCATATCCTTTTTCTTGTTTATAGCCTAAAATAAAATTAGTTGTGTCAAGGCTTTAAAGTTGTGTTTTAAAATGTTGTAGAATAATGCTGATAATAACTTTAAGATCAATATAGATCTAATGATGAATCTGTATAAAAGTACTCGCTGCCTTTAAGCTCAATAATCAGGTAGATTATTGACAAGTCAAGCTTCTACAATATGACCATACCACGATAATTACAACCTTTTCGCAGCCGTCAACAGTCCTTATAGAAAAAAAATCCCTCTAATATTAGAAGACCGATATATTTGTAAGGAAGGAAAAATAGAAAACCAGATAATTTTAATGTGTGTGCAGTAAACCATATCTCATGTCATCAAAAAACCAAATATACTTCATTTCAGATTTGCATGAAAAGTTAGTATAAAATGAAATGAAAAATATCATTTTTTTTTATTGGATGACGATTGCAGTTACAAAGATAGGTTGCCAGACAGCAAAACATACACCCACAGCAGATATATTGTCCGAGTAGTCAACAAGGGTTATCACATATTATATCTTTTGTAGGTAATGGGGGGCATTTACCTGACAATTTCATACAGATCAAATTATAATTTTTGTCCTCTGAGGGTTCACAAGGTACTACAAACTGAACAAGGGCCTTAACTCTGGAAGTAATAAACAGAAATTGATGAAATTTGACAGCCTTTTTCTTCTTACTAATTTAAATAATGCACATACATTTCATACATATCGGATAATGATTTGTTCAAGCATTCATATTGTTCACCAAAGTGAAACAATGGCCATAACTCTAGACGTAATGAACGGAAATTGCTGAAATTCAACAGACATCTTCATTTCACTAATCTAAAGGATGCACTTAAATTCGTACCGATGCGATGATCATTTTTGACGTTAGAGCGTTCACAAGGTGCAATAAAGTGAAACACAGGCTATAACCCCAAAAGAGATAAAGGGAATTTATTGACATTAAATAGGCTTCTTCATCTCACTAATGTCAACAACATATATCAATTTGAAAACAATAAAATGATAAATGTAGTCTGTAGAGTGTTCAAAAGAAATGGTGGACGGACGGACGGGGGAGACAACATTATACGATCACATTTCCATGTGGGTATATAAAAATGCCCCAAATGGTTAAGTTGTCATACTGCCATCATTCCAGAAGTCCTTGAGAAATGCGTTTCTGAACATTAGGCCCAATTGGTAATTTTCGACATTCCACAAGAATTAAAATTTGCCAGAGAAAATCCACAGGGTTAGGCAGGTGATCCTACTCTGTAACATTTTAGACCATAGGCCCTATTTACAACCAGAAATTAATGTATCATCACAACCATTATGAACCTCATAAAAAAAGTTACCTATACAGTGTCATACTGACTTTCTTTACAGACCAAACAAGTTTCTACATTAAAGAGAGATACTGCTAAGAATTAATATATAATATTTTCAACTCATTAAAGGGGCATTATGTAAGATTTAGATAAAGAGCTGGCCGTTCTCGCTATAATATTTCAAAATGAGATAATATAAATATAATCGAATATAATCGAAAATTTCTTTTTAATTACTTTATTTTGAGCAACGCTATCAATGGTTGTAGTTTTGACAAGATGTGTGCATTAATCGCAACTACCGTACTGGTCATCTGACTTCTCCATTTTTCAATTAAATCATTAAATGGCCAAACTGTTCTAATCTACTTGAAATCTGTGTCATATTTAAGGCTCAAAGAAAGACCTGCAATAGGCAGATTTAGCTCTTACATAATATGCCTGTTTAATTAAATTTGTATTTTATAATTTAATATTTAAATTCTCAGCAGTGGTCTCTTTTAGTTTCTACAGATCAACTACGAAACTGGAAAGCTTATATAACACATTAAAGGTTTTCCATTGTTAAAATGCAGGAAAGGTCAAAGAACTTTCACCAACCAAAACCACCCCACACATCGCAAAACAAGTACCACTACCTGCTTGTTGTGCTCCATTACCAGTTTGCTGAGCACCACCATGACCTAAACAAAACCATTAACAGTTCATATTGCATCCAATTCTTATTAATCTTTTTTTTTATAATAAATGAAAAGCATTAAGTTAGAGACATATACAGATCACAATTCTATGGAATACAATTACTGCTTATGACTGAGCAAGGTTTTGAATAGGTTTTCTAGTCATTATCAAGCAGTAATTGTATTCCATAGAATTGTGACCTGTATAGTCCAGTTCAATTACTAAATGCCATTGAAACAATTTAAGTTAGAGATGGTCTGTGTATCAGTTCCTGATGTGTATTATTATGTGTATGTCTTTATATTATAGTAATGCATAATTAGTTCATCATCACAGCTTCAAAATTTATATCTGCTGTCATTTAATACTGCTGAACTCACAAGTCAGTGATATCATGGTGTAAAATACTAAACTAATTAATCTACAAGATATTCCACTAGATACAACTGGTTATGAATTTCGATTCCGATGATGAGCACTCAGTAAAGTTAACTGGTGTTTATCATTGTAGAACATGATTTTGGAATTCATTTTACATGTAGGATCAGAACATTGAGCCACCCGACCTACACTTTATAATGGATCCAGTAGACGTGGTACAAGGGTTAATCAGCGAACTGGATGTATGAGATGTGTTGTTGACGTTTGGGAAAGTAGGACGAGGGGAAATGTGTAGGGAGTGAAGTGCCGTAAAGGGATAGTTAGATGTATTATGAATGGTTAGAGTGGCTGTGGTGTTATGGTGAAATACTATGCCGCCACCGTAACACCACAGCTTTATCATTTGTTAGACAGGAGTGATGTAATGGGTGTCAACAACTGGGTATGCTGGTACCGTCGCAACGTAGCCTTGAAATATATATTGTGGGGGGGAGGGGCGGAAACGGAAAAATATACAATGTTGACAGTATGTGCCAGGCATGAGGCTGCGCAGACCGAGCGGCAGCTCGATAGGGAGTGTGTGGGAGGGTCACCCTCATAAAAATTTTTTTTTTTAAATTTCAGTTTTCTGTAAGCAGTGAAAACACTATTTTGGCATTGTTTGCGGGGTTAAACCTAAAAATCACATTAATACACCTATTGCACGATATTGTGAAACTAGCTGACGAAGACAGCTCGGGCGGCGATTGTTCGACTCGGGGCTGCTCTGTCAGTATCTAACAAACGCATTTAGTTCGCGTACAACTTTTAAAAACCGAATGTCAGTATGGTATTTCTCACATAATTGGTTATCGCAAAAACAGAGTAAACTGAAAGCGAGTAATCTCGACTCAAACCTATAGTCTATAGCCTACTTACTACACCGTCACTAGGCTTCCTATATTATTGTTTGTGGACGGTTTACTACTCAGTGATAAGCCTGCGCCGCAAAAAGAGGTCTCGCCTTTTATTATTAGTATAATGACTTCCTCATGTGCGGTAGGTTAGTTTGCTTCTAAAAACACTGTTTTCCGTTCCAAAAAATACAAAAGTAATTTTCTACCAGATGACCATGGTTCTTTTCACTGAGACTAGATAATTTCTCTCGGTGTAAGGATATAGCTATGGATAAGTTCATACAAGGTCAATAAATCCGCGGTCACTTCGGGTCACACTGTTGAGAAAATAAACCGATGGGTTTGTTTAGTAGCAAATCGAGCGTGAATCAACTGAGTTTGTACTGAAAAATTTTTGAGTGATATGTATGAACTGTCTTCACACATTCGGTTTATAATTAGCGATACACAGGTACAGTGGCAAGTGTTGTACTTCACAGACTGTTTACCTCGGAACTACCTCCGCACGAAATCCCCGATTTGGGTACTTGTTAAGAAATAGTACCTGTGCGCATGCCAGTAAAAAAAACCTAAGAGTTCGCGCATAAAAATGCCCGAACGTACCAGGCGACAGGTTATCCAGTAACTATTTACAAACTTCTCCTGTTGATAAAATTAACATATTGTGACATAAATGTATAGCTAAGCTGCCTGAAATTGTCTACAGTATTTTGGTTAGATACCTGCTATATGAAAAGAGTCTTTGTATATTAACCATTGCAAACTGTTGGTTGTGGTGATTAGAAGGTTATGTACAGAATATGCGACATTTTCGTGTGATTTATAAGAAGTTTTTGTTGAAATATAAAGTTTACCAATTTACGGTACTAAACAGGAAATGACAATTGTATATGTTTTAATAATTTCAATGTCTGTTACAGAGAATATTTGTTCATTCTAGCAAGAAGGGTGGCAAGGAAAGCCTCAAATTTATGGGGAATATTACTGTTAATAGCATCAATAACCCACGCTACAGGTCACAGTAAGTGATTGGAGTATTTGTGCTCCAGACAACATTGACCTTTTTGTATCAAGCTGACAATGTACAATATAAAAATGCATGTAAACCAAAACTAAAAGAACTTTTGACAGTATAATACGATCTAATCTAAAACAATATGAGACTATAACAAAGACATGGTTTGGGAGTTAGCAGAAGCTCTCTGTATACCATTTCAAGGCCTATTAAAACTTTATGAATTTTTTGATATCTATAGAAAATATTCATCATCGTAAAAAGAAGTTTTTGATATTGTACTTACTACTATGACTGGGCTGCATTAGATAGTAATTAGTAAGTTAATGAAGTAGTTAATACTTTCTTATTTATTTTGGTAATTGTGTTAATGTCTTTGATTATAATCCTGTGTATGTTTTCATGCCATCCTACCATATAACATTGCTAGGTTCTTTGATCTTATATTGACTGTCACTTATATATTACATATGTATGACAAACGATAACAATTCCAATACAATCTACATAAAAACTTATAGCATGTTAGTTTAACATAGGGTGGGTATTACAGAAAAGTCTGATGCACATTAGCATTTTTATATTCTAACAATTAATTATTGGATAAGCTCAAGTGTTGACATTAAAACATACTATACAGGAATATAACTCTGCTTCAAATATCTAAATATTTTAAGTCACAAAAAGCTTCTAAAATAGATAAATAGAAGAACTATGACAGAGCTTCTACTCTTATCATTCTTGCTTTTTAGTATTATTGGAATTTTCAACTCATATACTATGTTAGATTACTACCGAAAATAAAAATCAATAATATTAAAGAATATATAGATGGTGTTTAATTTGAATTTTTGATATGATAAAATAAGTACCCAAAAACCGAACTATATTTTCCTTTCTTGAAATGTAATTTATACACATGTAAGGTGAGTTATGTATATGTTACATGTGTATGTTAAGTTACATTACATGTGTATGTTATGTTATTGTTTTGTATATGCTATGTACATGTTATATTTATGAATATGTTATGAATGTTATATATGTATGCTGTGTATGTAAGTTATGTTAAATACATAAAAGGATTAATTGATATTAATTAAAACAAGAACCAAACTGTTATTAAATACACATATTGGTCAAGCAATTAAAAATTATATATAATCCAAGCCACCAGTAAAAGTAATATAGAAAATAGATACTAAAAAAATATATCCATAAAATTATGGAATTTTTAACTTGTGATATAAAATATTTATATAACTATAATACATCAAAAATAGATTATACTGAGCAGACCAGCAAGTATGATTCCCTTTTAATGAGGCATATGTGGAAAAAACTAAATACATGCTATAGAGAATAAAATTAAAAGAAAAAAGTGTTAAATAAACAAAATGTGAAAGAGACAGTCTTACCTTTATTTACTATAACCACACAGAGAGCACAAAAGAGAAACAACAAGTATACAAATTATCAACTACACATGTACCACAATTCAGTGCTTGGATAATAGTAAAAACAAAATAAGTTAAGAACAAGAGAAAAAAAAAAGAAGATATTGTGGAGAAAGGACAGATCTGAACAAGAGAATCTTTTAAAATGTGTGACAAGAGGTATAAGAAGCCAACAGTGAGACAGATGTCTGCGGCTGCAATCCCAAAACAAATAGATGACGCATATTACTTTATTGCACATTTATCTTTTTGAAAAGTATAGAGCAATTAAACTGATTATCTATACTTAGTCCAAGCAAAAAATATTTTGAAGTACCTGGTAGTGAAACTATACACTAAGTTTCTTCACTCTCCATCAGTTAAAATCAAAGTTATTTTGTCCCAAAGTATCAACCAATGAAATTGCTTAGCTCTGCTTCGCTTTGGCAGAAAATGTTAATCATTGAACTCAGTCAAGACTCAGTCACCTAATGAACATCTACACCAAGTTTAAAAAAAAACAACACTTCAATTAAAAGCTGAGTTATGTTACAAAGTCTTGACCAATCAATTTGCTTATCGCTACTTTGCCTAAGCAGAAAATTCTCATCATCGAACTTAGTCAAGGTATTTTTTTTTTTTCTTGATAAGTCAAGGTATTGATATAATGAATCTATACTCTTGAGTTTCATCACTCTCACACAATTAGAACCAAAGTTATCTTGTTTCAAAGTCTCAACCAATCAAATTACTTATCTCTGCTTAGCCTTAGAGAAAAATGTGCATGATCTAACACTGTCAAGGCATTCACCTAATAAACACCTACACCAAGTTTGAACATTCTACCTCAATTAGAATGAAGTCGCTACTTAGCCAGAGCAGTAATTGCTCTTCATCGAACTTAGTCAAGGTATTTATGTAATGAATAATGAAAATATTCACAAAGTTTCATCATTCTCACTCAATTAAAATCAAAGTTATCGAGATCCAAAGTCTGGACGATTCAAATTGCCTATCGCTCTGCTTACCCTGAGCAGAAAATGCTCATTATCGAACTTAATCAAGGTATTTATGTAATGAAACTATACACCAAATTTCATCACACTCACCAAAGTTATTGTGTTCCAAAGCATCGACCAATCAAATTGTTTATCTCTGCTTACCCTAAGCAGAAATGCTCATCAAGGCATTCACCTAATAAACACCTACACCAAGTTTGAACATTCTATCTCAATTATTGAACTTTGTCAATTGATGCAATGAAAGCTGACAGATGGACGGGCTGACCCAAACTAAATTATTTTGTAATGATGTAAATGTACTAATGTAGGGATGTGTACAGAAATAAAGGAAAGGGTGTCAACAACATCTACCAGTAGAGGAAATACATTGTTGCTATGACACAAACATTATTAATGCCAATAAACACATTAGGGTACTAGGGAACCAGTCGGTTTCCATAGAAAAATTTTGCTTAATTAAAATCCAGTTCAAATATTTTGAGGTCATATTTGACTAGTACAGAAATAAAGAGTTCTTGCCCTTGCAAAATTCAAATAGATTACATAATATGCATAAGACACTAACTATACTCATAATCCTGTTTGCAAAGTATGAATTCAATCTTTCAAAATCTTTAATTCTGAATATAATAAAGGAAATTATTATTGAAAATCAAATATGGGTTTTCCATTCAACAGAACAGTCAATCAATATAAATTTCAGAAAAATTGGTTAATACTTTTTTTTTTTTTTTATAAGCAATATTTTTATTCAGATTTCTATCTGAATAGGGATTGGGGAACAGGCATAGCCTATATTAAACCCTTCTCCCTGTCAGATATAGATACATGTATTTACATAAAGAAACATACAATGTACAAGTGCAGTTATTTTACAGTGAGTGTGTTATAGTTGTCTCTGGAATGGATTTACAGTTTAGTAATAGGCAAATAATGTACAAGTGAAAATATATTTACAATGAATGGTTATAATTGTCCCTCGAATCGTCTGGTGATTTCAAAAAACGAGTGAACAGTTTTAATACTTGCAGCCTCTTAAGTGCTAACAAGATTTCATAACAATCATTGGAAGTTATGGTTATTGAAAATTAATCCAGTTCTTCTTTTATTAGGATAGACACCCACTATAAGTTTCAGAACATAGGTTAGTATGTTGATCAGCAACCAATACATAAAATGCTCACTATAGGACTTACTAGGGTTCATAATCATTTTTGAAATGAACTGGCCAGAATTGGATCAAATGAGGTCCAGGTAGGAAATAGGGTAATGATAAACTTCTATTCCCTTTAATATAACCAGACTTCAACAAAAATAATTCTTCGTAATTTGTTATGGTGAATGTTGTTATAACGTATTTGATTACCACAAAAATAATGAGAAATAGGTATACATTTTGGAAAATTTTCCATTTTTAATTCATGTACTGGCTTCAGTAATATTCTTGAATAAATTACTGTTTTCATTTATTCAATGGATAAAGCTAAACGTTCGTGTATAGTTCATTGGTCGATAAAAATTAGGATTTTTCTACTACTGCCATTATCAGAAATTTATTAAATTTTTATATTATAAACTTGGTTAAACCATACATATTAAATTTGAAAAAAAAAGCAATTGAAATTACCTACAGTGACTTACGTTCCAACTATATCGGACCTTATACAGCAGCACATGTATATCCATGCTGTTCAAAATTCAGACAACTAAACAAAATACTTGCTGGTCAAACTACGGGTATCTATTTTTGTGTTTGATATATCAAGAATATTTGATTGACTTTTCTCTATTACCTTTTACAACAATACAGTTATAGTAACCCAGTTATTTATGTGGATGCATATGCATGCTGTTGTAGAATATTACCTTAGATATTTGACTAATAATGTAATAAATCGGCTTTCTACTTTCTGATCAGGGATGCAATTTCAAAATTTTGCATGTCAGACATTTCTAGTTGGGGTTAACAGAGTCCAGAATTATGTCACTAGAAGTTGTCCACTTCAGGAAATAAGGTCAATAAGTTTACATTCCCATTAATTGACTTCAACTAGAAACATTTCTTATGCAGCATATCATGTTCCGAACAATGCTTATGATTAGAACAAACCAACGGTTGCCAGGCAAGATACGCCCACATTTTGAGAGAGATGGATAGAACCCAAGCTAAAAACAAATGGTCTGAAATGCGCAAATATCGAAAGGGACTGAAATCTTAGCGATATAAAGATATATTTTAAGTTTCATAAAAATTGTGTTTTCTAGAGGGTCCACAACCTATCTATTACATACTTTTACACAATTTGTGTACAAAGAGCGATCATTTCGTTACGATTTTCACGAAATTCAAACTCTGCCTTCATTATGGTGGAATAGTGATCTTTGGGTGATAACCTATATTTCAAGTTTCGTCAAACTCAGATAAAAACTGTGACCTGTAGAGTGTCCACAAAAAAATTGTGGACGTCTGGACAGACAGGGGCAACAGCATAATACGTTCACATGAAAATATATGTAGGCGTATAAAAATTAGGTGCTCCTTGTAATTTTTCATATTTAATTCCCGTACTGGCTTTAACTTTACGTCAGTAATATTCCTCAATAATTACCTGCCTTTGTTTGTACTATAGAAAACAAAATCGAAACATTAGTGATAAAAATAGTTCATGATATCGAAACATTGTTTTCTTCTTTATACTTGTTAAAAGGCATATCCAACTTCCACGTATTATCACGTCTGTTATTGGCCTATGTGACCTTTTACATATAAATCATGCCAAAATCAACCATTTACTAGTTTCGTAGTAAGCAATACTTTACATGGTAAATGTTTATTTAAATGTGACAGTGAGATTGCTGGAAAGTGCCACTTTCATTATGGAAAATAAGTTAAAGTTGTTTATTAATAGCTAATAATGGGCAACGATTTGTATGGATACATTTTGTGTATATGTACAGAATAATTTGTTGTCAGTGAATGGAAAATGCTTAAAATATTGTGTAATGGCAAATGGGTTGCCAGGTGGGACCACGTGGCAATTCTTACAAAAAAATAGTTACAAATAAAAATTGTGTGACAGCACAGAACTTGGAAGTGGAAACAGCGGACCCAAGGGTTTCAGGATCATCACGTTTATGCCTGGTAAAGGATTGGGCAGTAGATAATAATTGTAGCATTTTGAAAGTTATGACTGTCCATTCATTATGGGTGTTATATACTAAGAGGATATGTGACATCTAGGACTAGTTTCTATATGCTGTTGGCTGACATCAAGGAGATTAAAATGTCCGACAATGGAGAAGCCACAAGGTAATCACAAAGATTAATTTTTTAATCACTCTTATTGGATTGATAAATAGTCTGACGATTGAAAAATCGCGTGGGAACATATCTGGAATATACAGGCCAAGTAGCATTCCTGTTTCTGATACAAGGCACGCACCAATTTTGACCTTGGATATATTTGTCTTATATTCTACTAAAGGTAGGCAGTACAGAAAAATTGTAATGTTGATGTTAACTTTTCAATTTTGATACTCTTCAGGTCTCTGATTTTGAGTTGAGGTATTGTTAAAGTTGCAATGTACAACATTGCAATGTTGAATCTCAGGCCAAAAATGGTTCGATTACGGTCAGTATTTACAAAAATATGACGAAATGAAAATTTGCAGCTTATACTAAGTAATGTAGGATATAGTCAATACAAGTCAGTCCCAACTATGATTTCGCTGAAATCATTTGATGGGCCTTTTTTTTTTTAAATACAAGTGTAGTTGAGCCAGGAGATTGTCTACCATAGATGTTCTGATTTTGTTTTCTTACTTAAGTGTTAAACAACCAATTAGAGTAAACGTTTGTGTGGATTAAGGGCATTGCGATGTCTACCCTATGGTAATTTTACAATTAATTTTATATTATTTTTCAAACTCTGTTCCACATAAATTTAGTATGATCATTAAATAGACATCTGAAGCTGTGATTTAAGTCATAGTTTGGGGACATATCTTTTCTGGATTTAGAGATATTAAATTTTGAAATCGGCTTAAAAATACCCAATTTTCGTCATAAATCTAAAAAGTTCTCAGTCTTGCATGATCAGAATTAAATAATTTTTGGCATGCAAATAGCTAAGCTAGTGTTTAATAAAATTACGAGAGTGTTTTTTCATGGTGCCATTAATAATGCCAAAATTCCAGAAAATCCAAAAATTTCATAGGTCGTTATGTAAACTGGTCTGAAATAAAATCTATTTCATATAATCTCCATTAGTCCCATAGAAATGTTCCCCCGAGTGTAAGCTTCAATTTGATGCCAAGTTTGTTAAAATCGGTTGAGTAGAACTTGTATTTTTTTCATCGTTTTCATTGGTTACAAAAAAAGGTCCTTTCAAATCGTGATGTATTCGTGTAATAAATAATACTATTTGTATAAAAATTAGACAAAATATCCTGAATTAGCAATGAGTAGACTTTGCCGCTCCTGTCTGTGTAGTTTATGAAAAATAATATGAGATCTTTGTCCCACAAAATAAAGAAAACGAATGGAGCCATTTTTTCGTTATTGGCATCTGTCAAAAAGACTGGTTATTCGAGATCGAATGAATTCCCCCCATGTCTAGTTTCTGTGTATCAGAAATGACCAAAACCAGGCTACAGAAGCATATTTCTATGCAGAAACAAAGAAAGACGAGCTACTATACTTATCGAAACTTTCAAAACAAATTTGGATACTATTTTTAGATCAACCAAGGTCAGGGATTTCCTCCCTTTGACCAACAATCCTGACCCATCAGGCGAAGTGAACATTTCTTTCTGTTGACTATTTGTGTTTTAAGGGGAAAAGGAGACAGGTACTAAAGTAACTCTGAGAAATAGTTTGACAAGTTAGTGCGAATCTTAAACATAGCAACACCCTTAAACTGTGAAAAATTTGACGTCTGATAAAATCAAAATGACGTTCATCTACCCTATATAGCCATAAAATCATTAAAGAGCGAGCCCAAAAGTAAAACTATTGAACTGAGAATGATGAAATTTTTGTCATAATTTTATTTGTACTGCCCTGGGCCTACTCATTTATCAACACTAACAAGACTTTTTGTTCATTTCACTCATACTTCACCTGCTGGATGAGTGATTTCTTTAGTCAACAAAGTCGGATAAAGCACAAAAGCTTCTTAAATGCAGTTTATTATAACAATTGTCCTGTTAAAGCTATATTCCCTTGAAGATAATGATTTCATGTAAAACAGGTTCAGATTATTTATCTAGACATATTCCTTAAACATACATTATGCAAGAGCTAAATCTGCCTATTGCAGGTCTGTCTTTAGGCCTGAAATGTTATCTAAATTATTAATTAGACATTAATTTATCCAGACTATAATTAACTCTAGATTTCATCGCTAGCCTGCGATATTTACTGGATTATGATCCCATTTGCTGCTCAACTTTCATTCATGATTTAATCATGAAATGGATAATCGGGACTATGTTTTTTATAGTATCGACTTTAGTAATGATGATCGAGGCTATGTCGAAATTTCAATTGCTTAATTCTCGGTTGAAAGTGGATCAATTGGACTGAAATTTTCAGCAAATTGCCTTTACATTATCTAGTTTTTAACTATTATAGTGAGAATTGCCAGCTCTTTATTTAATCTCCCATAATGTATCTTTATAGAACTAGAATAATAAAGTTTAAAGAAGCAAGTAACAACTCAGCATATATGTAAAACCAAAAATGCATAATTGGTCACTACAATTTCTAGATCTTTTTATCTGAAAGGCCTTTAATTGTTCATAGTTGAAAACGTTTTGAAAGTATGTCCTGGAGAATCCCCTTAGTTTGAAACCTATGCATGTAATACACAGGGAATGCTGCTTTAAATATTTCAAGTTAGTTTCTAAAGAAAAAAATTATTAACATATCCTGTACTTACTTGAAAAATTTCTTGTTGCCAGCATTGTGGTTAAGATGGCACCCTGGAAAATAAAATGGGATTATGTTAATAAAGACCACACTGAAACAAGGCATAAATCATCAACAAAAACAAATAACCATTTCTATACACTCAGACTAATATGTCGTCTCTCCACGTCATCAACTTTGAGGTTTTTATTTTATCAAAACTAAGATTGTTTGGATAGGAGTATGTTTATTAAAATTCCAATTTGGTGGTGGGGGGGATGATTTTGACCCTTTTACTGAAACTCTGCATGTGAGTGTTTTTGTTACTTCTTTCCAAACTTGCTGGGGTTGTTAGGCTAATAATCATTAGAAGGAACTCAATGAAAATTCAGACTTTCACATTAATTTTATGTGTAGTTATTGTCCCTGAAAAAATGAAAATCATCCTTGAAAATGTCTACTTTGATATTGTGCTGTTTTTTTGGAATCTCCAATAATAAATAACATCCAATATTAAACATACATTATGCAAGAGCTAGATCTGCCTATTGCAGTTCTTTCTTTAGGTCTGAAACTTTTTTCTAAATTATTAATTAGACATTAATTAACTTATCCAGGCCATAATCAACTCTTGATGGCATCAGATTTCTCCGATATTAAATAGATTAGAACAGTTCAGCCATATTTTGATTTAAGCTAAAAATGGAGGAGCAAGACTTAGCTTCGAACAAACAGTACGGTGGAAGAAAATTATTGCACACGTCTTGTCAAATCTTCAAAGGCTAATATCTTCACTCACAATGGAGTAATTTGAATGAAATTTTCAAATTATTCATTTTACATTATCTATTTTCGAACTATTATAGAAAGAATGGCTAGCTCTTTATCTAAATGCTACATAATGTATCTTTAATGGTGGGTGTATTTTTGTTGCCTTGAAATGTTACTTTTTACTTTATTTTATTCCGACACTATATAAGATATAACAATTTCTTTACTGGTCATTTTATCTCTACAATTTCTTATTTGAGTCACTGGATATAGTCTTTTTTATTGGCCAAATAAACAGTCATGTCAGTTCAGTTGCTAACAAATTAACTTATGGTTTATTTTTAATTCTTTCCGATGATATTTATTTCGGATGTGTTGCTGACTTTTTTGGATTGAAAGTCTAGAAAGTTCCAAACTGACAGAATTGCAATTGACCGACATGGAATTTAATCTGGTCATAGACCTGTGGTGTGAGCAGAATCTTATTCAAGCAGAACAAACATATTTCAGCTGTTTTATAGTTGGTAGAGATACATACGCCTGAAATCCTATTTTTCTTTACTCGACTGTCGTAATTTGTGAGCCTAAGATAATTCAATTATGGAACAAACGTTCATTTTAGTCATGTTCTAATATGGGTACTATGAAACTATCCCTGATACAAATACAATTATCACTAGTGACAGATATAAAAATATTACCCATTAACATGCCTCAAATGTGATGACAATTGATGTATGATGTAGATACATGTCACCGTTAGTCACGAGACAGTACTATTTTATCTTGGGAATCAAACACAACACAATGTTTATTAATATTAAAGAAATATAAATGGGTCACACTTTTCGCTAAGTTAAAAATACACAGCATTTATTAAGAACTTAATTATTAGTTGTTTGATTAATTAATAATTTATGCAGACCTGGAAATTAGGATTTTTCTAGATGATTGACATTCATGTACAACCCGACCTGTACAATGAGTTTCAGAGTTCAATTAATCCGCTTTTAATGATACTGTCATATGTATCAAATTCACAGAGTTTTGTTTGAGTATTATATAAAGTTGTCAAAATTTGTTTAAATTCTTTCTGTTAGATCAATCATTTATATATTTACCGTTCCCATTCCAGTAGCACACACTTATTACCATGTGCTCTATAGAAAACACAATGACCTGATAATTTTGAGTTGTAATACAAAAACTTTGAAATGAAGATAAATATTTAATTATCCATGGCTTACTTCTCACATTTATTGGTTTTAGATTTTTAGGGCATTACGGACTACAGAAATGTGACGTATATCCTAAAGATTAATAACTAAATAACTAACTTCACTGCTAGCGACACTAGGACCCCCTAGAATATCGTTGTGTATAATAAGACCAACCATATATACACAACATTTTAGCAGTATGTGGAATTATCAATATTGCTACACAATAGCACTGGAATATGTAATTTTCTTAATTTTTCGGTAAGCAAGTTAACTAATCTCTAGGTTTTATTTGTACAATTTCCACAAGACCGTAATACCACTATAAAAAACTTATAATGCATTTTTCTCCTAACACATAGGTTGTTGAGGTTTTACGTAATTTCTATACTGTTTTTATTTAATATGACAGTTGGTTGGATTAGAACAGCAGTACTCCATATCAATTGCCTTTTTTTCGAAGATCATAATAATCTTGTTTACATTGTGCGTGACTGTAACAGCAGTCAACGGCTTTGTTCTAGAAAATTCTTATGACAAGTAGACCATATGTGGGTGTTCAAATAGTGATTGACTAAGAATGGACAGCTTCACACCACTGATAAGATTCCCACATATCAATTAAAGTAGCCAAGTCTCTAACTCAATATCATCCAAAATCTTCGACATTGAAAACACAAATTATTTGTCAATTTAAATCAACATTGGTGTTGTGACCTTACGGAGAAAAGATGGGCTTGTAATATCCAATAATTAAGACAAAATAAACATTTTACTGTTGGTACACGAATGGTGCATTTCAGTGCCATTTTTAACAAGGGACTCGTAGAAAGAGGCTAGATATTTTCCACAAGTCATGTCAATCGGTGACGCCATATTCTTATCTGGAGAGCATGTGCAATAAATACTATCAGTATAGAGTGGAATAACTAGACGCTAGAGATTTCCATTCGATTGAGACTTCTGGCGTATTTCGCCGAACATAACTGATTAGAAATTGCAATAAAAACAGAAACGATTGAATGTAAATCAGTTTATATACATTCACATTACATTATTATATGCGTTGCGACCAATTTGTGTCAATTTCTAGATCCAAAATATTAGCGATTTAGCTCCTTTAACTTCTATTGTTCTACTACCAGACACTCATCATTAATTATCAACACAACACTCAGTATAATCTGTTGACGACTATGTACACAACTCTATGACACCAATCATGAGATTATGTGGCTTCCATACGTGCGCATTATTCTGCACTGGCCGTACAATTTTATAGTTACATAGTGGAGGTCGATCATAGCCATGTTTGAAAATTGGGTTTAGAAAAAAGGGCTTTTTTCCGGCGTGCAAAATGACCGATGGTTCAGATCTAGTTCCAGTCATTTTCTATAGCCCTCGGTCCAGACTGGCATATATGACCAGCGTGGAACCATGCTCTAGAGGGTCCACAATCTTGATACCATATTTTTACACTATGGGGCGGGCATTTATGGTCCGACTTTCACAAAATTTGAACTCAACTAAGTTACGATCTGATATGCGCAAAAATCGAAAGGAAACGAGATCTTTGGGTTATAAACATGCATTTCAAGTTTTATCAAAATCGGATGAAAATTGTGACCTCTACAGGGTCCACAAGCTAAAAACGTGACTTTTCGTTCAATCAGGGGCCTTAATCCATGAAGTTTTGATCCGATACGCGCCAATATCGAAAGGAACTGAGAACTTTTGAAGATAAAGCTATATTTCAAGTTTCGTCAAAATCAAATAAGAATTGTGACCTATAGTGTCCAATTAAATTATAGATGGACGACTGGACGGACAGGGGCGCAACAATATGTATCCACATGAAAATGTTGGCATATAAACATAATGGTTAGGGGCCTCTTAATTACATATAAGTGGGGCCTTAGTCTAACCACCTTACTAAAACTGACCTACATGTAAACTCTTGATGAATAGAAAATATACACATATACCATATAGCTTCTGAAGTAACTGACATATCATTATGTCTATAAATAAATCCAAGATGAACTTGGAACTATACATATACCTGAACACATTCTCAATGTTATTACTTTTCCATTTTCCTAACTAACAATATTACCAACCTCTTTTTCATCTTTGTGAACGTTATAGAAAATGACCAGGTCACATATGTACATGATGACCTTTGCTAAAACAGCTGAGGTGATAAAAATAAGAAAATAAATGAAATAAGAACATAGGCACCACATCCTCCTCTATCCTCTCTGTATACATACTTAGCATTTAGTCTTACTGTAGGTTAGCATATTGTAAGCCTACACTGTACAGCAGAAATTGGCAACCTATCGATGACTAACTCTCTTACAATGTAACACACGTATGCTGCCATTACTACAGCCAATACATGTTCTGTATGTACAAAATATTTATATAATAATGATAATCACAACAGGTAGATCATTGATCAGATTTCTATTTACTCATGTTTCATGGGAAACAGTTAAACAATGCACATTAATTTCCCTGGGTTATTGATTACATAAAAAGCTCAGATTTTATTTAAGTTACACAGTATGAAATTATAGCGTAAATCAATTGTACATTTATTTCCATCAATATTACAATATCCAATAACAACCCAATCAATTAGTTAATTATAAATACAGGTATTTCTGTTTAATTTACGATTTTAAAAGACAAACTGTTTTCAAGCACAATGTCATTTCAAATTTTCAAAAACATCATCCTACCTATATCCAATGCCATCTGTTCATTCATCCGACAATCAATTCTTGCGACAGGCAAGATATTTTTTCAAAATTAATTTCTTGCCCTTTCAAAGTACTCTTTGACAAAGAAACTTTATTGGAACAAATCTTGACAAGATTCACACAGACAGTATTTATAACAAGGTACAATTTCCAATATTTGTGCAATCAAGATGCCCCACACTCGCAAAAGAAATACAAAGCAGAAAATTACAATTTAACACTTGTTTATTCAGGGTTACATTGTCCCATCACCAATAAATAATTGTGACCAACAGACACAACAATCACTGGGATAACTAAGAGGGGAAGGAAGATTCTTAATTCTGGGTTTTAAATAAATTTCATATCTATAGAATGCTTTTACAAACTTTCAAAGTCAAAATATGACTGAAAAGAGAACTTGAAATTTATGGTTCGAAAATCTTCATTGTAACCTAATGAACAATCACAATTCGATATTAGTTTTATAAATATTAGGTTGAAATATGTGTGGACCCTGGTTATTTATTACTAAATAGGTCTAATATATACAGTACATGTAGTACACACTATTGAAATATATGTTCCTTTACATGAATTTGAGGAGTAAACAATTTGAAGTCAATAGGATTATAACAAGAATTTTAATAGTTATCAAAGTTATCAAGTAATTATCAGAAATTGTTGAGCATCAAAAAGGTTCTTCATCTCTTGAAAACACACATTAAGTATAACTGAATGTTCAATTTAACTTCTGGTGCATATACACAAGATTTTAAAAAATAATCAAGGGCAATAACTAAGAAAGGAATTATCGGAAATCACTGAACATAAAAGAATGGGTTTAAATTTCAAGTCAATTGGATAGATTTTACAAAAATATCAAAGGGGATAACTCTGATAATAATTATTACAAATTGTACGATGAAAAATATATACAAATTATGCTCTTAGAACCGACAGTTAGCATGCACTCTCATGGAGACATAAATAATATTCTCTACCGGATATTTATTTTAGCAATGTGTCAACTGAAAATATTGATGTCACTGGTAACAGCCAAATAAATAGATGGCACTCATTAACTGGTTGCACATTCATCTTTTTGCTTAATCTGAGAAGAAAATGCTCATTATCTAATTTTTTCAAGGTAATGATTTAAAGAAACTATACACAAAGTTCCATATTCCTCTCAATCAATTGTACTGAACTCTTAGAAGTCTCATTAAAACCTTATTTAATTTGGTCTTACCTTTAGTTTTCTTCTTGCATTAAATTTCTTTAAACAATCAACAGTTTCTTGGCGGTGTACTACAGAGGCAACTCTTTCACGCTGCTGAAAAAGGTAATTGTGCAACATCGTATTAAGATATTATACATGGACCTAAAAAAAACGTAAATGCTCTCAAATCGCCATAATCTCCATTTCAACACCTATATGAATAAAATCACAATAAAAATCCAAAATTAGTCCTATGAACAATGTAGACTTTTCCTGTAAATCCACTTCATTGAAACCACAATATCTTTATAGATGCTGTCCTCTGAATATATTCAATACATAATCATTATGTAGTTGGTGTTCATGTGATCAGTTATATACAATTACTTTTGATACCTAAATCAAATGCTAGATAGAAAGTTAATGAATACACATTATTAATATAACTGATATACAGGAGATCATTTTAACACAAACACATACACTAGTGTAATTTGATCAGTCTCCTGATCATTACTTTCCGTTAAGTCATATTTTCTGTTTCCATTATAAACCAATATAAACTGTTATTATAATCATTCTAACAATATAAGTTGGTTTTATAATTATATTGAGAAAAAGTAATTCCTATTGACCAAAGACAGTTAACAGGGGCATGATTATTTTGCTTCAAGTTAAAGAACTCATAAATAGAAAACTGTTTCAAGCAGTAACATATTGGGTTAGATAGGCACTTGACATTTTAAACAATGAATTTAGTTCTGCTGATGCTCTTATCAATGAGTATAAGATGTGATAATCAATCACTATAATGTTGCCTGTAACTAGGTACATGAAGTCTTTTTCACCCAATTCAAATTTCTAGCAATTATAATAATATAATATAGTTTTGTATGAATGTCAAATTGCCCATCCTCTAAATAGCCTATAAGATATGGTCCTGTATAGCTGCAAGGAAAATAAAATGAAATGGGGTTTAACATTCTAAATTAAGTCACATGGGAGGAGCGTGGTACATGTATGTTTATTTCGGATCTAATTTATATAATTTCATGACAACGTTTCCAAAATATAAATAACAGTCACCCTAGTGTTACATGTGGTAGGTGACTTTCAAGTGTACTAAGATTTTAAAAATGAAGGATAAAACTCTGATGTACGTCTGACTTCGAATTTTCACTCAGGTATTCAAACTTGCAGACATATAACATCACAACATAATATAACAGTCTGTCTTCAGACTCTTTATAAACAAAAATCTGGAAGTTTCAAAAATAATATAATATTAATAAATCTGGAATGGAAAAAAGGCTTGTTAGATGGATTTCTACTGAAACATGTCTAGTATAAAACCAAATCAAATCAAAAATGAATCAAATTACCAGGTAGGATGTTTTATATATATATATATAAAAAAGGAAGATAATGTACATTATTATTCTGAGATTGATTTTTGTCTGGAGAACATGCAATGTGGCCACAAAAAATAAGTATTTCAATGGACATATGGATGAGAAGAAGATAAAATTAAAGTATACAATACCTGCAATATGTTCTTTACCACACATATCAAAAGAATACAATACTTACACATATCCAGGGGTGTTTTAGTGCTTCTGATGCATTGATACGTTTTGCAGGATTGACTGTGAGCATACTGTTGATAAGGTTTTTGGCCTCAGGAGTGACTGTGTCCCATTCTGGAGAGGGATACTAAGAAAGAGACAACCAGACAGTATATACATGTGGATCACCGACCAGGTGCCCATTAACTCCAAAATTGTCCATACTATCAACACAAATTTCTTAACATGGGGATTTGCTATATTCATTTCAGATCAATTCTTAATGCAGCTGGCACATTCAGTCTGTTTTTCACAAAATAAACATAAGGTGTAATGGGTGATATATCATACTTCAGAGCTTTTGCATCCTTGCAATTATATATATCATGAGATTATGATACTTACATCATATGCTCCTGATTTAATCTGAGCATAAAGCCTATGTTGATCTTCATCCCAAAAGGGTGGATACCCGACCAGCAGAATGTACAATATAACCCCTGAAAAAAAAAAAAAGTGCTGTGATAAATATTGAAAAATATATATGAAATATTCAAAACATTAGTAATATAAATCTTAATCAATTTTAGTGAGAACATAATTTTCAGTTTGTGCTTCATTTTACAATATCTCCAAATGTTTTTTTGTACATAAATGTTAAAAGTTATGCTATGTTACATAAAAAAAAATGTAGTAGGATTAAAAACTTTGAAGAAGATAACCATGTGTACGTGTACTGCATCTACAAAGGTGGTAAATGCAATCAAAAATAAACCAGTTACTTCCCTTTGCTCTCTAAGCTTCGACAGGTTTCATATGTGTATAAATTTTAGAGTCAAGAATTTGTAGCATTCTACATACCACATGCCCAAATATCTACAGGTTTTCCATAAGGGTCCTTTCGTAAAACTTCTGGCGATAAATACCCTGGTGTGCCAGCAAAGCCTGTTAAAAAATATTTGTATCCTGTTATAAGTTATATATATATATTTTGTATTCTATTTTTTGTCTTATCACTTCAGTATTAAATTTTACTGGTCTTCAGACATTTCAAATGTAGGCTTATTACAGACAATGACATTAAAGAATTAAGACAGTTAAAGCATAAATGATAAAGTATACTTATGACATTCGTTTTAAATATATATCTACATTAAAGATACATTAGTTAAGAGTTTAATAAAGAGTTGGTCATTCTTGCTATAATAATTCAAAAATAGATGATGAAAAATGAAAATATTGAAAATTTCATTCAAATTACTTCAAGTGTCACTGACAAATCAATACCAATATTTTCAAAATGAAATGATTTTCAAAAAACTGTTTGGGTAATATTGTCTGTTATATTACATGAATAAATGTTTTTTTTAAAAAATAGATTTATAATCCACATTATTTCTAAAGAAAGATGGGAAAATGCCAGATAACCCACAACCTATATGTTCCAGCTGGAATTCAGCTATACCACCTGTAATAGTGCACTCTTTATTATGCATTAATACCCATAGTCTAATATGAAATGAGTTGTTCTCCAATCATTATCAGTGGAAGGTCATGGTCCCAAATATTTTAGCACCTTCCCACAAAATCCCGACATGAATACTGCCTATAGCTCACATAAATATTTGAATTTTTAGATTCTAAAACTATTCTAATTGAATTCCTGTCTTTAGTTAAAACTAATGGGAAACATTTAATTCTATTAATTAAATAAAAGCAACATATTCAAACATAAGTAAACAGATACCTGGAACTAACAATTTGAAAGATTCACAGTTTATAAAAAAACTGAAAATGAACCAAAATGGCCCTAAAATTGTTTTTGAGTACATGATTCTGACGTTAATAAATGTTTCAAGCTGGTTGGGTTAGGCGGATCCAAGTCAGAAATCTGATATAACAGGCTTTGATGATTACATTGTCCTGTATAATGTTGAACCATATGAAGCTTTCTATATTAAAGATAGGCACTTAAAAAAAGTTAAAATATGCTAGGTTCCCACTATCAGTCACGATTTGTGCTGCGATTGAAATCGTGGTTTTAAACGTGGAGTAATTGTGGTGATCATACCAGGTCTTACCATATAATGAGGTCATTCGTAGCAATCGTGTTGATCGCATAAAAATGTATCGAACGTATCTGTACATACCAGATCGTGGACTCAATAGGGACAATTCTATCGCAACACAACGCACGACTGTGGGAACCTATATAGCAATACAACAGTTACATAACATGGATAAGGATATACAGAAAACATACCAAACCATGCCTGTTGATCCCCTTGTACTTCAATAGCTAATCCAAAGTCAGCAAGTTTGACAGCAGCACCCTTAGCCTTACTAGCCAACAGCAAATTTTCTGGCTGTAAAAGATATCAAAAAAAGTTAACCCTACAGTTCTTATGACAGTACCCATTCCTTTCAGGAATAGAAAAAAAATCTATACCATTCTAATTAAATAATCATTTAGTCTTAACGACCAAATTTACATCTCAAAGTATGCTATTGTAATTGATGAAGTGGAAATAATCGCCTGAAGCTGTTTGTGAATGAAGGGTAAAAAATGAGATTGTTGAAATTTAATTAGTTTTATCAGGTTGATTCATAAAGATGTGCTTGAATGATTTCTCGCTTATCATTCATGACTTACTACTCGTGAAAAGCTTATTAATCAATAATATGTAAGATTATTAATATACAAATGTGTTTCAAAATGATGGCAAGTACCTGACTACTAAAAGCCAATATAGTTTTCATTATAGTTTTATATATCATTTACCTACAGGCAGAGGTTGATTTCTGAAACTGAATAATGATAACATTTTTAGGGGGATAATTTCTTATCTTACTAAATTAAAGCCATTTTTATTATAACCAAAATAACTATTCACAAATTCCTTTTTGTGCCAAAAAAATGATTCCCTCTTACATTAGCACAAACTTAGTATAGACTTAGCTTGTCAATCTTAACATGTTTGTTGATCGATTGTATTTAGGGAAACAAATGTTAAGAGCACATCTAAATTTCAGCTGTAATTACAAAAGACACCTACAGACACTATGTATCAGCTTCAAAAAATGGCAACATGTAATTGATAAAAAGCTTACAGCACTAGACATTAGAGAAGTAGCCTAGAGATCTTCTTTGAAGTGATAGGAGGAACTAAAGAGAAACGATTCTTAGAGCCTTAAGATGTCTTTCACAAGAAAAATTCACTTATGTAATGAAAATTCATGCTTTTGGTAAAAGCCACGTACCCGTTACATACTGAACAATTTTAAATAACCAAGTTTCTTCTAAATTTGTACCTAAAAAGGCCCTTGTCAACTTTCCTGATGACAATGTCATAATATCTAAATGTGCAAAATTGATATCAAGTGTTTTTTTGATAAAATTTATGAACTGCAAAATTCAACTGGAGATTATTTTAATATTTGAAGGTAGATGGAACTGCATATGAAATTAATTTCATAACTTTCAGCTCATCCAATTATTCGGTCTTACATTGATATCATGGGCTGCCAGAGTTGAATAGAATGGGCTGTATGTATCATGGTATGGCACACCTGACAAATGATCAAAAACACCTAAAATATTCTCATTCTTTTTACCCCCTCTATAGAAGGTACACTGAAATGACTTCAAACATCTTCAATAATGTGTGCATTTCACATGCATCTTTTGATAAATATTCACTGACAATTTTGGCAGTACTGCTACTTTTTTTTGTACACCACTTGAAGATATATTTTGAAATGCAATGTTCAGTATGTTGTGGTATTATCCCATTCATTTTAACCTCTGTCCTCTTCATTAAAACAGTAACGCCTTTTGTAAAGCCAAGAAAGCAGATTTGCCTGCATTCTGGATTATACAATTACAAATGCCTAATTTAACCTTGCCTCTTTAATATTCTAGTCACAATTCTACATGGTTTCCAACTTAACCATATAAATAAACCAGACTCTATTCACATTTGGTCTAGACATGTTATAAGAGGTTATATGATTGGGTCTATACAAGCTGATGAATTCCAACACTATTGATCTTTCCTTGAAACTAATTTAGGTTCACACAGTGTCTAATGTTTTCATTAGATGATAAACTAGTACGATCAATCTATTATTGTTTTCTCTTTAGTAGTGATTACCATCCAAATACTGTTGCACACATTCAGTGACTCTAAACAAAACAATATCTGTGTCAAAAATAATTTGGGATTTCCCATTAAGATAATCAAGAATAGATGCTTCTTCAAAGAACAAATTACTTTCTGGGAATCTTAATGATACTATTCTGAAATTATCTCTAATTATTTCACCATCTAGATGCAAACATTAAGTGTAATTTCCATTTTCTTCAGCCATGTGGGAAATGTTACAGAAGTAAATTCAGGAATAGCTCTTTTCCATTGCTTAGAAATTTAATGAGAATGGATTACAATAGGGGTTTTATACAGCAAAAAGACACTTACATGAAATGAAGAACGAGATTAAACTATATGTATAAAATACCGTATTTCTTTTTTTTTTTACACAACCAAACTTAGCTTTTCTAATTCAAAGATTAATTACACAAGAATCCTATTTAATATAAAGATTATTTGCTGAAGAACAAGTTATTGAATGTAACTTAGATAACTGCTTTGTTCTTTACTGATCTTATCTGAAAGAATGATTCTTACAGTTAACATAAAATCCAGTTTGGTCAATATTTTTTTCCAGGCTGCACATTGATAGCAACTTCTAACAATCTAAGAAATACACTATTATTCTAACAATTATCCTACATAACTACAGATGAGGCCATTCAACTTCAATTAGACTAGCATTCTGTTTCAAAATACGCACAAGTTAGTAACGTGTGAACATTCAGACGTTTTTTGCAATTCTGGATAAATTAATGTTTGTTAATATTAATAACAACACAACAAGCGAGAATTGAAGTTGAACTGTCTCTGATCCACAAATAGCATACACCTAGCCATTTCCACTTACCATAATCGAGTACATGGTTAACTTACCTTAAGATCTCGATGAACAATACCATGTTGATGACAATAATTAACACTCTCTAATATTTGCTGCATGCAGTGACTGAAATGTAACAGGTAAAACAACACATGAGCAAAGCTGATTATAGTAGCTACAAGTAGACACAGTTTTACACAACTACAGAACTACAGTTCATCTCCTGTTTCGTGCACTAGTAGACAGAAAGGGGTGAGCAATTAAGGCATGGAAGCTGCATCAGACCAATGTTATGATTTCATACCTAGATGCTACATTATTAGTTGCTAGTAGTGATATTTAAATGTTTTAGATAGTTTGAATTCATTTCAAATGAAAGTACATGGTTTTAGTATAATTCTGTAAGATGCATGCAGCACAGAAATTGTATCTTTCTTATAATAACAACCTTTCAAATCAATGTTTTAGGGTCAACTATAATACTCCAAATTCCATTGGTTCTATTAATGTAATCTAATCCATATTCATTTTAATGGAAATTAGAATTAATTGTGTGGACTTGATGCAAAATAGGTTTACATTTTAAAAAAGCAGTCCTGTTTGGGGCTTACTGACAGTGGAAGAAAGCTAGTGCCAAGCCACAAGGTTAGGGTGGTTATCCTATTCTTTGTTATATACAATTTTGGAATGAAACTCCTCATTGCAGTGGTCAGAGATAGACAGATTGATCACTGCAATACAATGGGATAAGATTTGATCAAGGCAGACCTTTCTGCTTTACCTCCCAATTCCCACTGTTTGTTCACTGGGAATGGATACCAGGCCCAAAAGGTACACCTTTGTTAGCCCCTTCCTCTGGTATCTCTGGTTTTACAAACAAAAGAGACGAAGAAAAGTACCAACAGAACCTGTGGGTTCCTGAGAATATTAAATTAATTGTTCAGTTTTGCATGACTAACTTTATATTTTCATGGTTATGTACTAATGTTGAGTTGTGTGTTTTTGTCCAATAATGAAATGGAAAGGTTTACATATTGTTGGTAGGAAAGTTAACAAATGAACTCAAGACAGAAGCTATTGGAAAGTTTTTGTTCAGAGCTCAATATATAAATGTAATGTGGCAATAATTCTAACCTATAGGAATCAATCTTTTCCCAGTTGAGATAAATTTTTATGAACAAATTTTAAACTTTTGTTTAATTCTGTCACATACAAATATTTTGATAAATTTATTATTATTATTATTCAAGACATGTTCCATTGGAGTTATCTAGGTTAACTATAGTACGATTTAGGCCGATATTTTTGAAAGTAAGACAATTTATGAAAAACAAAAATAAAATAGGCTGAAAGTGATTAAAAGGCTTACAATAAATAAAACATATAGCATAGATATCCTATCCTGTCATCTGCACCATTGGTAGTTTAAAGGTCAGAGTACATAAAGAGATACTATGAAACTGTTGCATAGGCTACCATACTCACAATGGATGTAATTGTAGATTTGAAATAAAATAGGATTCCCCAATCATTAATATGTGTTTTATCAACAAATATAGTTCTCAGTAGCTTGGATATAGTCTCCACTTAAAGAACAAATCATTAACTGTAAGTTCTGTGGTGATTGAATGCATATAAAATTTATTGCACAAAATTATGCACATGTATTAGAATATAATTTAGCTTCAGGTTGGCTGTCTTTTCAAACAATATAGTTTGTATCAAATGTATTTGGGTTTCTTGATATTAACGAAACTTCTGTTCATGGTAGGCTACATACATGTATAGCCAAATAACGTAAAATATAAACCGATCCGTTATAATTTTAACATAACCATGTTGCTACATGATGTATGCAGAGTTTTCACTAAATGCCTAAATTAGTTAATGAATTTCAGAAGTATCATATTGTAAAAGATACAATGACTGCACTGTAGACTGTCTCAATTTCAATAATTCAAACACTGCTGATATCAATACAATTTATAGATTCAACAAACTGGTTATGTAATTTGAGTTAAATAAAAAATATACAATTATATAGCACCCTAAGACAACAACATGCAGCTTTAAGGCCTAATATTTTACAGAAATCACAGTATTTTAGCCAAGTGCATAGCCAAACATTGCAGCAGAAACCCACCTTTAAATCTCGATGAATAACAACGTATTGATGACAGTGGTTTACCCCTTCTAGAATTTGTTGTATACAGTGACTGAAATTGCGAACAAGTTACACAGAAGGGGAGCAATACACATACATGGTTGCTTGAAGGAACTATGGCTGTTCAATAAAGCCAAATGGCATTGAACTAGATATTTTCACTGCTTAGAACTGCTTTTAGCCAAATCCTGATCGAAGCCATTACAATGCTCATCTATTGGCTATATAAATTTTATTAATATTTTGTTCTTCCCTTTAACATGCAAATAAGTCATTGATATAACACTCTTTTAAGAAATGTGACACTGTTATAAAGAAGTGTAAATTAATATAAATTGAAAATTCAGCACTAACGGACAGCCAAAGAAAAAGATGGATGGAGATATTTTTAAATAAATGTTCAATAATGATTCATCTTTCATAAGTCTCAATTTCTATCCTGTGACAGGATATTAGCTTCTCAGACAAATAGCCTGTAATCTTGAGTAATAAAACTTATTTTTTCCTGATGATCCTTGAGCTAAATATACAAACACTGAGGTTATTTACAGTATGGCAAAATAAGGGAAGAGTTCCAATTTTAACAATACAAATTAACTTAAAAGGCACTGAATCCATCTGTATAGGTAGAGAATTATAGAAAATATATAATACGCAATATTATGAATTGCACTGTTAATGTGTACCGACTGTTTGTTATTCTTACAATTTTCCGATAAAAATATGAAGCTTGACATTGATTTGATACACTATACATCTACCACATTCATAGATTTCATATCATCTGATTAAAATGGTGCTTCAGAAAAAGAATATATTAGGTCAATGTAACCATGTTTTGAACTTATTAGAAGTAGTGCATTACTTTGTTTCTTGATCCGTTACATAAATCGACATATCTTTAACCCAAAAATTTCAATTCTAGATCTGGAAAACTAGATAATGTAAAGGGAATTTGCTGATAATTTCAGTCAAATTGATCCACTCTGAACTGAAAATTTAACGATTGAATTTTGGGCCTAGCCTCGATCATCATTACTTAAGACAGTACGATAAAAACATAGTCTTTATTATCCATTTTCTTATTTAATCATGAATGAGTGTAGAGCAGCCGGTCGGATAATAAAGACATGAAAGTTGATTATGGTCTGGATAAGTTAATTAATGTCTAATTAATAATTTAGATAACATTTCAGGCCTAAAGAAAGACCTGCAATTGGCAGATTTAGCTCTTGCATAATCTATGTTTAATATTGGATGTTTATTGGAGATAACAAAAAAACAACACAATATCAAAGTAGACCCGCAAATGACATATGGAGAGTAATGTAAAAACCCATATTAATAATACTGAAAAACTACATTGGTAGCTGTGCTTCTTTTCAAGGGAATACAAATTTGAAACTTTGTCTTCTAGTTTTATTGCAAATATGATTGATCTCCCGATGAGATTTATGCCATATAAAGTTTTATCACATTCAGATAAAAATTCTGATCTCTGGAGGATTCACAACCTTGTATTACACACATTTACACTACTTGCGTACAAGGAGAGGCTATTTTGTCAGGCAGTAATGGTCTGATTGTGACGAAATTCGAAATCAACCATCACCAGGGTGGAAAAGTGATATAATTAAACGATTTTTAAAATCAGATAAATATAGGTTGCCAGGCAACGAAACATACGCCCACAGCAACTAATTCGTCCGGGCAGTCAACAAGGGTTGTCGCATATTTTTACTTTTTTCGGTAATGAAACATTTATAATACCCTAAAATCTGATTAAGAGCAACAACTCACGAAGTAATTATCAGAAAACTATTAGAATTTGTTCGGTTTTTATAAAGTTCTGCCCCATGCTAACATTTTGTATGCAAAGCTTTTAATATCATGGATTTAACTGTTCAAGTCATAAAAATTCATTGAAATCAATATACTTGTTCGTCTCAAGATATTAAACTCTGTGTATCAATCTGAAGTCAATCAGATGATAACTTTAGCCTTTAGAGCGTCACAAGATTTTGCAAAGTGATCAAGGGCCATAACTTTGGCAGTAATTATCGGAAATCGTTGAAAATCAATAGGAATCTTCGTCTCATGACCTCAAACACTGTGTATAAATTTAAACTCAATCGGATATTAACTTTAGCCTCTAGAGCATCCACAAGATTTTTTAAAGTGATCAAGGGCCATAACTCTGGCAGTAATTATCGGAAATTGCTGAAAATCAATAGGCTTCTTCGTCTCATGACCTCAAACACTGTGAATAAATTGAAAGTCAATTGGATATTAACTTTGGCCTCTAGAGCGTCCACAAGATTTTTCAAAGTGATCAAGGGCCATAACTCTGGCAGTAATTATCAGAAATCGCTAAAAACCAATAGGCTTCATCATCTTATGACCTTAAACACTGTGTATAAATTTAATGTCAATCGAATATTAACTTTGGCTTCTAGAGCATCCACAAGATTTTTTAAAGTCATCAAGGGCCATAACACTGGCAGTAATTATCAGAAATCGCTAAAAACCAATAGGCTTCATCATCTTATGACCTTAAACACTGTGAATAAATTTAATGTCAATCGGATATTAACTTTAGCCTCTAGAGCATCCACAAGATTTTTTGAAGTGATCAAGGGCCATAACACTGGCAGTAATTATCGGAAATCGTTGAAAATCAATAGGTTTCCTCGTCTCATGACCTTAAACATTGTGTATAAATTTAAAGTCAATCGGATATTAACTTTGGCCTTTAGAGCATCCACAAGATTTTTTGAAGTGATCAAGGGCCATAACTCTGGCAGTAATTATCGGAAATCGCTGAAAATCAATAGGCTTTTTCGTCTCATGACCTTAAACACTGTGTATAAATTTAAAGTCAATCGGATATTAACTTTGGCCTTTAGAGCGTCCACAAGCAATTGTGGACGCCGGACCGACGGACGGACGGGGGCGACGACAATATACGACCACATTTCAATGTGGGCGTATAAAAATTGTGACCTATAGAGAGACCACAAAGGAACCGAGATCTTTGGGACATAAACACATTTGTTAAGTTTCATCAAAATTGGATCAAAATTGTGACCTCTAAAGGGTCCTTAATACCTTGATATTAAATACTTTAACACTATTTGCGTACCGGTACATAGAGTGGCCATTTTGTCTGGCAGTTTTGGTCTGATTTTCATGAAATTCAAACTGGTGTTACTGTTACGGTGATATATTTGAATGATTTTTTAAATCGGATAAAAATTGTGACCTCTAGCTAAAAACGTGATTTTTCATACAATCAGGGGCCCTAATCCATGAAGTTATGGTCCGATACATGCCAACATGGGACATAAACCTATATTTCAAGTTTCGTCAAAATTGGATAAAAATTGTGACCTGTAGAGTGTCCACAAACAAATTGCGGACGGATATCCGGATGGACAGAAGCGACAACAATATATGTCCACAAGAAAATGTGGGTGTATAAAAAAATAATCCCTTTTGAGAAGGCTTATTTTCAAATAAATTTAAGATAAAAAGAAACCCATATAGAAACATTGTTTTAATGAAATATCACTGTGTTGGGTAAATACATTGTAAATATTCCAGGTTGATGCATTGTGTGATTCAAGTGCTGTACTTTATGAAGAACTGAAAATTTTAACTGTGTTGTACTAACTATTATCTATTTACCTTGGATTCTGGAGATCATAGAGGGGTGGGGGTGGGGGGTCTATATTATACAAGGACTTTTTCATTACTCTACTTTATTTTAATGAGTATTTGAATTTAATTATACAAATTCATATTGTGGTAGAAATTAACATATCAAAGTTAATTTATTCCATCTCATTACACTAGATATTGAATATATGATATATTTACAGCTGCAGGTAATCATGCCATGTGATACGGTTTTAACTGTTGCTTTTGTAAATTCAGATACAAATAATACTTTAAGGGTCCTGCAATATTTAACCGAAAAGCAAAAACATTTTAATTGTTTCTTCATTCAACTTGAAGAAATGTACTTGCATGCTCTAATCCAGTGCAATTCCAATTATTTGCAATGGAGTCATTTCTCCCCCAGTGAAGTAAATAAAATATCAATCAACCGGGACTGTCATGACTCTTGAAATTTGGGAGGGCATGAGCACTTACTCAGTTGAATATAGTAATTATCATTTTTTAATTATTTAACATACCGGTACAGGGTTTAGTATGCTGCTCTTTGTTTAAGTTGATTTTGGCTAGTTGAAATTGAAAATGTGAAACAAATACTATATATGTTAATTTACTTTTAAAAATATCACAATTTGAGATCCTGCAGTAAACTAAATACTGCATTGCATTCTTCGATATGAATAAAGTTCGCTACAGCTGAAATTTATGGCTCATAATATTGGGAGGTTTATAGATATTCTCAAAATAGTTTATGGAGGTTAGAGCACTTGTGTCCAATTGTGTATTGAATGACCAAATAAATGTTACTATGATTAATACCAGTGTTGGGATCCTCCCAAAAATTTTGTCAGACATTTTTACCGAAAATAAAAGGGTCATAACTCTTATCATTATTTAAGTAGGCAGCTTCAGACCCCAATTAAAAATCATGTGTCAACAAAATATTCAAATATGTACGTAATAAAAAAATAGATGCACCTCATTATTTTTCATATATAATTCCCGTATGATATTCAAATTTATGTCAGTAATATTTTTACAAAATTATGTGTTGTCGTAATACGAAAGAATGAAAGCATGCCGACTCGAACCTGTTTCAGATTTTTTTGGCAGTAACTACTTACAGTATTCCAATATTTGTCGACATTTCTTTTTTTAAAAACGTAAAGCCTATTCAAAATATTATTATAAATCTGAGAATATGGCATCAAAATAGAATCCTTTCTCCGACATCAGTCTGGTCGAGATTGTCACATTTCCATCTCTTAATTTCACGTTTCACGCGAGATTTCTACTTTCGTTTCAGTTATTGTATTATAACCACGTGCTTGCATTGTCTAGTATTTATCGGTTATGTGTGTGGGTGTGCTTTATTTAAAGCTACGTTCCCAGAAAAGTATTTATCAGGTGGTTATTTCCAATAAAAGTATGGCAATTTTGGTATATATGGAAAGTAGAAATATCCAATCTTACTAGAAAAATACTGGATTCCCTTAAAAAAAACTCATGGAGCTCATATAGCCTGACGATTAGGAGTGACTGCACGCGTGACGTCGAAGGTTGCATGCAGAGATTGAGCTCTCGATGTACATTTTGATAAACTTTATGAAGAATTAGATGTACAACACTTTTTGAGATAAAAATCATGGAAAAAGACGTGGGTAGTGGATAATCCGAAAATTTAATTAGGCTTAGATATTTGTAATAAATAGTGATTAAAGACACCATCGTCTTGTGTATGCAATTAATTCTCCTCCGACTTCGCTTGTGTTGATAGGTTCCGAGAGAGGTAAGTTATGTGACACAAATATGACCTCTTTTGATCGATTTTTTATAGCCAGGGTATTCCCTGACAATTGTAATGTTTTGAGAAGGATTTAAAGCAAAATTATGATAAATTAATTAGTTTGAATAGGTTTTTAGTCCAAATATATCATCAAATCACCCAGTTTGTACCTGGGATTGTATATTTAACGCCGCTTCCACCAATGTGATATCGCAGACAAGTTATCGCATATATTGATTTAGGGTGTTATACTCTTACAATACTTGACATCTATGACTAGTTTTTACATATTGTCGGCTCACAACAATGCAATTAAAATGTCTGACAATGGAGAAACCACACGGTAATTAAAATTATTAGATTAAAATTATAATAGTCCGACAAAGGGGAAGCAATGACTTCTGTTTAAGATTAGATTGATGAATTGTCCGACAAAGGATTAAGTCAGTCAATTAAGGCAGATTAAGTTGTTTATCAAGGTAGGTGTACGGTATAACACGATAAATACATTGATCACTTAATTACCTAATCAATACACTCAGTACACTATATTAATTTTGGAATTTTGAATATTGTTCACCACATCTTGATGTCCGATTGGGCATATTCCCCGGTCGTACAAATTAGGACGTTTGGAAAATAGCATCTGACATGTCCAGAATACGGGCGAAATCCCATCACTGATCAATACTCCGTGTTAACTTTCTATTAATTGATGGAAAAGAAAAATAACCCCAGAAAATGTAGCCATGAGCTGTCACTGCACATGCATATAAGTTATATGTACATGTACATGTACATAGGTTTATGCAAACACAAAGTGACTACTACTAATCAACTGCATCTCCAACTCCTCTGGACGTTTAAATTTATCGCACACTAAATTAGAATAAATGATTCTCGGATCCTTTCATACAGAATTAACCAGTCTTATTAACTGTAATATATCTACTGGTATATGTAGGATGTCTCCTTCAATGTAACCTGTGTCAATGAAATAGTATTTTCCTTAGAAAATCAAGAAACAGTCATTTTCTAGTAATGATAATAAGAACAGAGTATTACTACAACAAAAGAAGTACAAGCAATCATAAAATACTAACCTAGCATCTGCTTCACTGTAAAATTCCCTAGCAACTATATCTTCAAACAATTCACCACCTGTAACTCTAATAAAAGAAAGAAACAATACCAGAATAAAATCTTTGAATTTGAAATCTCTTAGTCTGTAATTGTGATATATTCACATGTTTTTTTTAAATCGGATAAAAGTTGTGACCTCTACAGGGACCTCAAGCCAAAAATGCGATTTTTCGTACAATCAGGGGCCATAATTCAGGAAGTTATGATCCGATATGCATGAATATCGCAAGGAACCAAGATCATTGGGTTATAAACATATATTTCAAGTTTCATTTAAATCGGATCAAAATTGTGACCTCTAGAGGGTCAGCAACGTTGATATACCAGATGTTATACACTATTTGCGTACAAGGGCGACCATTTTGTCTGGAAGTTTTGGCCCAATTTTAATGAAATTCGAAGTCAACCAAAATTACTGTGTAACAGTGATATGTTTGAACGTTTTTTAAATCGGATAAAGCTAAAAACCCTATTTTTTGTACTATCAGGGGCCATAATTCGGGAAGTTAGAATCCGATATGCGCGAATATCGACAGGAACCAAGATCGTTGGGTTATAAACTTACTATACAAGTTTCAACAAAATCGGATAAAAATTGTGACCTCTTTACAATCAGGGGCAATAATCCATGATAAACCTATATTTCAAGTTTCGTTGAATTCGGATAAAAATTGTGACCTGTAGAGTGTCCACAACGGATGGACGGACGGACAGGGGCGTCAACAATATACATCCACATGAAAATGTGGGCTTATAAAAATATCTTGCTAATTCAAAGTTAACAAAGGATGTCAAAATTTTCAAAATGAAAGCCTTGGTCACAAGCCTTAGTTATATAAAACACTGTAATTAAAGAATTCAAGAGTTACATGTAATATTTCAACTCTTAGTTAAATAATTAAATCTTTCCATATTAACATAACACTACATGTACATAATTATTTAGTGTATATAATTTAAAAAAAAAAAGCCTGATGTCCCCCGCCGAAATCTCCAAATAAATAGATGACACATATTAATTAATCACACATTTATTTTTTTCAAAAGTATTGAGCAATCAAACTGATTATCAACTATACACTAAGTTTCATCACTCTCTATCAGATAGAATCAAAGTTATTTTGTCTAAAAGCATCGACCAAGGTAATTGCTTATCTCTGCTTAGCTTTAGCTCGATATGTTAATCATTGTACTCAGTCAAGACAAACATCTACATCAAGTTTAAACATTCTACCTCAATTAGAAGCAGAGTTGTTATGTTCCAAAGTCTTGACCAATCAAAATGCTTATTGCTCCTTAGCCTAAGCAGACAATTCTCATCATCGAACTTAGTCAAGGTATTGATGTAATGAAACTATACACCAAGTTTCATCACTCTCACTTAATTAAAACTAAAGTTATTTTGTCCCAAAGCATCAAGCAATCAAATTGCTTATCTCTGCTTAACCTAAGCAGAAAATGCTCATCTTCGAACCCTGTCAAGACATTGACTTAATAAACACCTACACCAAGTTTGAACATTCTAGGTCAATTAGAAGGAGAGTTACTGTGTCCAAAAAAGTGTGACGGACAGACAGACAGACAGACAGACAGACCCATTTTAATAGTCCCCTGCTTTCTTCGAAAGGCGGGGGACAATAAAAAAGATGTCTGGAATTTTGAATAAGTAGTTCACTATACAGAGAAAATAGTTAAATGACAGCATTATTTTTACACAGGCAATCAATACCCTCGAGTATGACACATTTCTTCACAGTCGATATTCTGTTTTTACACAATTATCATGGTCTAACATTACTCTAGGGACAAAATATATTACAACTTGATTATAGTATACGCCAAGAGATACAAACAAAAAATTCTCAATGTAATGAACAATCAGTGATAATTCCAAAAAAAATCTGTGAATAACTCTTGACCTGTAGATAGGCAAATGCCTGATGATGATATACAAATATAAATACAATATACTTCCACTTTCAAAGCATAAAAATACAGTTGGATATATTTCTTTGTTATTAGATTGCAATGTTTTGAGTAGGGCAATTGCAAAAAAAAACTAGAACATGCTTACAGTGAGGCTAATGTCCACCACCTTAATCCAAAAGATAGGCTGCCAGGCAATGAAACAGACCCCCACAGCAGCTAGGGTTGTACGATATTGCAAAAAGGGACGATATTGATATTGGCATTTTTTTCAACAATATAGTTAATAAATATCACAATATTTAATAATGTCACTTTGCTATTAAATAAATTAAATATAAATGCATTAAAGCTGACTACAGTGTGAGTAAGAATTGTGGGTAAGATGTCTACTAGTACTGCTAGTACTAGCTAAGTTTTCCATAATTAAATTAAATACAACCGCTGATGTTTAAAAAGCGTCTGCTTGTGACCTTGGGTAAGAAAATTCTCAAATATCACGTGCAGCGGAAGTAAGTAGATTTGGTCTTCAAGCCTTGTATTGTAAGTTCAAACAGTTTAACAAATACTAAATGATCTGGACTATCTTCCATTCAAGCATTCGACTGGCTGCGGTATTCCTGGCCGATCTATTTATAGATCGCTTTATTCTTGCTTTCAGAAATTAAGTTACGTAGAGTTTTCTAAAAATATTTGTTTTTAGCCGCGGTAGTGGGAAATTTCAGGCGTTTAGTAGGCCTAAGCTTTACATGTAGTAACAACTGACAATTTATTGTCGACTCAAAACAAAGTAAAAGTAACGCATACACGATACAGTGAAAAACGGCTGCGGACACTGCACAAGTGTTTTCAACATTGAAGGATTCTCAAAACATTAGTTTTATTATAGTTTATTGCCGTCGGCAAATTTCCACTGATGTATAGTGTATTTTTTATCTATTTTTATGATAATTTTTTTTGGATATTTGAAGTTTTTGGTCATATTCGATAAACCACTATATCGACGATTTTTGGCCACATGATATCATAGTTGGGTCTGAAAATACCATATCGCGATAAATGACTACATTGTATATCGAGAATATCGTACAGCCCTAACAGCAGCTAAGTTGTCGGTAATGAAGACATTTACAACACATTAAAATCTGATTAAGAGTAACAAACAATTCAGTAATTATTTGAAATGATTAGAATTTATTTGGCTTCTAATTCTGAGCCTGCTCTTGTTTAGTATACGTAACATTTAATATAATGCCTTTAGCTGCTCAAGATTTTTAAAAGTAATTTTTAAGCCAAAACTCTGGCAATATTTATCAGAAAGCATTGGAAATAAATAGGCTATAAGTTTCATCAAATCAGGACCTTATAACCACTGTAAAAAATTAATCAAGGGCCATAACTCTGGCAGTAATAATTGGAAATTGTTGAAAATCAATCAGATAATAACCTTGATCTTTAGAGGGTCCACAAGGCTTCTTTTTCTTGTGACTTACCTTAAAGACTGTGTATAAATTTAAAGACAAACAGATGTTAACTTTAGCCTTTAGAGCATTCACAAACAATTGATGACACATTTAGCACTATATACTTGTACATATATCTTTTAATTAAAGCATCAAGCCATCAAATTACTTATCACTCTGCTTAACCCGAGCTGAAAATGACGTAATGAAACCATACACATGTTTCATCACTCGCACTCAGTTATCAACATCCCACGCCCTTTGAAAGAAGTGGGGGATCGTACACGGCTAAGTGGGTAAGACGCTGGCTCGCTAGCCTGGAGGTCGGGTGTTCGATTCCTGCATTGGCAGAGAAAGTTCATCCAGATTTTCCGGCGTGGTTCCCCCTTGTCAGTTATGCAGGACGGAGGGCCTGACAAGGACAGCTGTCTAGTCCTTCGGATAAGACGAAAAACCAAGGTCCCGTGTATACATTGGAATGCACCTAAAAGATCAATTGGCAGTTGGAAATCGATATAAGAGTAGGCGATAGTGCCGCTGCCCGGGCAAAATTCCCTCATAGCACACTGTATGGCGTATGCCCAACTTCATTACCAGTATAGGAGCAGAACAGTAGGACGTTAAACATCATTTCATTTCATCTTGAAAGAAGTACAGGGGTAGACATGGCAAGACGTATAGCAAATAGAATCAGGAATTTCAGTTTGCTACCTGGTTATAGTGGACTTAAAATAAGTTCACCACCTTTACATTCTTTTTTTTTTTAGAATTACACTACATGTCAGTATCAAAAGACTGAAAGATAGGTTGCCAGGCAATGAAACATACGCCCACAGCAGCTAAATCGTCCGGGCAGTCAACAAGAGTTATCGCATATTTTTCTTTTTTTCGTAATGAAACATTTATAATACACTTAAATCTGATTAAGAGCAATAACTCAGAAAACCATTAGAATTTGTTTGGTTTTATAAAGTTCTGCCCCATGCTAACGTTTTGTATACAAAACTTTTAATACTGTATCATGTATTTAGCTGTTCCAAGTCATAAAAATTCATTGAAAATCAATATACTTGTTCGTCTCAAGATCTTAAACTCTGTGTATTAATCTGAAGTCAATCGGATATTAACTTTGGCCTCTAGAGCGTCCACAAGATTTTTCAAAGTGATCAAGGGCCATAACTTTGGCAGTAATTATCAGAAATCTTTGAAAATCAATAGGATTATTCGCCTTGTGACCTCAAACAAATTATCGAAAATCACTGAAAATGAATACACTTTTTCGTCTCATGACCTTAAACACTGTGTATAAAATTTAAAGTCAATCGGATATTAACTTTAGACTGTAGAGTGTCCACAAGATTTTTCAAAATGATCAAGGGCCATAACTCTGGCAGTAATTATCGTAAATTGCTGAAAATCAATAGGATTCTTCGTCTCATGACCTTAAGCACTGTGTATAAATTTAAAGTCAATAGGATATAATAACTTTGGCCTCTAGTGATCAAGAGCGATAACTCTGGCAGTAATTATCAGAAATCGCTGAAAATCAATAAGCTTCTTCGTCTCATGACCTTAAACACTGTGTATAAATTTAAAGTCAATCGGATATTAAGTTTGGCCTCTAGAGCGTCCACAAGATTTTTTGAAGTGATCAAGGGCCATAACTCTGGCAGTAATTATCGGAAATCTCTGAAAATCAATAGGCCTCTTCGTCTCATGACCTTAAACACTGTGTATAAATTTAAAGTCAATAAGATATAATAACTTTGGCCTCTAGAGTGCCCACAAGATTTTTTTGAAGTGATCAAGAGCGATAACTCTGGCAGTAATTATCAGAAATCGCTGAAAATCAATAAGCTTCTTCGTCTCATGACCTTAAACACTGTGTATAAATTTAAAGTCAATCGGATATTAAGTTTGGCCTCTAGAGCGTCCACAAGATTTTTTGAAGTGATCAAGGGCCATAACTCTGGCAGTAATTATCGGAAATCTCTGAAAATCAATAGGCTTCTTTGTCTCATGACCTTAAACACTGTGTATAAATTTAAAGTCAATCGGATATTAACTTTGGCCTCTAGAGCGTCCACAAGATTTTTTGAAGTGATCAAGGGCTATAACTCTGGCAGTAATTATCGGAAATCGCCGAAAATCAATAGGCTTCTTCGTCTCATGACCTTAAACACTGTGTATAAATTTAAAGTCAATCGGATATTAACTTTGGCCTCTAGAGCGTCCACAAGATTTTTTGAAGTGATCAAGGGCCATAACTCTGGCAGTAATTATCGGAAATCGCTGAAAATCAATAGGCTTCTTCGTCTCATGGCCTTAAACACTGTATATAAATTTAAAGTCAATCGGATATTAACTTTAGCCTGTACATCTACATGTAGAACTGTTTTATACGCCCACATTGAAATGTGGTCGTATATTGTCGTCGCCCCCGTCCGTCTGGCGTCCACAAGCGGACGGGGGCGACGACAATATACGACCACATTTCAATGTGGGCGTATAAAAACAGTTCTACATGTAGATGTATGAATCATACAAGTGTGAAACAAAATTTTAAAGATATCTCAAATGGTTTCCCAGATGTGCTGTTGAACAATAACTCATTTCCATGAAAACACAATATTTTTTTAAATCCTAGAAATTTTTAATTAGCAAAGGCCACGTCTTAGGTTGATATTTGTTCAAAGTTTCATAAATATATCTTGAATGGCTTATCAGATATGCTTCAGAATAAAAATTGTATACAAAAAACTAAGCAAATTTTGTTTCTATGGAAACACACATATTATTACATTTGAAAAATATCTTATTAGCAAAATGCGGAATTACTATAATACATGTAGGTTGATGTATGTTTCATGAAGCTATTTTGAACAGTTTATGAGTTATGCTCTGAAAAAGGAAGGACAGACAGAGATCATTTCAATATCCCTTCCTTAACTGTGTTTGGTGCAGGATAATAAGCATTAACATGTTCCAAATTATCAACAAATCAAATGGCTTATCTCTGCTAAAGTATAACACTGACTGATGATCCCAAAATGCCCAGCCAACAGTGAGGCCGATGACCCTTGCCTTAATTCCAAAATATATAGATGACACTCATTTATTACGTGTATATATATTTATCTTTTTTTTAAAGCATCAATGAGTAAAATTACTTATCACTCTGCTTAAACTGAGCAGGAAGTGCTCTTTATCAAACTTGATGGTACATGTATTGATGGTATCAAGCTCACATCAGACTTATTATGTTCTAAATTATCAACAGTCAAATTCCTTATCTCTGCTTAGACTATGCAGAAAATGCACATCATAGAACTTAGTCAAGGTATTGATGCAATGAAACTATACTCAAAGTTTTACCACTCTTGCTCAATTAGAAACAAAGTTATCGTGTCCCAGGTTTGATCCTCAACTTAACTCAGAACTAGATTGTATAGTCTTGGTTATATAATAACCTTCTCAGATCCAGTAGTTGGAAAGGGATATTAGGCGAAATAAGAACTATTAATTTATTGATAGTTTTGCTTTTATTATAAATTAAAGTTGTAATATTTCACCACTGGAAATGGCAACGGTTTATTCTGTGATTCTATTTCTGGTATTAAACAATCATTCATAAAATTTATTGCAATATTTACCGAATAGTTGATAAACAAATATTTTACTTATACTTACAGGTCAAATACTAGATAGTGAAAACCGTCATCTTGTATATTATCATGTAAACGAACTGAAAAATAAAAAAAGATTGTGAATATATGAACAAATACTGAAACTTCATGAAAATGTTATTGCTGCTGTATGGCCAAAACGTTTGCAATATGGATATATATTTTTTTTTTAAATTTTTCCCAAAACTCTATAGACTAGGTCAAAGACAAGTATAAAGCACATTCTACACACAGAGATCCATCTACTTCATACTTCAAGAATAAATCTCTGCCCCACGTAGCTGTCATATGCAAAAATTAGTATACTGTTTTGTAATGTGGTTCTACTCTATTTCACATCTGTCATACACACAAAGACTAAATAAACTTTTTCAATTTCATCAAATGGAAGCAGAATAGTTAACAAAAGTAAATTTTGTGTTTACGACTAAAATCGCTGATTCAGGACTTAAAATGTTGGTCAACTAGCTTAGTGTCTCCCTCAAGTGGAGCTAACTGTAGACAGTTTAGTAAGGTATAAAGCATACACAAACAGACATCTTTTTTGTCATTGAACTGCAGCAGTTTAATCAGTATTTATTACTTAAAGGACAATATTGGTGCCAGTCATTATCACATGTGATAGAGCTGGTTAAACACATTCCAAATATAATTTTAACACAGAGATCATTGCTACGATAGCTGAGTAATACAGGATTCCTGAATTGGAAGTGACGAACGCCAAAGGAAACACGAGTCATCTCTCTATATAACTGACTGATGTGACGAGTGATAACAGATACACCCCCGAATTTCTGCTCACTAATAATTCCTTCGAAGACTAAAAGTTGTGGTATGGGACTGTAAGAGGATACCTGACAATTCAATAAAGTAGAATAGAAATAGTCTGTACATTCCCTTGTGTATATTCATTCTATACCTTATAAAAACATGGTAATGCACAGACTTTTTCTGTTTTTCTTTCGTGTTCACTTATCTAGTGGCAGTCAATTCTTTTTATGAATTGTCAGATATTCTCTCACAGTCTCACACATCTTCTGGTCCTCGAAGGAATTATTAGTGAGCAGAAATTCGCCCATATATCCGTTATCACTCGTCACATCAGACAGTTATATAGAGAGATGACTCGTGTTTTCCTTTGGCGTTCGTCACTTCCGATTCAGAAAACCTGTATTTCTCAGCTATCGTAGCAATGATCTCTGTGTTAAAATTATATTTGGAATGTGTTTAACCAGCTCAATCACATGTGATAATGACTGGCACCAATATTGTCCTTTAAGTAATAAATACTGATTAAACTGCTGCAGTTCGATGACAAAAAAGATGTCTGTTTGTGTATGCTTTATACCTTACTAAACTGTCTACAGTTAGCTCCACTTGAGGGAGACACTAATTCACGGCCATCAAGATAATTCAGATGTTGGATTTTTTAATTGATAACATCTTTGTTGAATTTGGAGGGGAAATATATCAGCAAGTGGTTGGCATCCCCATGGGCACCAACTGTGCACCTTTGCTTGCTGATCTGTTTCTCTATTCGTACGAAGACGATTACATACAGACGCTCGTAAAAACTAATAAACGATCAGTGAGACTTTTTAATTTCATTTATCGATATATCGATGACGTTTTATCACTTAATAATCCTAAATTTAGTGATTATGTAGAATTCATATATCCTGATGAGCTTGAAATTAAAAACACCACTGACAGTGACAATTACGCTTCCTACTTGGATCTGCGTCTCGATTTTGACAATTGCCATAAACTGAGTGTTAAATTGTATGATAAACGTGATGACTTTGACTTTCCGATTGTTAACTTTCCATTTATTAGTAGTAACATTCCAATATCACCAGCTTATGGAGTGTTTGTGTCTCCGCTAATTCGTTACGCGAGAGCTTGTTTCTTTTATTCTGATTTTTTAAGTAGATCGAGGCATTTGTCATCTAAGCTTCAACTACAAGGATACTTGCGCACTAAACTTATTAAAACCTTTAAAAAGTTTTATGGCCGTCATATTGATTTGATTAGTAAATATAACGTGTCTCTCTCGGCTATTATTCTAGATATATTTAATTGACACGTATACTATTACTATCTCCCTGATAATGTCTACTACATCGTTAACACAGTTCATAACGTGCATTTTGCATACCGACAGTTCATTGGCCAATCACGCTATTTTACCAACATTTCGCCTAATAGTTTGGAATTTGGATGCAGCTATGGCGGGTGTGGCGCCAGGCAGGGTAAGCTTACTCTTCCGGACACCTGTTACCACTGTTTGTCGTGTATTTTGTACACGAGGAGCAGTCCATTTGCTGATTACAGAGTTTGGCAGAGGTGTTTCAGGAAAAAATAAAAATGCATGGTTTAGGCACACCCTTCTCCAGCGCCTTGTGAAATAGGTGCCATACCATAGTTACCATACGTGATTCAAATACACCTGCGATCTCCAGTAACTGGGCAAAACTTTACTGTTTACAGTTATAATAATTACCGATATTTAGCTGTACCAAGCTTTATATATATTTCTTTATGAAATTAAACTCTATATACATTTTTTGAATTGCATAAGACTTTATATTAATTACACGGGAAAAGCCTGGATTCGCTTAACGTTATGTATTAGGCGCACCCCTTCTAGAAAATAAAATATTTGGTTAAAAAAGTGCGCCTAATACACCGAAAAATACGGTACACTATTTTGCTTGAATACACTATTTTGCCTATAACGTTTTTTAGGACTTCGAATTCTGTCTTATGGTTTGGATTGTTCGTACTTGGTTTTATTTTATTATTCACATCCATCTCAAAACAACTTAATCAAAAGAAAACTACCATACGCTGCGAGAATCTATTTTTATCAGCTTTGATTATCACGTGACTTGATTAAGGGAAAATCCATTTTGAGCTTGATATGTTGTTAGTCATTGTCCATAAATATTGAAATCCCAGATTTTTCCTCTCAACTACTTCTTTTCCCACCATTTAGTTGCAAAGTCTACTGGACATTTAATTATTTCAATGTTCTCACAACCGTTAACAATTAGATCAACACATAAGAAGCGCTCCTTGCATCACTCAAGGAGACAGGCTGCCTTTTAGGGATACCCTCACATTTTTGTCGTGTGGGTCCCATGGGTGTTTTTCAGGGAAACCAGTATTTTTCTAGTAAGATTGGGTGTCTATCTACTTTCCATATATACTGAAATTGTCATACTTTTATTGGAAATAGCTAACGGATGAATACTTTCATGGGAATATATCTTTAACTACCAAATACAAACAAGCATAAATTATCTTAGATGAAAAATATCTGGAATTCATATGATTCATAATGCTAAGTTACTGAGAAGCATAACTCTGAAATACTCAACTGAAAGTTAATGCTGAATATCAATATGATTCTTTGCCTTGCAGTTGTATACAATAAACATAAATTGAGTTATCACACGATATGATGGATGAGAAGAGAAGAATTTTGCCATTTAAATTGAACTATAAATACAAATTATCATATTATGTGCAATGCTGATTATATAACACAAGTATAGCTGTTCACAAAGGTATACATATATGCATATATAAATCTGTAAAGTAATCATTACAATTATAACCAAGCATTATTTTTATTTTGTATAATTTGTAATGCTTCAGAATATTTATTGTAGACAGTTGAAGTGCACACTTTTATTGTACAATGTAAAGGTTCTGACATCAGTTTAACAATTTTCACGAGGAAAACTTTATTTATTGACCAGATACATGTCTAGTAATTGTACAATAATTATACAAAAGACTGAATGCAGCCCAAGTCATGTATTAATGAAATTTATTTTTTTTCTAAGCCAAGGCAAAATAATTGATGTGTATCTAGGTTCTGGTATGTACATGTAACCTCTAATAGCTTTATTCCAGCTAGTTTGTGGCAAATAGAATCTCACTACTGTTTATATGCACTTGAACTAGTTGATGGACATGAAACCTACTGTATCACATGAAATGGAAGTTGTTTTTAAATACATGCTTTATTACAAAAGCATGATCTATTGTTATAAAATACATGTAAACTGACAAGTAATTGTCTGAATAAAACTGGATGTATAAATAAGGGAAATTGTTTCGGTATAGCTAGGATAATCCATGGGTTTGAAAGTGTCATGATTCCTTGTGTTTCATAAACCATCAGAAATCTAGTGTGTACAATGATTGCCTTGTTATAGACAATACTTCCTAATCAATCAATATGTGTCCTAATAAAATGATCAGTTTACAAGAATAATGCCAAGACATCTGTGTATTTTCTTCTACTGGAGGCTTCTGGCAAATTGAGGAGTGTGGAAGTCAGTGATCTCTGATTAACCTGGTATACTTCAGTAGCGCTTCACTGCCATAATGTTATTGGCCATCAACCTTCGATCATCACATTTAACAACGTCCTCAATGTTCTTTTATTAGCAAAAGGGGGATGTATGGTGATTTGACCAATCTTTATAAGAGCTCCGAGCTCCAATACACTTTGTTTTGATTGCTATTCTTAATTTTGTATTGATCAAATGAAAAAAGGAGGATAAAAACACACAATATGATTATTGGAGATAAACTCATTAAATATTAATCCTGTCCAATACACATTCAAGTGAAGAACAAAATATGTTTAACTTGATGAATGACTGACTAGCTAAAATATTCATAAGTTAAAGATCACTTATATGTACATATAACATGTATGTATATACACGACAATATCTCCAACAGTACATGTATACAATCTATGTATAGTGAGCATAAATGAATCACAGCTAAGACCATATTTTACTGGGTGTACATGTAAGTCAGTGTGGAGCATAAGTCGAATTGTATGATCTTTCCGACCTTCATCCATATATAAGTTGAAGCTGTTTATAAATGAAATGAAATGAACTGGGTCTAACATCCTACTTTTCTGCACCAACTGGGTTAATGAAGACAGGCATACACCATGTAGTGTGCTATGAGGGGAATTTTGCATGGACAGTGGCGCTACAGCCTCCTCTTGTATTGAACTGTCAATGGTTCTTTTAATTGTATGCCACCTCAATTTTTGGTCCCATCCGAATGACTACACAGCTGTCCTTGTCAGGCCCCCCATCCCGCTTCACTGACATGGGGAAACCATGTCGGAAAATCCTGAGGAACTTTAACGGCCAACACCGGGAGAGAACCTGAGACCTGCAGGCTGGTGAGCAGGCACATTACTCACTTAGCCACCACAGCTATTTTTAAATGATTAGATAAAAGATTTTATAAAAGGTGAAAGTGATAATCTCTCTTTAAGCATCATTAGCTACTTCATCAAGGGATGCTGTTATGAATAGCACGTATGCAATGAAGTAGAGCGCTTTGCTAAGCTATTGTCGAACAACTATACTAGCGTTCAGCAACTGTGTATTATCGGAATATTACACTATATCATCTTGACCCACTGAAGGTCTGTAATTCCAATAAGGGATATATGTCAAGAAAAGGTTAAGCCCTTATTTTGTAATCAGGGTGTACCAAATATACTTAAGACAACACAACTTGAGAGATGTTCAGTTTCGAGGTGGTGCCAATGCGATCAACAATATGTAAAGAGTTTTGTCTATTGCTCACTTCAATGCAAATTCTACTATTTATCAATATATTTGATGTTTTAACATAGGGTTAATCAAACTACATGCCATTTATATGAACTGAGATACAAGACTTTATGTACATAATGGACTGTTACTTACAGCCCTGCTACTACAAATTTCTATTTTCAACTTATTTATTAAAACTTTTAAGATGACTATGTTCATTCAGTATCACCAATGAATATTTTCTTCTCTTTTCGGATCAATCAAATTCAGAATTAATGTAATTTGGTCCGAAACAAGTAAATCATCTCTAGTGCGAAACTTCTGTTTGTTTCCTGGCTATTTTCATTAGATCTCAGAATTAGCAGCCACCATGGCAGATAATTTGGGGATTTTAGATTTTCACAGTAAAAGCAACTACTTGAATTTTGAGAGAGAGAGAGAAATGGGGTTTAACGTCCACTCGACACCAACTAGATCATTTTGGGACTAACATATGGTTCAATTTTATTTCAATAATTTGCTTGAGCATAGGGGTCTTTAGCAGTTGGAGGAAACCAACTGCCAGTTGACTAAAAACAGACCTTATGATACAACACACACGCACTAACCATTCGGCCATCCAACAACGCTATTTGAATTTTGAGTATATAAGGTGAATGAATTGTATCTTACTTAATTTGCACTCATCCTTAATATAGCCATATACAATCTTACCTAATTTGAACTCATCCTTGATATAAGGAAATGTTGACCAAGTGTAAAATATTTTGTGAAATGTGTTAGGAAACAAAGTTCTTATCCCAGATGGTTTACTTGTTTTTGCTTCTGCATAAAAAAAATTTACCCTCAAAATGAAAGGGGTTTTATTGTAGACTAGCTACACTCTTGTGCACAGTATTGATCGTCAATTTTCTGGCTAACAGACACCTTAATAAGAAGTACAAGATACTATGATGTGATATTTTCTATTTACAAACTGAACACAATAGCGACATACATACACACATTAATGGTTACTAGATTTATATCTAATCTGCTGTATGTCAATATCCATATGGATTCCAGCTATTGTATGTTGATGTAGTATTCTTTAAAATCAATAGTTGCAGTGTATAATATTTAATATCTGTAAATGGAAGCTATTGTCTTGAAAGCTGGATTCTTGATATTAAAGATTACAAAAGAACTACAGAAATTCAATATAAATAAAATATTATTAGGTTAAACAATTTAAAACATTATTCCACTGTGAAACTTTTCCAAGAGCAAAAGCAAATTTTTATATTTTGACATATTCATGTTAGGACGAATTAACCTATATTTGCGTTTTCTTCTTTGAGCGGCATTTAGCAATTGACATACGTAATACACACACAAAAACATAATATGGAACACAATTACTATTTTAATTAAACCCACAACGAAACGTCACTTTAATTAAAATAGTAATTGTGTTCCATATTATGTTTTAGTGTGTATTATATTTGTGTTGAAAAATGAAAGAGCTATGGCTACAATTAATTAAAGTAGCCTACATTTTAATACAATTAATATTATTGTCAAATTACTCAAATGTTGTAACTTTTGACTAGAAATGAAATAATATTAACTCATTTGGAATTAAATTCAGAATTTGAATCTATACAGGAACTCTAAACTTAAGAGATGAAATTGCTTGATTTTGGGGTACATAAGGCATTTATGAGTACAAAGAAAGATTTGAAAAAAATTACATGGTTTTTTTATGAACAGTTTACTTTGAACAGTCAGGAAATATTAAGCATATTATAGATCAATAATATACTGTTGAAGTCAGGTGTTATTCGCACCGAGATGACACTTACTGAAATAAATATGCTCTACAAGACAATACACAATAATAGTAGTAGCATATCTTTTTGTTATTCATTCCTACATTCTTTTGTTATCAAAATATCGATACCATACAAATTATGTAAATAACTTTTAGAGATAGAAATATACAGGTCAATACCTCACAGCGGTCGATATCAGTAAGATGGAATGAATGAAATGTAGTTCATAGAACATCTACATTCTAAACCTAGCTTATACCAAAATCTGATACAAAATCAGGTGATATAGACAGGTTAATATTTCCGAGGAGTGTATATTGGATATGTGTTCAGGCGCGTGCAAACCGCGCACCACAAACAAAGTTGTGGTTTGTAGTGTACAGTGGACTCTGTCCATCTGTCCATTCCGACATCATACGGGATCAATACAATGTGCAAGATTACACAGCATATCGGAATACGCAATTGCCTCAATACCGTAAGTATTATTGCACCTTCGAATACGGGAAGTATTATTATAATGCACCATCGAATACCCAGAACTTAAAATATGATAACGTTTTCTGTACATTCAAAATTCATTACATAATATCAAACAATTGCATAATAAGACATAAAAACATAACACTACATGTACATGTACATAACAATTTACTTTGAATATATATAACCTGAATAAATATTATAGCACTTGTCAACCAAGCCTTACGATTGGCCAACCAACTGACTGACTGTTTTTGTCCACACACGAGTAAAACTGTTTCTTACTGCTGTTAATGTTATCGGCAAACTTCTGTTTGAATTCATCTTTTCGCTTTTAAATGTTGGATACTGTAGTAACGGCCAATTGAATATTTAACAGCTGATTCCTTCTGTGTAGGTTGACCGCAGAACTTTCTTAAAATCTGCTATAATTTGCTGCTTTACATCCAATGTCAAATCTGTACGGACACGCTTTGCAGGACGATCACACATTATGAACACAATATTATAATATTAATGATAGTGATTGTTCATCTTGGCAATTTCTATATAATGTTACTGTATTTGGGTGCGAAACTTAAATCAAATACCAAGCGCTCTCTTACAATAGATTATAAAATTATTATATATCAAGGTAATCAACAAGGACTGACACCTGTTTTATGCTCACAGATAATTGTTTGGTGATTGCTTGTCGGTTAACACCCTGATTGAATGTCGGATTATCCAATGTTAATTCAATGCAAATCATGTGACAGGACCACTGATTGATGTCGTAATTCGGAATATTCAGAATCCGGACTACTCAAAACTTTTTTGGTTAAGTAATAAGGAAATAAATCGGGACAGAGAGAGCGAGAGAGAGAGAGAAATGGGGTTTAACGTCCACTCGACACAAACTAGGTCATTTCGGGACTAACATATGGTTTATTTTTATATCAATAATTCGCTTGCGCGTAGGGGTCTTTAGCAGTGGGAGGAAACCGGAGGACCCGGAGAAAACACACGAGGTTGGACAGGCGACCCTACTACCTTGTCACGTACAACCGGGGATTCGAAACCACGTCAGTTGACTCAATGACAGGCCTCATGATACAGCACGCACGTGCAAACCATTCGACCATCCAACCCCCCATAAATCGGGACATAAAAATGATGACGGATTTCACAGAATGCCTTAGTAGTAGTCCAATGTATATAAATTTGTCTGCTTTATTACATAAACATGTAATTTAATATAAAAGGTACAGACATGCACTGCATTAATCTACATACAGCACAGATATAAACCATTTTGGCAAGTGCATGTCAGATGGAAATTTTTAAAGGTTACCATTACTCAGATTACAATTATTGCAAAATCTGTGCTGAACACACCCATACTGTTAAATGTCTGGTTAAACGTACAACCTGTTAACTGATAATACACTCATTTTATTTTAGTCTTATGAAATGATACACAACTGAATGGTACAGGTCAGTCGTGCCAAGTATATATACATGTAAAGATACATGTAGACAAGTAATGTAAACAGCCATACAGGGACCACTGGTTGAATGGACATGGAATAAACCACATGTTTAGTAAGAATATGCATAAGTAGGAAATAGTTTGCTTTTTATCAAAAGAAGATGTATATTTATCACCGGAATCACTTTCACAAGTGTTGCTGAAGCTCTTCCAAATAAATAAAACATACTTTTGAAGTAAGAAAATGTTTGAAAGGTTATAATAAACATTAGACAAGATAATCTTATTAAATTAGTAGAGGTCTGGTACAGTTACATGTATTTAATCTCAAAAACAGTCTTATGACACAGGCCCAAGATAAGGTGTTGAACTCACATATGGTTTGGGGTAAACTGATTTTTTTTTTTAAGTTGTATCTTAAAGTGAAGGTAAGGGATGTTTCTATCCATCAGAAGTGTCAAATCTCAACAATCTTTAATATTTTTCAATAAAAAGATTGTTTTAATAGTGTGTAATGGATGTTACAAATTCTGTCCACCCCCCACCCCCAAAACGACTTTTTTTTTTTATTGCATTGAAAGTGTGGCTCACCAGCTGTATCTATATTTATGTTTATGTTACAAATGAAGAGGCATACTTGAGTGATATGATTTAAGTATTTCTGTTGATCTAGAGACATTTGAGAAGAAACTATTCGCATTTTTGATCGTCCACTCGAGATTCCATCAAAGAATCACGTCAGATATTTGCCTTTATGATGATCAATATTCCTGTCCTCTTTTAAATCCACAATTTTGTGGGTAATTAAGACCAGCCGACACAGAGACACAAAAAGTAAATTCCGTCCATAAACTTTTGTTGTCATCACATCCGTTATGCCAAAATCACGTTCGTTATATTTGGCAAAAATTGAGGATATTAGAGATGTCAAAGCCGCCCGCTTTGTGCTCAAAATGAAGAGCCATTCCACACCTTCGCGTGATCAAATAAAAACAAAAGAATCACGCAAATTTGATTGATAACCGTTTGACCTTTGGTTTTACGTGTAACGGATTTGTGATGGTGGACGAAATTGATAATGTCAAACATCACTACCGTTACACAAAGAAGCTAAGATAACCTAAATAAACTTTACTAGTCTGTATTAAATTGCATTAAATTACATAGATTGTCTTCTTTTAAAATGTCCTTGGATGAGATCATTAAACACCGACATTCTACTCAGATACATGTACACCTTGCTCTGTTAATTCGGTCAATAGTAATGTCCGTTACAAAAGGTCACCCGTTACATAGCAGCGAGTCACATCCGTTACAAATATTTTGTACAATATGGACAAAACAGTACAGAGCAGTAAAATTTAATAATAAAATAATCATTGCAACATACTGGCTGAGAATAACAACAAAATCATGCCCAAGAAAGAGTATGGAAGAGTTACCAGTTTGGAAATTTCACACTGTTCTGAAACCAGATGTCCAGGAAATATCCTTGCCAATTTATTGGGGTGACAAGGCATAAAGCCATAATATAGATTATCACACTGCAAATTAACTGGTATTTACTAGCAGATTATGGATAAATATTAATTGTACATGTAACGTCTGTTACAAGCACGCATGATCTGTAAAATGTGTATTTGCAAAAAAAAAACCCAGAATGATCAGTTATCTTTTCCATTACAAAATTTGAAAGATGAATTATTAATACAAGTTTTTGACTCCCCAAGAATTGGGAAAAATAATTTAAATTTTGCTGCCTTTTCATCTGAAGTTCTGCACCTTATTGTGGCTTGTGTCTTATATTACTACTTTTTCGAGATAAACTTCAGATTGATTTAGTTAAACAAAAATCTTCTTAATAAAATTTTTTTGTCCACCTTTTACTTTGTTCCTTGCTGTTCTCTAGGAAAAACTCATCTGAATTGTCCATTATCTTACCTGTATAAACTAGAATGGGAATGTCTGTGTGTGGCTATAGGCCACGGTTAATTAATTGTTTGTTTCTTATGATCCACCCCAATGTCTTTTTTCATCAGTGATAATTATACACTTTCTATAATTATTTGGCAAATGACCATCAAATATGAACAATTAATTGACACATTGAATCCATGACAGTGTACATTTAGGTGATAAAGTAGCCTAGAATATGAACAGCTGTATCATATCTGTCTTTCTAACCAAGCAATGGTAGCTACTACATTGTTTTCTTTTCCCAAAGACCACATACTTCATAATGCACTTGTCATTTGTAATAAATACATGGAAAGATATAAATTTCTTTCAATTCCTGCATAGGACTCTGTGCTCAATGGTCCCAAAACTAATGCATAGAGATAGCCTCGATCATGAGCTAAACTAGATTGACACGTGCTTTACAGTATTTTATTAACCACCACACTCATAAGAAAATAAAAACACTGATAAATTAAATAGACAAAACAGTAAAATTATTTATATTATCACACTCCCCCGATGCCATGTGCATAGGGGATGAAAGTTGAAGACAATTAACATACAGGTTATTGGTACTACGGTGAATTCTGGGAATAGCTGACATGTTAAATAATCAAACTAATGCTTTCAAATATTTATGTCATACAAATCATCAACCTGATTAGAGCAGGTATTTTCATGACCTTCAAACTTAGGACTATTATCATGATTATGTTTTTCTATGCCCAGCTATTAAAAATGTATCAAATGTGAATAAATTGTGTTTGTAACCGGTTGTGGTTTTGTTTTTAATGACCAAGTAATCGATTCAAAATTTTCTGAACAGTTACATTCTTGCTCAGATTTGTTTAAGCTGAAGAAGTTTTGGTCGAAAATGAAAAAGGCTGGAATGCCATTATCCAGAGTTTTGATGTCCCAAATCTCCACTGGCTATGAAAGTTGGCATTTTGTGAAAGAACAACAATGACATTAGTTATTGCTGAAATAAAAATATGCAAATTTTTTTAATACATGTATCATCTCAATAATTAATAATTATCTCATGTAGCATGTGCTATTTCACAAACACAGACCATGAGAAACAAACAATTATTTTTGTGCTGCCTTATTTACGTTACATCTAGTAAATCTTTGCTTGTCAAGCCTTGTTTAAATCTATTACATGTAGGTAAAATTTGTATCAATAAACGGGGTGGAATGGTGACTTATTTAAACGGTTTTTAAAATCAGATAAAAAATCGTGACCTCTAGAGAATCCACAAACTAAAAAACATGATTTTTCGTACAGTCAGGGGCTGTAATCCAGGAAGTTAGGTCTAATATGTGCAAATAGCGAAAGGATCCAAGATCTTTGGGATATAAAGATATATTTTGAGTTTCATCAAAACAGGATAAAATTGCGACCTCTAGAGGGTCTATAACCTTGGTATGACATACTTTTACAATATTTGAGTACAAGGAGTCGCCATTTTGTCGGGCACTTTTGGTCCGATTTTTAGGAGTCAATTGTCATTAGGCTGTAACAATGATAAATTTAAATGTTTTTTAAAATTGGAGGGTCCACAAGCTAAAAACATGATTTGTCGTACAATCATGGGCCATAATCCAGGAAGTTACATGTACAGTCCACTATGCGCTAATATCAAAGGGAACCACGATCTTTGGATTACAAACATACATTTCAAGTTTCATCAAACTTCTAGAGTGTCCACAACCTTGGTATTACATACTTTTACACTATTTGCGTACAAAGAGCGGCCATTTTGTCTTGCAGTTTCGGTCAGATTTTTTATGAAATTCGAACTCAACCTTCACTTGTGAGTAATGGTGGTACAGTTAACCAGTTTTTAAAATTGAATACAAATTGTGACATCAAAAAAGTGATTTTTCGAACAATCAGGGGACATAATCCAGGAAGTTACCTTCAGATATGCACGATTATTGAAAGAAACCAAGATCATTGTGATATTAAATTTAAATTTGATAAAAATTGTGGCCTCTAGGGGTCCGGGGGGTTGGATGGCCGAATGGTTAGCACGCGCGCGCTGTAACATACGGTCTGTCATTGTGTCAACTGGCGGGGTTTCGATTCCCCGGTTGTACGTGACAAGGAATAGGGTCGCCTGTCCAACCTCGTGGGTTTTCTCCGGGTCCTTCGGTTTCCTCCCACAGCTAAAGACCCCTATGCGCAAGCGAATTATGGAAATAAAATTGAACCATGTGTTAGTCCCGAAATGACCTAGTTTGTGTCGAATGGACGTTAAACCCCATTTCTCTCTCTCTCTAGGGGGTCCACAACTGTGATATACATGTACCATATTTTTACACTTTGCGTACGAGGTGTGGCCATTTTGTCAACCAACATTACGGTGTAACGGTGAAATATTTGAATGTCTTTAAATCGCATAATAATTGTGACCTCTAGAGGGACCACAAGCTAAAAATGTGATTTTTCGTACAATTTAGGAAGTTATGATAACATCTAGCGAGACAATCAGGGGCCATTATTTTTCAGAAAGTTATGATAACCTCTAGCGAGACAAGCTAAAAAAGCAATTTTTCGTACAACCAGGAGCCATAATTATTCAGAAAGTTACGATAACCTCTAGAGGAACAAGCTAAAAACATGATTTTTTCGTACAATTAGGGGCCATAATCCATGAAGTTATGGTCCAATATGTGCCAATATTTAAAGGAACCGATATCTTTGAGAGATAGACCTATATGTCAAGTTCGTCAAAATCGGATAAAAATTCCAGGTAATTAGATGGGAATAAACTAAATGATTTGGTGAAATTGCATCTATGGAGAATTTAGATGAGACTGAATGTAGTGATAAAACTGTCAGAGTTAATAAGTAGCACCTGATACAGAAACTGTAGAATAGTTGTTCAGTAATAAAATTCCCTTGAGATATGTTGTGTGTATGTTGTAGAGATAATAAAGAAAGGACAGGCAAGCTATTAGAAAGTTGTGAACTATACAGTACACCGAGTACAGACATTTTTATGCCCATGTAATAAGTGTACTTGTGGCCTAAGTATTTACACTAAAGCCTTTATAACATACTTTAAATACATTCAACATGCAAATTCTAGGTATCTTGGCAAATGCAAAATTTTGTTCTTACTGAAAAATGAAAATTATTTTAAGCATCAAAGATTTATATGATCTAGGTAAAACTGAGAAATGATCTCCTGAATAAAAACAGAGATATCAGTAAGTTGATTTCGACAGCAGTGACTTCCTCATTTTTAAAAAAACAATATACCAATCTGTGGCACTTATAATCTATCAAGAGTGTGAGTGTGTGTGTGTGTGTGTGCTGTTGCTGGCCTGCCTTCAATACCATTACCCGAGTCTATGCAGAAAAGTAAGATGCTACACTCCATGGAGTCCATTTCATTTCTATAAAACTTTTAAAAGGGATTGCAATCAATACATACTACCTTGTTTTGAATCATTTCCAAAGGATACATACTACAGTGGACTCTGTCACTATCGACATCTGAATACTACGGCATTCTGTGAAATCTGTTAACATTTTCATGTCCCAATTTATTTCCTTAAACCAAAAATGTTTTAGTCTGGATTCCGAATATTCCGAATTACGACACCCATCATGGCAAAGGTCCTGTCGCACGATTTGCGTTGAATTAACATTGGATAATCCGGCCTTTAATCAGTGGGTGTTAACCGACAAGCAATCACCAATCAATTATCTGCGAGCATAAAACATGTGTCAGTCCTTGTTGATTACCTTGATAATTTTATAATCTCTTGTAAGAGTGCACTTGGTATTGGTGTGATCGTCCTGTAAAGCGTGCCCGTACGGATTTGACATTATAGCAGATTTTGAGAAAGTTCCATGACCTACACAGAAGGATTTATCCCTTAAGTATTCAATTGGCCATACTACAGTTTCCGACATTTTAAAGCGAAAAAATGAATTCAAACAGAAGTTTGCTGATAACTTTAACAGCCGTAAGAAACGATTTTACTCGAACGCTAAGTTTGAAGACATCTTCAGAATGACACACAAGTGGATCAAGGGCGTGGACAAAGGTACAATAATACTTCTGGTATTATGTATTCCGACATGCTGTGTAATCTGACATATTGTATCGATCCCCTACAATGTTGGAATTTTACTAATTTAGTAAATATAGGAATACTGTATTTAATTACATCTCACAATTTATTTGTCATGATAAATAAACTGAATCGCTCTGCATGGAACTGAACAAAGACTAACACAGAGTAACTTTTTTTTCTGTTTCCAGACACTGTGAAAACTGGGCATCAAAATCCTGAACGATTTTCTCAGCGAATACTGGGATATAAACCTGAGATATCACCTAGAAAGAGCTAGAATTGACCATTTTGTCACTAAGAATTCTAATTATATTTCAAAATGAAGCTTAATGGTATTGGTCTAACGTTTCGAAACATGTTTCAGTGTTCTTTCACCCTATATTGTAGATGTAGAAAAATCAATAAGAAACTGTGCAAAGTTTTGTGTTTCTGGATCAAGGATATTTCTCATAAACAGTGATTGAAAGTTGAGTAAATTCTTAACTGAAGTCTGAGAATGCTTTGTGAACTCGGGGCCTGGCTTCAGCTCACACAATGCCAATTATTGTTTTGTTCAGTGGTTACATGTCTATTTATTACAGCTTTCATATGGGCTTCATAAGTATATATAAATTAGTTTATCAATATAGACTTTTTCTAGCCAGATGTTACTGCAAAGCTACCATTAATTCTTGACAATGAAAGATAATGATGAAATTCAATCATAAGTGTGTGCTGGCCTTAACCTGCCAACAAAATTGTGTTTCTATCATTTGACTATTCCCTTCAGTAATCAAGATCCTACTGTAGATTTTTTTTGTATGTAATGAAACTACTGATATATTTATAGGCTTAATGATGTCTTCTGTAAATTCTCCTATTTGATTATTTCAGTTTGGGTTATCGCTGTTTGGCACATTATAGAATCCCTGCTGATCTAGTTTCTGAGGGTAATTTATTGAAATTATGTTGATCATTAGTATTAGGTTTATTTTTACATATGTACTAACTTCTCAATCAAACTAACAATTTATATGATTTATTGTATGTAGATCAAGAACTCGTTAAACTAAATATATGGTGTTACGCTATATCACCAGGCTAGTATGTAGACTCTTTATCTTTTGTGTCAAATCAAACTGGTTTCAATAAAATGGGATGATATCTACAAGACGTCTACAAGATATGCAAAATTACTGTACCGGGATCCATCTTTGAAAGTGGCAAGTCAAACTGGGTTCAAAATGATTTAGTCCTGATGTGGGTAAAAAATAAAATTTGTGGATTGAAATAAACCTGATGTGATGATTTGCTGACATTATTGGTCTACATTTACAGTATTACTGTAAATTGTAGGTCAACAGCCAATTTTGAAATAAAACCTGATTTTGCTTTTAACTGTTGACCAATAAAACCAAATATTAAAACGAAACAGTATACAAACCAAATTACGCTTAATATATTTCAAAATTAATATTTCATTCTATAGGATGATACCTGTGGTTTCTAGAGCATCCACAGGATTTTTCAAAAAGATCAAGAGCCACAACTATGGCAGTAGATTTTGGAAATCGTTGAAAATAAATAGGTTTCTTAATCTCATGATCTTACATGTAAATACTGTGTAATGTATAAATCATAAGTCTGTTGGGTAATAACTTTAACCTCTAGAGTGCCCACAAGCAATTGTGGACAACAGATGCCAGCCAGAAGGACAAACACACACAAACAACAATATACGACCACATAACATAAATTTCAGTGTAGATCAGACCTTAAATATAATTCCTTTTATTAGCTTATTAGAGAATACTCATAGCTCACATAAGTGCAACCTTTGTTTGGTTAATATCATAACCTTTTCCCTTGACATATATAATACATATTTTGATCTTTAAATGCATACTGGGAAAAATCATTGCCTAGATCTGGCTGATATTTATCGGGTATATTGAAATAAAAACTGGTTCAAATAAACCAAGAATATAGTTAGTCTTACATTTATAAAGTGATTACTTTATAACAATTAATATTATGGACCAATTTTTCTTGGCGTACACCGGTACGGTATTAGACTAGGATAACAGTCCCGAAACTCGAAAATAGATTGCTACCATGGGGTTGAAAGACATTCGTCTTAAATAACGCTTCGACTTATACATGTATAAGGATGGAGGTCTGAGAAACAGTAAAATATGACAATTTGACTTATAAGTACTCCACATCGACTTGTACCCAGTAAAATATGGTATATAAACAAGAGCCCTGGTCTTGTGGTTTACATGTTTAACAAACACAATCTAAAACTCTGTTATCTTCATTTTTAAAAAGAAAGCGGTCTTAGCTACCAGTGCATTTATTATCATTCTTACAGATTGAGTTGCCCTTGACTCTAAGTAAATGACCTTGCCCTAAACGCAATCAAAAACCAGGTACTACATAAGTGAAAGCACTTTCAAACCTGTGAGCCAAACCTCTAAAATTAAATACAAACTATGACTTTTTTGTTTTTTATCTCTTTTATCAAGAAATATGTCTAATTAACTCAAACATTAGGAGATTCCTGACATAAAATTAAAATTGAATCACAAATATAAATAATGAGTAAAATAATCATTTTCTTTTATGTACATGGTCTGTGTATTCATTAAAGGCTAATGTGTATTCTAATGAGCATAATATTATCATCATGCCAAAAAATTATTACTAAAACCAACGGGAGAATAAGATGAAATCTTCCTCCCTAGTGCCTGAACACCATACACTATTTAGAATAAGATATTGATTTTTATAAACAGCTTGCTCTCTAACATTCTTTATACATGTACCAGGATAAACTCTGCACAGGAATCAATTATACTGTCAAAATTTGTTCTCAGATACAACATATCCAGCATTCAAGAAAGATGTACATGTACCTTTCTTATCCAACTTGGTATACAACAAAATGTTAACATTATATCATTCAAAGAAAAAATACTAGACATGTTACAGTCAAATAAAAAAGCGAATGCTAAATCTTTGGTCACTAAAAAACACTAGTTGAAATAACCTTTCAATCAGGTTCTTCACAATATCAAACAATTACAAATGATTCTCACGCTCATGAGATCCCAGGTAGGCAATGTACTTTATCAAATGAACCTTCTGTCTATTACAAGAAATGATTAATGCTATTCTATTCATAATTAACTCATTTAATGCCCCTGAGCTGTCCCTATACATGTACATGTAGGGCACATCAAGCTTAGACTTAGAATGCCTACTATTTTCTCTTGAAATAAACATTGATGTTGTGATCTTACCAGGTAAAGATGGGCTTCCGATATCCAATATTTAAGACAAAATAAACATTTTACCATTGGTACACGAATGGTGTACCATAATGTGTTTCAGTGCCATATGTAACAAGGGACATACAAGTCATATGAAATGGTGATGCCATATTCTTATCTGGAGAACATGCGCAATAAATACTGTCGGTGTAGACGAGAATAACCAGACGCTAGAGATTGTCATTCGATTGAGACTTCTGGCGTATTTCGCCAAACATAACTGATATGAAATTAGAGTAAAACAGAAACGATTGAATGTAAATCAGTTTATATACATTCATATTACACATTATTATATGCATTGTGACCCATTTGTGTCAATTTTTAGGTCCCAAATAGTTTTCTTTGAATTTGGAGGTACAATGTACATGGGTTCTAAATTGATGGAATATGGTAATGAGATTACATTTATATGAGCACCAGAACTAGGTTACTGGGGGCTTGAAAATGTATGTATACATTACAATGTATATTTGACAAAACTCTAGGGACAGTCAGTACTTGAAATAAAGTATAGAACATTTTTTTTAGCAATATAAAGTATTCATATGAGTCTGATCACCATCTGTCATCATTTCTCTATATACTGATTACTATAAAAACCTTATCAACTTCTAACTTGTAGAAAAATATTGATCTTCAGCTTGCAAAAAGCATTAGAGTTTTATGTTAGCAATCCAATTGTGAGCTTCCAACCACATTCTTTAATTCTAAACTATTTTCATTTCTGTTCCTGTCAGATTTTCTTCACGAAAACCTCAAGTGACTACCTCTATCCTTTACAACAATCCATCATTGTCAGCCAATAATCTTGATTTATTCCAAACAATTTATACCATGTGACCAATAATTTATTAGGATATAACATTAAGTTTTATCATATTCTCATCATTAACAGAGCCTGTATGGCATAACTTAAGTTTACACCAGTGGTATGTTAGGCTGAATAACAACAATAGCATAAAGCCTCGGACAGATTAAGTGCATTTTTTTGCCCAATTGCGCCGATTTTTAAAATCACTCAAAAAAACGTCTGTGTGCTCATTCACGGTGACGAAAATTCTGCTAGGCGAACTATTTGCCTGATCGATTGCCAGTATCTAGCATGTTAGATATTTTCGGCCTAACATTTTACAACAGCGAACAGTTCATCGGAAAATCCGCGTATATTGTTGAGGGAAACATTTTTATAAGCCAATCGGAGATATCATCGATATTATATGACCTCAAAATGGCTTTCACATAATCAACGTAATTTACTCGCAGAGTGGCGTACGCTCTCGAGACGATCACTACGTGTGCCCATTTGTGATCGGCCATAGAAAAATTCGCTGCGAATTTCAATCAGCGCAATCAGGTGATGAAATATGGTCATCTGTTCCAGGCTTTACACAAATGCATTGTCTGGAAATAGTCAATAAAAAATAAAATACTTCTATTATTTAATAACTGGAACTAATAAATACTACATCTTATATTGATCATTGTTAAATAGAGAAAATCTCATGGCAGTAGAACATGTGTAAAGGCCAATAAACTTAGCAATAAAATAGAGGAATTTACTGATACATCCCTGGGCTAGTATTGATTTTAGCTCCAATTTAACCATCTTATTCCATCCAACATTCTTCTTGAAACATTTTCCACTAAAATTAATTTATATTCGATGCATTCAACATGTATTGGAATTCACTTGGGTAAATTTCAAGTTCTTTACAGTTTTTGTATCAACTCTGTAGACATCTTATGAATTTTAAAGGAATTTAATTGATCTTTAGGGTATTATTTCATACATGTTCAACACTTCCATATGCCGTATTTTAAGGTGTATAAGTCGATGTGGAGTATAAGTCGAATGTTCATATTCTACTATTTTTCCAAAACTCTATCCATATACAAGTTGAAGCGGTGTATAAGACAAATGTTTTTCAACTTCACCATAGCAATCTTTTATCCAAATACAGGGGTTTTATTCTGGTCTAATAGTAATACTGTGATAAAATAAATAGTTTATAAATGCAGGACAAACTTGAGTAATATACAAAGTTTTGTTTTTGGTTCATTTGAACAACTTTTACTTCAATATATCCGATAAATACTAGCATAGACAATACGCACAGTGTTAGTGATCGCGCATGGTAATATCATTACAATAAATGTTACTAAAATTATAATAAAATTGATGGTGTCAATGTATGATTAGTCAATTTAACTGAAAGCTAAAGTAGAGCTCTTGCGAGACATGAGAAATTAGGAGAGATGGCAACATAAAAATTTCAACAGGAATAATGTCTGAAGAAGGATTCTATTTTGATGGAATTTTCTAGTGTTTAACTTTATGATTATATTTTGAATGTTGGGTGTATGTGTGTGATGTTTTTAAATAAAAGTTATACAAGATGTATTTGTATTGGAATAACATAAGTAGTTTTAGACAATAGCAAAAGTTTGACATTACCATATTTTGGGAGTGTAATTTTTTTATATTTTTTATCTTCATCCATATACATGTACATACGTCGAGGTGGAGTATAAAACGAAGGCCTGACTTCACTGGAAAAAAGTTTCAACTTATACCCCATAAAATACAGTACACAATGTACTGTAGGCGTTAAATGTTTATCCTAAAATTTCAAATAAATAATGTAAGTTAAATAGGCTGATTTCTTTAAGAGTAACAGTTCTGTACCTACATGTACATGTATGCTATACAGTTGAGCCAGATATCCCAGACTGCTATTACATCTAAGACTGGTCTTGATTTTTGACATAATTTAGCCTGTTATTGAAAATTCATGCACATGTGTTTATACATGTACTTGTAATTTATCTATGACCTGATCATTTATATTAATTCAATAAACAACATTTTCACCCTCATAGATATCCTTTGATTTTGTTTATTTTTTTGATGAGATACAAGTTATGTGTTTATGATATAACTAGCAGGATACCCGGCTTCGCTCGGGGGTCATAACTCCGAAACCGGAAGTGGTAGACTAACGCCACCTGGCCTATGCTACTCCTCGGTCCGAGCTACCCCAATACCCCAAATTTCAGACTCGGGGCAGACCTAGTGTAGCCGCCAACCCCGAACAGACAGGCTTCGCTTGGGGGTCATAACTCCGAAACCGGAAGTTGTAGACTAACGCCATCTGGCCTATGTTATTCCCCGGTCCGAGCTACCCCTATACATCAAATTCCAGACTCGGGGCAGACCTAGTGTAGCCGCCAACCCCGAACAGACAGACAGACAGACAAACGACAGTCACAAATATACATATAGATATCACAAGTTTAATTGTCACACATTTTCTGTTGATTTGATACTATAACAAAACAAGCAGTTTTCATGCAAGATACGACCATATTTTGCAAGAGATGGACATAGAATAAGCTAAACAGAAATGCGATTTTTTGTACAATACAGTATGGGGCCTTCATCCAGGAAGTTAGCGTCCGATTAGCGCAATTATAGAAAAGATCCCAGATCTTTGGGATATACACACATATATTAAGTTCCATCAAAATCAAATAAAAATTGGTATTACGTACTACATACACTACATGTATTTGCTTACGGGGAGCGGCCATTTTGCCGAGTAGTTTCAGTCGGATTTACACGAAATTCAAACTCAATTGTCAATATGGTTTAACAGTGATAATATATTCAAACATTTTTTTAAATGGAATAAAAATTGTGACCTCTAGAGTGTCCACAAGCTAAAAATGTGATTTTCCATACAATCAGGGGCCATAATCCATGAAAATCAGCTGATATGTGCGATTATTGAAAGGAACCGATATCCAAAATTCAAATTCAACCGTCATTATGGTGTAACAGTGATATATTTGAGCAGTTTTTAATATCAGATAAAATTTGTGACCTCTAGAGGTACCACAAGCTAAAAACGTAATTTTTCGTAAAATCGGTGGCCATAAACCAGGTAGTTGAGGAATGATATTCGCGAATATGGAAAGGTACCCTCGGGTTACAAACATTCCTTTTAAGTTTCATCAAAATAGGATAAAAAATGTGACCTCTAGAGTGTCCACAAGCTAAAAATGGGATTTTTTTAAATACACTCCGGGGTCATAATCCATGAAGTTACAGTCCAATACATGCCCATAATGTAGGAACCCAATATCTTTTCGAGATAAACCTTAGGGTTACAAACATTCCTTTTAAGGTTCATCAAAATAGGATACAAAATGTGACCTCTAGAGTGTCCACAAGCTAAAAACAGGATTTTTCTTAAATACACTCCAGGGTCATAATCCATGAAGTTACAGTCCAATACTTGCCCATAACGTAGGAACCCAATATCTTTTCGAGATAAACCTATAATTTCAAGTTTTGTCAATATCGGAATAAATAAATTGTGGACAGACGGATGGACAGGGGCAACAACAATATACGTCCACATCAAAATGTGGGCGTATAAAAATCTAACAATGATATTTTCCTGAGGGATATTTATACAGGTACTGGGTCTCCTAGAGACTATTAAAAAGCTGTTTTGTTGAAGATTATTCAGCCCAGAGAAAGAGAATAATCTGTTGAGAAGTATGACAGTAGGATTTACTAATAGATCTTGATGCCATCCACAGATTGACATTTGTATCCCTTCTCTGATAGGCAGTCAGAACACAAGACATACTTAATACATGAACATTGGAATCAGGCATCTGTTATTGGTAACTAGTAATCAAGCAGGCAATACACTACATTTAATAAGGTTATTCTTTAAACCACTGTAATCATCAGTAATCTTTGAGCTAGAGATGTGAGAATCTATACAGGGTCTTGACACTTGACCTCACTTTACACTTTAAAGAAGATGTTCTAGAAATATTCCAGTGAATAAAATTGGTAAGCGCTCAGTATTTCTTTGAGAAACAGATTTAGGCAATAACTTTTCCCTTGTCGGGATTCTTTTTTACTAGTTTTTATTTTTCATTTTGTCCATCTATTCCAGTCCAAAGCACTTGCTCACTCAATTATCAATCGAGTTATCAATAATAGGGTTATTTAATGTCTATTAATTAATCTGGGATTAGTGCTGATTAGTGTTTACGGTGAAAGAGCAATAATAACCTAATTCAGAACAAAAGATTTAATTATTTATCTTCCAATAGGTATCTATTCCTGGGTTTTCCGAAACACAGCCATCATCAACTCATATCATGCCATGGGTCATAATTGGAAAAATTCAAAATGAGCTTTGGCATCCAATAATAACAGATAGTCATGTACCTGCCAAATTTTCTTTTAGGAAAAGGAACAAGTTGGAGTACTCTTTGAAAGGGTAGATCTAGGTATTTTGAAAGATAATTCAAAATTTTCCAATCCTCGCGAAAGCTTTGAAAAATAGCTATGTAAAACCAGAAGAATAATTTTGTAACTATTGTATAACATGTACATGTATATTATATATTTATTTTGTAAAAAAGAAATTATGAATTTTTAATTGAATTAGTGGAATAAGATATATGGTATGAAATTAAAATTACAATTGGGAAGGGAAAAAATGAAACTAAAAATGCGCACTGATTAAAATGTACAAATGAACTTACCAATATTTGAATGTTTCAACAACCTACATATCCTAGCTTCTCTTTCTAATTTCTGGTGGTCTGCAAAAATATGAGAATAAAATTGTTTATAATACATGTAGCAATCACTAACAGATGTAAAATCATCATATTGCCATAAGAAAACTATCATACCTTTTTTTTTTTTAAACATGTAAGTAATATTGCTTTTATCCTAAAATGACATTTAGAAGTAGAGGTACATATAAATGTTTAATACTTTACAGGTAACAAAACATATATCCACAGCAACAAAGTCGTCGAAACAGTCTATAAATGTCACAGTTTTAATTCTTTTGTGTAGGTAATGGGAGCATCTACTTGATACTAAAAAGTTACTGTAAGTAACAACCCATGAAGTAATTATCAGGAATAGTTTGTATTAATTTAAATCATTAGACTTCTTATCACATGAACATAACCACTGTTAAAATCAGATAATACATGTAACTTTTTTCTCCAGAATCCAGAGTATCAACAAGACTTTTGTAAGTTTCAAGGACTTTAACTCTGACAGTAATTAGGCCAAAAAAAAAGGGTTGTTTCCTGTAACGGATGGAAAATAGGGTAGGGTCGGTAGGTAGGGTTTTTTTTTTTTTATACATTGTTAGATCTAGTACTATAGTAGATGTACCGTAGCATAATATTCTGTGCGAAAATCGGCGCCGAGGAACATGAAGCACGAATAGATTGGTGGATGGAATTATTGGATAATTGTTTAAAATGTATCAGAAGCTAGATTATGATTTAAATATTCTCTTCGGGGGCAAATGGATTTTTAATCGTTCTATGCTAAAAAAAAAGAAAAAAAAGCGTAGGGAGGCCATTTTGTTCAAGGGAAAGAACTCGCGATGAAAACTTAAAAAATCATATCGAGCCGTCGCACGAAATAGGTCCGTAATAATTTTATTTGCCTTGTTTTAAATACCAATTGAGCAGATCCTATCCACCCATTTGAAATATACATTAGCTTGTTTTTGTCAAATTGCGTGCTGTTACTTATTAGAACGAAGTTTGTGAGGATTATGGCTTTTCGGAATGTGTAGTGTTTAATCTATACGAAACCTGTAGTCTCGATTTTCACGTCAGTTAGCAATCTCGCGTCAACAGTATGGCAGTTCTTAATAATCGTTCGCTGTACAGTACCCACCTATTCCGATCGGTAAATGCAGATTCAAAGAACGATGACATTGATATTCATTTATAGCAACAAATAATAAAGCCATTTTCACCAATCCGGTAGGCTTAGAGTATTTCTAATTTTTAACGGTCGCTCGTTGAACAAAAAAAGGTTTTTTTATTTCCCTTGACACTAAAAAAAAATTGAGTCGGCAGGTTTTGTAATGGGTTGGCCGGGTTACCGGAAACAGAACATTTTTTTATTTTGGCCTTTTCAGAAAGTTAAAATTTGCATAAATTTATTAAGCTTCTTCATCACATGAACATTGAACACTGTGTATAAATATCCAGAGCAACCACAAGATTTTTCTACAACAGAAAAGGTTATATGACAGTAATTATCAGAAATAGTACTAATTTGCATAAATTTCAATCCTATTCTTCTAATGAATTTTGAGAACAATAACCCAAGACCCGCAACATATTTTAAAATGATCATGGGCCATAAATCCGATATTAATTATCAGAAAATCAGTATGATTCTTTATCTCATGAACATAAACACAGCAAATAAATATGTCAACAAACTTTATCCTCTGTAGCATCCATTATGACAAGTCGACCAACGGACATAGAGAGGGGTGGAAACAATAGACAACCACATTTCAATGAGGACGTTTACAGAGAAACTTTATGAATTGACCATATTTATTTCATTAAATTTTTCAATACTTTCGCAGGTATCTTTTTCAAGAAGTAATCCTGGAAAGTCAGCACTGTCAATCACACACAATATATGCCTGCCACCAATACAGAAATTATTTCTCCAAATTTATAAATAAGAAGCTGTGAACATGCTTAATATATGTAACCGATTATGACCTATTGTACTATTATCATCCTATCATAAACAATGATTTGAGATATTGAAAACAAGGTACAGATCCTTTCCATCTTGTATTTAAAACCAGAAATTCAGAATATTGATATGCTACTTTAAATAGAAAGTATGCACAAAGAATGAATAACATTGACTTCAGACATTCTGCTATCAGATGGCTGACAAAGGAAAGTCATTAAATAGGTAAGATAGCTACAATATACTAGATGGATCTGATTGAGTCAGATGACCTGAGCTAGATCAATAAGCTGAACAACACACTAATGATAAATTATATATTTCCACGGGCACCCAAACAGATCACCATCATATTATTTTCCAATCAAAGTTCTCTATATTACAATAGAACTATCATACAAGTACACTATCCATCAATAGTAATACAGTAGAAATTACTAATGAAATAAAATAAAACTGGACATTTACATGTACATAAATAATTGCTTAGCCTATGTAGACTTGCTGTCAGGATACATGTATGGTACATACATGTATAATGTTATACAGTGTATAGGGTCAGGCTATGTGAATTAATGTCAAATAAAATATTTCAAAAGAACAAAATTTATATCAGGTTATCGGATGCCTTGACTATATGAATACAACAGTACATTTCTGAATGTTTAAGACTATATTTTGATACTTGGGTGCAATTTGTTTCTCTAAATGTAAAAATATTGATTTTTGAAACAAAAATATAAACAAAACTTGAGGTCTATGATTGGACTATTGCCAAGCCAATTCTTTCATTTTGTTGATAAACTGTACCACTTCAATCAATGTAATATATTGATTTATTTACTGAATTACATACACTTCATTCAATATTTAAAAATACCCATTACACAAATTACATTTTGATGATAAATTTGAACTAAATCTGCTTTTGATGAGTACTAAAATCATGTTTGTCCTGATAGCCCACCAATACAAAGCAGTTTAACATTTCAGTAGCATACAATAACCAAGCATAAACATAGACACATTGCCAGGCATGAGAACGTTTGCCTTCAATCAATAATAAGCCAATCTTCAACAAGTTAGTTTAGCTAGCATAAAAGTCTGGATGATTATCCTGAGTACTGCATCAGCCAATATCCTCACCGTTAGCACTAGTATCCTTCTGCTTCCTGTGTAAATGACACAAAGATTGTAAGAGAAAGTGTTAGGTGCAAAAACAACCATCTACAAATTAGGTCAGCACATAAAAATACTTCTACTCTTGACTCTATTGTCTTTGCAAGTTGTTCAAGTTTTTGGACAACATGGTTATCAATAGACCCAAACTGTGCAATCCACCTTAGCCATGACTGGGAAACTAGTAGAAAATATACAGCCTCCTTGGGCTATTTGCAAGGACATGTAGATGCATTACAAATTCAAATAATTTAATAAATCAAATTACAAAAGTCTTGTCCCACAATTCATTTTGTTGACAAATGCTGAGATGTTGATTACAAAAGTATTACTGATATTAAAGTTAAACAAAGATTTAGGTTATACCTGTGTCCAGCTAATTATGTCAGCTGTGCTGTAAACAAGGCTTTGTACTGGGAAAAATGTTTCAGATGCATTTACATGTATGGCACAATAGTTTGCATTCATTGGATGGATGTATAGCAGGGATGTCACCAACATTTCAAGTAACAGGAAATTTTGTTAAAGGGCAAGCAAATGATGACGTCCGCAGGATGACCATAAGGTTAAAAAACATTTATGGAGGTATACAAATTGAATTTTGATTACCCAACCCAATTTCATACCTAAGTAAAACTGTATCCAATAAGAATAGAATATTAAATCTTTGAATTTGTAGGATAATGTGTAAATAAGATACATGTAACTAATGAAATCAGGTCACACCTGACAGAAAACAAATGACAGGTCAAACTTACTGTGGTTGTTACTGTCAACCTGGACCATTTTATTGAAGCTTTACAGAAATTAATTCTTTCTTACATGTAATATGCTAAAAGAAAGTTCTAGCATACATTTATATGTACATGTAGTGTAGAATTGTTATGTTAAATCTATTTCTATCTAACAACATGTAGATTTTAATTATGACTGGTTGAGGCACTATGATAGTTTCATATCTAAGTAAGATTAAATCCTAATTTAGATTCGGAGGCAGTATTAAGAACTTATCCTTATTCCATTAAAATAATCCTTGAAATCTTTCCAAGCTAAATCTTTACTCGAACACAAGAAATATTTACTATAACAACACATTTAGAAATGAAATTAAATGGGGCTTTGCATCCTACTTTTCTGTACCAATTGGGCTATGAAGACGGACATGTGTCATACAGTGTGCTGTGAGGAAAATTTTGCCCTGACAGTGGCACTATGACATACTCTTATTTTGAATTCCAACTGTCCAAGGGTTCTTTTACGTGCATATCAGTAGGCTTCTTCATTTTACTACATGAAATTGAAATAAAGCATATAAATTACATACAAGTCGGATAATAATTTTTTTGAAATAACTACATAATAACAAGAAAATCTTTCGAATGTGAATAAAGTATCACAATTTGCACAAACACACATTAATACATGTAGTGCTCCTACGGATAGCTGTAAACAGTTCGAATTGGAGGGTTAAACGGTTCGAATTGAACGTTACGGTTATTCGAAGATGTCCCCCATTACATACAGTTATGTCCCATTATATTCCTCTTTATAACAAAAGAGAGAGAGAGAGAGAAATGGGGTTTAACTTCCACTCGACACATACTAGGTCATTTCGGTACTAACATACGGTTTAATTTTATTTCAATAATTCGCTTACGCGTAGGGGTCTTTAGCAGGAGGAAACCGGAGGACCCGGAGAAAACACACGAGGTTGGACAGGCGACCCTACTACCTTGTCACGTACAACCGGGGATTGAAACCACGCCAGTTGACTCAATGACAGGCCTTATGATACAGCACGCAAGTGCTAACCATTCGACCATCCAACCCCCCCTTATAACAAAAGATGTGCATTCTCCTTTTGTATTTGATGTTTGAAAATCTTAAAATGTATATGTCGCTCTATGATGTCGACTGCTAATAAATAATACTATTAATAGTACTCATAGTCGTACGGCAAAGACAACAGACCTTGTTCTAACTTTTGCTATTGTTAATCCAAATACTTCTTGGCATTTCTATATTCTACCTAATTTATTTAAAAATGTAACCAAAATTCAAAAAATAATCATAAAGGCTAGAAAATGACAATATAGTACATTCGTTACGACATTCTACACGTCTCATATCTTATAATTTCTTGTGAGTATTCTACATGTACTTTAGTTTTTAGTTCAATTAACCAATCATAAAAATTCTACTTGCAAACGCGAAATTATTTCTTTAATGTCCAATCAATAGACGCCTTCCAGTTTACTTTATTCTATTCATAGTAACATTGTGTAATCGTAATATTTTGGCTATATATCACGACAGGAAACAAGAGTATTGTCTTGTATATTATCGTAGATATTGAATTAAAAAATGATTCAAATGACCCAAGTTAACTAGCTAATCAAATAACTATGGCCTTAGATAGTTTATATTTTCATTAAATTAATTTCTATGAAAAGTATCCAGAAATTTTTGCACGAGTAATACCTTTTTATGTTGAAAATTGACACCAAATGGTTAAACGGTTATTAACCGGTTAATAGCTATTATTCGAATAACAAAAAGTCCTAACCATATCAATAGGGATGGTAACGAAATGTAAATTTTTGCAATAAAATCACACCAAATTGTACTATTTTATATATACTTCATTATACGTTTCACCTAAATCAGAAAACCATTAGAGGGTCAACAAACCCTGTACACAATTCACATTTTGCGTAAAAGGCAAGGGCTATAACATAAGAAGTTTCTGCCTGGTACGCACCAAAATCAAACTCCTTCAAGATCTTTTGATCCTTAATATATATTGTTACATAGGCACATAATCTTCTCAAGTGGTCCAGTTACTCCAGTGATTAAAATTCTGTGAAAAAAAACAACAAACAAAAATAGCAGCCATCTTGGAAAATGACCATCATTTGAAAATTTTCTTAATAAATGACCCTAAATGGATACCCATGAAAATTTCAGTACTTGTGATTGTTACAGTTATTTGGCTCAATGTAAGTCAAGGTATCAACCAATCAAATTACTTATATCTGGTTAGTCCTGACAGAAAATTTTAATCATCAAACTCTGTCAAGATATACACCAAGTTTGAACATTTTACCTAAATTAAAAGCTATGGGGTTCCTAAATCCTTGAGCAATCAAATCCCATTGCTATACTTACTATTAACCCAAGCAGAAAATTCTCATCATCTAACTAAGTCATCCTATTAATGTAATGAAACTAGACTTTCATCACTCACACCTAGTTAAAATCAAACTTATCATGTTCCATAGTCTCAAGCAATCAAATTGAAATTCAATAGCATTCATCTCACTAATGTAAACAACATAACATTATGTAAATTTTAAAAAAAATAGATGATAAATGTAAATTGCAGAGTGTTCACAAGAAATTGTGGATGACATACAGATGTGGGCAACAATAATATACAACAACAATTCCATGTGTGCTGTAAAAATAATGGGTAGCAGTTTATACTAACAAGTCAAGTCAAATCACATTAACTGATTGCATGATTTTAATTTGATTTATTTGTACATTAGAACACAATGTTACAAGATTGACCTATTCCTCTGTTCAAGCATGATACATGTATACTGATCAATATGAAGCCTGCTATACATGTGCAGATAGGTTTGTTATCATTATTTGTACATGTATTTATCAATCTCTAAGATATAAACATCTATTTTTGGTAGTTCTTCTTTTAGAATAAACACATTCAACTAAGACCTGCTAAAAATAGAAAACTGTTACTGATTTCTTTTTAAACTGACAAGCTTCGTACAAATTTAGAATCTCGGGTGAAAGAAGATTTATTGCTTTTAATTTATATTTATGCACAATTTCAACAAAACAATAAATTTCTAATAAAAGAATCTCTCTTATGAACCGTTGACATTGTTGCTAAGATTAGAAAAATTTTGTTTAGACACGTTTTGGTACATGTACAATGAATGGTAATGTACCAACAAGCCAACAGTGAGGTTGATGTCCCCACAAAATCCCAAAATAAATAGATCACACATATTGATTAATTGCACATTTATCTTTTTAAAAAGTATTGAGCAATCAAACTGATCATTTATACTTAGTCTAAGCATAAAATGTGCAGAATCAAACTCAGTCAAGGTTTTGAAGTACCTGGTAGTGAAACTATACAGTAACAGGGATGTAGCCAGGATTTGCTGAGTGGTGGAATAAATAGCTTCCAAGCAGAGCGATGGAAATTTTTTTTTGGGAAGGGGGCGTGGTCTTTTATGAAATTTCAACCCTTCTTGGTGTATTTTCAAAGCATCTGCTGCCTTTTGCTTCAGTGCAAATCAAATTTCCATTTAAATATTCAAATTTGACCAAATTCACTTAATTTTCATCAATGATACAGAGACTCTGCCAGTGATCTAAAAACTTTTTGACACCAACCGACCGAGCATAAAATTGCCCCACAACCCTCTGTTTCTCAGTTGTTTTTTTCAAATATTACTTTATCATTTTGAGATTAAAAATTAAAAGGATTCTTAAAACGGTGTTTGTGTTTTATTTGAGTACAACGAATTATGACAACAGGTAGATACTGATAATTAATACACGTTTTATTTGACTTGTGTCTCACGAATAACGACACCATTTACAACATCTAAACCTTTAACATTGGGAGTGCCGTAAATTGGTCTGGGTGACCTATTTACAGCAAATATACATATTTAAAGACTGTAGAATTGAAAAATGAATAGACCTACACAAAATAAACAAAATACCAATACTTTTTTCTTTAAACTAATTTGGGATGATAGGGTCTACTAATTTAAATGATGCATATAAATTTCATACAGATAGGTTGATAACGTTTGTCGTTAGAGCGTTCACAAGGTGCAACAAAGTGAAACAAGGGCCATAACTCCAGAAGAAATTAACGGAAATTGCTGAAATTCAATAGGCTTCTTCATTTCACTAATTTAAATGATGCATATCAATTTTATACAGATCGGTTGATAACTTTTGTTATTAGAGCGTTCACAAGATTCAACAAAGTGAAACAATGGCCATAACTCTAGATGTAATTAACGGAAATTAATGAAATTCAATAGGCTCTTTGTTTTACTAATTTAAATGATGCATATAAATTTCATACAAATCGGTCGATAACTTTTGTCGTTAGAGCGTTCACAAGGTGCAACAAAGTGAAACAAGGGCCATAACTCCAGAAGAAATTAATGGAAGTTATTGAAATTAAATAGGCTTCTTCATCTCACTAATGCAAACAACATATATCAATTTCAAAACAATCAGATCATAAATGTAGTCTGTAGAGTGTTCACAAAAAATTGTGGACGATGGACGGACCGACCGACGGATGGGGGCAACGGCGATATACATGTACGACCACATTTCCATGTGGGCGTATAAAAATCGTAACGTTAAAATAAAACTGTACATTTATTGACCTAATTCCAACCGATGTCACGTGTCATTGGAATTCGACATTGAAGATTCTGTCAGGAAAATTATATTATTAATGACTATTTCTCTGTGTATTCTATGTTCTATCAGGGGATTATATTTAATGAAGATTTAAATTTACCTAACAACTGGTCAGTGAATTCATCATTACGCATTATCCACTTATTATCTTAAATCTAACGGTAGTTGGAATTCATACAGAGTGTTGAAGATGCGCTATTCGTAAACCATGCCAAGATCGCCTTACTTTCACGAAGGCAGCCTACTGAACCTGTTATGAATAATCAGTAACCTTGTTTTGTTTTTTTGCCGGACTATCAAAATTACCAAAATGTGCTAATTACTTGGATTATGAACCACATGGCCGATTCTCGATAAGGTATGGCTGTTGTAGCCGACAAGCAAGTTGATTGACTTCTTCATTAACAAGTATAATTAACCTGTTGTAATTTAGCTGAAAGTAGATTGATTTATGATACCACAGTAGCTGGTTGATTGTTTTACCAATCGGCTAGATTAAACATCAATCGGCTAAAGCCGACAAATAATAGCTATTTAAGAACAGTGATTCAGCATGCATTTAAATGGAATTGAAAGAGAGAGAGAAAAATGAGGTTGAACATCCGCTCGGGACTAACATATGGTTCAATATTATTTCGATATTTCGCTTGCACGTAGAGGTCTTTAGCAGTGGGAGGAAATTGGAGGATCCGTAGAAAACCCACGAGGTTGGACAGGCAATCCTACTCCTTGTCACGTACAACCTGGGAATCAAAACCACAGAATTTACATAAACAAAATTTGACATGGGCTTTTGTCGTATTGTTTTTTTTTCCAAGATAAATGATAATGAATGATCTGAACACATTTCACCAATCTTAAATAAGATATTTTTCATTTCAAAATGAACAACATGTTATATTTCTCTAAGTTTCGAAAAGACACAAAACAAAACATTCCCTTCTATATGAGCGCCACCCTTCTTCCTTTAGGGTATAAAACCAATAACTCTTCATAGGAATACAAATCTTTCGAATTTACAAGGCAAATCTTTAAAAACTCTCCTGTTATATCGGGGTATAAACAAACCAACCAAAAAAAAAGATAGGTTGCTGGGCAACGAAACATACGCCCACCGCAGCTACAGTACACTTCAGGCGGAAGTATGAAAATAGTCCTTGTGGGCGTTTTTTCCGCTCAAAAATCGCGGTGTTTTACCCATATACACTCCGCGGAATTAGAGACGGTCTGGGCGGAAAAAAGCCCGCGAAAATATAAAATTCGCGGTGGATTATCGCCCGCGAAAATATTAAATTCGCGGCGGATTATAGTCGGTGGAAATATCAAATTCGCGGCGGATTATAGTCCATAGTGATTTGAAATAGTCAGAGTAATTTAGTCCATATTGCCACAACGTTATTAGAAAGAAACACATATTTAATGGAACGATATCACGAGTATATTAGTCGTTTTAGTTCACCGGTAATTCATAGATATTCATAATACTCTTTTCAAATTCCGTTTTGATTATTAACTAAAGTGTACCAATGTATTATTGTATTCATATCCTAAAATGTCCGTTATGTTCTATTCATTTATAATGTACATCTACATCGGTATTTAATTCGTGAATCACACCATAAAGCACAGACACATAGCAATTTTCTATGTCATTAGTTGATCCGACAAGCAGACAATGAAACCATGTTTCGTGAATTCTGATAACAATGTCTGAAAATGGACGACAATAAACATATATAGAAGGCAGCGATTTGCACGTGGGTGTTTTAAAATATGCTGTTTTTTTATATACTGATTGATTATCCGTTTTAATTATGAACAACAATTTAACGATATTCGTAGAAATAAACGAATTAGCATAAATTGCTAGGAAGGAATATTTTCTCCTTTAACGGTAATTCAATTAAAATGACGATTCGGCTCCCAACGTTCAATATATACATGTACTTTATGTCCCCAAAATTAAAAGTCATATTGGATAGAAGCTGGAAGATTGTTTACTTATTTCAGTTTCGTATTTGACTTTACAGATTCCCCATTCCCCACACTGCAAAACAGATCAACACGTCAAATCGTTTCAGTTACAGGTATAAGGCTTAAAAATATCATGTCTTAAATAGCCCCTTCAAATATTTCTTTTTATACTTTAACTTATAAATGCAACACACAAACTGCTTACCGTATTTATACAGTTGACGATAAATATCCTAAATAATAATCCGGTTCGGTTTCTTTCCAATAATTATCAATGAACATATCGAAGAACCTTTAATAAAACACCTAACAACCAGATCTTATGACTGGGATCTTGTCCGGACAGAACTTAGATTAATAGTAACTGATCAAAGAGTGAACATCAAACAGAACAAAGGAAATTGCCTCACAAAAAAGCATGCGTTAGTTATAAGGGATGATTTGTGTGCCAAATTAAAAATATTATCACCGACAGGGGTTCACTAGTCCGCCGCTATAAGAAATACTATAATGTGGGTATCAATAAACCTAACCCTAACTCAACCCTAATGATAGATATCGGTGGACTAATGAACCCTAACCCAACCCTAACCCTAAATAAAGATATCGGAACCCTAACCTAACCCTAATTCATCGTAGCCTGTTAGTAATTTAGCCGTGACAACCGCACCTATTTAGTGTGAAAATCCAGTTTGTTGGCGACCCAATTGTAATTATTCTTTATTAATGAAGTCAACTATTTTGGGTAATGATTACTTACTGACAATTCAGAATTAAAGTATTGTCTACAAGACTACGACATGGTAACAATTTGTTGTTAAAGGGGCTTCTATTATAGTCAATTATCAATTCCCTTTGATGACACGTGCGAATTCACATAATTTGGAAACTTGATTGACAGTATGCATTGACTCAGACTCTTTGGTGCCGAAATGAATAGGTCATCATGGTATTATGTACATGTTTGCGTCAAGGTTGACGTTGACTTCTGGCGAGGTGTGCATTTAATTCATTTGTGATTTAAATCCGAAGATATAATACTTCAGGTGTGATTTACCGATTTACAATGCATTGTGAAACTTATTTGTCAGAATGGGAATGGATATTTTAATGGACAAAACCTTTCGCCCACGGTAAGACCAACATCTATGTGTATAAATTTTGAATGTCTTAAAAATGTCGAACATATTGATGAAGTAATGAATCGTACAGCCATAACTCTGTTTATTATATTATATAAAAGCCTGCCAATTTTTGATATTTGTTATATTTTCAATGTAAGACAGCAAAATCTGCGTGTCTAACCGTGTTAAATTAACAATCTTTTTTTGCATGCCGTATTAGCTGATATTCGACTACGATATGATGACTGCGGTGCAATTGCACTATAAATAAACCTAGCTATTTTAAAACATTTACATGTACGGATGTGCTGACTGTACATGCATGGAAAGTCCGACTTAAAGGGGCACGGTGCGATATAAGGGATGGTTTTTGTGCCAAATTAAAAAAAATATCACCACCGGTTCAACGAATGATTTTAACAGAATATGTCACCTGCGAATATGATGATTAAGTATTCTTTTCACACGGCGCATACGCTAACCTTTAAGTCTGTGCAGATTCAAAAATTGAATTATCTTTTATATCCACATTTTTAAATCCCGAGTTTTATCGTAAATAAAATTAATAGAAAGTATTGTTTACAAGAATACGACATGGTAACAATTTGTTGTTAAAGGGGCTTCTATTTTAGTCAATTATCAATTCCTTTTGATGACACGTGTGAATTCACGTAATTAATTAGGAATCTTGACTGACAGTATGCATTGACCCAGACTCTTTGGTGCCGAAATCAAGGTATTATCCGACTGATACATGTGTTCAGCAAGGTTGACGGTGACTTCTGGCTATGTGTGGTTGAAAACAGGAGATGAAGGCATATATTACTTGTTCGGGTGTGATTTATCAATTTAAAATGCATTGTGTGACATATTTGTCCGAATGGAAATGGCTATTTCGATGGACAAAACTTTCGCTAACGGTAAGACCAGCATCTATGTGTGTAAACTTTGAAATTTTCGTAATTTGAATGAGTTTGAAATAGAAGATCGATGCGCAAGTCTTAAAAATGTCGAACATATTGATGAAGTAATGTACGGTACAGCCATAATTCTGTTAATTTTATTATTTAAAAGCCTGTTTGATTTTTGTTATCTTTCAATATAAGCCAGTAAAATCTGCGTGTCTAACCGTGTTAAATTAACAATCTTTCTTTTGGCATGCCGATATTCGACTACGATATCACTGCCGTTGAATCGCACGATAAATAAACCCATTTCAAACCAGCTATGGATGTGCCGACTGTACATGCGTGGAAAGTCCGACTTTTTAAAATTTCGCGGTGGGCGGCGGTTTAAAATAATCGCGGAGGTCGGCGGTTTATTTAAATTCGCGGAGGAATTTTAGAGCGGAATTTTGAGCGTGGCCAGAGCGGATTGATTGACTGACGTCCGCGATTTTTCATTTCCGCCCAGGTCGGACCTCGGGGAAATTTAGAACTTCCGCTTGAAGTGTACTGTATATCGTCCAGGCAGTCAACAAGAGTTGTCGCATATTTTTACTTTTTTCGGTAATGAAACATTTATAAAACATTAAAATCTGATTAAGAGTAACAACTCATTAAGTAATTATCAGAAAACCATTAGAATTTTTTTATAAAGTTCTGCCCCATGCTAACGTTTAGTATACAAAACTTTTAACATCATGGATTTAGCTGTTCAAGTCATAAAGATTCATTGAAAATCAATATACTTGTTTGTCTCAAGATCTTAAACTCTGTGTTTCAATCTGAAGTCAATCGGATGATAACTTAGCCTCTAGAGCATCACAAGATTTTTCAAAGTGATCAAGGGCCATAACTCTGGCAGCAATTATCCGAAATCGTTGAAAATCAATATGATTCTTTATCTCATGGCCTCAAACACTGTGTATAAATTTAAAGTCAATCGGATATTAACTTTAGCCTTTAGCAATTGTGGAGGCAGGACCGCCGGACGCCTGGACGGGGCCGACAACTGAATATACGACGACATTTCAATGTGGGCGTATAAAAACTGGGAGATAAACCTGTGAATACTTTGTGAATTTTTAGTAGTTAATCATCCTCACGGGAACATAGCGATGGACGATGAAAAATCTATTCAACTGTGACACCATCCATTCAAGAATTTTCTAATTGGCATAATCTGAACTCATTTCCAGCCAAACAAACACAAAATATTTTACTTTTTAACATAAACATACTAATACATTGTTACTACTAATTTTAATAGCCAAAATATGTGTTCAAAAACAAACCATTATAATTTACATTCTTTTAAAAACAAAATGACTCCTCTTATAACACAATCACACACATAATTTGAAAGCCATCACTCTTCCTTTTGTCAAAGTTCAATCAATGATAAAAAATCCACCAAAAAAACTATCTAGAATATCCATTATCTGTTGGTCATTCCTATGGAAACCACGTCTGCCACCCACGGTTTTTCAAATAAATGTTTTAGTCCTGTATTTTGTTTTTTTACAGCAACTCATCAGGTGTCAAGCAGTAAAAACTATGACTGCCACGCAGGATTTTCTTCTTTATCATGGGAACACACCCAGAGACCTTGTTGGTCAATAGCACCATAACAAATACATGTAACTTGATGCACCATAACAAATACATGTACAGTAACACTTTATAGTGATAACAAGAGAGCAGTTCAGGAACATACATACTAACAGAAACATAAATTAAACAGGATTTACACCAGGAATATAAACAATTACATTAACACAGTATATGAATAGTTTAAGAACCATTCCACTCCTCTGCCACGGCAGCAGCTGAACTTATGTGAGTCCATACACCGGCCTCCGCTCCTCTCCCATCTGTCCTAACTACAGAAAGCACCGGGTCTTAAATACTCTCGTATAACTACATGTACATGTAACTACATGTATGCAAATTCTATTGTCACTACATGTTGAAATTGTTACGTCCGTAATTAAATGTGTGTCTAGTGGACAATATATCTCATCATATCATAGATCAAGAACGTATGGGGTTCAACGGATTCGCACATGTGGGGTTCAAATTGATTCTATGCATCTAAATAAATACTTTACATGCATACAATATAATCTTAATATGATACAAGTTATGAAGCACTTTGTCAGACATGTTCCACGACAGATATCGACTGAACCGAACACAAAATCGAAGATTTTCCCACATAATACATGTATTATGCTATGGTAGATCTAGACTAGATCTAATCTAATAAAAAAAAAAAAACTAGAAAAAAACAAACCTACCTACCCTATTTTCCATCCGTTACAAGAAACATAACCCCTTTTTTTGGCCTTACTAACTTAAATAACATATGTAAATCTAATACAGATCAGATGATAATTTTAGTCGTTAGAGCATTCACAAGGTTCAACAAAGTGAAACAAGGACCATAACTCTAGAAGTAATTAATGAAAATTGTTGGAATTCTATAGGTTTCTTCAGCTCACTAATGTAAACAGTGTATATATACATGTATATATACATGTATGTATATAAAACTCATCAGATAATAAATGTAGCCTGCAGAATGTGCCATAAAGTGACATCTCAATCATTTCAATTTTCAATCATAGATCAATTAAATCCATAGTGGGCAACTATTTAAACATATGAATTATCAATTATCACTTCAGGAACCATTTAATACTAAACATACATGTAAAACAATGTAAAACTATCTTCAAAACTGTGATTTAGGATAAAAAGTTAATATCAATTCAGTTTTTGATAATGAACTACCATTATTGTTGTCCGGGGATGAATTGTTCTACGGTACAAATAGTCATGAGACGAATTGTCTTTGGGGACGAATTGTCCTTGGGGATGAGTTGTCTGGGGATGAAAAGCCATAGGGGACGAATACATGTAGTCCTAGGGTATCAATAGTCCTGGGACAAATTGTCCAGGGGAACCAGTTGTCTGGGGAAGAATTGTGCAGGGACGAATTTTTTTTGAGGGGGGGGGGAACCGTCCTAGAGCCGTATGTCACTACAGCAAAATTGTTATAATATAGGGCAATACCGGTAGGGGGGCAAACAATATCACAATAATTGCATTTTTTAAGTCATACATGTATATGTTTGTTTAAAACAAGATAAAATAAAGCCTCAAAATACATGTCATTATATACCAAGTTCTAACATCGTAATTTTGTTACCATGTGATGTTTGTGTCAATCATGTGACATCCACGTTGGTCACTTTTGAAAAATGTTGGTCCATTGCGTTGAAATTTTTCGTTTGCGGGAAATTGAAAAAAGCTATAAAACACTTATTTTTTGTTAGATGCCAACAAATCTTAGTCGGGCTGCGCTTGGATTTAAACACAGGTTCAGAAAAAATTGCCTCAAAAAAAAATGAATAAAAAAAAGGAAATGGTGCACATGGTACATTACATGTATTTGCATATAAAATCATATTATAATATATACTGTGCTATATATATATGATCATAAAATATATTATACATATTATCACACATTGACATACAATGTATTGTGTATGTAATACAATGTATAACTACAGTACAAATATGCATCTAATTATTTTTGTAGTATTATGATATAAACTGGGTGGAAAAATCAATCATGCATTCATGTAGTTTTGCCTACCTCTTGCTGATAATTTCTTGGTATTTATAATTTTCGCAGCGAATTCTAATCCTGAAGCTTTCTGTACACATCGTCTCACGATTGAAAATGCTCCTCTGAAATAGTAGAACACAAATCAATAGAATAAACTAGGTTAATCCAGTTACAGAATAAGTTCCCGTGTTTAGGAAAGGCTTGTTACCGTTAGCACATAAAATTACACGATCCTAATAACGTGGAAACGGTTAAAAAACTACAACCCATTTCGTCGCCTGAATTGTCGAACGCTATATAGATGCCAAGACTGAAAGAAATCGACGACTGAAATCCTGTCTGGCTTGTTCGCACCATCACTCCTTTTATTTCATACATACATTCCCGTATATCCAGGCAATAGATAGAATAATTATTCTATGTTATCACCCCACAAAATGTTACCCTAAACATCCACTTACTTCCCTAATTCTTCTTTTAATTCATATATGTCGTTAAACTTTACTAACGACGTTTGGCCCGCCATGATGAATGCTAAATTACCAGCTTCGGTTACTCTCGAGATTTCTCGTTTAGGAAGAGCATAAACGAGACCAGCGAGCTGTTCATTGAAATAGCAGACGACAAAATAAATTAGGGATTCGGGGATTGTGAGCATGCTTGATTTATTTGTTGGATTCGCATTGTGTTCTGTCGCGGAGGTAGGTAAGCTATTAACTAGTTACTTGGTCAACTATCCATATCAGCCATAATCAGGTGAGACCCGAATATTGTGATACAAGTTGTCTGTTGTTACACTAGTATCGAATATTCCATGGTAGCCATTGATTGGCAGTGCAACAATGCCCAGCAAAACACAGCCCAGTCAATCCAGAATGTCACACTGCTTGGCTAAAACTTTTTAATCGAGACACTGCACATAATGCCAAATTAGAAATTAGATAGGCTAGAAAGTAACCCTCTTTATTTCCCAGAAATGTGATAAGCGAAGGACTAGCTATATCAGCCAAGGCACAGGCTATTTAGCATTAATATTCAAATAGGTCGCGCATTACTACGCTCGGCGATAATATAAAGATCTCCCTTATGAAAACACGCCTTCTCGGCCCGATAATGGATAACATACAAATTGGGTCGTTTGAATTAACCATGCAGGGACGTGTGAGCAATTATATAATTAATGTTGAACACCATATGAAATAATGTAGGTGCAATATTTTATAAAGAATTTATAGCAGGCCTTACGTTACAATTATGAACAGCCGCATGTAACAATTATAGACCTTCTGTGCATCCTTCTCCCACTTTACGTCCAAGTTAATATGTACTTAAAGTTAAATAATAATAAAAATAATTAGACCCCAAAACTCACGAAGTACAAAATAGAAGAGTGATCTCCCCTGATAATATTTCATGTTAAAACAATTATCTCATAACCCCTGTCACTATACGTATTACTTCTTAAGCCAGGGACGGAATACGACCCGATGCCCATGCGCCAGGCCCCGTGAGAGCACTCAAGGAAATACCGATGTTTTTTTTCTCCCCCAGGCGCGAGGCTGTGTTTGGAAAAATGACTAACTGGTGCCTTCTAGACCATATTCTGAGTAGCATACCGGTCTCCAGTGACTGCTTTTCTTACTATTTCAACAAACACCGGCGAGGGGGCGGGGGGCAACCTCCCCTGCCTGCGCAGAGAACATGATCATATTGGGGTTTTTTCCACCTACATGCATCGAAATAACGTCGAACAAACGTACGAAGCATTGCCTCACTCCGCCCCAGTCTTATAAATATATATGCACCTAAATGAGCAGAAACCATGTCCCAGAGCTTCTGATTTTATAAAATTCTCGGGCAATCCCTCAGACCACACACCAGCTTCATGTTGTCCACATCTTGTGTAAAGTTTATTTGACAAACGCTCCCTTGTAGATTTATCGAAGTCTGTTCAGAAACCAGCAGTCTTCGTAAAGACGTGCAGTGTAAAATGTTTCCAAACTGTTAATGTGAACATTTGCCAAAAATTAAGTGCCAGGCGATAATATTTAGCCATTTGTGTTTTTTAGAAAAAAGTCGAGATACATTTACTGTTTAATATTAGCCAGCGATTTTTTTTCTTTTAGAATATCCGTGCATGTGAACGTCTAAGGCTTACTTTAAGCAATCTTTTATATTTTATTAATAATATGCTATCTGACACATCTTTGAAAAACTAATTCCTTTAAATACAAATTTAGTCGTGTTATCAGACTATTTTGCTATTATACTGACACACTTAAGATGACCTTTCTGATACCTATTAGATTCATGTTTTTAAATGCAGCCCTCCAACGTTTCGCTCATCGCTTCGCTCGTGTCTGTGTTTCTAGATCAACTGCGTCTATTGATTCTTACTCTGTACAGATAACTGGCAAAAGTTATGCATGTAAAATAACATGGCATCAAATATATTTGATAACCGAAGATCCTTAACTGTATTTTATTCGTTATTCAGAAGATTTGTTATATATCGCTCTTGTTTAGACATGTAAATAACGACAATAATATCAACAAAATATAGCGAAAACCCCACTCATTGCATCTTTCTCTACTTTGATAATCCTTGAGTCTACGACAGATATTTCTATACACTCTTTGAGTTTAGGCTTTGTTGAAATGCTATTATATGTTGATTTATGGCATGCTGCATACATTCCTTTGATTATAATATTGAATGACAATAGTATTCAACAATATGATTTGAATGTGTTTTAAGCACACTTCTACTTGTTTCTAAGACGACAGTTAAACATTACTTACATATTATAGTTTAGCTGCACGACAGTTATTGATGATTCAAGTTAATAATTAATGTCCCATGCTTCTCTTATTGTCAAAATGTCTGTCAGACTATCCCTCTATATAGTATAATTTCAGAAACGTGACAATCTAACTCAAGCTTCACGTTACAATATTGTAAAATCACTAGCACCGCTTAAGCAAAATTAATGTAGACCTTCTGTGATTAGGACAATGAGTGGAGTTTTAAGCTTCTACACAGAATGTGTAGTGAGCTACTTTTTATATCACGTCTTACGCCCCCCCCCCTCCCTACACCATCAAATGTATTAATGCATTTCATATTGAACTATACACTATTTTTTCTATTCTGGGCCATTTTTCAAACTGTATTTCCTACTCTTAACCGGACGCTCTTTATACAAGAGTTGTCTATTTATGCCTTCAAATTGTTGATTGGCTGACCGTCATCCAAATTAACTGCAAAATAAAGTCTAGTAAGGGCACTGCCCTTGTTCAGTTTGTAGGAGCTTGTGAAGGCCCTACTTAAATTGATGTACTTTGTTTGTTGTTTATTACAAAACTAACTTCCAATACATAAGACATGATATTATGGACAGGTGGATTTGATTAAGTCATTTACCTATGGCTGAGTAATATATAGAAGATAGGTAAAACACTAAAAAATAAAAATTTCTTGTATATCTAAAAGTCACTTTAAAATCGCTGTCGCGAGAAGAGAGGGCGGGTCATCTTCTCACTTTGTCATAATGAAAACAAGATAAATCAGGAGGTCCAGCTGTTTGTTGCAATCGCAGCGGATTGAAAAAAACCTGTGGGAAAAAGAATCCGCTGTTTATTGTGGAAAAGCGAAGTTCTCGCAGTAAAAACCACATAGCTGGATCCGTGGAGTATTTACAAATAAAAATGTTCGCGTGGTTCTTTCCATATAACAAAAGTTAGTTAAAAAGTCCTTTGACACAGATCACAACTTCGGTATTCAAAATCATTTATTTTCTGCAGTCCATTAAAAAATTTCTTCGTGTGTGACTCTTCCCAGATAAAAGATACCTGATAAGGAAAAGAAGAACCAGCAGCAACACAGAGTAGAACAATTTAAACATTTATAACAATAGTACATTACACTAAATACATATTATTGTATTTAGTTAATAAAGGGTTGTGTAGATCCCTATTCCTTTTATCATTATTATTCGATTATACTATTAAATCATACAGTAGACTGAACCACCATACTGCCCCTCAACAACAGTTCCTTCCTTTGTAACTATTATGCAGTCCCCTATCTTAATATCAATCTATTCTGCAACCTGCTAAACAGTTAATTCCCGATTCTGCTATGAATTTTGAGATCGCTTCGTAAATTGTATATGATATATTCCGAGGAGGGCATTTTGGAAAGTATATTGAAGTTTGGCCCTCCAAAATGTCCTCTCACCCGCTCGGAATATGTCATATAAAATTTATGGGAGAAGAGGACATTTTGGAGGGCCAAACGGTGTGTTCCCACTTAGCCGGCAGACTGTTAATCCTTTGATTGATCTTAAAACTATAGTCTGTTTAAAAGTAGTCACTCAAGAACTGTTCACTAGTGTTCAGCGTTAATGAGCTCTTAATCCCTCTTAATAAAATTTATTAACCAACTAATTAATGACATTTTGAACACAGTTCATGCAGGCGTTATGATTTCAAACATGAATTCAATTCACTATATTAATATAAATAGATGGTCGATCTGTGTCGAAATTATACTTATTTTAAAATGGCAAACGTTCAGGTTAATATTCGCTTTATCTCCAATAATCGAGGTGGCCGATATTTAATACACAATGGTTACAAGGGAACACCCCGGCCAAACTTCAATATACCCTCCATAATGTCCTTTGTTTGTTTTTCTAAATTAACTCTTTGTTTTTCTAAATCAACTCTTTGTTTTTCTAAATCAACTATTTATCTAAATCACCTATTATCTAAATCACCTATTTATCTAAATCACCTATTTAACTAAACCAACTATACTCTTCAAAAAAGGATATTGAAATGCAAATACCTATGCAGGTTGTGATATGATAAATAGTCATGGACAATTGACATGCTTTGAGAGTATGTTCACAATAGACGAACTTATTGCCCCAACAGAACCACTCTGCACATGCGTAACGCAATAGCGCCATACACGTGAGGGGGGTTCATTGTCAAATTTGACACTTCAAGTAAGGGTTGATGAAAACTGCCGTTTGCTGGTTTATCCTATCCATGTTTGCTTTCCTATGAGTTCTTACATAAGATTTATTGTTTAGCGTATCTTTGCTTTAGCGTGTTACGTTTAATTTGATCGGGAGACGTGTTCGTCGACGTCAACGACAACCGACAACATTGCAAGAATTGGCCGTGGTACTGCAAGAGGAGTGGGTCAGATTGCCCCAAGTCGTGATTGGACGGTTGATTAGGAGCATGCCGCGACAAATGTCTGGTGGAGCAATTACTCATTATTAAGACAAAAATCAAAAACGTCCATTTTCACTTTTGACAGTGTGTCTCTTTGCGAGTGAAATGAGCATCAGATAAGCCGCCCATATGAACTGTTTATGTTCATGTGTAGCTGTTATTAACATACACTGGTTACCTCTAATAAAAACAGTTGTGCATTTCCACAGTTTTAAATTGTTTCTGAATATCCCCTACTTTTTTAAAGAGTATATATTTATCTAATGAGGACGTACACATTCCGTTCCATGGGGATTCTGTATTAAATTTGGGGAAATGTTTGTTGTACTTTTGCATTTAAACCACTCGTTGGTGACCTTGGACCGAGCAGCCTTTATGTAGCGATGGGTGACGTGCGTACTCTTTCTGGAACACATGATACAACATCTTGTGTGGACTGTTTACATAGTTAAATATTTGTTGTAGTTTTACATGTTATTTCATATGTTCATACTTATAACAGCCTTTTATGACACATAAGATTAGAGTAACTAAGTCTCTAACTCAGTATCACCCATTTCTTCGACATTGAAAACACGAATTATTTGTCATTTTAAATCAACATTGGTGTTGTTATCGTATCGTGAAAAGATGGGCTTCTGATCGATATCCAATATTTAAGACAAACATTTTACCGTTGGTACACGAATCATGTACCATAATGCGTTTTAGCGCCATTAATAATAAGGGACTCGAAGAATGAGGCTGGACATATTCCACAAGTCATATCAAACGGTGAGGCCATATTCTTATCTGAAGAGTATGCGCAATAAATACTATCGGTGTAGACTAGAATAAGCAGACGCTAGAGATTGCCATTCGATTGACAATTCTGGCGTATTTCGCCGAACATACCTGATTTGAAATTAGTGTAAAAACGGAAACGATTGACTGTAGGAGCATGCCACGACATATTGATGAATGTCTGAGGATTGGTGGAGCAATTACTCATTATTAAGACAAAAATAAAAACGCCCATTTTCACTTTTGACAGTGTATCTCTTTGCGAGTGAAATGGGGCCGCCAGATAAGCCGCCCTATGAACTGTTTATGTTCATGTGTCGGCAGTAGACTGGAGTAAGCAGACGTTAGAGATTGCCATTCGATTGACAATTCTGGCGTATTTCGCCGAACATACCTGATTTGAAATTAGTGTAAAAACGGAAACGATTGACTGTAGGAGCATGCCACGACTTATTGATGAATGTCTGAGGATTGGTGGAGCAATTACTCATTATTAAGACAAAAATAAAAACGTCCATTTTCACTTTTGACATGGTGTATCTCTTTGCGAGTGAAATGGGGCCGCCAGATAAACCGCCCATATAAACTGTGTATGCTTCGTTGCCCGACAGTCTGTCTTTTATAACATCTACATGTAGCACATGCTGTTACCGCCAGGATATAGTTGTCATTTGTCCCCTGTTATAAATCATTTATCTTGCAGACATAATATACTTCTCCATCCCGATTCCAGAGGATATCGTGAATTACACCAAGCCAGACGACCTTTTGAGTAAAGGGAGTAGACTTCGGATAATACGACAGTTATCGATCGCTAAGAATAATTATTTTATAACCAAGTTCAATTTACTTCATGTACCTTACTCCTATATATATAGCAGAGTCGCTTTATCGAATTCTTGGATTTACTGTTGAGTGGTGGAGAAGACAGTAGAGACTATTTGAAAATTTGATTGCTCGATGTGACAGTTCACCTGAATTATAATTTATTTATACGAAGATTGAATTATATTATCAGCATATATGTATATGAACATGGAATGTTCCCCTGATACAGACATGCTGATATATATAATTCAGTCTTCGTTGGTCTGACATGCATTTGATCTATACAAGGTTAAAAAAAAAAATTAATTTTTAAACACGTCGGATAAGTGCATGACATAAAAGTGCATGCATAAAAATCTTGGAATATTATAATAGTGATGAATGTGTATGTTGGAATTACAATGGTGACACGTCTTATTTTAATGATTACTCAGACGATGCATATTATCTTCGTCCATGTTTCTGATTATATCATGCCCATTGGTAAGAAATATGATTTTTGAAGACATGCACTGGCCGAATATCTTCCTTAATGTTCATTCAATTGGACACATTTATTATTGTCTGTAGATTTTATAGATAGTTTGTCCAGTGTAAGCTGTATTTCCCTCTTGTTGGTATTACGCCGTTTTGTCAAAATTTCAATTAGCCATGGTTTTATCAACTTTTTTGATATAGAAATTCAGGCAGGATGAGATATAATTCATCTATAACATATTATCTTTTCTTATTGGTCACTTTATTTCCAAAGTGGACGCTTTTGGCAAAAGCTATTGCCGATTCTTGTCTGTCATTAGTAGTATTACTAAGGCTTAATCACTTCCACAATAGTCAAGTAATGCCCAATAATAAAACAATTAAACGGCCTGAAACATTTTTTAAAGAACTATTACCTAACCCATTCTTATTTTAAATACGTTAAAGGGTTTTATTTGCTTCGCTAGTTTTCTGGCTAAAATTTATATAGACTTGCCTAAAAATAAATTTCAGAAATTAATGTTTTGTGCGGAACCGCTATGGTTGTGACGTTGACACTGTGGTAATGATCATGTCGTTATTTGTGAGGAGAATGACCCCGAGTACTAAGAGAAAAAAGATGATGTTGGTTTTGATGACAACTTCGTGATGGTAATTTCGAGATGGAAATGAAATTAAACGGGGTTTAACGTGCTACTTTCCTGCACCGACTGGACTAATGAAGATGGGTTTTGCCCGGGCAGCGGCGCTACGGCCTACACTTACATCGAATTCCAACTATTAAGCCAACGGTCAAGGGTTATTTTATGTACATGCCAATGTATATATGAGACCTCAATTTTCGCCCTACCCGAACAACTAGACAGCTGTCCTTGCTAGGCCCTTCGTCACTGACAAGGGACAGCCGCGCTGGAAAATCCCAATGAACTTTATTGGCCAACACTGGAAGCGAACCCGAGATACCTTGGCTAGCGACCCAGCGTCTTACTCATTGAGCCACCGCGGCTCCCATTCATAATGGGTTTTTTTTTTTAAAAAAATAATATAGTTTATTTGCAAATACATACATATAAGTATATGCGTAAAATATAAACGGAATCAGAACAAATTATACAATTTACGAATCTTCTCCCAGTATAATCTAAAATAATTACAAATACCACTGATTTAATACATAGTTATATAATATATACATGCTACCTTAGGATAATAAGTCCATGTCGTTACATACTAAATGAGTATTAATAGTGATAAACCACTGGAGAATTACAATAATAGCTACAGAGTACATGTGAATCTTTTCGTTTCTTTAATATAATTTTGTACGGTGGGAAATATGTGGATATTAAAAGTTTTAGGTAATAGAGTAGAACCATCTAAATAAACTCAGATCGTGGTAGATTGCCTATAAAACCAAGTTTATCAAGTAAGTGATGGCGCTGTAACACGTATTTTGAGCAATCAAAAAAGTAGTGAAACGAGTTTTCAATGCTTTTATTGGCGCATGTACAGTATGGATTTGGAACGATGTTTGATTTATTAAGATCATAATTTAGACCACTACAGGTGAGGCGTATACGATTATGGTAAATGGATAATTTTCTATTGCCGATGTTTCTTAATTTTGGAGGTTTGACTTTAGCCCTTATATTGGTTTTAAACTCAGATAAAGATAGTGTGGATTTTAAACCCGAACGTAAACTATTGAATTGTTGAACGGTTTTAGCAAAAAAGGAGTTCTTTGTTACAGCCAAACGACGAAGTGGTACTTTTAGATCATTATAGTTTCTAAGATTATAACTGTTGCAGTGATAACTTATTATGTCTCGAAAATAAGACGGCCTTGTTTTGTGAATAAGCTTATGTAATAAGCACAATCGTCTTATCTTTCTGCGATCATGTAATTTAGTCCATGCAGTTTCAAAATAAAGCGATTCACGAGATGCATAAATAGTGCAACCAGTTACCGCGCGGGCAGCTTTAAGTTATAATTTGAATACCGCGCGGGCAGCTTTAAGTTATAATTTGAACAATTGTCCCATACTTCGCAGGCATACTCAAGTATTGGTAAGATATAACATTTATATAATTTATTTAAATTGGATTGTGTAAGTTGAAATTTAGCTCTACGTGAATGGTTACGTTTAAAAGACGCTTGTTTTATTATAGATTCAATATGATAACTCCTTTTAAGGTCATCTTGGATATACACAACACACCTAGATGTTTATGAAAAGAAACCGTATGTAGATACGTGCCTTGAAATTTAATATTTAAAGCAAACATAACATTTTTGTTTGTGAAGATCATTAATTTTGTTTTCTTCAGGATTAAAGGTTATTAGCCATTTATTTGCCCATACACACAACTGATTTAAATCATAATTCAATTCAGCCTCAACATTCGATTAATCTGTTGACGAAGAACATAGCGTTGTGTCATCAGCAAATAATCTCGTTAAACCTTTAAGTTGATCAGATAGATCATTTATATAAATCAAAAAAAGTAGAGGACCAAGAATGGAACCTTGCGGAATGCCAGAATTTGTATACAAAGTATCAGATAAACAATTTTCTAACATAAGAACTTGATTTCTGTTATTTAGGTAATTAGAAATTAGTACGAGTCTGCAATCTTGGATTCCATAACTGTTCAATTTATGCAATAGTCCTTTATGAGAAACTTTATCGAAAGCTTTGGAAGTGTCGCAGAATACTAAGCCTGTGTATTCTTTTTTATCTAATGAATTGCAAATATATTGATATATTTCTATAAGTTGATGTACCGTAGATATGCCTGGTAAAAAAAACCCCGATTGGTACTTGTTAAAAAGTTCATTTTTTGACAAATAACTAAAAATATTCTGATAAAGTAATCGTTCAAAAACTTTAGATATACTATACTATTCAAAAAAAGTAGGGGATATTTGATTTTTAAGTGTTATTAAAGTCACCTAATGAAACTGACGAAGAAACAAATGACAAAATGAAATGAAGTTCACATTCATCGATTTATTCCAAATGATCGTTAGACTAAGTAAGGCACAGACTGACCATTATAAGGGTAAAATGATACCCGGGGTCAAACAGCAAAGTTACCACAGCATCACAACCAAGTCAGTAACGGGTAAATCCTCCTCTGTTTGCCAAACAAGCATTGATCCGACGTGGCATACTCCTAATGAGACGTCTAAGGTCAGTTTGGTCCAGATTGTCCCATTCCTGTTGCAACGCAGCAGCAAGTTCTTGGACATTGGCAGGACGTTGTTGACGTTGACGTAACCTCTGTCCAAGCATGTCCCAGACATGCTCGATGGGGGAGAGGTCGGGACTCAGTGCTGGCCAAGGTAATGTGGTGATGTTCTGTTGTTGGAGGTAACCTGTAACGATCCTGGCCCTGTGACATCTTGCGTTGTCATCCTGGAAGATGAAACGGCGGCCATGACGTCGTGCGAACGGCACAACATGGACTTCCAAGATGTTGTCCCGGTAGTACTGGCCTATAACACGCCCTGCAACAACATGTAAAGCCGTTCTTCCAGCAACAGTGATGCCTCCCCACACCATAACAGAACCACCCCCAAATCGCCATGTCTGATGACGTTAACGTCTTGGAAGCGCTCGTTTCGACGACGCCACACCCTCCTACGTCTGTCCAAAAAATGAACAGTGAACCTTGACTCATCTGAAAACATCACATTGCTCCAGCGTCGATTATCCCAGTGTTGACGATCCCTACACCAACGACGTCTTGCCTGAATGTGATGATCTCTCAAACAAGGGATCACGCGAGGACATCTGGCGCGAAGGTGACCCCTATGCAGTCGATTCCGAATCGTCTGGCCACTCACTCTCACACCAATGTCTGTTTGAAGACGAGCGCTGATCTGATTTGCTGTGATGACACGATTTCTCAAGGCCAAGGTACGGATAAATCGATGCTGAGCTTGAGTTGTCGCCCTTGGTCGACCTGAGCGTGGTCTGTCCTGTACAGATTGTGTATCACGGTATCTGGACCATAGCCTGCTTATGACAGACTGAGAAACATTCATCGTCCGCGCCACAACCGCCTGTGTTGTGCCGATCTGTAGCATGCCAAGGGCACGTAACCTTTCATTTTGGGTAAGCCGACGCATATCAAAATTTGTTTTCTGGTCACTAAAACAATTAAACTGATGTTTCCACCCTGGAATTCAATGCCACAATGACTGTAACATTCAAAGTCAGAGTCGTGCAAATCTTGGGTTGGACCCCCATGATGATCCCAAGCATCACCTGCATTCCATGCGGTAGCTATTGGTGCGTTTGGGCGTCACATGTAACTGGAAATGTTTCTTCTGTTAGGTTCTATAGTGACTTTTTTCGTAGTCATTTGCATATTTTAGTATTATGCCCCCAAAATCAAATATCCCCTACTTTTTTTGAATAGTATATTTAACAGAGAAATGGGTCTATAATTGTTTGGATCCGACCTATCACCTTTTTTATACAAAGGAATAACATTGGCTTGTTTCCATTTACCCGGAAGCATATTCTGTTTTATAATAACTTTGAAAAGTAAATAGAGAGGATTACAGATACTATGTTTTACAGATTTTAATACTTTAACTGGACCGGGTCGTTTATTGAATTTAATACATTTTTGACATCCGTTAAAGTAAAAGAATACGGGGGGGGGGGGCATATTGCTGTACAGCGTGTTGGGAATTCGGGTAACACTTTCATATCCTGTATTGTCGAAATAGATGTGAAATATTGGTCCAAAAGATTGGCTTTAGATTTAGATTCGTTAACATAAAAACCATAAGTATTTTTCAAGGGGGGGGGGGGGAATTGATGTTTTTTGTGAAGTGCGAATGCTTGTATAATGTTGATCAGATGCTGATTGTCTCTTCTTTAATACTGTTTAATGATGGTTATAACCAAAATTTGTTTATAATTTGGGATAGTCCCAAAACACGTAAATGTTCAATATCAGATAAATCTTTCAATTCCTGATATTCTCACATACCAACTTTAGCAAGTCCCCGCACCTTTACACAGTTTGTAGATGACCTAGTGTTGTTACCACAAAATTAATTTCAGACGATTTGGGCGAACGAGATCTGTATACTTACTAGATATCAAAGCCTATCTAAATTCATACTGTTTGAATGGCATTTAGTAATTGAACACATTAAAATAAACACAACAGTTCTATGGATAACAATTACTATATTTCTATTAAAGCTACGTTTCAACAATGATTCTCTTGTCGTTAATAGAAATATAGTAATTGTTATCCATAGAACTGTTGTGTTTATCCTATCTAAATTCCTCATTTTTCGTCACTCAAAGTTGTACGCTCTATAGGTACTTCTTTAATGGGTTGTGTTTAGAAAATTTATGCTCACGTGAACAAGCAAAATCCTAACCTTTGATAAAAAAAAAGAAAAATGACCGGAATTGAATTGACAAAAACTGGGTAAAGGAAACAATAACCCATGAAATTAACCCGTAATTCAGCAATTTTGGAGATAATTAACGGTAGTAGATAAAAAGACCCTAACTTATTTTTTTCTGATCATAAATTATGGTGTTTACTACCAGTTGAAAGAAACGCGTAGCCCATTTCTCATCTTTTTTTTTATTTGAACGGGATCGTCGTTTTCATAAATTTTACGTGTTTTTAATGTCATTATGTAAGGATAAAAGAAATTCATGATTGGTTTTAAATCTAGGGTTACTAATTTTGACAGGTCATACTTTTCGCCGAAATTTATTTTCGCTTGATTGCACCAAGACACCAAGAGTTTAACAACTTCGCAAGCTTTTGGGGGATCACGTACTAAGTGGGTAAGACGCTGGCATGCTAGCCTGGAAGTCGGGTGTTCGATCCCTGCATTGGCCGAGAAAGTTCATCCAGATTTTCCGGCGTGGTTTCCCCTTGTCAGTGATGCAGGATGGAGGGCCTGACAAGGACAGCTGTCTCGTCGTTCGGATGGGACCAAAAACCGAGGTCCCGTGTACATATTGGCGTGCACGTAAAAGATCCCTTGGCAGTTGGAATTCGATGTAAGAGTAGGCCGTAGTGCCGCTGCCCGGGCAAAATTTCCCTCATAGCACACTGTATGGCGTATGCCCGTCTTCATTAGCCCAGTTTAGGAACAGAACAGTAAGACGTTAAACCCCATTTCATTTCATTTCATTTCGCAAGCTTTTCGCATGAAACCCATAAGGCCTTCCCGGGGTTCTCGGTTTCAAAATCAGTTACTCATGTAAACACTCAACGAGCCAAGCGATGCCACATCCGAACGAAGACCAACATAACAACGCTATCGGTCGCTTACGAACAGGTGAATCCCAGACAGATGTAGCCAGGCTGCTGAATGTTTGCCAGAGTACCATTTCTCGCCTTTGGGATAGGTACCGACAGCGAAGTTCAACACCTGGCCGCCCGAGCTCAGACCAAACAAGAGTGACATAAAACTGGAGAACAGTTTGGTTCAGCGAAGAGTCGCGGTACCTGTTGCAACGAGGCGATGGTAGAGCGAATGTATACTGGCGACGAAATGTCACTATGCGTTTCTTTTTTTGAAGAGTATATATAGCAACAGCAACTAACCGCAGCTTTCAGAATATCTGTCCACCAAAAGCTAAGAAAATCGGCTGATTTACAAGAGATATTTATCCACATTTGAAATAATTCTAAAGCGTACAGTGCCGGTTTTACCTATAGGATTGGCAGGCTGAAGACTAGGATCTCAAGATCTAGGGGGCCTCCAGCCAAGGTGTATAATATTTTTGACACTATCATGATAAAGCCTTTATTACACGCACTCGGTCTTAAACGGCTTGTTCAATTTTGTTTAAAACACACTTTCATCTCCAGGGCCCGTGAGAGGGGGGACAGACGTGTCTAGGGACCCGGAGCCTAGAAGGTCCCGGAGGTGTGCCGCAGACAATCGGTGACTTCTCTGAATGTGGGTAGGATTAGAATCGGATTCTATTTGTCCACTGTTTTTTTAAATGATTGGAGAATAAAAAAACCTGCCTAGGTCTTCGAGCCCTGAGGTGCCAGCCTGTCCTCGTTCCACTTGAGACTCTCTTCACCACCAGGGTATCCGGGGCCCGCTTACGTTTGGATCCAGTTCAACATGATTTTGGGTATTAACAATATACACGATTAGTATCTGTGATGAATTGGTGTTTAATGGTCACGGTTTTTGTTTTTCCATTAGTTGCTTGTTTCAAATTTCCTGTCAACATAGTGTATATCGGATTATTTTTACACCAGTAAAACTAAAATGTAGTATTTGATATGCCATTATGTTGTTGTGTTAAATATCAGTTTATGTGTCTTATCCACAGTGGTTCCCCTAATGAAGACGGACAAGGCAGTGGGCAATGGGTGAAGTTTGCCTGGACAGAAGCGTTCCACCTGCTCTTCACGGGTTCTCTTTTACGTGAACGCCAACTTGTACCTAAATAATAAATACCAATGTCGTGCCCTGCAATTTTCAAACATTCAATGTCCCGTATGGTTCATTTTGAAAACAATTCCGAGATTTCAGATCAAAATGAGTTCGTCAATGAACAATATCGTAGAAATAAAATGAAATAGGGTTTAACGTCCCACTCTTCTGCTCTATCCGGGCTAATGAAACCGGCATATGTAGTGTTCCTATCAGGAAAGTTTTGTCCGGACTGCCTCGTTACGACTTACTCTTATTTCGAATGTCAACCGTCAAGGGTTCTATTACGTGCACTCCAGTGTGTACGCTGGACCCCGGTTGTTGGCTCGACCCGAACGACTAGACGCTGTTCTTTGTCAGGCACCCCGTACTTTACCACTGACGAAGGGAAACCATCCGAAAAATCACGAGAAACTCTCTCGGTCAACATCTATATTATTTATTTATTTATTTATTAAAGTGTCACAAATCATAAAATATATCAATATATAAAATTCAGTACATGGTGCATTAAGATTTCCGGCCAATATTGGCCTACGAGACACTGAAGTTAAATACTATATGTTAGTGTAAAATGTCCGGACATACTAAGACTTAGTAAAAACAATGTACTGTAAGATACTCTACACTATACATAAAATATATTAAGGTCTATTATTCTACATACATAATAAAATACATAATATACATAATTAAAACGTGCAACAACTAGGGTATGTTGACACGAAGAATCGCTTATTATAAAACAAAATCAAAGACAAATATATCATAGAATACGGTATGGGGAAATGTTTACGGTTAGACGGAGAGCTGTTTTCGTTTGTAATACATCTGTTCTAGAAATTTACCTAAACTTGTTTGTGCGTAGTCATCGGACATGATCATCAAAAAGAGCTCATATGAATATTCATCATAATTTGGACTTGTATTGTTTACAAAGTCTGCAAGGATTTCACGTCTGATATCATTATATGCTTTACATTTCATTATCACATGGAATTCATTTTCAATTTCTTTCTGGTCACAATAATTACATAGCCGATTTTCTAACAGTATGGGAGGTTTACTGTAACGACCCGTTTCTATAGCAATTGGTAACGAGCCACTACGGGTCTGACTGATTAACCGTCGTTGGTGACAAGTTATCTTAGGGTTTGTTACATAAGATTCAGTTATTCGGATGTGTTTAAATTGTCTATAGGTTCTGAGTTTATTTCCATTAACATTGTTTTTATCGTTATACATATCATTTGACCAGTTAAGGGAGTCAAGTTCATCAAATCTGAGTTTAGCTTCATTTACAGCATATTTGACAGAATTTATATTAAATTTTATCAATTCTCCTAAATTAATTGATTCTACAAATTTTGTTACCTTTGTATACCATGAATTTCTAGTTTTGTGAATCATTAGGTAATTAAAGTATGAACTAAGATATCGATTTGAGTCTAAACGGTGTAATTTACATAATTGTCTAATACATTCAACTTTTTGCTTGGTTTCGCAGGAGGTCCAACCAACATCCCCCCTAGTTGCTAGGTTTGAAGTGGTCTTCCCAACCCCAAGAAAGAACTTGATGGCTTTATTTTGAATATTATTGACGCAGGAGTAGGACTTGGTGCCCCATATACCAGCACAATAAAATAGGATTGGTTCTACAAGGGATGCATATAACTAAGAGAACACTTTAAATGTCATTCCTCTATATTAGCATCCGAAATATCGTATAAATTCTCTGCGTGATATATTTGTTGACGGGTGTATGCATCATGTTTTAATTTATTTAAGAAACTACTACAAATTAAAAACACATGCTTGAAGAACAAAAAATCTAAACCAACGCCCATCTTTATTTTTAAATAGTTATTATAAAGGAAAAGTTGAAAAAGTAAGACAAACGATTTCCAAGAAAGTAAGGAGATTTGTTATAGATAAACGATGAATTTACATTTTAATTTTTTCTCAGTTAGGGTCTCTGGTTCTGTATTTTGTTTAATAAAAACATGTTTTTTGTTTTGGTGTTGTAATTGTCTATATTTTCAAGTAATTATTAACTGCTGACGGCGAATGCCTGGAATTATATCCGATTATTATTCCGTATCATACTAACTATTTATGTAAACCCCAATACCGTGTACAGATACCAAGCTAAACGCCGAGGGATGTGATCGATTAAATCGATAAATTTACTTGGATGAAATAATCACATTTCGTTTCCGTTTTTAACATCCTCAAATAGCATTACATCCGGAAATTACGTAAACGTTGCTACTGAAACCAACCCGTGCTCAAGACTATTAATATTCTGAAGTAAAGGATTATTTTCACTATTCATCAAAATAAGGGAAGATCAATATGAAGTTATAAATTAAAAATATAACCCTTTGGCTATCGACCGTTAAACCCCATTTTTTTTAACTATTAAATACAACTCGTCATTTCTTGCTCAGAACACGCAGCTGGCAAAAAGTAAGACAAGAAATTCAGAATTAAATTTTCTAAAAGGTGTTAATTTTCGAATTAATTACCTTTTCATATACATTAATACATATATAGTGAGCGCCATGGAAAACGCATCACTTAGTATTTCGTATAACAAAATGATCCTGTAAATATATCTTATTTATTTTGCTTCTTATTGTGAACAATATTCAAATGGGGATACATCAATAACAACACATTTGTACACTTATGGATGTTTAATCTGTAATCAAGGGTACAAAGTCAGAGGGGTCAAAACCAAAAGTACGACACAGATGTCAGTAGCGCGTGTGTCCTCCACGGGCCATCATCACGGTAGGCTACAGCATTAACGCGACCCCTGCAAATGTGTAGGGCGGTCCGGTGATGAAATGTGAAGCCTCCCCACACCATTACACTTCCCCCACCCCATCGATTCGTTTTGAAGACGCAGCAGTCTGGCGCTCAGTATATTGAAGGTATTACAGCCCTATATTAAAAGTTCTTAATTATTTATTCTGTCTTGTCTGCGATATCATTTCGGTGGAAGAGGACGTTAAATAAATTTATTTATTCTATGATCTCAGATCCAACTTCTGCATCTGTTACCTTACTCGATATTGGTTGTGTCATTACCTTACTGATATTGGTTGAGCCAATTCTACACCCGTCTTCATTAGCCCAGTTGGAGTAGGACATTAAACCCCATTTCATTCAAATTCTACGCTAATGTTTTACAAATGCTACTGTATTGCTTGAAAATAGACACATAAATACCCTTTTTTATGCAAATGCATTTACTCCTATGGCGATATATTAGATTCAAAATTCTAAATTTGTTAATCTCGTGCTATGGCCTAATTTCTAACTTCTATTCATGTAATTTATAAATTAAGACAATGTATAATCAAAATATTCTTAAGACGACAAAAGTCTTCTTCTTTGACGCTTTACACGTTCAGCATGAACATCGAACACATTTTAGAGTTTTGAAATTTCTACCTAACAACCGTTATTATGAAGTCGTTTGGTGTCGCCACGATCCAATCCGAACGACTATGTGTTGTCCTTTGCCAGTCCTGCACCACTGACAAAGAAGAATCACGCCGAAAAATTCCGAAAAAGCCCGATGAACTTTCTAACATTGAATATGATATAGTTTTCAAAATTGTACGTTATGTACGCTATACAACATTAGATCATGTTTTTGAAGACAAGTGCAGGGAAGGAAACCACGTTTAAAGGAGCCCGGGATAATCGGTTCATGTGGATCACGATGAAGTTTCTATTTCTGATGCCTTCATTATACCCACCCTACTTAACTTCATGGTAGTTTTTCCAATCATAAATTATTTACGTTGCATTAAGCGATATTCTTGACGAAATTAAACCAAAATGAAATGGGGTTTAACGTCACACCTTTTTTTCACCGACTGGGCTATGAGGAAACTGAGCATGCAGTGTCAAAATTCTAAATTTGTTCGATGTTCATGCTAAACAAGTAAAACGCCAATGAATAGAAATAATAATAGAAATAAGATGAAATAGAACTAAGATTTACGCTGAATAAATAAAGAAATTGGATTAAACATGGTCTTAATATTAGAAATTACACGAATAGAAGCTAGAATCCTTAGGGTGTAACGGTGATATATTCAAACGTTTTTTTTTTCAATCGGATAAAAATTTGTGACCTCTAGAGGGACTACAAGCTAAAAACGCAACCAAGTTCATAATTCGTACTATCAAAGGCCATAATTCAGGAAGTTACAATCTCATATGCGCAAATATCAAAAGGAACCAAGATCTTTGTATATACCATATTTTTTTTTACACTATTTGAGTACGAGGGGCGGCAGTTTTTGTCCGATTTTCACGGTGATATATTCAAACAGTTTTGTAAATCAGATAAAAATTATGACCTCTATGGGGTCCACAGGCTAAAAACGCGATTTTTCGTACAATCAGGGGCCATAATTCAGGAAGTTATGGTCCGATATGCGCGAATATATACAGGATCCGAGATCTGTGGGTTATAAACATACATTTCAAGTTTAAACCAAATCGGATAAAAATTGTGTCCTTTACAGTGTTCACAATCAGGGGCCATAATCCATGAAGTTACAGTCCGATACATGCCAATATCGAAAAGAACCGAGATCTTAGGGTAATAAACCTATATTTCAAGTTTCATTGACATCGGATAAAAATTGTGACCTGTAGAGTGTTCACAAACAACTGTGGACGGACGGACGGACAGGGGCGACGACAATTATAATATACGTCCACATGAAAATGTGAGCGTATATAATCTATGAAGTTACGGTCCGATATGCGCAAATATCGAAGGAACCAAGATCTTTGGATTATAATCATATATTTTAAGTTTCATCAAAATCGGATAAAAATCTGACCCAATCTGCCGGACAAAATGGACGCTTCTTGTAGGCAAATAGTGTAAAAGTATGTAATACTAAAGTTTTGGACACTCTAGACGTTACAATTTATATCCGATTTTGATGAAACTTAAAATAAATGTATCACCGTTACGTCCTAATGACGGTGACGCTCGAATTTTTTGAAAATCGGGCCGCAACTTCCTGACAAAATGACCGCTACTTGTACTTAAATAGTGTAAAAGTATGCAATTCCAAGAAGTCACAATTTTTATCCGATCATGATGAAACTTACAATATATCTTTATATCCCAAATATTTCGGTCCATTTCGATATTCGCTCATTTCAGACCAGAATTTCCTGGATTGTGGTCCCTGAATTACCCTCTTCTCAATCTATCCATCGCTTGCAAAATGTGGGCTATCTTGCCTGACAACCGCTGGTTCGAATAATCGGGGGCCATAATCCATGAAGTTATGATCTGATACATGCCAATGTCGAAAAGGATTGAGATCTTTGGGAGATGGACGTATATTTCAAGTTTCGTCAAAATCGAATAAAATTGTGACCTGTAGAGTGTCCACAAATTGTGGACTGACGTCCGGACGGACAGGGGCGACGATATAATACGTCCATATAGAAATTTGGGTGTATAAAATGCGGGACACGATCCTCTCCGTAATAGAAAAAATACATAATTGATGTGCTTTGTTGTAATTAACTAAAAGCAAATTACCAATCATACATATTATGTATTATGCTTTAAGAGTGTATCCGCGAGAAGACCATGCAAAAATCGCAAAAAGTGCTAAGATGGGGGGGGGGGGGTCGGAAGTTTTTGATCAAACTTATGGTATGACCCCCCTAAGGGCAAGAGGTAACATGCTGAAGTGGTTACAGTCTGATGTCGCTCTAAAGGACTGTACAGGAATTATTCATTTTATGGGTAAAATTGCGGTTTTCACATGTGTATTTATCACCTTTTTAAAGCACAGACTGCATTCTATGGTGGAATAGCAACCTTCTAATTTTGACCCTGTCTGATAAAGCGGGTGGTCAACTTCTACCCCAGCACTAATTTGAGAAAAAAAAACAGTACATACTAATTTTGTGTGGACTTGTTTTAGGGTACCATATTCACATTGTCCTTATAGTGCAGAAAAAGATACACTGTAACTTTTTCTTTCATGGTCGCAAGTAGAATTTCTGGGCTAAGCACATAGTATCAATAGGTGTAAAAAAAAGATGACGGAATGCAACATACTTAAAATATATAGCTTATTGAAAAGTGCTAAAAAAAAGCTTTTGTGATACATTTTTTTGCGAATTTAATTAGAGAAATAAATTTTTTGACTTTTATACGTTTTCATCATATCCATAGCCATTATTTGTACCATGTTGTACTCTATATAAGTGTGTATTTGTATTTATTGTATATTTGGTATTGTCGTATTGTCCCTTTAACATATTTGTTGTATTGTCTCTTTAAGATTTCATTTTCAAACAAGTTACCGAAAATGGCTACAAAATGTTTAATTTCAGAGCATCTTTCCACTATTCATTTTGGGACACATCCACTGATTTCTACAATACAGAAATGTGGAAGCTTAAATATTAACGGCAACGAAGCCTAATTGCGTCGAAGTGGGTGACATTGAACATTGTAGTATGGTAGCTACAGCTCTCTGGCACCGTCAGCTGCACCTTCAGGGCCGGATTTAGAATAAGAGGGGCCCTAGGCAAACCCCCTGAACAGGGCCCACGACATGGACCTTGGGGCCAAGGGACATGCAACTCGGTGAGAGGGTGGGTCGGGGGAAGTCATGCGGTTGGTGGTTCGAATCTCACTTTTAGGTTAATTTTTCATTTCCGTTGGATTATTTTATTTAAAATAATGTCTATTTGAGAGTAATGAATATGTTTGTTAAGATTGAGCACGTCGAAACTCCAATGGAAGGTCGTGGACAACTGCAGAAGTCAATTCCCGTTGACGCCAGATGAGCCATGAACGATTACAGGCCTTTGAAAGTATTTTTTTTCAAGATATTTTTATAAAACAGATACTAATGTATTTTAGGGCTGGTAGTAAACACCATATCAATGAAAAGGAAAATAAATTGTTAGGTTTTTTTTTATCTACTACGGTTAATTATCTCCAAAATAGGGAAATTACAGGTTAATTTCATGGGTCATTGTTTCCTTTACCTAGTTTTTGTCAAGTCGATTCCGGTCATTTTTATTTTTTGTATCAAATGTTGGGAGGTTGCTTGTTCACGTGAGCATAATTTTTTTAAACCCACCCCATGAAAGAAGTAGCTATAGGGCGTCAAACTTTGGGTGACGAAAAATGGGGAATTTAGACAGGCTTTGATATCCAGTCCGTATGCAGATCTCGTTCGCCAGAATCGTCTGAAGTTAATAAACTGTGTGAGGACTTGCCAAAGTTGGTATTTGAGAAAAGTTAGATTTTGGCAATTTCACCATATGAAAAATGTTTTTTCAATTTTCTCATACAGGAATTAAAAGATTTATCTAATATTGCACATTTGTGTGTTTTGGGACTATCCCAACTTATAAACCAAATTTGGTCAAAATCTGTGATTGAAGCCTTAGCACCTTCTGCATGGTTTTCTCGCGGACACGCTCTTAACACGTACTTTATAATTTTCTATATTAATGTTACTCAGCAGCCTTACAATTAAGCGCCCCTCAATCGTGATAAATTGTCACAATCAGGATATGCGATCAACACATTTGATAGACTACTGTGACAGATCAACAGGTTTATATTGGTTAGAGCAGAGATATATAACTAATGAAAACATCGGGTGTATGTGTATACGATATCGATTAATCTGAAGATAATACACCAATTAATCGTCCATTAACTGTAAAGGCCACAGGCAAGTATATATTTATTAAATATTTTACGAAACAAAAAATCCTATATGGGATTTTATAATTTCTGTTAAGTGCAGTTGTATTTCTCTTTAACGCGACCCCAAAAAGAAACAAGAATATGTCCAGAGATACGATTTTTCCAGCACAAAAGGAGGGTATAAATAAATGATGTATGTCCTTACAAATCATTTGGGGATCCGTACGCCTAAAAGCCACATTTTGCAAGAAATGAACGGAGATTGAGGCAAATCAATAGGTATCATCCACTCATTATCCCAATGCTTCACATCTAATTTGAAAAAAAAAATTGTTAAATAATTTATTATGTCATATACATGCTGACAAAGGCCTAGTTTTAAAAACTAGTCTCCTTAGCTTTGGGGATCTAGCCCAAATTGAGGACAATGGGCAATGATCAAAATACATGTATACATTCTTTAATATGTTGATTATGATTATAACATCTTAATATTGTCCAGTCTATTTTGAGTATTAACAAAATAAACCACAGGGAATATACATCTTCTATATACTAATCTATCTATATATACTATTCAAAAAAAGTAGGGGATATTTGATTTTGGGGGCATAATACTAAAATATGCAAATGACTACGAAAAAAGTCACTATAGAACCTAACAGAAGAAACATTTCCAGTTACATGTGACGCCCAAACGCACCAATAGCTACCGCATGGAATGCAGGTGATGCTTGGGATCATCATGGGGGTCCAACCCAAGATTTGCACGACTCTGACTTTGAATGTTAAAGTCATTGTGGCATTGAATTCCAGGGTGGAAACATCAGTTTAATTGTTTTAGTGACCAGAAAACAAATTTTGATATGCGTCGGCTTACCCAAAATGAAAGGTTACGTGCCCTTGGCATGCTACAGATCGGCACAACACAGGCGGTTGTGGCGCGGACGATGAATGTTTCTCAGTCTGTCATAAGCAGGCTATGGTCCAGATACCGTGATACACAATCTGTACAGGACAGACCACGCTCAGGTCGACCAAGGGCGACAACTCAAGCCCAGGATCGATTTATCCGTACCTTGGCCTTGAGAAATCGTGTCATCACAGCAAATCAGATCAGCGCTCGTCTTCAAACAGACACTGGTGTGAGAGTGAGTGGCCAGACGATTCGGAATCGACTGCATAGGGGTCACCTTCGCGCCCGACGTCCTCGCGTGATCCCTTGTTTGAGAGATCATCACATTCAGGCAAGACGTCGTTGGTGTAGGGATCGTCAACACTGGGATAATCGACGCTGGAGCAATGTGATGTTTTCAGATGAGTCAAGGTTCACTGTTGATTTTTTGGACAGACGTAGGAGGGTGTGGCGTCGTCGAAACGAGCGCTTCCAAGACGTTAACGTCATCAGACATGATCGATTTGGGGGTGGTTCTGTTATGGTGTGGGAAGGCATCACTGTTGCTGGAAGAACGGCTTTACATGTTGTTGCAGGGCGTGTTACAGGCCAGTACTACCGGGACAACATCTTGGCAGTCCATGTTGTGCCGTTCGCACGACGTCATGGCCGCCGTTTCATCTTCCAGGATGACAACGCAAGATGTCACAGGGCCAGGATCGTTACAGGTTACCTCCAACAACAGAACATCACCACATTACCTTGGCCAGCACTGAGTCCCGACCTCTCCCCCATCGAGCATGTCTGGGACATGCTTGGACAGAGGTAACGTCAACGTCAACAACGTCCTGCCAATGTCCAAGAACTTGCTGCTGCGTTGCAACAGGAATGGGACAATCTGGACCAAAATGACCTTAGACGTCTCATTAGGAGTATGCCACGTCGGACCAATGCTTGTTTGGCAAACAGAGGAGGATTTACCCGTTACTGACTTGGTTGTGATGCTGTGGTAACTTTGCTGTTTGACCCCGGGTATCATTTTACCCTTATAATGGTCAGTCTGTGCCTTACTTAGTCTAACGATCATTTGGAATAAATCGATGAATGTGAACTTCATTTCATTTTGTCATTTGTTTCTTCGTCAGTTTCATTAGGTGACTTTAATAACACTTAAAAATCAAATATCCCCTACTTTTTTTGAATAGTATATATATTTGTGACTGTCGTTTGTCTGTCTGTCTTTCTGTCTGTCTGTCTGTCTGTCTGTCTGTTCGGGGTTGGCGGCTACACTAGGTCTGCCCCGAGTCTGAAATTTGGGGTATAGGGGTAGCTCGGACCGGGGAGTAACATAGGCCAGGTGGCGTTAGTCTACCACTTCCGGTTTCGGAGTTATGACCCCCGAGCGAAGCCGGTCTGTTCGGGGTTGGCGGCTACACTAGGTCTGCCCCGAGTCTGAAATTTGGGGTATAGGGGTAGCTTGGACCGGGGAGTAACATAGGCCAGGTGGCGTTAGTCTACCACTTCCGGTTTCGGAGTTATGACCCCGAGCGAAGTCTGACTGTTCGGGGTTGGCGGCTACATCTGCCCCGAGTCTGAAATTTGGGGTATAGGGGTAGCTCGGACCGGGGAGTAACATAGGCTAGGTGGCGTTAGTCTACCACTTCCGGTTTCGGAGTTATGACCCCCGAGCGAAGCCGGTCTGTTCGGGGTTGGCGGCTACACAAGGTCTGCCCCGACTCTGAAGTTTGGGGTATAGGAATAGCTAGGACCGGGGAGTAACATAGGCCAGGTGGCGTTAGTCTACCACTTCCGGTTTCGGAGTTATGACCCCCGAGCGAAGCCGGTCTGTTCGGGGTTGGCGGCTACACAAGGTCTGCCCCGACTCTGAAGTTTGGAGTATAGGAATAGCTCGGACCGAGGAGTAACATAGGTCAGGTGGCGTTAGTCTACCACTTCCGGTTTCGGAGTTATGACCCCCGAGCGAAATCTGTCTGTTCGGGGTTGGCGGCTACACTAGGTCTGCCCCGAGTCTGAAATTTGGGGTATAGGGGAAGCTCTGACCGGGGAGTAACATAGGCCAGGTGGCGTTAGTCTACCCCTTCCGGTTTCGGAGTTATGAACCCCGAGCGAAGTCTGTCTGTTCGGGGTTGGCGGCTACATCTGCCCCGAGTCTGAAATTTGGGGTATAGGGGTAGCTCGGGCCGGAGAGTAACATAGGCCAGGTGGCGTTAGTCTACCACTTCCGGTTTCGGAGTTATGACCCCCGAGCGAAGCCGGTCTGTTCGGGGTTGGCGGCTACACTAGGTCTGTCCCGAGTCTGAAATTTGGGGTATAGTAGTAGCTCGGACCGGGGAGTAACATAGGCCAGGTGGCATTAGTCTACCACTTCCGGTTTCGGAGTTATGACTCCCGAGCGAAGCCGGGTATCCTGCTAGTATACTAATATTTGTGATTGTCGTTTGTCTGTCAGTCTGTTTGTCTGTCTGTTCGGTGTTGGCGGCTACATTAGGTCTGCCCCGAATCTGAAATTTGGGGTATAGGGGTAGCTCGGACCGGGGAGTAACATAGGTCAGGTGGCGTTAGTCTACCACTTCCGGTTTCGGGGTTATGACCCCCGAGCGAAGCCGGGCATTCTTCTAGTGAGATACACTGTTTCAATAGTGTTCATTATCAACACATACATACATTTTTTTTTGTTCTGTATTACAAGTGTATTTCCCAAATAATTCAATCTGAATTAACAAACCATGCTGTATTAAAGAAGAGGCTGAATTTTAATGCCTACCTAAATCGAACCCATTCCGGATATTTTGATCCTTTACGTATTTATCTCTGGAGGGTCCCCAAACTTCATAACTCTAGAATGGAAGGTCTGTGCGTACCAAAATCGAACTTTTGATCTTAACACATAGTTTAAGTTTTATTGGAATCGGCCAACATTGTCGCCCCGAAGGGTTGACAAACTTTGCACATATTTCAGATTTTGCGTAAAAGGCAAGGGGCACAACTCCAGAACGGAAGTGTCGATGTGCACCAAAATCGAACTACTCCTAACACCTTTTGATATTTAACATATCTTTTAGGCTTCATCTAAAATTGTGACCTCTAGTGGGCCCACAAGCTCAACACGTGTCTTTTCGTACAATCAGGGGTCATAATCCATAAAGTTAGGGCCTATACGAGCTGAAATATCAAGGAAATGAGGTCTTTGCGATATAATCATATATTTTATAACATGCTTTTACACCATTTGCGTAAAGAGTGGCGGTCATGTTGACGGAAAGTATCGGTCCGACTTTCACGAAATTCGAAGTCGACCGTACAAATTAAGCCGTAACGGTGACATGTTCGAACAATTTTTAAAATCAAATAAAACTTTTGACTCCTAGTTGCTCCTCAAGCTAAAACGCTATTCTTTGTAAAATAAGGGACCCTAATCCACGAAGTTACGGTCAGGTTTCGTCAAAATCTGATAAAAATTGTCCACAAACAAAATCGCAACCTGATAATTACAGGGTTCTCAGTGCCGGACTGGGCCCACCTGTCCGTGACTTTCTAGCTTTATAAATCATAGAATTTCCATAGAATCTCAGTGGCAGGATCTCATAGCATTACATTTACGGTGCCAATTAACACATTATGTAGTTATATTTTAGATCCTACTGAATGACTTTCACTTCACGACGTATATTTTATGTACTGTTGGCAATCATACATTATATTTTTATTATATTTTGTACGATTTTACGCCATTTATCAATAATCCTCAGCATTGTGCCATATTCATATTAGCTACTATAACTGCTAATAATTGTTTCTTGAGTTTTTGAATAATTTTATGAGAAAAGGGTATTTTAGTGATATTGGTACGTACCTACCTTACCTGTCACCGGTTTCTTGTCATTCGTCTGATTTCGTATAAGAAATCTTTAAATATATATAGCAAAGATTATATATTTATTAATTGCCGTTTTGTTTTGATATTATACTTAAATAGCCAGCATTATGACTATCTTTTTATATTCGGTTTTGAATCTTTGTATTCATATTGATATAACCTTACCTGTTGTTAGTTGTTATAACTTTTCACGATAATCAATATAGTTTCTTCCTAGACTGCACCTAACCACATTGTTTCCCTAATATTATCGAGAATCATTATAATTTTATTCACCATTTATTCGTTGTTTGTGGTACTATTTATCTCCAGCCATGCCCATGTTAAAAGAATTTGAATTTAAAAGTTTCTTCCTGCTTCGGAGTCATTTTCGGGCATCACAATAAAAATATTATATGCATAATTTCATTGTCGATTGAATTGTCAAATGAGGGATTCATTTAACCTTTTCCTGTCAATAATATAGTAATAATGAATATTTCGGAGAGTATAGGTTGTCTGTTCCGCTTGTCACAACATTATAAAATTATAGTTTACTAGTGCCATCAATCTAAAAGACCAGGGGCCTGTTTCACGAAATTTTAACTAAGATAAAATCCAAATTTTAGTAATTTGATTGGATAATATTAGATTGATTTTAGTGCTTAGCCAATCAAAATTGAAGTATCTACTAAAATCTGGATTTTATCTTTAGTTAAAATTTCGTGAAACAGGGCCCTGAAGATTACTTTCGCTATCCTTGAAGCTAAAGAAATAATTTGTTACTTCTTTGGAGAACAATTATCAGCTATCATCACAGAAGTAAACAAATATCATCATAAGCTCGTGAGATTCATGAGCTTATGATGATATTCGTTTACTTCTGTGAAGTACAAATGGTACCCTGCCCTTTTCTGGGGTATACATGTATACCCATGCCCTAATGATGAAAATTTTGAACCTTTTTACTAGTCTATTCATTTTTAAATTATAGATATGTAATTGCTCCTCTGGTCGGTCGCGAACCGACTTTCGCACTCTCATTATCAGCTATCAGTGGATGCCTTGGCCAGATGTCTATAAGTGGTTAATCGAGTTCATGAGGTGATAAAGGCAGGTTCTGTTTATCTTTTCAATTACATAATTAGTTTATACAGCAATGAAGATTGGTGTATAGAATGTCAAATTAAAAATAATTTTTTATGAGATGAATTATTGCTCATAATACGAAAATTGTGAATAATCAGGCTTTTGTCTCTTTCATTATCATGTATTTTAAAGGGTTTTATGTTGGAATATGGAATGCTTGAGGCGCTCTAAACAGCGTTCTCGGAATTTACAAATTTCAAAATTTTCTAGAGGCCGGTGGGAGAGAACCACCTCTTCCGGCACTGGAGTCCTTTTACTAACATTTTGGTCAATTCATAGATGTTTGATCGTGGATATTGTTTATATTACACAGTTCTTTCTAGTGGTTTTAGATCTACAGCACAAGTACAAAGTTCCAATTCAATAGAGGGCACATTCTTCAAATGTTTGATCGTGGATATTGTTTATATTACACAGTTCTTTCTAGTGGTTTTAGATCTACAGCACAAGTACAAAGTTCCAATTCAATAGAGGGCACATTCTTCAAATATACTCAACCACAAAAGAAACGCATATCTAAATAAAACTTTCACAAGGATAAATTTAAAATTGCTGTGGAACGGGTAACGATTGGGATAGGGGGATACTTCTTTTTTCAGAATCATAATTAAGAAGGAAGTGGTTTACACATTTATTTACAACCTTACTATGATGCATCTTTACTATGAAAACGAGGCTGAAACTTAATAGGGTGAATGTCCTCCATTAGCATCAAGAACAGCTATGCACCGGCGATACATGGACACAAGTCGGTTTATGACAGCTCTAGGTAGTCGGACCATGCAGCGAAAATTTTCCCTACTGAAAGTTGAACTCGACACGGCGAATGTGCACGCTCCAGTGGCTTGTCTCGAAGTGATTTCAGGGTAGTCACACGGTGCGATAACATTCAGCACGAGAGTCTCAGGCCACGAAATTTCAAATTTTGGCGTAACCAGAAAAATGGTTGCGGGTTTATGCTCTGCGTAACCATTTTCTTTGGTTACGCCAGATGACCATTGCGTAACCAATTGGTTACATAAATGGTTGCGCTGTTCTCATGTTTTATCCAGATTTAAATGGTGTTATTATTCATTTCCACTTGCAGTGAATGTATTTTTTAAAGAAATAACTTGACTAATTGTATTCTTTTATATTTAATATTATATTTTGAGGTTATGTGTTTATGACTTTAATCCCACGGTGTCCCCATTTAAACAATAAAACATTAGAAAAAAAAATGTTCCACTTCACTAAATCCCTACATTTTAATGAGGGGAATCGGTTCCAAAAATTACTAATGGATTTTCATTTTTATATCATATCTGAGCTTCAAAAACCAGGAATGGTAGCTACCACATTGTTTTCGGTCACTGAAGACTACATGCGTACTTCATATTACACTTGTCACTTGCAATCATTCATCCAAGCACGTACCATGATCTAGATAGCCTCACTCATAGGTAGCGACTGATTGACAAACAGTATTTATTATAAACCTCGGCACTCTATACACAAAGTCTCAAAAGGAAACAAAATAGTTTGATGTCATGAAATAATATTAAAATAGACAGGACAGTAAAATCGTTTACATTATCGCTCGAGCGATGCCATGTGCCAGGGAGGGGGTCAAAGTTGACGACATACATACGATACGGGTCATTGGTACTACAGCATGGCTATAGTGAAAACTGAAAGGAACACGTGTAGTAAATTCTTTGGAAATATACGCATTCCAATATTTATGGCATAACTAATGATTTAAAGAATTAGGAGTGAGGGGCATTTTTAAATCAACGTGCTTGCAACTGGTCAATAGCCTACGTGGTGTCAAAATACGTGATCTGTCAAAGTACCGGTAAAATGGAGAAATGAAATGCCAAGAATGAATGAATGGAGTTTGTGCTATAATACAAATAATTTAGACCTGCGTCACAAGTCATCCTGTATAAAAATGGATCAAATGTGAATAAATCTGTAAATGAAATTTGTTAACGTAACCGATATTTCAATTTGCGTAACCAGGAAATCGGTCGCGTGTCTTTGACCTAGCGCGACCGCACGTAACCGATTGCGATCGTTCGCGTGAAATTTCGTGGCCTGGAGTCTATGAGTCTATAAATAAATAGCCAGCCCACGTGAAATTCTCTACACATCTATCAACTATTACTGCCGTATAAAATCTATTCTTGACGATTCTGAATAGCAGTAATGTTTAGCTTTTTGGTTATTACAGCAGCTTTAGAAATTACGTTCATTTTATTTTTTTAAATTGCTTTATCATTAACTATACCGTTAGGCGGGGCATCTTTTGGTTTAGTACAAATAATATCTCTGAAACACCCGGGTTAGGCAAGAACATGATACTAGCAGTCATTTCATTTTATCTTTACAAGATTCTTAAAACAATTGTTGAGTTGCCTCATCTGCGTGTCTATAAATTCAATTTCTTGTCCAGCTTGATTATCCCGGCCTGTCAAATCAGACAGAGAATGGTCGGTAGACTGGTTAAGCGAGAACAATTTCAAAACACGGGCACGTAACCTATTTTTACTCAAAAGTGCCTGGATGTAACACTCGTAACCATTCTTCAGTCTATTATTTATTGATGGTTAAATGGTCATAGCGTATTAAGTACATTTATTTATGACCGTTTATTTAGTGACTATAAATGTGCGAAACTGATTTAAAGCTTGGTATACGTGTATACTCTTCAAAAAAAAAGAAAGAAACGTATAGTGACATTTCGTCGTCGGTATACCCTCGCTCTACCATCGCCTCTTTGCAACAGGAATCGCAACTTGTCGCTGAATTAAACCCTGTGCGTCTGAACCCATTGAAGTCGGATTTGACGGTGTCGGCGTATTTCAAAACAACAGATCCAACGGGACGTCTGGCTCGTAATCCGTTTCATCTAGGCGTCTATGGACTCACTCGGCAAACCTCAGCAGATTCCAGTACCCTACATCTAGCCTCGGCTGTATGCCGACGTCCGCCACTCGAACTACTTTCAAATTCCCGGATTACCAACGGCGTTACCCATGACCATGCCTTTAAAGAATGTTTTATCATACAAATATTTCTGAAGCTGTTTTTCTTTCAATTCTACACACGCTTCGAACGACGCAAATTTGATAACTTCTTTTTAAAAGCGTTAAGTTTTCCTAATAAGTAAACCTGTGCCGCATCGCAATTGTATAGGCGTAGGTACATATCACTTACCGTCATACAGCCGAGCTAGATGTAGAGTAACCGAATCTGCCGAGTGTCTCTGAACTGTCTAGTCTGAGATTATACGCCGTCCATGAATTGCTGCTGTAGTAGAGGTCGCTAGTAGTACCTGTGGCGTATCAGCCAAATTTTTACCAAGGAGAGTTGACGCCTTTGTTCTATTCAATAGATTGAATAGGGTATTGTTATCCGAACAATGGGGATATGAATATAGATGAATAGGTATTGTTATAATGAACTCTTGTTTATCCTTTGACCTCGTTTGACTTCTGTAACGAGGTTAGATGCGGGGTCACGAATTGTTTATTGTGGGAGAGTGGGGTGGGGTTGCCCCTTTATAGACAGCCGCGTCGGGGTTCGTGTTGAGGTCAGGTTGTGCGTGGTCTAGCGTTAAGGGCTAATGTTAAGATTGACCATTGATTGGATTGCGATTGTTTATCCGGGGTTGGTTACTTATACCCCCCTCCCCCTTCCACTCAGTTACCAGCCCCCCCCCCACACACACACACCTGAGATAATTTTACTTGCGAGGAACCACCCCCCCTGGATGTGATAGGCTTCGGAAAGGAGGGTTTGTACGCCAATATATACACGGGCCTCAGTTTTTCGTCGTAGCCGGACGAGGTCGAGGCCAGACAATCGCGACGAAGTTATTCGGCCAATGCAGGGATTAAACGTGCGACCTGCAGGCTAGCGAACCGGCGACTTAACCACATAGAGGCTCCTTGATAAAGGACCGCGTAGCAGACGATATGGCACGCGTGACTGACCCCCTTGTGAATGGTTGTAACGGCAAAGTGAACATACACTTCTCAATGGATGCAATCAACCATGAATTTACACAGATAATAGTATTATCTGTATATTGTAAATGTTTTCTGGCAATATCAACCAAAATTTAACGTTAAATTTAACATATACATATATCTCAATTTTTATGTATAAAAAGACGGAATCAGATTAAAAGCAAAGACCATTTACTCAACACAAGTTAAATCTAAATATACTAAACCATTCTCAATAAATAAATGGAGAAATAGAGAGATGAAACCGAAAACTGCCGCATATTCAATTTGAGCAATAAAATAAGCGGTAACCCTAGATTACCGAGAATTCATTGCACATACAAGACGATGTTGTCTTTAATCACTGATTATTTATCATAAATATCGAAGCCCAATAAATTCTCGAATTTTACATTCCCAAGTCTTTTTCCGTGGGTTTTTATCTTAGAATCTTTATCAACTTGATAAAGGTACGCGCCAAACGCTCACTAAAGCTGGGAGATTTAGACAATCACAGCGTGCTACCTTTCACGTTACTCGAGCAGCCGACACTAATCGTCGCAGTTGCCAATTAGAGAAACCTTACATTTTTGATTTTTGTCTTAATAACGAGTAATTGCTCCACCAATCCTCAGACATTCAGCAATTCGTCGTGGCATGCTCCTAATGAACCGTCCAATCACGATTTGGGGAAATCTGACCCACTCATCTTGCAGTGCCACGGCCAATTCTTGCAGTGTTGTTGGTTGACGTTGACGCCGACGAACAATTCTCCCGATCAAATTAAACGTAGTACACTAAAGTAAAGATACCATAAACAGGAAATCTTATGCAAGAATCGATAGGAAAGCAAACATGGATAGGATAAACCAGCAGGCGAGAGTTTTCATCAACCCATCCTTGAAGTGTCAAATTTGACAATGAACCCCTCCCCCCGTGGTTCTGTTGGGGTGATAAATTCTTCATCTGTGAACATACTCTTAGAGCATGTCCATGACTATTTATCATATCACAACTGCATAGGTATTTTCATTGCAATATCCCCTACTTTTTTGAAGAGTATAACGGCTTTTCATTCAAAATCAAAATAAAAGAATCTTCACTGGGTAGTTTTTGTTCTTCGAATATTGAAATCTCTTGAACGCATCTTTACATACTGCAATTACATTACCCCCCCCCCCCCCCCACCGCCAAAAAAAAAATCAAAAAGTTGAAAAATCAACTTTAATCCACACAAAAAAAGGACTATTACCTTCTCAAGAAAATTAAACCGCACTCTTAACACTCTTTGCTGTGCTGGAGCTGGGTTAACTGATAGCAAAGAACTTAAGAATTAGTATTTGTAATGGGGCTGTTCATACTAATTATTCCGTTATAAAAGGACTGATTTGTGTCAGAAGTTTAAAATATCTAGAATCAATATACTGGGCTTTAATGTCGCCTATTATTCGACTACGTGGACGTACTCCGAAATGAGTGTACTACAAAAACCAAGGTCCTGTACCTTGAAAATGTAAATCTTGATGTCCTTAGAACAATCACTGGATTAGTGAGAGCTACATCTTATAACCTATCGTAAATTGCATCAGGGTTCACTTCGATTAAAATGAGACGGTGGCCCCATAAACTAACCCTGTTTTACGAAATGGCGAATTTAGAAATTCTCGTTTGCAATTGTCGAAATCATTTATTTATTTGGACATTTATTGTTTTAAAGAAAGAATTCATACTTTATTTTTTTTTATTTTGGGGAATATTTTATACTTCTTGCCAAAATATTTTTAGACAAAACAAATTTTCAAATTGTGGAACCGTTGAAAACTAGTAGATGTCATTTAAATTTTGACCCCCCCCGGTCACGCCCCTCACATGCACACACACCCACAAACACCCAACACCCCATCACAGACTTTAACATCAACACGAATAATATCTTTTCATGTTGTTTTATTATAAAATGTATATATTCCCCCCTACGGTCGTTTTTTTAAAATTATGCATACCAATCTTACTCACCTTTATCTCAAAAATGATGATTAGAACGCTCCAGTACACATGTAATGGTGAAAAGACAGACAACCAGCACGAATAATACCTTTTCATGTTGTTTATTACAAAATGTATATATTTCTTCCACGGTCGTTTATTTTTAAAAATATGCATACCAACCTTACTCTTTTTTCTCCTCAAAAATTGGTGATTAGAACGCTACGTTACTCATGTCATTGTTTTTTGTCTTTATGTATTTTCATTATCTATTTGAACTCCCTTTTCAGCCTGAAACACGTAACTTATTATATACTTGAAATATCACAAGTAAATGATATAGCCGCGTGTGCAACTATTATATCGTTTAGTTTCGAGTAATATTCATTTTGAGCTTTTTAAAGCATCCCCGTGGAAAAATATTATCTAAAATACTTAATCATTCAATATTCCATTATTTTGAAAATAAAAACCACACAAAAAAATGTTTAGGAAGCAAATTTCTGAGCGTTAATATCCCCGTGAATAATATTATCTAAAATACTAAATCATTCGAGTTACCGTATATCCCCAAAACCTGTAAGAAATAAATTAATTGTTAATTATCATCCTAGTTTATACATGCAATGTGTTCATTTTATTGTATTTCATACTTGGTCATTTTTGAGAGTAAATAGCAGTTTTATCAATAATTTTCTCAAATTGCATCAATCACACACTAAACGTCAATTGTGATTAGCTTATCAAACGGGGGAAATTTGTTGCAATAAGAAATACCTATATTCGGACATTGATTTACTATAACATTAATACATCAGCAGTAACTATAAAAAACGTTAAAGGAGCTAAATCGCTAATATTTATGGGACCTAGAAATTGACAGAAATGGGTCGCAACGAATATAATAATGTAATATGAATGTATATAAACTGATTTACATTCAATCGTTTCTGTTTTTACCGTAATTTCTAATCAGTTATGTTCGGCGAAATGCGCCAAAGTCTCAATTGAATGACGATCTTTAGCGTCTGGTTATTCCAGTCTAAACCGATGGTATTTATTGCGCATGCTCTCCATATAAGAATATAGCATTGACATGACTTGTGGAATATGTCTAGCCTCGATCTTCGAGCCCCTTGTGCCAAATGGCACTGAAACGCATTATGGTACACGATTCGTGTACCAGTGGTAAAATGTTTCTTTTGTCTTGAATATTGGATATCAGAAGCTCATCTATTCCTTGTAAGATCACAAGACCAATGCTGATTTGAATTGACAAATAATTCGTGTTTTCAATGTCGAAGATTTTGATGATATTGAGTTAGAGACTTAGCTACTTTAACAATAATTTTTGTAGATATGGAAAAAAAGATATTGATCACATAGAAATACCAAATTTTTTTTAAAGATATGGAAAAAAGATGTTGATCACATAGAAATACCAAATTTATATTCCATAAATGGTAGATGTAGACATTAAACATACATTATGCAAGGGATATATCTCCCTATTGCAGGACTTCCTTTAGGCCTGAAATGTTTTCTAAATTATTAATTAGACATTAATTAACTGATCCAAAGCCATAATTAACTGATCCAAGGCCATAATCAACTCTCGATTGCTTCGGATTTCTCAGATATTAAATAGATTAGAACGGTTCAGCCATATTTTAATGGCTGCAATTATTGCAACGTCTTGTCAAACCTTCAAAAGCTAATATCTTCTCTCGCAATAGAGTAATTGGAATGAAAATTTCAAATTATTCACTTTACATTATCTATTGTCGAACTATTATAGCAAGAATGGCTAGCTCTTTATCGAAATCTTACATACTGTATCTTTAAGTTAAAGATAAAAGTTACAAGTTTGTTTTTTATATGAAATTTTACAATTTTATAATAATCTACCGGAAATATACATAACAGGGATAAAGCATAACGTTTCCACGATATAATAACCATGAATGTAAGTGAATAAACAACAAACAACACTTCAAAATTCATACGTTCATGGAAAAATCTTACCAATCGGTGCATAGATACGATAAGCATTCATTAAAAATCACAGAGAATATAAAATATGTGACTGGACAAAAATATTACTATATGATATATATGTCCAGACTGAAAAATCTCTGTTCAGACTGATATAATAAAATATCTGCAGTTTATAGGGAACTCTGTAAGATGCACATAAGTATATACCACTGTTTTATTTCGAACAAGTATAAAAACATTTCATTGGAGAGATTAAACATTATTGACATAGATTTATAATAATGTTTAGTTATTTTCGAAAGATATTTACTCGTGAAGTAAGGTTTGTTAAATAATCTCTTCAGTGTTTAATCAATTGTAACGGTGATTTTCCGAGTTGTTTGACTTGAACCGTGAATTTTAAATATGTTTTGTACTAGACAATGTAACGGCATATATATACATTTCGATAATTGCACTTTTATTAAAGTTCAAATGTTCGGGGTGCATATTCCATATGTCGTGAATGCGGCGAGGAAAATGATGCTTGCCTATTTTTTAAGTCTTCATAATAAACCATCTAGAAACCTCAATTTAAAGCCGGAAATCAGCTGTATCGCGTTATGGGGAATGGAAGTAATTGTATAAGGTATTAGACAGGGAAAGATTTGTCAATGAATGTCGGTGAAGGGGAAATGTCCAAATAATGTTTAACCCGTTTCATATAAGTTGTGAATAAAAGGGGTAGCTTATTCCAAACCATATAGCTCATATTGTCTTGATCATCCCTATGTGCGTAAATAATCATCTAATAATGTGTTTAAGTAAATATAGCCTCATGCAACAGAATGACCATATGTTCAGATAGGGAAAAATGCCCCTTCAGACTAAAATATCTGCAGTTTTGCAGAACGACGAAGTCCAGTTAAGTTTATCCACGTAAAAGTAACTCCATCTCGACAAATAACGACACCCCAGTTTGAAAGGTATATTATTTGTGTGCTGGTGATATCAAATGGAAGTACTAAAATGGCTGAAGTATGTCGAATGTACAACCGTCTGTTATCAACACAATGACGACAGGGTATTCCCTTATAGTAGTAAACCAAGCATCCATTTTTTAAATGCAGTTAAGCCCCCCCCCCCCTATTATATAATCTGTTACTCTAATGAACTTTAAAAAAAACCCCAAAAAACGAAGAATTAATTTATCAAATTAAAAATGAAATTATAAAATTATAAAATTAAAAATGAATTTATAAGATTAAAATTGAATTTATAAAATTGTAAATGAATGTCATTATAAAATTGAAACTGAATTTATAAAATTAAAAACGAATTTATAAAAATTAAAAATGAATTTATAAAATTAAAAATGAATTTATAAAATTAAAAATGAAATTATAAAATTAAAAATGAATTTATAAAATTAAAAATGAATTTATAAAATTAAAAAATGAATTTATAAAATTTATAAAATTAAAAATGAATTAATAAAATTAAAAATGAATTTATAAAATTAAAAATGAATTTATAAACTTAAAAATGAATTTATAAAATTAAAAATGAATTTATAAAATCAAAAATGAATTTATAAAGTTAAAAATGAATTTATAAAATTAAAAATGAATTTATAGAATTAAAAATGAATTTATAAAATTAAAAATGAATTTATAAAATCAAAAATGAATTTATAAAGTTAAAAATGAATTTATAAAATTAAAAATGAATTTACAAAATTGAAAACAAATTTACAAAAATAAAAGTTATTCTACAAATTTAATTTATTTCTTTTTTTTTAAATTGAGGATTATTTTCCAAAATTAAAAATTATTTTTTCAAAATTAAAAATTATTTTCCAAAATCAAAAATTATTTTCCAAAATTAAAAATTATTTTCCAAAATTTCGATTTCCATACTCCCCTGGCAATACAATCTTTTGTTCTTCAAGTGCTGACAGAATATGTTTTTCACTGTCAGAGCATCTAAAATATGGAATAATCTTCTAGATACACACCTAGTTTCGTTGTGTCATTAGTAACAATAACTTGAACCGTGAATTTTAAATATGTTTTGTACTAGACAATGTAACGGCATATATATACATTTCGATAATTGCACTTTTATTAAAGTTCAAATGTTCGGGGTGCATATTCCATATGTCGTGAATGCGACGAGGAAAATGATGCTTGCCTATTTTTTAAGTCTTCATAATAAACCATCTAGAAACCTCAATTTAAAGCCGGAAATCAGCTGTATCGCGTTATGGGGAATGGAAGTAATTGTATAAGGTATTAGACAGGGAAAGATTGTCAATGAATGTCGGTGAAGGGGAAATTTCCAAATAATGTTTAACCCGTTTCATATAAGTTGTGAATAAAAGGGGTAGCTTATTCCAAACCATATAGCTCATATTGTCTTGATCATCCCTATGTGCGTAAATAATCATCTAATAATGTGTTTAAGTAAATATAGCCTCATGCAACAGAATGACCATATGTTCAGATAGGGAAAAATGCCTCTTCAGACTAAAATATCTGCAGTTTTGCAGAACGACGAAGTCCAGTTAAGTTTATCCACGTAAAAGTAACTCCATCTCGACAAATAACGACACCCCAGTTTGAAAGGTATATTATTTGTGTGCTGGTGATATCAAATGGAAGTACTAAAATGGCTGAAGTATGTCGAATGTACAACCGTCTGTTATCAACACAATGACGACAGGGTATTCCCTTATAGTAGTAAACCAAGCATCCATTTTTTTAAATGCAGTTAAGCCCCCCCCCCCTATTATATAATCTGTTACTCTAATGAACTTTAAAAAAAAACCCCAAAAAACGAAGAATTAATTTATCAAATTAAAAATGAAATTATAAAATTATAAAATTAAAAATGAATTTATAAGATTAAAATTGAATTTATAAAATTGTAAATGAATGTCATTATAAAATTTATAAAAATTAAAAACGAATTTATAAAAATTAAAAATGAATTTATAAAATTAAAAATGAATTTATAAAATTAAAAATGAAATTATAAAATTAAAAATGAATTTATAAAATTAAAAATGAATTTATAAAATTAAAAATGAATTTATAAAATTAAAAAATGAATTTATAAAATTTATAAAATGAATTTATAAAATTTATAAAATTAAAAATGAATTTATAAAATTAAAAATGAATTTATAAAATTAAAAATGAATTTATAAAATTAAAAATGAATTTATAAAATTTATAAAATTAAAAATGAATTTATAAAATTAAAAATGAATTTATAAAATTAAAAATGAATTTATAAAATGAATTTATAAAATTAAAAATGAATTTATAAAATTAAAAATGAATTTATAAAATTAAAAATGAATTTATAAAATTAAAAATGAATTTATTTAAAGAGAACGAGATCTATTCAAATCACAAGTCTTAATGATATGACAGAAATTGAGTTTATTAATATAGATAGTATCAATTAATGTGGAATTTTGTGGCCGCGGTCTATCTTCATGAGGTTTGAGGGTAAAATGTATAAGATTATCTAGGTTTAACCATAGTATAACCAGAGTACCCAAATTGTAGAAAATGTTCATGAATTCTCACTGGTTAAACCAAGTTAAGAAATGAACCAAATCTCTACGACCTCTTCAGAGAATATAGAATTCCGCCGACATAATAATTTGAAGAAAAGAATAAAATAATAATAACAGCTACAAATTGAACATTAAAATAACAGCATAAATACTAATGACCAACAATACTAATGATGAAAAGATAATGAACATAACCAATCAGGAATCAAACAGGAACATAACCAATTAAGCTTTCATAACCATTAAACATACCAAGCCTGAAAAGAGAAAAATAAAACCCGACAAAGTATCGCAAGGCAAAAAGAGGGCGGGATTTGTGCGGGAAAATTGATGAGTTAAATCAAGCAAAAATTTGACTGGGTCTTCTTAAAAACGATAACAGTGAAAGTGAGCTGGGCAGACGTCGTCTGTATTACGTCACAGTCAACGTGTGAACTACGTCATTTATTTTCCAAATACGGTCATGTCACGTAACGTGCTATTGCCCAAACATAGTCAATTTACCTCCGGTATGATCACGTGATCGATCACATGACCAAACGGGATCCCGTTCCTAAAATAAACACAACTATGGGGTAACCCATAGTTGATATTATTTAAAGAGAACGAGATCTATTCAAATCACAAGTCTTAATGATATGACAGAAATTGAGTTTATTAATATAGATAGTATCAATTAATGTGGAATTTTGTGGCCGCGGTCTATCTTCATGAGGTTTGAGGGTAAAATGTATAAGATTATCTAGGTTTAACTATAGTATAACCAGAGTACCCAAATTGTAGAAAATGTTCATGAATTCTCACTGGTTAAACCAAGTTAAGAAATGAACCAAATCTCTACGACCTCTTCAGAGAATATAGAATTCCGCCACAAGCAAATTAACCACAGTGAATTTGTCCCCCAATTCTATCGAAATTCGTGCGACCCACCACGGGCATGAAACCGTGAACACACCATACCACGTGCTCAAATATACGAACTAAAAGTTCATAAAGCCCACCGTACCACGGGCATGAAACCGTGAGCACGCCATACCACGTGCTAAACAATACGAACTAAAAGTTCAAAAAGCCCACCGTACCGCGGGCATAACACTGTGTGCACACCGTACCACGAGCACACCGCTTGGTTAAAACATAGCCCACCGTACCACGGGCATGAAAACCGAGAGCACACCATACCACGTGCTCAACTATACGAACTTAACGTTCATAAAGCCCACCGAACCACGGGCATAACACAGAGTGCACACCGTACCACGTGCACACAGCTTAGTTATAACATAACCCACCGAACCACTGGCATAAAAACGTGAGCACACCATACCACGTGCTCAACAATACGTACATAAAGCCCACCAAACTACGGGCATAACACCGTGCGTGCGCACCGTACCACGAGAACGCAGCGTATGAACATAAGTTTAAGACAGCCCACCGTACCACGGACATAGCAAACCTAAACGTCAACACGATTTAAAATTACCAACCTGCTGTTTAATCTTCTTTGAGATCGACAGCGGCATCAAATTTTACAGAGGTGGGGTGGACTGTAAAAGCATTTATAGCCTGTATGAAACTTGCAATCAAGCGATCCTTGCCAGAATTCGTCAAGTGAACACCATCGCCTCGAAAAAAATGTGGAGTGAAACGTGTGATACTGTGAGATATAATATGACCAGGGGGATTATTAACTACGGCCCTACGGCCTTCACGATTAATCCTCTTTCGTTTAATGTCCAAAGCTCTAAGAGCATGATTTACCTCTCCCTCACTTAAATTACAAGTTTTATCGTTAACTCCCCGCCACGTGAAACGAGGGAGTATATCCGACCATATTAAAGAAGTTTGAGGGAATATCTCCCTCAAGTAAGCCACATCCTTTGCTATTGACTTGGTCAAATCAAAAATAGACTTATCAGTTAAGTCGTTCCCTCCTAAATGTAATATAAGCATATCAGGAGGTCGCTTAGCTTGTAGCATCAAAAACTGTATGTTTGGTAATAACCCAGCCCAGACCCCACCTCTTTCTCCCTTCATCTGCCATGTTTCCTGCAGCACACCAGTAGCTTCAGCTCTGTGTTTAGCCCAGAAAATAATGGAACTTCCCACAAACCAAACAGTGTTACATGTATCTACAATTAGAAATATGGCGTGTTATACCTACACTATAGAGTACAATTACAAGCGAATATAATTTTTATACGCGCTGGATTTCCACCTGCCCATTCTCATGATATCCTCCTCCTTGTAACCGCGGCTAGCAAGGTCCGTTGCCCTACCTATCCTGAATGAATGCGATTTGAATCGACATGCTGGGAGATCCAAAGATTTAGTTGCTTTGAATAGAATTGCACAAAATTGACTTCTTGTTAATGGTTTCTGATCAGCATGAGAAAAGTAATATTGAGCGTCTTGGGGTCTCATTCGATCAAAAGAGATGATAGCTCTAACGGGGCACGTAGAGTGATTCAACGCTGGTATACGTAAAGTAGTCGGTGGCCCTGACTGATTGGTTTTTGATGATGTTATTCTGATCAGCAAACTACGTTCGCTACCAATTCCCTCGATAGTGACATCGCCTTGACGAAGAGGGCGATCAGCATATGTCGGATCAGAATACACCAACTCACCAATACGCATCAAACCATAATAAGCCAACTTAAATGCAGATTCAAACAAAGTTGCCTCAAAAGAAGTATAACAAATAGAAGGTAAAATCGAACAAACAGCTCCTAAAATATTTAGAGTTAACGGTGCCCTTATATCCTTAGTGACTCGTTGTCTTCTATAACCAACCAAAATCTTTTTAACCAAAAAATGTGATGTGTAATCATTAAAGTTCTGAATTTTGTTGAAAAAACTGATTGCCGACAAGTAAGACGTAATTGTTGCAGGAGCATAACCCTGATGGAAGCATGAGGAGATATAACATATTAAATCCTGCAATGACGCCTCAGACAATGAGTTTCCTTTACGGAATTTATTAAAATGTGTGATAGCTTGCACATATAATATTCTGGTATTAGGAGCCAAGCTTGATTCAAGTAACTTTAATGTGGTTCGCTGAATATCTGCAAGACATGGTTGGGTACTGGACTGGGTTCTAGCTGTGCGTCTGGTGCCAACACACGAAATCGATCCATCTGAAAACGAGAGAGACTGTCTGCAATACCGTTATGAATGCCCTCAACGTGCTCAGCTCTGATGATTATATTATTTGAAAAACAAATTAAGGTTATTTCGCGCACAAGTTTCATAACATGTTCAGATTTTGATGTCATGGAATTGAGAAATTGGTACAATTGCATTGTTATCTGAATGCAAAAGAATCTTTTTATTTCTAAAATTAGGAGTCCAAATGAAAAATGATACAAAAATTGGGAATAATTCAAGTAGCGTTATGTCATCTAACAGACCAATCGCTTCCCACGTTCGTGGCCATGCAAGGTTAAACCACTGTCTGTTAAAGTATGCACCGCAACCTAAATTTTTCTGTGCCGAACTATCAGTAAATAGATGCAATTGTGCGTCCGTCGACCAGAAACGATCATGAAACAAGGAAATACCATTATGTCCCGACAAGAACGTTTGCCACATCCTTAGGTCGCTTTTTATACCAGTTTTTAGTCGAATGTGATGATGAGGCTTTGATAATCCGCATGTCGAGTCGATCAATCTCCGACAAAATGAACGGCCAGGGACAATTACTCGACACACAAAATTAAGCGAGCCTATCAACGACTGTACCTGTTTAAGAGTGCACTTGTTACACCTTAGCATTGATTCGATTTTGTCCAAAATATCCTGAATCTTATCATGTGGAATGCTTAGTGTCATATTAAGCGTATCAATATGAATGCCCAAAAAAGTTAAAGCTGTTACCGGACCAACAGTTTTTTCCTCAGCAATCGGAACACCTAAGCTTGTTAGACAATCCTTGAAAGTGTTCATCAATAATGTGCATTCATTAGAATGTGGAGAACCCCCAAACATAAAGTCGTCAAGATAATGTAGCAATTGATCACTGCCAGCTTCCGAACGAACACAATATTCTAAAAATCTAGCAAATTTTTCAAATGTTGAACAACTTATAGAACAACCAAATGGCATACATTTGTCAAAATAATACAAATTGTTGAAAGTAAAACCTAGCTGATCAAAATCTTGCCTACGAACTGGAAGTAGTCTAAATGCACTTTTAATGTCAGATTTACCCAAAAGACAACCCTTCCCTAATGATTGCACCATGCCTAGTGCTGTATCGAAAGGCGTATATTGTACAGAAGCCATTTCCGGGCTAATAAAATCATTAACTGACTGACCAGCTGGATACGAAAGATGGTGAATCAGACGAAATTGACCAGCTTCCTTTTTTGGGACTAATCCAATGGGCGATAATCTTAAAGTAGGAATAGGTCGCTCACTAAAAGGCCCTTCGATTCTCCCGGCAGCTAACTCAGCTTTTATTTTCTCCTGAACCACTTCAGAATTTTTTAAAGCTGATTTCAAATTCTTTACATCTGAAGGTTCACGTGGCCCAGTATAATGGAGCGGAAAACCATCAGAAAACCCCTGCAATATTTCCTCCGCCTCTAGCCTATTCGGATAATTATTCAACTTAAACCGCAGATGATCAATGTTGATTGGAGACTTAGCAAGTGAAAAAGAAAACCAACTGGAATTATCTAACGAATCAACAGAACTTTGAAACACATTATAGCAAGAACTTGAACGAACGAAACCACCAGAAGAACTAATATCTGGACGACTTTCCCCTACGAAATGAACCCCGCTGAAAACCCCTATTTGCTGTTTGATTGAATTGTTTATTTGTTGACCTGGGATCCTGAAAATCAGATCCAGTTCCACGATTATCAACAGCTGTGGTTTGCTTCAAGCAACTGCTCTTACCATGACCATGGGACCCGCAATTCCCACAAGAATGCTGATATTTACATGGATTATATGAACAATAACCTTGTTTATTGAAATCAAAACAGAGAAAAGGTTTAATGCCTTCTTTCTGTTTATAGTTAATTTGTGCACCGTACTCCGAATGATTCTTTGGCCTAGTAACCATGAGGCGCATCCAGAGATCTGGGTTTACTCTTGCCCAAGACTCACAAGTATGCCTCTGTTGCCTCAATCGAAATTGCTCATCATACGAGCGCCACGCCGCAACAGGATACCTCGTGGAAGCTTCTCTTATTACGGACATATACTGCAATAAATCCCCTATTCTTTCAGGAAATTTCTCCCAATATATTCTGGCAAAAATTATGAACGCATTTGTCCATCGATCGATGTCCAAAATCTTCTCCGTAGGCTTCGGCTTAGTTACGATGGCTCCTTTTTCCAAATGTAGGACCGTTGTCAAGTTATCTTGATACTCAGTACCCACCTTAAGTAAATGTGCTAAATTTATGTATTGACACGACCAAATTTTATTTCTTATTGCATCGGGTACGTGTAAATAGAGCGAATCGTCCGCCGCAGATATTACACGTGGCGGCTCTTCCAAATCATAGGCGTTAAACTCTGTGCCAACTACGTTAGCCTGCTCTGACTCGGCTACTATTGGACAGTCATTAGACAAATCAATAGTCCTAGGATTATTAGGCCTAGCAACATAATGATAAGTGTCATTGTTTAAAACTGTAAGGCCCTGTTTTTGAGTTGGAGCAAGATTTGACTGATTCTGGGCCTGGTAATTAGGCCTAGGCCCATTTGAGTTTGAAGCTACAGTACTCGCAGTAGCGCGTTGATTTTGAAAGAAATTTGTTGATCTTAATGCCTGCTCAAAATCTACAAAACCGTACTCACCCGGAGTATGCGTCTCATTGTTTGTAAGCCTGCCTCCGGTGGCTTGATATCCAGAACAGGATGGCAATTCTTGTGACACGTCCATATCTGTAGGCCTATCACCGGACTCTAAGGCATCTTCGGGGAGCGGAGGGCATAATTGTACATATTCAATAGGCCTATCTGAAGCAGTTTCAGGCCTCGGTATAGTTGTCGATGATGCTTTAACTCTTGATGACTTGGCCTTAGACGGTCTGCCGACAGGCCTTTTCCCTTTCTTCGATAGGCCTAAAACATCCGAATTTTTTCCAACTTTTCCGGTTTTCCCGATCGGCCTATTTAGCTGAACATCTCGCAAAGTAGGTCTCTTCGACATCTTGAAAAACAGATTTCTGTCGGATGATTTTAATCAATCGATGATTAAATTACAATGAAAAATTGATGAGTTAAATCAAGCAAAAATTTGACTGGGTCTTCTTAAAAACGATAACAGTGAAAGTGGGGCTGGGCAGACGTCGTCTGTATTACGTCACAGTCAACGTGTGAACTACGTCATTTATTTTCCAAATACGGTCATGTCACGTAACGTGCTATTGCCCAAACATTGTCAATTTACCTCCGGTATGATCACGTGATCGATCACATGACCAAACGGGATCCCGTTCCTAAAATAAACACAACTATGGGGTAAACCATAGTTGATATTATAAATTCATTTTTAATTTTATAAATTCATTTTTAATTTTATAATTTCATTTTTAATTTTATAAATTCATTTTTAATTTTATAAATTCATTTTTAATTTTTATAAATTCGTTTTTAATTTTATAAATTCAGTTTCAATTTTATAATGACATTCATTTACAATTTTATAAATTCAATTTTAATCTTATAAATTCATTTTTAATTTGATAATTTTATAATTTCATTTTTAATTTGATAAATTAATTCTTCGTTTTTTTGGTTTTTTTTTAAAGTTCATTAGAGTAACAGATTATATAATAAGGGGGGGGGGGGCTTAACTGCATTTAAAAAAATGGATGCTTGGTTTACTACTATAAGGGAATACCCTGTCGTCATTGTGTTGATAACAGACGGTTGTACATTCGACATACTTCAGCCATTTTAGTACTTCCATTTGATATCACCAGCACACAAATAATATACCTTTCAAACTGGGGTGTCGTTATTTGTCGAGATGGAGTTACTTTTACGTGGATAAACTTAACTGGACTTCGTCGTTCTGCAAAACTGCAGATATTTTAGTCTGAAGAGGCATTTTTCCCTATCTGAACATATGGTCATTCTGTTGCATGAGGCTATATTTACTTAAACACATTATTAGATGATTATTTACGCACATAGGGATGATCAAGACAATATGAGCTATATGGTTTGGAATAAGCTACCCCTTTTATTCACAACTTATATGAAACGGGTTAAACATTATTTGGAAATTTCCCCTTCACCGACATTCATTGACAATCTTTCCCTGTCTAATACCTTATACAATTACTTCCATTCCCCATAACGCGATACAGCTGATTTCCGGCTTTAAATTGAGGTTTCTAGATGGTTTATTATGAAGACTTAAAAAATAGGCAAGCATCATTTTCCTCGTCGCATTCACGACATATGGAATATGCACCCCGAACATTTGAACTTTAATAAAAGTGCAATTATCGAAATGTATATATATGCCGTTACATTGTTTAGTACAAAACATATTTAAAATTCACGGTTCAAGTCAAACAACTCGGAAAATCACCGTTACAATTGATTAAACACTGAAGAGATTATTTAACAAACCTTACTTCACGAGTAAATATCTTTCGAAAATAACTAAACATTATTATAAATCTATGTCAATAATGTTTAATCTCTCCAATGAAATGTTTTTATACTTGTTCGAAATAAAACAGTGGTATATACTTATGTGCATCTTACAGAGTTCCCTATAAACTGCAGATATTTTATTATATCAGTCTGAACAGAGATTTTTCAGTCTGGACATATATATCATATAGTAATATTTTTGTCCAGTCACATATTTTATATTCTCTGTGATTTTTAATGAATGCTTATCGTATCTATGCACCGATTGGTAAGATTTTTCCATGAACGTATGAATTTTGAAGTGTTGTTTGTTGTTTATTCACTTACATTCATGGTTATTATATCGTGGAAACGTTATGCTTTATCCCTGTTATGTATATTTCCGGTAGATTATTATAAAATTGTAAAATTTCATATAAAAAACAAACTTGTAACTTTTATCTTTAACTTAAAGATACAGTATGTAAGATTTCGATAAAGAGCTAGCCATTCTTGCTACAATAGTTCGACAATAGATAATGTAAAGTGAATAATTTGAAATTTTCATTCCAATTACTCTATTGCGAGAGAAGATATTAGCTTTTGAAGGTTTGACAAGACGTTGCAATAATTGCAGCCATTAAAATATGGCTGAACCGTTCTAATCTATTTAATATCTGAGAAATCCGAAGCAATCGAGAGTTGATTATGGCCTTGGATCAGTTAATTATGGCCTTGGATCAGTTAATTAATGTCTAATTAATAATTTAGAAAACATTTCAGGCCTAAAGGAAGTCCTGCAATAGGGAGATATATCCCTTGCATAATGTATGTTTAATGTCTACATCTACCATTTATGGAATATAAATTTGGTATTTCTATGTGATCAACATCTTTTTTCCATATCTTTAAAAAATTTTTGGTATTTCTATGTGATCAATATCTTTTTTTCCATATCTACAAAAATTATTGTTAAAGTAGCTAAGTCTCTAACTCAATATCATCAAAATCTTCGACATTGAAAACACGAATTATTTGTCAATTCAAATCAGCATTGGTCTTGTGATCTTACAAGGAATAGATGAGCTTCTGATATCCAATATTCAAGACAAAAGAAACATTTTACCACTGGTACACGAATCGTGTACCATAATGCGTTTCAGTGCCATTTGGCACAAGGGGCTCGAAGATCGAGGCTAGACATATTCCACAAGTCATGTCAATGCTATATTCTTATATGGAGAGCATGCGCAATAAATACCATCGGTTTAGGCTGGAATAACCAGACGCCAAAGATCGTCATTCAATTGAGACTTTGGCGCATTTCGCCGAACATAACTGATTAGAAATTACGGTAAAAACAGAAACGATTGAATGTAAATCAGTTTATATACATTCATATTACATTATTATATTCGTTGCGACCCATTTCTGTCAATTTCTAGGTCCCATAAATATTAGCGATTTAGCTCCTTTAACGTTTTTTATAGTTACTGCTGATGTATTAATGTTATAGTAAATCAATGTCCGAATATAGGTATTTCTTATTGCAACAAATTTCCCCCGTTTGATAAGCTAATCACAATTGACGTTTGGTGTGTGATTGATGCAATTTGAGAAAATTATTGATAAAACTGCTATTTACTCTCAAAAATGACCAAGTATGAAATACAATAAAATGAACACATTGCATGTATAAACTAGGATGATAATTAACAATTAATTTATTTCTTACAGGTTTTGGGGATATACGGTAACTCGAATGATTTAGTATTTTAGATAATATTATTCACGGGGATATTAACGCTCAGAAATTTGCTTCCTAAACATTTTTTTGTGTGGTTTTTATTTTCAAAATAATGGAATATTGAATGATTAAGTATTTTAGATAATATTTTTCCACGGGGATGCTTTAAAAAGCTCAAAATGAATATTACTCGAAACTAAACGATATAATAGTTGCACACGCGGCTATATCATTTACTTGTGATATTTCAAGAATATAATAAGTTACGTGTTTCAGGCTGAAAAGGGAGTTCAAATAGATAATGAAAATACATAAAGACAAAAAAACAATGACAATTTTTGAGGAGAAAAAAGAGTAAGGTTGGTATGCATATTTTAAAAAATAAACGACCGTTGAAGAAATATATACATTTTGTAATAAACAACATGAAAAGGTATTATTCGTGCTGGTTGTCTGTCTTTTCACCATTACATGTGTACTGGAGCGTTCTAATCATCATTTTTGAGATAAAGGTGAGTAAGATTGGTATGCATAATTTTAAAAAAACGACCGTAGGGGGGAATATATACATTTTATAATAAAACAACATGAAAAGATATTATTCGTGTTGATGTTAAAGTCTGTGATGGGGTGTTGGGTGTTTGTGGGTGTGTGCGCATGTGAGGGGCGGGACCGGGGGGGGGGGGGTCAAATTTAAATGACATCTACTAGTTTTCAAAGGTTCCACAATTTGAAAATTTGTATTGTCTAAAAATATTTTGGCAAGAAGTATAAAATATTCCCCAAAATAAAAAAAAATAAAGTATGAATTCTTTCTTTAAAACAATAAATGTCCAAATAAATAAATGATTTCGACAATTGCAAACGAGAATTTCTAAATTCGCCATTTCGTAAAACAGGGTTAGTTTATGGGGCCACCGTCTCATTTTAATCGAAGTGAACCCTAATGCAATTTACGATAGGTTATAAGATGTAGCTCTCACTAATCCAGTGATTGTTCTAAGGACATCAAGATTTACGTTTTCAAGGTACAGGACCTTGGTTTTTGTACTACACTCATTTCGGAGTACGTCCACGTAGTCGAATAATAGGCGACATTAAAGCCCAGTATATTGATTCTAGATATTTTAAACTTCTGACACAAATCAGTCCTTTTATAACGGAATAATTAGTATGAACAGCCCCATTACAAATACTAATTCTTAAGTTCTTTGCTATCAGTTAACCCAGCTCCAGCACAGCAAAGAGTGTTAAGAGTGCGGTTTAATTTTCTTGAGAAGGTAATAGTCCTTTTTTTGTGTGGATTAAAGTTGATTTTACAACTTTTTGATTTTTTTTTTTGGCGGGGGGGGGGGGGGTGGGGTGGTAATGTAATTGCAGTATGTAAAGATGCGTTCAAGAGATTTCAATATTCGAAGAACAAAAACTACCCAGTGAAGATTCTTTTATTTTGATTTTGAATGAAAAGCCGTTATACTCTTCAAAAAAGTAGGGGATATTGCAATGAAAATACCTATGCAGTTGTGATATGATAAATAGTCATGGACATGCTCTAAGAGTATGTTCACAGATGAAGAATTTATCACCCCAACAGAACCACGGGGGGAGGGGTTCATTGTCAAATTTGACACTTCAAGGATGGGTTGATGAAAACTCTCGCCTGCTGGTTTATCCTATCCATGTTTGCTTTCCTATCGATTCTTGCATAAGATTTCCTGTTTATGGTATCTTTACTTTAGTGTACTACGTTTAATTTGATCGGGAGAATTGTTCGTCGGCGTCAACGTCAACCAACAACACTGCAAGAATTGGCCGTGGCACTGCAAGATGAGTGGGTCAGATTTCCCCAAATCGTGATTGGACGGTTCATTAGGAGCATGCCACGACGAATTGCTGAATGTCTGAGGATTGGTGGAGCAATTACTCGTTATTAAGACAAAAATCAAAAATGTAAGGTTTCTCTAATTGGCAACTGCGACGATTAGTGTCGGCTGCTCGAGTTTAGTGAAAGGTAGCACGCTGTGATTGTCTAAATCTCCCAGCGTTAGTGAGCGTTTGGCGCGTACCTTTATCAAGTTGATAAAGATTCTAACATAAAAACCCACGGAAAAAGACTTGGGAATGTAAAATTCGAGAATTTATTGGGCTTCGATATTTATGATAAATAATCAGTGATTAAAGACAACATCGTCTTGTATGTGCAATGAATTCTCGGTAATCTAGGGTTACCGCTTATTTTATTGCTCAAATTGAATATGCGGCAGTTTTCCGTTTCATCTCTCTATTTCTCCATTTATTTATTGATAATGGTTTAGTATATTTAGATTTAACTTGTGTTGAGTAAATGGTCTTTGCTTTTAATCTGATTCCGTCTTTTTATACATAAAAATTGAGATATATGTATATGTTAAATTTAACGTTAAATTTTGGTTTATATTGCCAGAAAACATTTACAATATACAGATAATACTATTATCTGTGTAAATTCATGGTTGATTGCATCCATTAAGAAGTGTATGTTCACTTTGCCGTTACAACCATTCACAAGGGGGTCAGTCACGCGTGCCATATCGTCTGCTACGCGGTCCTTTATCAAGGAGCCTCTATGTGGTTAAGTCGCCGGTTCGCTAGCCTGCAGGTCGCACGTTTAATCCCTGCATTGGCCGAATAACTTCGTCGCGATTGTCTGGCCTCGCCCTCGTCAAGCTACGACGAAAAACTGAGGCCCGTGTATATATTGGCGTACAAACCCTCCTTTCCGAAGCCTATCACATCCAGGGGGGTGGTTCCTCGCAAGTAAAATTATCTCAGGTGTGTGTGTGTGGGGAGGGGGGGGGGCTGGTAACTGAGTGGAAGGGGGAGGGGGGTATAAGTAACCAACCCCGGATAAACAATCGCAATCCAATCAATGGTCAATCTTAACATTAGCCCTTAACGCTAGACCACGCACAACCTGACCTCAACACGAACCCCGACGCGGCTGTCTATAAAGGGGCAACCCCACCCCACTCTCCCACAATAAACAATTCGTGACCCCGCATCTAACCTCGTTACAGAAGTCAAACGAGGTCAAAGGATAAACAAGAGTTCATTATAACAATACCTATTCATCTATATTCATATCCCCATTGTTCGGATAACAATACCCTATTCAATCTATTGAATAGAACAAAGGCGTCAACTCTCCTTGGTAAAAATTTGGCTGAACTGCTACAGGTACTACTGTCGCTGTTGTGAACAGTTTCCGCAAATTACTTAACATGATTGTGACGAACCAGGGCAGGTCGGGTCACTCTTGTTTGGCATGTGCTTAGGTGGTCACGTGTTGAACTTCGCTGTCGGTACCTATCCCAAAGGCGAGAAATGGTACTTTAGGAAACATTTAGCAGCCTGGCTACATCTGTCTGGAAATTCACCTGCTTGTAACCGACCGATAGCGTTGTTGTGTTGGTCTTCGTTCAGATGTGGCATGGCTTGGCTCGTTGAGTGTTTACATATGCAACTGATTTTGAAACCGAGAACCCCGGGATTTTAAAGGTCTTAGATTTGGGTTTCATGTGAAAAGCTTGCGAAGTTGTTAAACTCATGTGTCTAGGTGCAATCAAGCGAAAATAAAATTTAAGCACAAAGTTTGACCAGTCACAATTAGTGACCCTACATTTAAAACCAATAATGAAATTCTTTGATCCTTACATATAATGACATTAAAATCAAGTAAGATTTGTGGAAACAACGATCCCGGTCAAATAAAAAAAGGATGAAAAATGGGCTGTGCCTTTCTTTTTTTTTGAAGAGTATATATAAACATTGTTGTGTAATTGTCGAGATATTTGGAGATTTTATTTATGGTGGGGTACCCTACCATGGTTCCTCGGAATGCTTCTGTAAGTTGTACAGCTGTCTGTGACCTGCAAATCATTTGGTCAATCCTCCTTTTAAGCTCGTTCCAAAAGTGTTCTGTGCAAGGGCGTGGATTTGTCATAACTTTTTTTTTGGGGGGGGGGGACGGACGGACCCTGAAACCTGGAACATTTCATTACCAAACAAAATAAATAATTACGAACAGTTAACTGTACCAGTGTTATTTCGATGAAGGCTGTAACTAGGGGTAATATGATGACATAATGGAAAAATTGACTACCTACATCAAAGCTGCACAAACATTAATTGTTCATAAAGTTAAGTGAATCGTCCAAAGACGTTCATTAACGACATGAGGGGTGTCATTATGCACCGCACACGCCATCAAGTGGTTCAGTCGGTTTTGCGTCATGGAGTTGCGCAGCCAAGTTTTGATACGGCGCACAGTGCTGAAGGATCGCTCGGCTGAGCAGGAACTAGCAGGGTTCAGCAGCGTGAGACGGAGAAGAGCTTTGACAGAAGGGAATATCTGCCTCACTTCAGGTGATTAAACTGAGGAATGCTTCGTGCACAAGTGAAATAGATTTGGCCGAAAACTGGCGCTTGAAGAATGGCAATTCTTGTTCCAAGCCCCGATTCAGTTCCAGATACGTAGAAACAATTTCACCATCACGTGGATATAAACCTGAAAATCTGTCCTGGCGATCAAAATCATGGCAGGGACAGAGACCTATTCGTCCCCCCCCCTTCCGATTCTAAGAGGGGGACCCCCCCCCCTAAATTCACGCCCATGGTTCTGTGGGGTTAATATCTGGACTCATTGGTGGCCATGGTAACATATTGATGTTGTTCAATGTCTAAAAGTCGTGTGTCGCCCTGGCAGCATGGGGGTCTCGCATTAGCCTACTGCATTATCCATTGTAGTTGCCTTCTAAAAAATTGTACCAAATAGGGTTGATTTATAATTTCTAGCCCATTGCTGGACCCTGTTTCACAAACACTTAAACTAAAATCACTATCACGTGGATATAACCCTGAAAATCTGTCCTGGCGATCAAAATCATGGCAGGGACAGAGACCTATTCGTCCCCCCCCCTTCCGATTCTAAGAGGGGGACCCGTCCCCCCTCCTAAATCCACGCCCATAGTTCTGTGGGGTTAATATCTGGACTCATTGGTGGCCATGGTAACATATTGATGTTGTTCAATGTCTAAAAGTCGTGTGGGGGCCTCGCATTAGCCTACTGCATTATCCATTGTAGTTGCCTTCTAAAAAATGGTACCAAATAGGGTTGAATTATATTTTCTAGCCCATTGCTGGGCCCTGTTTCACAAAAACTTAAACTAAAATCACTAAAATAGATTGTAACTAAAATCAAAATGAAATTTTAAATATTATGCGATTCACGAAGATCGATTGTAACTTAAAATGCAATTTTATAGATTTTAGTTAAAATTGCTTGCGCCTGCGCAGTGCACAATTCAGGCGAGGACACTTAGGGTGTAAGCATAAACGCTCCGGAACTGAAAACTGTTGCCAGGTTGAACTAACCTTTACAATACCAATGAGGAGAGTGTCATATGTTGTAGCAATGTCTGCACATGGCCAGACAGTCGTAGAGAGATGAAATAAATAAGTTTATTGCGTATTATTCGTTTTGAAATGTATTAGTGGGTTGGTCTTGAGCTTGCATGTCGCTTTCGTGACCTTGGCATTTGATTTACTCGCAGGCTTTAATGGAAATAATGCGTATCGATAAACTAAATCGCTTGAATTTCGTAGTTTTATGGTATTTTGGATAACAGAAACTATTGAGAATTGTCACAAACATGTGATATTTCTGATTCAAACGATTAATCTAGACGGTAAATTATTGTCGAATTTTAAAAGTATTTAACAACTTTTAAACTAATACACGAAATAGCCAATGTTCCCATGTCTAGATTTGAAATGTCAGTCCCATGGACCGTTTCAATAATACTTTGAAAATGCCAAACTGACGCACTCCTTATTGGATAATGCCTATATCTATCTTGCTAAATTAAAATGATTTTTTCCCAATATAAAATACCTTTGGTTCCTATATAAAACGGTGTCATCACGCTGTGTCATTAGCGAACGCTTTTTATTAAGAAATAATAATAAATTCATGATATTAAAATTTAATTTCAAATAGGCCTATAAAATTTTCCAATAAACACATTTGAGATTATTGATTATCTTTTTACAAATCATCATAATCCCAAAACCATACGAATAAATACTTTGCATATAGCGTATAGTATTATAGGACTGTAGGCCTTCTAAACAATTGTAGGCCTACAAAGATACTTTTTTTTATATAGACATTAGATTTGAAATGAGTTTATATTTTTTTTGTTGTCTATCAATTATTTGAAAATGGTATAATTTATACTTGAATCATATGATAATATATAAAACAGTAACAAAGGGCTTTGTTTACTGGGGTTTTGTTTTGTTCTTGGGGTTTTAATTTGGGGCGTCATCTAATTGCTTATATTGCCTTAAAATAAATTAAACGGGTGGGCCGCAGCTATATTTCTCATGCAATGAAAAGCAATTGAATGAGAATAATTTTTTGTGAATGATAGTATGTTAAAATTATATTGGCAATATTATCATTATTCCAATTATATCTATATGTCGAATAGATCTAACAACGTAGCTCTAATCAATGTATGTAAATGTCGTGATTTTAAGTTAGGAGAGGGTGACGGCTGTCCTAAGTTAAAATTGACTTTAGTTAAAATTGTCCCTAAAATAGTTTTGTGAAACGCCACTATTTTAAGTTAAGATAAAATTTTAACTTACAATATTATTTTAGTGGATTTTATCTAAAATGCTTAAAATCGTTTTCTGAAATGCATCTATCTTAAGTTAGGATGGAATATTAATTTAAGAAGATTTTAAGGAGATTTAAGTTTTTGTGAAACAGGGCCCTGGTGTCGTAATGTCAGCACTGGTCTCCTCGCTGGTCGCAGGTAGGTTTTCACTGCGTAGACGTCGCATCACTTATCGGTCTCTGGTGGATGCCGATTGTCTGTCTGGCAGCTCATTTGCATGTTGGAACCGATTTTGTCTATGTTGTATGTTAATTAGGCGATATTGTCTGTTAGAAGTTACTCGGTTCAGCAAACGGTGGAGAGAGAGAGAGAGAGAGATGGGGTTTTAACGTCCACTCAACGCAAACCAGGTCATTTCGGGACTAACATTTGGTTCAGTTTTATTTCAGTAATTCGCTTGCGCGTAGGTGTCCTCTAGAGTGTCCATAAGCTAAAATCATGTTTTGCTTACAATCAGGGGTCATACTCATTGAGTTATGGTCCAAAAGGAGAGAGAGAGAGATAGAAATTAACGTCCACTCAACACAAACTAGGTCATTTCAGGACTAACATATGGTTTAATTTTATTTCAATAATTCGCTTGCGCATAGGGGTTTTTAGCAGTGGGAGGAAACCTGAAGACCCGGAGAAAACCCACGAGGTTGGACAGGCGACCCTACTCCTTGTCACGTACAAACGGGGATTCGAAACCACGCCAGTCGACTCAATGACAGACTTTATGGTACAGCGCGCGCGCACACGCTCTAACCATTCAGCCATCCAACCCCCCAGGTCCAAAAGGAACCGAGATCTCAGGGATATAAACCTATATTTCAAGTTTCATCAAAATCGGATAAAAATTGTGACCTGTAGAGTGTCCACAAACAAAATGTGGACGACCGGACAGGGGCAACAATAAAATGACACGGAGAGTGTAACGAAAAACGAGAAGGTGGTGGGGAGGACATACACGTAGGTGACAGTCTAATTCGATAAAAGTGTAATCGATTTCCACGGACGGAATCAACTATTGCCAAGCACCATGGCATTTTGAATGTCTGACGATCTTACACTGAGCACTATGGATGAAATGTTCCTAGACCGGACAACTAGTATCATTATGTATAGCATTCGTTGTAAAACTAATTCGGAGAGATTTTGATTTAACAGTTTTTACGTATTTTTGAAACAGGCTCCGAAGCGTTTTGGTTCTGTTATGCACGATAATTTTAGACGTTCCAAAGTAACAGCTTGGTGTTAAGACCACCTAAAGATAAATTTTAAATGTTCCTATTATTAATTAGAACATGTTTCGCCTTAGTTTTTATATTTTACGCCGACATTTATTACTTTAAATCTTCCTAGTGCTAAAACGGAAAATGTGACCTTTTGACCTCCAGGGTCACAGAGAACAAAGGTGAATTTAGCAAGTTTACATTTTTATTGAAAGCGTGATTACTTTCGATCATTTTCAGCTTATTTTCATGATACAAGAATGACTGCACATTCACTTTCAGTGCAAATGAACCCATTTGACCTTTGACCCCGAATATCTCGAAAACGCCCCAACGGCGGACTGATTACCACTTGGGATCGTATTCTACGCAAAATTTTACTCTAGAAAAGTTGGGTATGGTTTTGTGCCCATTTGATGAACCCCCCCCCCGCGCTGAGCCTCCAGACTATCCGTAATGATATTGGACTATATAAACACCTCTCTTGAAATTCGTTAGATTGAAATAAGATATGTGTGATCAATATGGAATATTACGCATCAGTGGAAAGTACATTGGGTATATTTCTGAAAAAAAAATGCTGTAAGAAAACGAGGTCCGTTGATAATCATTTGACCTCCAGTAGGTCATTTACATCTCTCGAGTGTAATCGATGAGACGTTTTCTTTAAAATGAAATGAAATGGGGTTTAACGTTCTATTCCTACTGGCGTCTGTCTAACTACTATTTTACAGTCTGAAAGACCAAAGACAAAAAGATACAGTGCTACTTGTGGTATAATAGGCTGGTTGGAGAAGGTGACAAATCCAGCTTTGTGGGAAAAAATTCCTACCCAAATGATTTCTTCATTTTCTGAAACAACTATTTCCCTAGTGTTCCAGAAAAATTTTCCCCGCGGATCGGAGTTGAGCAAAATTTTTTACAGCACTTTGAACTTTTCACCCCCTGGGTCAACATAATGAAAATGAAAACCATTTATAACTTCAAAAATATCAATTTTACAGTCTAGAAATGTATTATCAACATAAAGGAAAGTGATACCAAGGAATCCAGAAATGACGTCAAAAGTAACGTACGACCAAAGCCGTATTATATTATAGATAAAGTTGCGACAATTGTGAAGCCAGAAATTTCATATGACGTCATGAAAATATGACCTCAAGTGTAGTTAGACGCCATCTTGGGTCCCAAGTATTTGTACCTACTATCTATTTTATTGTTGTGTCGAAGTTGGCTTCCCCCGACAAGTATGTATATAGATATGTCAGAATACATTTTTTAAACGAAAAGTATAGCTGAACAAACTATTATTATTATTATTATACAGAAAGCGCACATTATTGTTATAAGAATAGTCTAATTCATAAGAAAGTGAAATAAAAGATACACCAAATAAAAGCGCAATTAAATTGCATACGCTTTTAAAAATCAGATTTTTTGTGCAGACGGGTAAAGTGAAAAATGAAAATTTAAATAGTAATTTGGGAGATACAACCTTTTTGCCTTCTAGCCGGCAAAATAAATGCCTGAAATTCCATGATTTTTGGTCTGGAGTCATTCCGGATTGTGTGTCAGTTTTCAGTCATCAATCATTAATTGAATCATCAATTTTTCGAAAATAGAAATTTCTTTAAATTGACTAATGGATAAAACATTTAAAATCAGTGTAACTTAAAATCAGTGTAAAATCAGTGTAATTCAAATAAAAGGTGTCTAGCGTGACATGTGTTTCGGGCATATGTTTCATCAGTGAAATTTGATACGAGATATCGCTCTCCGAAACTTTCTGGTTTCTTTTGCAATTTGTTTGGGGTAAGACGTTATCACTCCCCGCCCATGGGTAAATAATAATAATAATCTAATATATAAACCGCAAAAATTTAACAGATACAAATAATGTACATGTTATTCCACAGGTAGACAGATATTGAAGGGGCCCAGTGAAGGACTCTTTTGGCTATTTGCGCCCCATTTCCAATGAAATAATCATGTTGTTCTGATGCTCAACTAGTATCAAATATATATCGTGTCTGAGATTTGTTACAAATCGCCTCGAACATGTTCCACACATCTCAATTTTTATCAGCTTTTTTTTCAATCTATAAAAACCTATATACATTCCTACAAAATTTTGTGTTTAGTTGTTTAGTCAAGTGAAACAAGAAAACGCATAGGCTAAATGAAACTTTAGAACAAGTATACCTTTATAATGTCGAAAAATATGTAAAAATAAGATACTTCTAAGATATGATTCAACCGAAAAGTCCTATATATGCAACATAGATATATAATATCTACATTCAAGTTAAACGAACTGCATCCAATCATTTTAAATACCGGTATAGCGTCGAGCTGAATAAAGGATATGATTTATTGTCATTAAAGGATCTATGGGTGGTTGGTAAACAATGTGTAACTAAAAACTATGATATTATCTTTATTGCCAACATTTCAATGTACCTAAAATGAATTATCGCTGCCCTTTTATTACCAAATTAATGTTGTTTTTTTCATTTTAATTTTTATTTTTTAAAATGATATTCTTTTACCAAATTTGGCAGTCATATTGAAAGAAATGCCCGCCACCAAATGACAAATACATTTTTTTTATTGATGTTTGTCAAATTCGATTTTTCCACACATTTCGCTTGCATAACCACTCTCCGAAAATTCCTGAAGAACACCAAATTGAATTCTGTTAATCATGTCATTTTGGCCGAATTTGAGTATGATTTCGTCTGACATATTTATCATTGAACCAAACTGCATTGGTTACTTTTGCAATTTGTTTATGATGAACTGTAGCCCGTAAAACGTTATACCAAGAAAAAAATAAAACGTTTTGTTAAGTAAAGATATATGACGTCATGACGTCATAGTTTTTATGGCGTTATAGTTGGGACACCAAAATGGCGCCTGTAAATGAGTTGTCGTAACTTTCCCTATACAGGGCTTTGCGTACGACGTCACCGTGACGTCAGAATAAAAAATGGCGGAACTATGACGTCACTGTGATGTCAAAATTCAAGATCGTTGACCACTTGATTGATTAGACGGATTTTGTTTTCAGTGTTGGCCAGAAAGTGGGCTTGACTAGATAACTGTGGTGTCCGATTTCAGAGAAATGTCACTGCTCCTATATTTAGACGTAGCAGCTCGGCGCTCGTGCTCATGATCCTTAATATTTGGTTCATAGACGCTGAACACGACGATTGGCCAGGGACCTGAAGCCAGGTGTTAAAGTTCAAGGCACGACAGTGCGAGTGCAACCAGAAGTTATTTTCCAAAGATGTATTACGGTGGCACAGCGCACAGGTACAGATATTCAACAGTTCTTCAAATATGAGTTGAGTGCCTTCCCGTCCTCACTGTTTGCAGGAGCTTTCTTGCGACATGTAACCAAGTCCGATCTCGCTGAGCATTTGCTCAAGAACGTTTCACCCGTTTCGAACACTTCGCTCGCCAGTGAAATAACTGTCATTGATGGAGGTCTGCTAATCAACTTTGTATGGTGGAATAAGGGTACGAATATCTCCAACATCTTAGAAAACTATCGGTCATTTGTAAAAAGATTTCCCTCGCCAATAGTCGTGTTCCACAGCTATGAACCAAATACGACAATTTGGTGAGGGAAATCTGGTTGTTTCGGATTCGGTAAATTGGGACTTCTTAAACATACGAACAGTGACATCTTTCAGGAAGTTAGCAAGACAATAGCTTCACCTGGAAGTTCCCAGTTCGAAGTATCTGAAGCTGGGGAAAGGTTATTCTGTGCAATGTCAATGTATGGTCACAAAAATGAGATATCTCCGACTAAAGTCCGGTACCTAAGGTACAAAGCTATGATCGCTGAAAACATTTCCATTCAAATCAATAGACTTCACTCAACAGCTGCTGCGGCCGAGCAGCATGCTCACCGCATTCATGTTCAGGTTAGAATTTGGGATGAACTAGACAATGGCGTCGATCCTGTGAATTGGGGTTGGCAAGTGATAGAGAATAGATACGTTCCCATCGCGACTGATCTTCCATCAGCACCAGACAACGTTCTGAATTTCATCTGGTGTAAATGTAAATCGTTGAAACAACAATGCTCGTCATGTTCTTGTACACAGAATGGTTTGAAATGTGTTGAAGCGTGTGGAGGATGCCACGGGGAGGGTTGTCTCAATAGCGAACAAATCAGCATTGATTTAGAAGATGAAATTTGTACGGGGTAGAACAAATGATCCGAATGAATATTTTATTCCTCTTGTCTATTTGCTTGCTTTATTCACAACACGTCTCCGCCATTTTGAATTTTGACATCACAGTGGCGTCATAGTTCCGCCATTTTGTATTCTGACGTCACGGTGACGTCGTACATTACTATTGACGTCATTTCTGGATTCCTTGGTATCACTTTCCTATGTTGATAATATATTTCTAGGCTGTAAAATTGATATTTTTGAAGTTATAAATGGTTTTCAGTTTCATTATGTTGACCCAGGGTGTCAAAATTTCAAAATGCTGTAAAAAAATTTTGCTTTTGATGAGTGATAACAAATACACGACCGAATTTCTGCTCACTAATAATTCCTTCGGAGACCAAAAGTTGTTATATGGGACTGTAAGAGGATACCTGACAATTCAATAAAGTAATTGAATGTCATTAGATAAGAGAACACGAGAAAAATAGAAATAGTCCGTACATTCCCTTGTTTTATTCATTCTATACCTTATAAAAACATGGTAATGCAAAGACTTTTTCTGTTTTTCTTTCGTGTAAACTTATCTAGTGGCAGTCAATTCTTTTTATGAATTGTCAGATATCCTCTCACAATCTCACACAACAACTTTTGGTTTTCGAAGGAATTATTAGTGAGCAGAAATTCGCCCGTATATCCGTTATCACTCATCACATCAGTCAGTTATATAGAGAGATGACTCGTGTTTTCCTTTGGCGTTCGTCACTTCCGATTCAGGAAACCTGTATTACTCAGCTATCGTAGCAATGATCTCTGTGTTAAAATTATATTTGGAATGTGTTTAACCAGCTCTATCACATATGTCATAATGACTGGCACCAATATTGTCCTTTAAAACAATATAGCCATGGTCGCAATGCAGCATATAACACTATTGAAAGGGCTGCGAAGTACTCATACCCTCAATATTATTACTGAATGCATGTCGTTATCTAATGATGGGAAGACAATCAAGATTGAAAGTCAGGCTAAAAAACCCATCTTTACCCGAATACTGAAAATCGACCAAGAACTATAATATAATATGGGAATATTGAAGTTAAATCAAAAAGTCACATTTTGCACCAACATTTTAAATGACCCGAGGTGGATATATAGTGCACAGAATGGGGGAATGCTCACTAGTCCGCGGGTTCATTAGTTGACCGATATCTATTACTAGGGGTTGGGTTAGGGTTAGAGTTGGGCGATAATTCGATATTACCGAAAACACCGGTTTGGATCTCAAAACGGACGATACGATGTAAGAAAAATCCGAAACCGGTATATTACCATGATAAAACCGTTTATGATATCGCCGATATTACGCACTAAATACCGAAATATCGAGTCTGAACTCAACTTTCGCTTTCATTCATACACATCGAAGGAATTCCGCTTTGCGTAGTCGGGATTATAAGGACTTATTTAGAATCACTATATTACTTTAGCGGGCTATTCAAGACTATTTATGCCGCATCTTCACCATAACAACGGTAGCACGCGCTCATTTCAGTCGGTGTGTAAAACTAAAGTAGTAACCAGTGAACACATTTTTTTATAATATTAAATCAGTTTAAAGCGAGAATTTCATATTTTCAAAGAAAGTCAAAACATAATTATTTCTATGTCTTTTGCTCAATAGGTTGTCAACTCAGTATTATACGATCATAGGTATCATTCTCACACTTAAAAACCATTCACCCCGGAAATAATAACACAAGTACCTCCCTTGTTTTTCTATTACCCCCATGGAATAGCTACCTTCAAACGTTTGAATTTGAAGTTGAAAATGATATTTTTGCCAATTCCTTAATTGGCAATAGTGAATTATAGGATTAATAGGATTATTCTTTAACAAGGTGGGACTGTTTGTAGATACCATCTATTTTAAGCCTTTATTTTAATACATTTTAAAAATATAACTAAAAAAATCTGAAATTATCGCTTTAACATTTTGTAAGATGAACACCGGTAAGCCTACATCTGAACTAAGATTAAGAACAGGTATAGACTTAGTCATAGAGTCAGAGGACAACCTGGTTCCGCCAAAGAAAAAAAATCTGACCAGTGATATTTGGCTATTTTTTGGGTACAAGACAACCGATGAATCTCAAGTTGATCACATTTGTCGATTCTGCAGGAAGCCAGTAGCAGCAAATGGTTGCAATACAACAAATTTATTTCAACATTTGAAAGAAGAAGTAGGCCTATTGAACCCTCCATCACCAAATTTGGTTAGGTCTAGATCAAGATCAAAATCTACAAACTTCAAGTTCAGCTAGTTTATTAAGCTCAACAACCAAATTACAGGCAACCAATTAGAATCAGACCACAATTTTGGACACCTGCAAATATAACAAAAACATTAAACGATGGCAGTACTTTTCTGCAACCACGGATCTCTGGTCCAGTTCTCAAATGGAACGGTACATGTCTTTTACTCTACATTACATTGATAAATTATGGAACTTACAAACAAGGCATCTTTAAACAATGTTTTTCCCTGCAGATCATATTGGCGAAAATTTAGCAAGTGGATTGAAAGATACATTGGATGACTGGGGTCTTAAGGAAGACTTTCTTGTTTGTTTAACAACTGACAATGGTTCAAACATTATTAAAGCTACTGAATTGAACTCCTGGACCCGTCTTCAATGTTTTGGACACCGCCTCCATTTAGCTATTAATTATGGCTTGAAAGATAATAGAATTGAAAGAGCAGTGGCAGTATGTAAGAAAGTGGTGTTGCTTTTTCGTTTAGCTGAAAAAAGAAAAGAGAATTGTTCAAATTGAAGAATCAGCTACTTCTTCCAACACACTCTTTAAAAAAGTGCTTGTGACACAAAATGGGGCTCCATGTACAAAATGATTTCAAGATATATAGAGCAAGAAAAGGCTGTAACTGCAGTACTTTCAGCAGATCGAAAAAGTTCTAGTTTAATACCGAAATGGCAGGATATTAACATTTTAGAGAGTGTTGTGAAAGCATTAGAACCAGTTGCAGAATTTACTGATGCCCTATGTTAGTGTTTCGTCTGTAATCCCAGTTCTGCATAATGCTAAATAATACCACACTGATTGAAAAGCCTTGTGATAGCCAACTGACTACAGATATTAAAACAAAAATTTTGAAATATCTGAATGAAAAATATTCAGATGCTACTTCACGAATGTTACTTAATATTGCCACATTTGTCGATCCACGCTTCAAAGTCAAATATTTAAAGGATGGAGAGGATGCTTCTGTCCATACCAAATGAAAAGAACAAATTGTGCTTACAAGTGAAAATAGTGAACTTCATTTTAATCTAGTTGTTCCTAACCATGACCTATCTGAACCAAGCGCCAACAAAAAGTATAAATTGGCAAAACTTTTTAGACAACATGAAGACAGTGGAGTAAATGATTCCAATAGTAGTTTCAACTTGTCAGAAGACCAGTTAATAGATAGGGAAATAAATCACTACCTCTCACTTCCCCATTTAGAGTATGAATCGGATTCATTGCTTTGGTGGAAGCAGAATGCAATCCAGTTCCCCAAGATAGCCAATGTTGCTAGAAAATTCTTGTGTGCTCCAGCAACAAGTTGTGCATCAGAAAGGCTCTTTAGCAAAAGTGGCAACATAGTCACTTGTCAGCGACTTAACCCAGACAAGGTTAACATGTTAGTTTTTCTCGCCAAAAATCTGAAATAAAATTCCGAACTCCATACTCGGCCATGCTTTAGTCTTCGTAGACAAATTGTCTGCCTTATTACTTTTAGTTTCATTTGTTTGTAAATTGTTAAAAGTAAATCCAGGTGATATATTGTATCCAAATAAGTGTAATATTACTTTGATGCTTGTAATAAATCAGTCATACGCCGTATACTGTGTTGTCTTTCTAAAAATTGCGCAGAAGGGAATTTAGAGCATTGGACCAGTCCCAAAAAGGAATTTCTACTCTACCTTAGTGGCAGCAAAAGGCAATTCTATGTCTACTTGTAAATACAATTCTTGCTGAATTTGGCAATTCCAGGGCAGGTCTATTCAAACACTATTTTTAACAGGGCATATGCGCATGAAATAAATAATATTCTCTATGTTAATAAATTCTTTTATTATATAACAGACATATATACATGTATATTAAGAATGAAACGATCCTTTTTAGTTTTTATTTAGTTAAGGTAAAATATCGCGATATGTGTAGGTATCGTGATATAATTTTAAAAATATCGTGATGTGAAATTTTTTCACATCGCCCAACTCCAGTTAGGGTTAAGGTGCACTAGTTAGGGTTAGGGTTCGGATTAGGTTTTTTGATACCCATATTTATAGTATTTCTTATAGCGGCGGACTAGTGAACCCCTCTCACACAGTGAATGCTACAATAGAATTAGATGTAAGTCATGATTTTGATTTTCCCAGCAGCTGACGTCTGTTGGTAATATTTCAGGGCTTCTTTTACGTCACTAGAGAGCTATACTGGGCTTCAAACAATTCCAGGTCTATATATAACCAGCTATGTATTACTGTAAGCTATTTCCATCTATACAGTGATCAGATTAAAACTGATTATGTCTTACGGTCGACCATATTCTACCAGACGAAAATGTATTTGCTAGAATTGTGATTCTACATAATGGATCGATACCCGATCAAGCGACCCAGCTCTAATTACTACACCGAAAGCCCGTAAATGTTTAAACGTATCATATCAGTAGTGTTACTAGAAGGAAATGCTGAGAGCAATAGTATATGAATGTGATAGCATAGCGATTTCACAATCATCAAATCCTTATTCAACCATTAAAAAACAAGAGAATTATTTTTATTTAAATCAATGATTAAAATTGGGTATTATAGTTTGCAGGACAGATCCAAAGTAGAAGCGACAGGAAAAGGACAGGTGGACACAGCTGGTCGTAATAGGTTCCGCTCGTTCATCCGATGAGGGTAGATTTTGGTATCGAATGATCTTTGGATATTTTTTAACTTGGGTATCAAACTTTGCAAATTACGTTTTTAAGAAGATATAAAGAGTAATATTATTTAAAATTACGTACAATTGTGCTTTTGACTTGCATCTTATCATCACTAAAACCTGTTCAGAAAATTGACCATTTCTCGGCAGCTGTGACTATTACCCGTGGTTATTTACTGTATCTAAAAGATATGTGATTTCATCAAGTGAGATATGACATCGAGCGTCCTAGAAAAGGTCAGCTAGACCGGCTTACTAGTTACTGTCTATGACAAAAGCAGCACATCTATATGCCACGGTTTTTGTTCCCATCTTTCGGTGGTGGCATAATTTTCAAATATGGTGTAGATAATCTTTGGGGAAAAGTCGTGACTGAGTTCGATGACCTTAACTAAGCAAAATTATTCGTCAGTGCAAAGAACACGATTAATTTGATTCTAATTGCGAGTGATTACACCTGGGGGATGTCTTGACTACGTGGTTGACGACGATCATTTACCGCAATACAGTTATAAGCAATTTGGCTTTCGCAACCACGAATTCTTGCCCTGATTTCGAAATTCAAATTGTGCTTAGACTATCTGTGTTTAAAGATACATTATGTAAGAGCTAAATATTATTAACATGACAAGCCCATAATTAACTCTCTAGATGATCAGATGACAGAGATTGAAATAGATTAGAACGTCCACTAGATTTAAAACTTTAACGATAAAATGGATAGTCGAGACCAAGTCCCGCTTGTCCAGTACCGTTACTACGATTATAAACAATCTAAGCTACATCTTCCAACACCCATAACTTCGCTCAGAATAAAGTACTTTGAATGAAATTTTCAATATAATAATTATTTATTATCTATATTATAGCAAGAACGACCAGCTCTTTTATCTAAATCTTACATAATGCTTCTTTCAACAAAAAATGGAATGGAGTTTTATGGCACGTGAGCCCCAACCGGGATATATGGCACCAAACACACTTTGTCGTAACGAAACAAACCAAACAATACCGCGCAAATGTAGCTATATGCATAATATCACAGATCAATAAAATTAAAAATATATATACACGTCCTTTATGTATGTATATAAATAGTTAAAATAGAAATACACATATGCAATTAAAATTTATAATAATAGGTTTTCTCGTAAAGTTTACTAATTTTCCATACAGCAAGTAAAATACCTTGTGACTGGCAACGGTTATAATTTAATCTTACATTCTAGAAATGATTACACTCAATCAAAATGCGGTTATCTGGCAACAACCCCCCCCCACCCCCAAGAAAAAAAACAAACCCTGACATAAGTAACACTCTGTTAGAGGCTCTTGATTCAAGATGAAAATGTGGGTTGACAAGTATGATCTATGTTGGTTCTATAGGAGCGGAGTCAGATTAAAAAGAAAGGCTTAATGAGATAAAGTTTATTTGTGTCTGCAAGATCCCAAGATCGTTGCCAGCGGTCATATTTAAAGTAGCTAAATCTCGAACTCATTATCATCCAAAGTCTTCGACATTGAAACCATATTTGTCAATTTACATGTTAATCAACATTGATGTTGTGATCTTACCGGGAAAAGATGGGCTTCTGGTATCTAATATTTCAGACAAAATAAACATTTTGCCATTGGTACCATAATGCGGTTCAGCGCTATTTGTAACAAGGAACTTGAAGAACGAGGCTAGACATATTCCAGAAGTCATGTCAAACGATGACGTCATATTCTTATCTGGAGAGCATGCGCAATAAATACTATCGGTGTAGACTGGAATAATCAGACGCTAGAGATTGCCATTCGATTGAGATTTCTGGCATATTTTGCCGAACATAACTGATTTGAAATTAGAGTAAAAACGGAAACGATTGGATGTAAACCAGTTTAACATTCATATTACATTGTTATAGGCGTTGCGACCCATTTGTGTCAATTTTTAGGTACCAAATATTAGCGATTTAGCTCTTTTAAAAATACATTAGTTAAGAGTTTAATAAAGAGTTTGTCATTCTTGCTATAATAATTCAAAAATAGATGATGAAAAAAGAAAATATTGAAGATTTCATTCAAATTACTTCATTCTCAGCCAAGTTATCACTGTTTGTAGTTTTGACACGATGCGTGCACAGTGGTAACCAGGAGTATAATCGGGACTTAGGTTCGCTTTCCCATTTATAAATTAAATTTTTAAATGGCGAACCGTTTTAATCTAGTTATGTTCTTGTTTTGTTAATAAATGTCTAATTAAATAAGCTAAATCGCTAATATCTGGGACCTAGAAATTGACACAAATGCGTCGCAACGCATATAATAATGTAATATGAATGTATATAAACTGATTTACATTCAATCGTCTCCGTTTTTACTCTATTTTTAAATCGGTTATGTTCGGGGAAATACGCCAGAAGGCTCAATCGTATGGCAATCTCTGGCTATTCCAGTCTACACCGATAGTATTTACTGCGCATGCTCTCCAGATAAAAATATGGTTTCACCGTTTGACATGACTTGTGGAATATTTCTATCCCCGTTCCTCCGAGTCCCTTGTTACAAATGGTACTGAAACGCATTATAGTACACGGTTTGTGTACCAATTTCATATCAGACGGCCATCTTTTCCAGGTAGGACCACAACATCAATATTGATTTAAATTGACAAATAATTCATGTTTTCAATGTCGAAGTCTTTGGATGATACTGAGTTAGAGAGAGACTTAGCTACTTTAAGAGTTTATATAACATTTCAGGAGTAAAGAAAGACCTGCAATAGGCAGATTTAGCTCTTGCATAGTGTACTTTTAAATTTATTAATGCAAGATTTAAAATCTTTATCCGGGATATAAAATTCAGAAATGGGAAGATCTAAAGCAGCGAAGTATGTCTGATCGTTCCCTTTTATATCCTAATTTACCAGTATTCTTCCAAAGTAAGCCGCTCTAACTGTCCATCTGGATTCACAGTATTTAAAGATTCCATCTTATCCTTTAATATCAAATTTATTATCCCGTTTAACATTATAGTTAACGGTTTGGTGAATACGAGTCACGAACCCCTATCTCGCCACGGTTTCAGTTCACGAAGAAATCAATGTCTTGCGAAGGTAACGGTTTAGGTTTGTATACTGAAAAACAAATACATTGAACTATACCGTTACGGTGGCAAGGGGGGCAACTCCAAATATTCTCCCATTGACTAAAGCTGAACTCTGATAACAATTTGTAGAACAAACATGGCGATCGGTTAGGGGTAACAAAAACACAGGCAGGTCACGCCCACATCCAGTATAGACCGTGTCAAGCAAAGTGTTAGCTATAGTCAACTACCAATTAGCTACTGCCTGATTGAAGTTTTTTCACTATCACTACTATCATCTTACTGAAAATAGTATTGCTAAACAATTATTATGTCTGATCAGGTACATATTATTTTACTAATTAGATGAAATAAGCCAACCACGATATACTTTTGCTCTAAAAAAATAAGAGAAAAAACTGTCTTACCCCAAACAGTAACTATACCAACGCCATTCAATTCTTCTTATTTCGTGTAATGTTTTCGACAACAACGAAGTAACACCAAATGATTTTCTGTATCATAAAGCCTAGTATTCAAACCAGCAACAAAACTGTTCTTCTCTTCATCAAAAAGGTATGTTTTCACTTCAAAATAGTCAATAAAGGTCACCATCTTGTTATTTATGATGATCTATTCAAGTGACATAATTTTCACTTCAAAATAGTCAAGAAAGGTCACCATCTTGTTATTTATGATGATCAATTCAAGCGACATAATTTTGGATGGCGATATTTTTTTCGTGGACATTATGTCCCTTGAATTTATGTCAACAACATGGAATTTTATACCCTTTTGAAGTGAAAATATACCAATTTGATAGCGGAAACAATAGTTTTATTGCAGCTTTAGATACATTTTGGAACGATAATTCTAGACTTCATGATGCAGAAAATTATTTGATGTTTGTACATTGTTGTGCAACACATTTCACGAAATAAGAAAAAAATGGTTGGTGTTCGTTGGTAGAATTGTTATTGTTTGGGGTAAGGCAATTTTTCTGCTATTTTTAGAGGAAAAGTGCATCGTGGTTGACTTATTTCGTCTAAATAGTAAAATAATATGTACTTGATCAGACATCATAATTGTGCAGCAACAATATTTTCAGTAAGCTGATAGTTGTGATAGTGAAAAAGTTTATTCTGCCAGGAAGTAATTGGTAGTTGACTAGCTATCCGGATGTGCACACTTTGCTTGACACGGCATATACTGGAAGTGGGCGTGGTCTGCCCGTGTTTTTGTTACCCCTAAGCGATCGCCATGTTTTTTCCCCTACAAATTGTATGTATGGGGGCTGATTTGTCCGTCCGTAACACTTTTTGGGACACAATAACTCTCCTTCTAATTAAGCTAGAATGTTCAAACTTATTGTAGCTGTTTAGTAGGTCAATGCCTTGATTGAGTGCGAAGATGATCATTTTCTGCTTGGGGTCAGCAGAGATAAACAATGTTATTGGTTGATGCTTTGGGACACGACAACTTTAATTCTAATTAAGTGAGAGTGATTAAACTTGGTGTATGGTTTCATTGCATCAATACCTTGACTAAGTTCGAGAATGAGCGTTTCTGCTCAGGAGCGATAAGCTATTTGATTGGCTGAGACTTTGGAACACAATAACTCGCCCTCTAATTGAGCTAGAATGTTCACACTTGGTGTAGGTGTTTATTAGTCCAATGTCTTCACGGAGGTCAAAGATGAGCATTTTCTGCTTAGGGTAAGCAGACATAAACAATTTGATTGGTTGATGCTTTGGGACACATTCACTTTAGTTCTTATTAAGTGAGAGTGATGAAATTTGGTTTATAATTTTATTACATCAGTACCTTGACTAAGTTCCATAATTAACTATCAATGCCTTGATGGAGATCGATGATAAACATTGTATGCTTACGGCACAGAGTAAAAATACACAGAGTGGCGACTGCTTCATTTGCATACAAAGTAGGTCGCGCACTGCATCTTGGGGTTTGTCTGTAATGTCACTAACCATCACAGAGTAAAAACCAAATCTCTTTAATTTCGTAGTTTTATAGTATATTCGGTAACAAAACTACTGAGAATTATCACATACAATCATATGTTAGTTGTGTGTGTGTTTCGGGAATTTATAAAACATGATTCATATTTTTAAAACATGGATAAACGCAGCGTGGGACGGCCCGGACTGAAGTGAAAGACGGCAATAATTGTGACGGTTTACAAATTGGTCTAGGCTGTAAATTATTGTCGATTTTTAAAGGTGTTTATTAACTTTAAAACTAATCCACCAAATACTTGTAGTTTCGATTTCTAGATTTGAAATGTAATTTCCATACACCTTAAAATGGGCCATTTGAAAATGTTAAAGTGTCACGCCCTCTTTTGGATAAGGCCTATTTTACCCAACATGATTTATTCCCCCCCCCCCCCAAGAATTCTTCTAGAGCTTATTACTGTGTGCTTCTCTTATTTATGTTATGTTAATAAAGTAAGCTTCCATTCAAATATAAAATGATAATTTAAGAATATTAAAATTGAATTTCAAATAGGCCTATAACGTTTTCCAATTATAAACAGATTTGAGCCGTTGGTTGTTTTCCAAGATAAAATACTCTTGGCTCTAGCTCCTTTAGGAACTATCTCTGATCGGACTATGTCCGCTGACAGTTCCTATCGCTTGCTATATAGCTGCAATATGAAAATAATATATGAATCTAAATGTATTTTATTCAGTTGACTTGCGGCACGTAGGCCTATTATAGAATGTAAAAAGAACATGTGCAGCTAGTTCAGACTTAATGGGTAAAGCTTACTATTTAAAGTTTGATCTCTTAAAAATCACAACTACACGTAATTCTAAAATTACAAAATCGAATTTCCCCTTTTACTGGTAGGCCTTAATCCGACCAATAAAATATTTGCTGAAGCACTATCAATAATTTTAAACCATTCAGTAATTCAAAATATAATTTTAATTTAGTCTGTGATTATCTATTATGCGGTAATGGTTAACTTCAGTTTGTATGGCAGATAATTCCATAATAGAACACAGTATAAATTAAATTTTCTATTTCTAAATAATCAGTTGACAAAAAAATCACAAAAATAAAAGTAACTCTCTGAACACAGATCAGACCTAATGGCATGGATATCTAGAGCAAAATCTGTTTATTGGAAAAGGTTATATGCCTATTTGAAATTCAATTTTAATATTCTTAAATTATTATTTTATATTTTAATGAAAGCTTACTTTATGAACATAACATAAATAAGAGAAGCACTCAGTAATAAGCTCTAGAAGACAAAGGAATTTTTCTTTGGGAGAAAAATAAGTCATGTTGATGTTGAGTAAAATAGCTAGGCCTTATCCAAAAAAAGGGCGTGGTACTTTGACATTTTCAAATGGTCCATTTTAAGGTGTATGGAAATTACATTTCAAATCTAGGAATGGAAACAACAAGTATTTAGTGGAATACTTTCAAAGTTAATAAAACCTCTTAAAAATCTACAATAATTTACGGCCTTAAATAGACCAATTCGTAAACCGTCACAAATGCCGTCTCTCGTCTCAGTCTCACTTAATTCCGGGTCGTACCACGCTTTATGCATGTTTTAAAAATATGAATCATGTTTTATAAATTCCCGAAACACACACACAACTAACATATTATGATTGTATGTGATAATTCTCAGTAGTTTTGTTAGCGAAAATACTATAAAACTACGAAATTAAAGAGATTTAGTTCATCGATATAGATATTCTAACGTCGTTGAGCGAACTGTCAATGTGTGTTTATTACAGACAACTCCCAAGATGCATTGTGCGTCGCTGTGTTTCTATGGGCCGTAATGCGAGTCGCCACTCTGTGTATTTTTACTCTGTGCTTACGGTAAGCAGAGATAAGCAATGTGATTGGTTGATGCTTTGGGGCACAATAACTTTGGTTATAATAAAACATGCATTATGCAAGAGCTAAATCTGCCTATTGCAGGTCTTTCATTAGGCCCGAAATGTTATCTAAATTATTAATTAGACATTAATTAACTTATCCAGACTATAATCAACTCTCGACGGCATCGCTAGCCTGTGATGTTTATTGGATTACGTTCCGATTTGCTGTTCGACTTTCATTCATAATTAAATAAAAAAATGGAAAATTGAGACTCTGTTTTTTTTTATCCTATCGACTTTAGTAATGATGATCGAGACTAGCCCCAATATTCAATCGCTAAAATCTCGGTTCATATAGTGGATCAATTTTACTGAAATTTTCAGCAAATTGCCTTTACATTATTTAGTTTTAACTATTATAGCGAGAATTGACAGCTCTTTAACCTATCTCCCATAATGTATCTTTAAGGGAGAGTAATGAAACTCCGAGCGAGCATAGATTCATCACATCATTACCTTGACTAAGTTCGATGATGAGAATTTTCTGGTTAGGCTAAGGAGCGATAAGCAATTTGATTGGTCAAGACTTTGGAACATAACAACTCTGCTTTTAATTGATGTAGATGTTCATTACTGAATTCAATGATTAACATTTCGAGCTAAAGCTAAGCTATTTTATTGGTCGATGCTTCGGGATAAGATAACTTTGATTCTATCTGATAGAGTGATCAGTTTGATGGCTTGATAGTTTTGAAAAAAATAAATGTGCGATTAATTAATATGTCATCTATTTATTTTGGGATTTCCGCGGGGGACATCAGCCTCACTGTTGGCTTGTTTCACTTAATTATTTCTGTAGTTTTGTAATCAGCTTTAAGTGCATAGTAAAGTGACAAAAGTTATCACAACACCTGAAATGGGGGGAGGGGGTCCTCAAAAACATTCGCAACAACCTTCGTACCTGTAGTGTAGTATCTAAATGTATTTAAGATGGTACTGAACAATAAAAATGGATGAAAATAAAACAAGCGGCTGCCAGGCAGGATACGCCCACATTTTCGAGGGATGGATAGAGAACAAGCTAAAAAGAAAGTGATTTTTCCTACAATCAAGGGCCATAATTCAGGAAATTACAATTCGATATGCGCAAATATCGAATTGAACCGAGATCTTTGGGTTATAAACTTACATTTCAAGTTTCAACAAAATCGGATAAAAATTGTGACCTCTATAGGGTCCACAACCTTGATATTGTAAGGTTACCGACACCCTGTCCGCATCGGCGCCTACGATTAATTAAATGTGGGAATGGGAGGGGAAGATCGCCGAAGGCGGGTCTTGTCAGGATATCCGTGTTGGCGTCTGGTGATGTTGTTTTCCTCCTTTTTCCGGTTCCATTTATGCGCTCCCATCCCTCGTTTATTATTTAACACCCAGCCCAACCTTCCGATATACGGGTTCCTTGGAAGCTAGCCCCACGATTGAAGGGGAGTAACTCTTCATTTACTCTACCCCGTAAGTAACGACTAAGGCTAAATATACGTTCAATATGCCTGTTCCTTTATTACGTGAAAAAGGATTTAAAGTATAATATGACAATGAAATACATTTATATACATGTTAAAATATGGGTGTCCGGCGTGGTGGGAGATAACGTTCGTGATTATTACATATTGTTAACCCGGCGACAATATTAATGGCGGCATATTTAGGCTACTACAAACGAAGGTAATAGTAGCAATACTCTTATATTCGAAACATTACAGATCCAAGTTCCCCCGCGGGCATGATTCTCACCTTATTATTTAGGTAATTGGTCGGGTAATTGCGACAAGAAAGATTTTTTCGCTTTTGATCACTTTATGAAAAAGGTAGTTTGCCGTGGATACGACGAACCGTTATCTGCCCTTCCGACGTTCGATCACCCTTTATATAGAAAAATTAAAGTATCACGTGACGTCATTAACCAATCAATTATTGTCCTTTTTGTTGTTGTCGGCACTTCTTTGACAATTGAAGTGTTCGACGTTAAAATAGTCTATTAAAATAACGAATCCAACTTGTCCGGTACTTGTCCGTTTCACTTAAATTTGACAAGGAATTATTTAATACGTACAGCGAAGAGATTGATTATAAACAGACAAAACGGACAATAACTATCAACAGCGTAATTTTATGAAATGTGATCAAACCACGCGTAACTATTCAAGACGTAATGGGTAACAACATAATCCAGTTGAACTACGTCAATCCTGGCCATAAAACATATTAAAACCCGATACAATTATTATAACAACCAAGATAAATTACTATACTTGGCAATGATGTACAATAAGCATAACCAGAAGACTAATAGAAACATTATATGTAACAATCTGACAGGTCGTTGTTAAGAACGACGTGACACAAAATGGACGTCTACGTATTGAAATATATAAATGTGCTCGTATTCGTAACTAAGGACTATTCCAATGCAAAATTGAACGTTCGGGAAAAGGACTATGCAATGTTATAATTGACAATAAGTGCAAAAATACCGAGAAGATTATTCGGGAGGCTAACAAGTAAGTAAAACTTGTTCGTTTTATACAAAATATTACTTGAAATGGTTTGTTTACACGAGGCCTTGATTTCACGACTGACGGTAATCACGTTATAATAATAATATGTCCGTACCAAAATACCCGCCGCATGCTGATAATTTAACGAACAATCTAAGACTTAAACAACAATATAACAATCAAGTAATGCAATAAAATGATAATATGTACAGGGCTGAATTCGATATATTACACTATACCATATTTTTACGCTATTTGAGAATGTGGGGCGGCCATTTTGTCTGTCAGTTTTGGGCCGATTTTCACGAAATACGAACTCAGCCGCCCAGAGAGTTTCACGGTGATATAATAATACTTTTTTTTTAAAATCGGATAAACATTGACCTCTATAGGGTTCACAAGCTAAAACGCGATTTTTCGTACAATCAGGGGCCATAATTCAGGAAGTTACGTTCCGATATGCGCGAATATCGAAAGGAACCGAGATCTTTGGGTTATAAACTTACATTTCAAGTTTCGTCAAAATGGAATTAAAATTGTGACCTCTATAGGGTCCACAACCTTGATATACCATATTTTTTACGCTATTTGAGAACGAAGGGTGGCCATTTGTCTGTCAATTTTGGGCTGATTTTCACGAAATTCGAACATAGCCGTCCTTAGGGTGTAACGGTGATATAATATGTTTTTTTAAATCGGATAAAAATTATGACTTCTATAGGGTCCACAAGCTAAAAACGCGATTTTTCGTACAATCAGGGGCCATAAATCAGGAAGCTACGGTCCGATATGCGCGAATATCGAAAGGAACCAAGATCTTTGGGTTATAAATTTACATTTTCAAGTTTCAACAAAATCAGATAGGGTCTACAACCTTGATATACCATATTTTTAGGCTTTTGAGAACGAAGGGCGGCCATTTTGTCTGTCAATTTTTGGCTGAATTTCACGAAATTCGAACTCGACCGTCCTTACGGTGTAACGGTGATATAATAATACGATTTTTTAAATCAGATAAAAATTATGACCTCTATAGGGTCCACAAGCTAAAAGCGCGATTTTTCGTACAATCAGGGGCCATAATTCAGGAAGTTACGGTCCGATATGCGCGAATATCGAAAGGAACTGAGATCTCTGAGTTATAAACTTACATTTCAAGTTTCAACAAAATCGGATAAAAAATTGTGACCTCTATAGGGTCCACAACCTTGATATACCATATTTTTACGCTATTTGAGAATGAAGGGCGGCCATTTGGCTGTCAGTTTTGGTCCGATTTTCACGAAATTCGAACTCAGTCGTCCTTGGGGTGTAACGGTGATATAATTATACGGTTTTTTTTTTTAAATCGGATAAAAATTATGACCTCTACAGTGTCCACAAGCTAAAAACGCGATTTTTCGTACAATCAGGGGCCATAATTCAGGAAGTTACGTTCCGATATGCGCATACATTTCAAGTCTAAATCAAATCGGATAAAAATTGTGATCTCTACAGTGTTCACAAGCTAAAAACGTGATTTTTCGTACAATCAGGGGCCATAATCCATGAAGTTACCGTCCGATACATGCCAATATCGATAGGAACCGAGATCTTAGAGTGATAAACCTATATTTCAAGTTTCGTTGAAATCGGATAAAAATTGTGACCTGTAGACTGTTCACAAACAATTGTGGACGGACAGGGGCGACGACAACATACGTCCACATGAAAATGTGGGCGTATAAAATTTTTTTGGGGGGGAAAATATGAAACAAATATAGCATTCAGCACTGCGCAACTACAGAGTAAACAACGCAATATGGGGAATCACAGTCTCACAGAGATGCCGGAATATATAAACTACACCCATCAAGACTTCAAATTTTGAAAACTATCACTTTTTTCAAATCTCCATTTTTGTTTAAAGGACTACTTTCAGACTTTTTGTATGGAGTACATCATAAACATCATCTGGATGGAATATTTCGGGTCCATATGGAAAATAGTATATACTGCATCAAAATTTTCTAGAAACTGCTTTTGTTTTCAGATATTTTTATAGGCCTAATGAATACACATTAACATTTTTATGACTTCTTAATTCAACCTTCGAAACGTTTTGCCTGGAAGCATACAGATACACTGACAATTAAACATTGGACGTATTAACTAAGTTTTACATTAAAGATAGGTTCCCAGAAAAGTATTTATCGGGTGGTTATTTCCAATAATAGTATGGCAATTTTGGTATATATGGAAAGCAGAGATATCCAATCTTACTACAAAAATACTGGATTCCCTGAAAAACACTCATGGAGCGTACACAGGACAAAAATGTCAAGAGTTCCCCTAATCGACAGCCCGACGATTAGGAATATCTGCACGCGTGTCGTCAAAGGTTGCATGAGGAATTGTACATGTTGATAAACTTTATAAGTTAGACGTACAACACTTTCTGAGATAAAAATCACGGAAAAGGACGCGTACAGTGGATAATCCGAGAACTTAATTAGGATTCGATATTTGTTATAAATATCGTTTTGTGTATGCAATGAATTCTCCTCCGACTTCGCTCCCGTAAGTCACGTGACACAAACATGACCTCTTTTGATCGATTTTTATAGCAGGGGATTCCTTGACAATTTACGATAAATAAATTAGTTTGAATATGTTTTTAGGCCAAATATATCACCAAATCGTCCAGTTTGTACGCGGGAATGTATCTTTAGAATATTATCTAATAAATTGTATTCAATATTTATTCACACTCATCACAGTGTTTAGTTTTTGTTAAATTGTACACTAATAGTTCACAATTGAATGTGGAAATGTCCAGCTGAATGTTTGCTTGGAGCATATGTGTTGCAAATGGTACTCCCTACAACGGAATTTGTCATATAAAAGTTACATTTTGGTAACAAATTCTATACCAAACCAATCTGATTAAAATACAGATCTGTATTTCGTTTTTTTTGTCCCCCGGCTTTCGAAGAAAGCAGGGGACTATTAAAATGGGTTCGTTCGTCTGTTCGTCACACTTTTTAGGACACAATAACTCTCTTTCTAATTGAGCTAGAATGTTCAAACTTGGTGTAGGTGTTTATTGGGTCAATGCCTTGGTGGAGTTCGAAGATGTTTAGGGTAAGCAGAGATAAGCAATTTGATTGGTTGATGATTTGGAACACGATAACTTTAGTTCTAATTAAGTGAGAGTGATGACACTTAGTGTATAGCTTTATTACACCAATACTTTGACTAAGTTCGATAATGAACATTTTCTGCTGAGGGTAAGCAGAGCGATATGCAATTTGATTGGTTGAGACTTTGGAACACAATAACTCTCATTCTAATTGAGGTAGAATGTTTAAACTTGGTGTAGGCATTCATTAGGTAAATCCCTTGATGGGGTTCGATGATGAACATTATCTGCTTACGGTAGGCAGAGATAAGCAGTCTGATTGGTTGATGCTTTAGGGGCACGATAACTTTGGTTATAATGAAGTGAGAGCGATGAAACTCTGAATATAGATTCATTATATCATTACCTTGACTAAGTTCGATTGTGCGAATTTTCTGCTTGGGCTAAGGAGCGATAAGCAATTTGATTGGTCAAGACTTTGGAACATAAAAACTCCCGTTCGATAAAATCCATTGCACAACTAAATATCCCAACGAATAGAAAACTTCTCTCTTGACAAATTTGACTATTTACTTGTAATTTCGACTGAGAGGAAGACAGCAATGCTTTTGTCATGTGTTGAGCTAATCCAATGCAGCTGTTGCGGGGGTGGTTTAATTTTGACAGATAGTTAGACAATCACGTGTTGCAATGAAAACAAAGCGCGATCATTACGATCGTTTGAGTTTGGGCGACGAAAAAAAATAGAACTTAAGGCAATTACATGGGAGATTTATATTGAAACCATTGTTCGTCAGTCTATCAAATTTTATTCACAATGAAAATATCACTGATTGCACGGATACACGTAAAAATAAAGTCATATATAAACTAAAAATATCCTATTTCGCGTAAAAGGCAAAACAGACTTTTGGACGAGAATGCTTGACGCGAACAGAACAACGAGTGGGTTTAATTACAACTTCAAAATGATGTTTAATACGAACCATAATTTCCAGTACAACAACTTACTTACAATTATCAGTCAAATAAAGGGTACGATGGACGTATCTGTCCAGGAGGCCATTTCAGAAGGACCTTGGTTCGATGTGACTCAGATCCTTTTTACCTGAAATAGATTGTTCCACAGAAAGCTTATACAATTTGCTACCAGATGCCGCCATTAACTATGATTCATTGAAAAAGTGACTTAGATCGTTCTTCCCAGGAGCTCTTCATTTACAAGCGTGTTGCTTATAATACTTATATATATATATATATATATATATATATATATATATATACTATTCAAAAAAAGTAGGGGATATTTGATTTTGGGGGCATAATACTAAAATATGCAAATGACTACGAAAAAAGTCACTATAGAACCTAACAGAAGAAACATTTCCAGTTACATGTGACGCCCAAACGCACCAATAGCTACCGCATGGAATGCAGGTGAAGCATGGGATCATCATGGGGGTCCAACCCAAGATTTGCACGACTCTGACTTTGAATGTTACAGTCATTGTGGCATTGAATTCCAGGGTGGAAACATCAGTTTAATTGTTTTAGTGACCAGAAAACAAATTTTGATATGCGTCGGCTTACCCAAAATGAAAGGTTACGTGCCCTTGGCATGCTACAGATCGGCACAACACAGGCGGTTGTGGCGCGGACGATGAATGTTTCTCAGTCTGTCATAAGCAGGCTATGGTCCAGATACCGTGATACACAATCTGTACAGGACAGACCACGCTCAGGTCGACCAAGGGCGACAATTCAAGCCCAGGATCGATTTATCCGTACCTTGGCCTTGAGAAATCGTGTCATCACAGCAAATCAGATCAGCGCTCGTCTTCAAACAGACACTGGTGTGAGAGTGAGTGGCCGACGTCCTCGCGTGATCCCTTGTTTGAGAGATCATCACATTCAGGCAAGACGTCGTTGGTGTAGGGATCGTCAACACTGGGATAATCGACGCTGGAGCAATGTCATGTTTTCAGATGAGTCAAGGTTCACTGTTGATTTTTTGGACAGACGTAGGAGGGTGTGGCGTCGTCGAAACGAGCGCTTCCAAGACGTTAACGTCATCAGACATGATCGATTTGGGGGTGGTTCTGTTATGGTGTGGGGAGGCATCACTGTTGCTGGAAGAACGGCTTTACACGTTGTTGCAGGGCGTGTTACAGGCCAGTACTACCGGGACAACATCTTGGCAGTCCATGTTGTGCCGTTCGCACGACGTCATGGCCGCCGTTTCATCTTCCAGGATGACAACGCAAGATGTCACAGGGCCAGGATCGTTACAGGTTACCTCCAACAACAGAACATCACCACATTACCTTGGCCAGCACTGAGTCCCGACCTCTCCCCCATCGAGCATGTCTGGGACATGCTTGGACAGAGGATACGTCAACGTTAACAACGTCCTGCCAATGTCCAAGAACTTGCTGCTGCGTTGCAACAGGAATGGGACAATCTGGACCAGAATGACCTTAGACGTTTATTAGGAGTATGCCACGTCGGATCAATGCTTGTTTGGCAAACAGAGGAGGATTTACCCGTTACTGACTTGGTTGTGATGCTGTGGTAACTTTGCTGTTTGACCCCGGGTATCATTTTACCCTTATAATGGTCAGTCTGTGCCTTACTTAGTCTAACGATCATTTGGAATAAATCGATGAATGTGAACTTCATTTCATTTTGTCATTTGTTTCTTCGTCAGTTTCATTAGGTGACTTTAATAACACTTAAAAGTCAAATATCCCCTACTTTTTTTGAATAGTATATATATATATAATATATAGAAAAAAATAAAGGTTAAAAATTGTTATTGTTATTGTATGTCTTGACAAGCTTAGGCGAAACATTTTTAACCTTTATTTTTTTCTATATTAACACTACTACGGTTTTAACTTCATACATCTATTAATATATATATATATTAAAGATAATCATCTATCTATATATTTGTGACTGTCGTTTGTCTGTCTGTCTGTCTGTTCGGGGTTGGCGACTACACTAGGTCTGCCCCGAGTCTGCAATTTGGGGTATAGGGTAAGCTTGGACCGGGGAGTAACATAGGCCAGGTGGCGTTAGTCTACCACTTCCGGTTTCGGAAATATGACCCCCGAGCGAAGTCTGTCTGTTCGGGGTTGGCGGCTACACTAGGTCTGCCTCGAGTCTGAAATTTGGGGTACAGGGGTAGCTCGGACCGGGGAGTAGCATAGGCCAGGTGGCGTTAGTCTACCACTTCCGGAGTTATGACCCCCGAGCGAAGCCGGTCTGTTCGGGGTTGGCGGCTACACTAGGTCTGCCCCGAGTCTGAAATTTGGGGTATAGGGGTAGGTCGGACCGGGGAGTAACATAGACCAGGTGGCGTTAGTCTACCACTTCCGGTCTACCACTTATGACCCCCGAGCGAAGCCGGGTATCCTGCTAGTAGGTAATATTTAAGGCCGGTACAACGAATGTAATTGTTTTGTGCCGCATGTGCGTTCAAAAGAAAATTATCCCACCCGAGTCGCTAATCAAATAATTATTAAAACAAAATATTCCAAAAGGTAAAGTTATATAATTTGCAGAGATTTTACTAGAATGTAAAAAAAAAACGTTAACAAAATAAAAGAATACGGATAGTTGTGTGTGTGGACGCCCAAACTCAATGCCGAGCCGAGATTTGTAGCTTTTTCTTAAACCAAACTTGAATTGTCGTAAAAGTGCCGAAAACCGTTTCGATTTGCTATGCTGTCACCCATTATACGAAATGATATCTCCCGAAGAGTGACATAATCAGCTTTCATATTGGTATTTTTCGTTGGGATAATTAGTTGTGCAATGGATTTTATTTAACGGGAGTTGATTTCAAACACACGGGTAAGTTTATAATAACCAAAGTTAAGTAGTTTGTTCATAATCGAAGAAATATGTTTGAAATTTACGATGGTTCAGACAGGATGGTTCAGATGTTTTACCTAATTATAACCAAATTTATCGTTTCCCTAAGCTTACCCTAAGCAGAAAATGCTCATTTTCGAACTCGTGAACGCATACACCAAGTTTGAACATTCTACCTCAATTCGAAGGAGAGTTTTTGTGTTTCAAAGTTTCGACCAATCAAAGTATACACCAAGTTTCATCACCTTCACTTAATTAGAACTAAAGTTATCATCCCCAAAGCATCAACCAATCCTATTCTAGCTCCATTAGAAGGAAAGTTATTGTGTCCCAAAAAGTGTGACGAGCCGACCCATTTAATAGTCCCCTGCTTTCTTTGAAAGGCAAGTGACAAAAAATAAAAACTTTTGCGAAAACAATACTTGTTTTGTGCCGAAGGTACCGAAACACGTAATAATATTTAATACATCCGGTACATCAGGGCCCTGTTTCTCGAAATCTTAACTAAAAGATAAAATCCAATTTTAGTAGATACTTCAATTTTGATTGGTTAAGCACTAAAATCAATCTAATATTATCCAATCAAATTACTAAAATTTAGATTTTATCTTAGTTAAAATTTTGTGAAACAAGGCCCTGATCTTTTAACTTCCGCATGCAAATAGTACACAAAGTTTAAAAATCTGGTATCAATTTTCTCATGATCATCATCATCGTGGCTAGTTACATTTTAAAATCCAGTTCCACAAAATATATATGATAAGTGCAAATGGAATGCACCTCACACAAACAATTTAAGCAAGACAAGAGATGGACGGAGATAAAGCTACGTACAATCAGGGGCTATAATCCTGGAAGTTATGTTCCAATATGTGCAGGTATCGAAACGAACTCCGATCTGTGGGATATAAACAGATAACAAGCGGTTGTCATGCAAGATACGTCCATATTTTGCAAGGGATGGATAAAGAAGCTAATTGGGATATAAATATATATATAAGTTTCATCAACATCGGACGAATATTGTGACCTCTAGAGGTTTCACAACCTTTGTATTGCATATTTTTACACTGTTTGGGTAAAATCAGCAACCATTTTGTCGGACAGTTTCGTTTCGATTTACCGAAATTCGAATTCAACCTTCATTACGATGTAACGGTGATATATTTATACGGTTCACAAGTTAAAACTGATTTTTCGTACAATTAGTGGCCATAATCCAGGAAGTTGTGGTCAGATGTGTGCGAATATCAAAAGAAACCTTGTAGGGTTGTAATTGTGAAGTTTATAAGAACCTTATTTTCCGATGAAATTAAGTTGTTAGGGTATGGCATAGCGGACATAACCGTCTTAGAAGGAACAAATATTTATACACCTAAGCTCTGTTATATCCTCTCTGAACACAATTATATATTCTTTTTTGTTCAGGATAATTGGCAGTGCTGTCCATTTACTAATTTTATCTTGATGAAAGACCTGCCTACACTGATCACATCACTTGTACGTAAAATACCCTTTCTTGTTAGCCTTTTCTCTGCTGATCTCTTGCAAAATGTGGGAATGTCTTATTCGTGGCAACACCTTGTTCATTCTGAGTGAAATCTGTATCACTACATACCTGGGACTGTGCAGCTCAGTGGATGCTTACGGCTACCCCCCCCCCCCACACACACTTTATCTGATATGTACGTTTGTTGTTTTTGATGTCTGGTCGCAACCAGAAAGTAATAAACTAAATATGGCGTAGTTTTGTGTGGTTATTTCAGTGTTTTGCAGGTGGAATTAAATTTTTTTAAATGAAATGAAATGAAATGGGGTTTAACGTCCTACTGTTTTGCTCCGAACTGGGCTAATGAAGACGGGCATACGCCATACAGTGTGCTATGAGGGGAAATTTTGCCCGGAAAGCGGCACTACGGCCTACTCTATCGAATTCCAACTGTCAAGGGATCTTTTACGTGCACGCCAATGTGTACACGGTACCTCGGGTTTTCGTCTCATCCGAATGACTAGACAGCTGTCTAGGCCCTCCGTCCTGCATCACTGACAAGGGGAAACCACGCCGGAAAATCTGGATGAACTTTCTCGGCCAATGCAGGGATCGAACACCCGACCTCCAGGCTAGCGAGTCAGCGCCTTACCCACTTAGTCACGTGATGTTCAAAAACAGCCCGTGCACCCTCTCCCCTGACAGGCATGTATGTGGTGTTATCGTATCACTTACATGCTCCTATATCCAGAAATATTTAGTTTGTCTCTAGATATAGTTTGGGGTGTTGAAATAATGGCTCTCATCTAATCACCCCACAACATAATGAACGATTTCAGTGTATTCCTTGACGCCCAGAAACATACGGTTAGACACCAAATTTATTATCCTAGAATACATTGTAAGGGGATTTTTGGGAATTTTTTGAAATGGCGGCCGCCATCTTGAATTTCTCAAAATGCTCAAGGGTGACCGAGGTTCACCCGGTAGATTCTGAAAGAGGACAGTCTAGGTGATTAAAATCAACCAGAAAAATATTTGTATACAATTCCCAGGTTTACTCAAAATATTGGGTTAGGTGACCAGACTATACCTAATTATTGCAATATTCAACTATCAAGGAAATGACTAATCCATTCACCAGTAATCTATGACAAGAGAAATGAAAACAGTATGCTCACTATTTCGAAAGCCATAGACAACGGGAAAAAGACAATAACTTATGCCCAAAAAGGGGTATAGATCATACTACTTCATCACCCACTATGTTGTCTTGAATAGTGTCATAGAGAAAATGGTAGGAACTGTGAAACCTGTCATCAAGAAATGTTTAGACAATCATCAAGACATTGACATGGCCTTGCTTCAAACAAGAGCAACAAAAATCGATACCAATCTACCACCGCCTGCAGACATCTTAATGTCCAGACCACTCAGAAGCCTTCTATCTGATCATCATGACGTCAATCCGTCAACAGGAACACAACGCTCTTAACTTCTTAATAGAAGAGAATGCATGATATCTCAACATGATGGCCATTCACTACCAAGTGAACTGCCACCCGGAAAACAAGTACGCGTATTGAAATGAAATGTTCTGCTCCTGACGGGGCTAGTGAAGACGGATATACGCCATACAATGGGCTACGAGGGAAATTGTGCCCGGAAAGCGGCACTATGGCCTCTTATATCGCATTCCAACTGCCAAGGGATTTTTTTTACGTGCACGACAATGTGTACACGGGACTTCGGTTTTCCGTCCTATCCGCACGACTAGACAGCTGTCATTGCCAGGCTCTAAGTCCTGCATCACTGACAAGGGGAAACCACGTCGGAAAATCCCGAAGAAATGAAATGAAGTTTAACGTCCTGCTCCGACTGGGCTAAAGAAGACGGGAAAATCCCGAAGACCTTTCTCGGCCAATGCAGGGATCGAACATGCGATCTCCAGGCTTAGCCACCGTGCCCCCCCCCCCTCTTAGACTATGCTACCAGAACATGGACCCCGGGTACAATCATCGAGAAAGTATAACTCCCCGAAGATCCTTCATAGCTAAGTCTTGGAAACGTACTAGGCAGAAACAGATCTCAACCTTATTAATCGATCTGTCCGTCGAAGCCAATAATCAAGCAGAGCACTTCTATAGTTCTGGAATAAGATAAGCAACCCAAAGGAGCACATCAGTTCTAAGTTCCAGAAAACAATTTTTAACAAGCCAGTTATCCAAAACCTCGTACTAAGACCTAAAAGACAACCCATTACCCAATTCAATCAACCTTCACCGAAGACAATCAGATCCGGATGAATTATCAAAGAACCATCACGTTATATACACTCCTAAAAGTCTTAATTTAATCAAGCTGTATCAGTTTCTTTTCTTCTCCCAAGGACTGTGTAATATAAACATTTTAATACGCCCACATGTTCATGTGGACCTATTATGCCGTCGCCCCTGTCCGTCCGTCCACAATTTGTTTGTGGACACTCTACAGCTAACACTTTTTATCCGATTTTGACGAAACTTGAAATATAGGTCTATCTCCCAAAAATCTTGGTTCCTTGGAATTATAACTTCATGGATTATGGCCCCTGATTGTTCGTCAAATCACGTTTTTAACTTGTGGACACTCTAGAGGTCACAATTTTCATCTGATTTTTAAAAAAATATTTATATTGAAATAGCCTGGGCCATTTTTGTTGTTTTCTGTATGTTTTCACTCGTTCGCTTGTTGACGTTCGTGAGCCTTTGTTCTAATTATAGTAAGATGGTTATGCCTTTCGTTTCTTTATGATAACGTATGTAATCGGTGATTGTTAACAGTGATTGTAATGAAAATTTTATTAAAAAAAAAACCCCAATGATTAGCGCAAATTATATTAATTGTTGAATAGCGTAAGCTATTAATCGTGTGAAATGCCATCATGTGCTGTCTAAATTTAGAGTTAGTTTAAACCTATAACGAGTGACGACGTTTCTAGTATTTTTGTCCGCTGAACGACACGTCGTTTACTCGATGAATTTCGATACGTATTGTCGTTAGAGTAACATTGAACATGTCAATTAAATATCAGTAATTTAACTTACCTTCATATATGTTTACTGTTATATCCCCGAACGGTTTTAATCCTGATTCACAGAGTCATTCCTTAAATGTTCGTCTCGTTTTCTACGAGGGTTTGGCGAAGCCGCCATTTTCGAAAACGGTTGTTATCGCATGTCGATAACTGGAAAACAAATACTTCTTTTTTCTAGTTATCACAAACAATAAATAAATATTTAAGAGATGATCGCTAATAAAGCGATATTTATAAAGATGAATACATAATCGTATCAGTTAAATCATTAATATTACGGTCAGTGCAAGCAAGGCCTTGGGTAGGTAATTCATACGCCGTGATCATCTTGGCAACGGCGACCGTGCTTATATTTTCGGGGCTAATGATATAATTATTCGTTAATTTACATTTTCATCTTTATTGAAATCGGATGGAGCATGTTATTTCTCTCATAATTTGTAACGGTTGTATATAGCGATATTGAGTTCTACCTTGTTAAAATTAGTGTTTTGTATTTGAGGCGTAACCAAGGACGCATTATTATTACATTGATTTCATTATTATTCTGTACATCAATTAGTATTCTAAGAGTTGTCTATTAGCCAGATTAGATGTATATTTGTATTGTCAACTTATTGCCTCCTCAAAAGTTATTTGTTCATTAATAATGATTACAGTTCATGTACCAGTATTGTAAGGTAGATCCTTCCTAGGCAAAATACGTCCCCTTTTTACGTGATCTGATTGATCGAGACAATCACATGACACCTAAAGCAAACAGGCTTTCCATTGGTATTCACTCATTGGCGCTTCCCACAGGAAAGACCCCTGCGCGCGCTCGAAGATAATACAAAAAAGAAAATAAGACAACTCATCTGCGATATCACCCTCGGTGGAAGCGGACGTTAAACACTAAGAACATCAACAACCATAGGTATTCACTCATTGGCGCTTGCCTGGTAAGAGTCAAAGAGCATTAACTCCTCCCTCCCCAATTCTTAGAACCTTGTCTTAAAGGGCACAATCCATGATTATTTTAAAGTAAAGTAAATTTTCCCAAATAACATATTATAAAGTAAATGATAATTATACTTTCATAAATTACACAATTTCCCCCAATTAAATAACCATCATTTTGTATACTATTCTGATCGCTAGTCCTAAATTCAAAGCCACCGGAAGGAAAGCCTTAGAAAGATCTACTAAGTTATATTCACAAGTGACACGGCGATCATTGGCGACTATAGAGACCAATACACGATATCTGGCGTTTCCACCACGCTTATGACGATCTTAACGCAATCTGAGACCATTTTCCATCGCCGTAGCAGCGCAGTAAGGGTGCCACCCCAGTCTCACGGGGATATTAAAAACGACAACGCAGTTTATGGCTTGCCCGCTTTGAACAAAGGCAAAGAAAACCACAAGAGATAATAGCCACGTTTGCTGATGATATTAGACAGCCCAAAGAGCATATTCCAGCCTTGATAATATCGCCCGTGAAGCTATTTCCTTAAATTAACTGTATACGAATATTTCGCCCGAAGTTAAGTTCCACTGTATCGACCGAGGATGTGAAAATATTGCCGATGCAGTAGAAGTCATAGAACGATATGAAACCCAAGTTGGAGACCACAGGGACAGGCTTTCTTGCTAAAATATTTATCTGCAATAGATTTTAAACACCTCCGGTTAAATAAAGATGAGTCAGTTATACAGTGCTGGGTTGCTGGAGAAGCGGAGACGGTTTGCAGAGTAGAAAGCAGAGATACCACAACACTTAAGCCTCACATTTGTGTAAAACAAATTTGGCAACTTGCACCGGATGGATTAATCACCGCGATCCAGGATTTACCTGAAGGACTTCAAATTACAGAGTGGACACAACCAAAGAAATTCAAATGCTTAACTTTTTAAACTGTGGTGAGCGCGATATAACGTACAACAACATGGTGATAGGATCAGCAGAATCTATTTATGTTCAACCCGTAGAGTATGAGGGCAGGTGTGCAGCGACACTTACAAAAAACAAAATTAGACACCACCACCGAAGCATTAACTCAGCTACCGGAACATCTGATAGACTTGTGGGAGAGGGGCTCCGTTTATCTCCAGTAAAATGAAATGAAATGAAATGTTGTTTAATGGCACGTCAGCTCCAATCGGGCTATATTGCGCCAATTGCGCCAAACATATGGTGAATCTAACGAGACAAATTAAAACAATATCACATAATTGAATTTATATATGTAAATAAAAACAAATATCACATAAAATATATAATTAAAAATAAATATAACAAATCCTTTACATATATAAATATTTAAAACGATATACATGATTAAATATATACAATTACAATTGAGAATAAAAGTTTGACTCTTTTAAAAATGTTAGCACTTTATCATATAGCTCCGGTTGAGCAAATAGCTGACGTAATGACTGGCAACGGTAGTATTTAGATCTAATATACTTGAGATGTTTGCACTCAATCAAGATGTGTCTGACTGTCAAAGGAACATGACAGTAAACACATTCCGGTTGAGGCTCTCGCTTCAAAATGAAAATATGAGTTAAAAAGGTATGACCAATGCGAGAGCGACACAAAACAACTTCATCCCTCCTGTTGGTTCTATATGAGTTGGGCCAATCTCCTAAGAGAGGCTTAATGTGATGAAGTTTATTTGTACCTGCAAGATCCCAAGACCGTTGCCAGCGGTAATAAATAAAATAATTTATACATGATTTAAAATCTTTATATGGTATTAAAAAGGGTGATTGGGGAAGATCTAAAGCAGCTTTGGCAGCAAAATCTGCTTGATCATCCCCCCTTATATCAACGTGACTGGGGAGCCAGCAAAAGACAACGTCTTTGCTGCTCAACTCGTAAGATAGTAGCAGACGATAAACATCTTCTACTAATGGGTGTTCAAGCTGTTTATTGTTAATTGCTTGAAGCGAGGACAGAGAATCAGTAAAGATGATATGCTTTAAAGATGAAGAGGATTGTATGAACTCCAAGGCCTGAAGAATGGCCCGAAGTTCAGCTGTAAATATTGAAGCCGCAGGTGGAAGACACGAAGAAATGGTCTCAGATGGCGTCACGGTAGCCGAAGCTACCCCTGTATAAATAGGAGCATAATCACCATACTTAGACCTTAACTCTCTAAAGAGAGATTGGAAAACGGTAAAGCTAGTATCTCTCTTTTTATGTTGAGTAAGATCGTATTTCAATCTTTGGGGGAGATATAGCCCACGGTGGAGTCCTAAAGACAGGGGTATTCGCAATACTATCAAGGCTGATACCCGCCTCAGACAAAAGGGGTTGTATGCGAATACCGAATGATGGAATAACATTAGTCTTCACCAGATACAAATGCTCATGAAGAGGTCTAAATATGGTGTTAAATGAAATGTGATTCGGAAGTGATGCTATTTTCGTAGCATACTGCAGGGCCAGTTTATCACGTCTGTTGTGCAGCGAGGGCTCATGTGCCTCGACGTATAAACTGTCCACTGGAGATGTACGAAATGCTCCTAAACTGCAGGGGATCTCGCGGCGCTCTTAGTCAAATACCAACAGGCTTTTGCAACATCGTCTGCTGACTTACGAAAAACAGAGTGACAGACCGGATTAATACTGGCAACGCTAGACCAATCAATCAACCACCAACAAGTCAGGCTTTTGGCAGAGGGAGATTGAGAAGGACGAAATTGATAAGATGATGGAACGAGGAGTAATTGAGGAGTCTCAAGAGTGGTTATGGTTCGGAAGAAAGACAACATTGTGCGTTTTTGCGTAGATTACCGTAGGCTAAATGACGTCACACTCAAAGATGCTTATCGATTACCAAGAACGGATGACTGTTTGGGCTCCCTGTCCCACTCTAGACGGTTTAGCTCCATGGGTCTTAACTTGGGATTTTGGCAACTTGGAATGAAAGACACAGACAAAGATAAAACAGCCTTTGCTACTAGTTTAGGATTGTTTCCATTCACAGTTATGCCTTTTGGATTAGTCAGCCCAACCCCCCTACTTTTCAGGTTAGCTCCGGGGGTTACAGTGGGAGGAATGTTTACTTTTCATGGATGACATAATTGTAGGATCTTTTAGTATCGACGAAAATCTCCAATGCCTTGAACATGTTTTTCAAAGATTGTGAGACGCAGATTTGAAACTCAGACCATTACAAATGTGTCTTCTTTGAAAGACGAGTCAAATCACTTGGGACACATCGCGAGGAATCTGTAGATCACGAACGAATGATAGCAGTGGTAACATCGATAAAATATTTTCATTCATACCTTTACGGACAGAGAGTTTTGTTACGAACTGATAATGCAGCTGTTAGCTGGATGAGATTTGGACGCCGTTACAACTTCACACCGACCAGGGAAGAAACTTTCAAAGTATACTATTTCATGATGTCGTTCTCTGCTAGACATACACAAGACTAGAACGACAAGTTTCCGACCCCAATCAAATGGAAGTGTAGAAGGATTCAACCGGACACCAACAGATGCTCACTATGTACGGTGAAAAAGACCAGGAATTGTGCGATGGATATTTATCGCAAGTCGTGATGGCCTATCGAGCATCAGTTCATTCAACCCCGAATATGATGGTTTTTGGTTGAGAGATAACTTTACCAATGCAGGCAATGATTGGACAGCCAGCAAAGAAAGTAACTGAACTAGATGTAGACGACTATTTGTCATGTCTTCAAACACAAAATTAAACAATGTCATGACATAAGTTCCTCAAGAAGAATGCTTGTTACAGGAAGAAGTACTATGACTTAAAGGTCAAGAAGAAGAGTCTGAAAGAAGGGCAGGTAGTATGGTTACACAATCCTGTGAGAAAAGTCGGTGTGTGCAGCAAGTTCACTTCTTTATGAAAAGGGTCATATCTAATTGTTAGGAAAATCGATGATGTGAGGTACCTAATAAAACAGTCCATGAAGAAACCACCACGCGTTTTTCACTTAGATAGGCTTCTCACCTTTTCCTACATCGTGTCGATGTCCCAATGTCGACAATTCAATATTTTTTTTAAATGTTAGAAGTTTTACTAACAACATGCGTTATCTAGTCATCTTATGCTATGTAGTTGCCCATTTTAGAAGATTTTAAATGAGAGAAATAATATTCCTGTTAGTCAGGCTCCTTGAAGAAAGTAAAAGAAGTCTTGAGTTTGAGATGCAGTGGTCCGTTGCAGAAATTGATATAGGATAATTAAAAACTGACGCTGAAGAGTGTGGATAGGAAGTATATCCATTGAAGTAATTTGTCAGTAGCGATTTGACCTGATCAACCAGAAACCTACTGACACAAGATCTTTCCAAATGAATACGGAGCTGCATTAAAAGTACCGACCTCAAAAGAAGAATTAAGGGTGGTTGGGAATAATACCCTTTTATAGAGAAACTGTAAGGCCATAATATACGTGGCTGTTTGATAACGTTTTCTAGTCCCTAAAACTTATGATTTTTACATTATTATACATTTTAGGCTTTTCAAGATGTCTAAATATAATTGTGGGATTGGGTCTTGCCTTGAGTCGTTAACAACAAAGAAACAACCAAAGAACCACTTGGCTGCTGCTCCCCATAAACAAATGATGGTTGTTTGTGTATTCTGTCGAGACTTCCGTTCCTTTAGTTGTATAACTGAGTTTGAAAACACTGTGACTGTGATCGCCTTCAAGACAAACTACGGAGCCTGGATCCCGAATTTACGTCTGAAGGAAATTCTATATGGTATGCCAATAACCCCCAAGTCTACAGACGAGTTGTCGCGGTACCTAAGTGGGCTTCACTGTTATCACAGCTTACAAGACAGATGGTGTTGGACTGGACCCACAAACTTTCTGATCCTTTCCAGTCGAAAATGAAATGAAATGTTGTTTAATGGCACGTCAGCTCCAACCGGGCTATATTGCGCCAAACATATGGTGATTTATGCGAGACAAGTTGAATAAATATCACAGAAAAAGTATTATATGCATAAATAAAAACAATATCAACAGTAACTAAAATTAAAAATGAAATAAACCCTTTATGCATATTAATATTTACAATACAAAAATGAAGTGATAAATATACAATTCAAATTTATGAAAAAAACTTGTCTCTTTTAAAAAGTCTAGTATGTTACAATATAAACCCGGTTGGGCAAATAGATGACGTAGAGGCTGGCAACGGTAATATTTCGATCTTATGTTCTTGAGATCATTGCACTCAATTAAGATGTGTTTTACCGTCAACGGAACATGACAGTGAACACATTCTGGCTGAGGCTCTCGCATCAAAATGAAAATATGAGTTAAAAAGGCATGACCAATGCGAGAGCGACACAAAACAACTTCATCCCTCATGTTGGTTCTATAGGAGCTTGGCCAGACTCCTAAGAGAGGCTTAATGTGATGAAGTTTATTTGTGCCTGCAAAATCGTCGAAAAAAGAATGGAGAGTCAGTGGTGTATTGTCTATTTGTGCCGAAGGGGAGATAACACCAACTCCTTCACCACAGAAGTATAATCCTCATCAACCATCGTTCAGCCATGCCCAGCTGATTACTCTTAAATATCTCACTATTAAGGGTGGCCGAGCTGCCCTATTCACGACTGGTGAAGATAGGGTGTGGTACAGGGCCACCCTAAAGAAGACAGCCGTGGGTTCTTTAAGCCGGAAGTTAGCTCTTCTACCGGACTCCCAACAACCTGAGACCGCCCGGTGTTGGCATCGCCCTTGAAGGATCCCAGTTGGAAACGAAGAAGGTGACATTGGCTGACATTCTTGGAGTATCCCCTGAATGGCTAGACAGGATAATGGTGTGGATCAAACCTTTTGTGCCCACCTGTAAGCCGAAGACCACGGTATCTCTTTATGATGTCTCCACGGTTACAGCAGATATGAAAGCTGCCAGGAAACCTGTATTGCTACATACCCCACCAAGTCCTCTCCTAGATAATCCGATCAGTCCGGCACTAGTTCCTTCCCAGAAGCGACCATGTCCAGAAAGAACACCAGCAGAGGCAGCAGTAGGCCGTCACAGTCGCGGATACATGCCAAATATGCCACCAGCCAGGCGCGATGGGAAGGACAGTCGGGTTCCAGTTGCAATTGGACAAAAGATCGTGGTATGGCCACCCAGAAACTGGCAGAAAATGGAGCCCGAGGATCGTCTACTCCAGCCGGAATATGCTGCCACGACTTTAAAAGAAGGATTTCAGTTTAGGACACCGGTAATATCCCCCCACTACCTCCTAGACAAGTACAACATGGTGACACTACCGGGAACCTCTATACCACCTCCAGGGAAGAACTTCCAGCACAATGCCTGTAAGTCACGTATCTACAGATACGGGGCTCTGCAAGATGTCGCATTGTCCAGAGTAACCGGAACCCTGGCAAGAATGCTAGTTGCTAGCTACCAGGCGGCTATGAGTGCTCGAGCCCTGGACACAGATGCCGTAGTTGAAGCCATAGAGAAGGTGCAGATTGGGATGCGACTCGGAGCTCCTGAGGTAGATAATGGTAATTGACAACATGGGTAGTATGGTTTTGGTATAAGGATGGAAGATTTGGTAGGGATGATGGGAAGACTGGTCCTGCAACAGTTGCCGTTACTGATCAGGGATATCTGATCAGTTGGGGGGTGAGGGTGATGAAATGGCCTGGGCCATTCTTGTTGTTTTTGTACGTTTTCACTCTTTCGCTTGTTGACGTTCGTAAGCCTTTATTCTAATTATAGTAACATAGGGATGTCTTTCGTTTCTTTATGATAACGTAGATAACGTATGTGATTGTTAACAATGATTGTTATGCAAATTTTATGAAAAACCCCCAACAAAAACAATGATTAGCATAACCATCACGTGTTCTCTAAATTTAAAGTTAGTTTAAACCTGTAACGAGTGAAGACGTTTCTAGTATTTGTGTCCGCTGAACGACACATCGTTTACTTGATGAATTTTGATACGTATAATCGTTAGTGTAACATTAAACGTGTCAATTAAATATCAGTAATTTACCTTATTTTCATATATGTTAACTGTTATACCCACGAACGGTTATAATCCTGATTCACAGAGTAATTCCTTAAAAGTTCGTCTCGTTTTCTACGAGGGTTTGGCGAAGCCGCCATTTTCAAAAACGGATGTTAGCGCGATGTCGATAACGGGGACACAAATATTTCTTATTTCTAATTATCACAAAAAAATAAATAAAATATTTAAGAGATGATCGCTAAGAAAGCGACATTTATAAAGTTTAATTAGATAATCGTATCCAGGTTCAGTTAAATCTATCGTACTTAGATTAAATATTATGGCCAGTGCAAGCAAGGCCTTGAGTAAGATATTCATACGCCGTTCGAGGTAACGTCGTGTATGGTGGCCCATGGTCGCAATAGCGTTTTTGGGGTTATTTTTTGTATTTCATTTAAAATAATAAAAATATTAGTAAAAAAAAAAGAAACATTTTTTTTGTTTTGTTTTACAAAATAAAAAAAAAATCTTTTTAAAATTTAAAAAAAAAAATCTTTTTAAAATTTAAGAAAAAAGAAATCTTTTTAAAATTAAAAAAAAATCAATATATATATATATATATATATATAAAAAAATAATAAAATATATTTAAAAAAATAAAAAAGAAATAATATTAAAAAAAAAAGTTAAATGAAAAAAAAATTGAAAAAGAAAAGATAAAAAATAATTCCCGACGTGGCCCATCGTCGCAATAGTGTCTTGAGTATCCAGACCCAGTATACAGCTATCATTAGACTAGAGCGACCAGAAACATTTTGTGGCCCATTGTTGCAGTAGTATCTCGATTATCATGTGTGGGGTCTATGAACACGGTGTAGACTCGAACGACAAGAAACGAGTCTGTAGTTATCTCACATCAACATGTGAGTGACGGAACTTTTAACTGAAGATAAAATCCAATTTTAGTAGATACTTCAATTTGGATTGGTTAAGCATTAAAATAAATCTAATATTATCTATTAACCAATCAAATACTAAAATTTGGATTTTATCTTAGTTAAACAGGCCCCAGACGAAGTCCACGTAGGCTATCATGCTCTATTTTGTCTTTGAAATTGATGTTGTGCGCCATCGCACTTTCGCACCTCTTATCAGTTCCTGTGGTCGTCGCGGGGGACTAGCGATGACCTCACTGTCCTCAGCCTCAGGGAGAGCAGGGGTTTCACAAAAACTGAAGCTAAAATCACAAACATAGATTTTAACTAAAATCAAAGTGAAATTTTAAATTTATGCGTTTCACGAAGATCGATTGTAACGTAAAATTTAATTGTAATAGATTTTAGTTAAAATTACTTGTGCCTTGATGTGAGGTAACTATAGACTGGTTTCTTGTCGCTCGAGTCTATACGTTCTTCATAGATCCCACACAGGATAATCTGAACGACAGACCCACGAGGTTTGACAGGTCACCCTACTCCTTGTCACGTACAACCGGGGATTCGAAATCACGCCAGTTGACTCAATGACGGGCTTTATGATATGACAGGCTTTATGATATAGCGCGCACGTGTTAACCATTCGGACCCCCCCCCCCCCCGGCTACTTAGTAGTAGGCCTATACTTCGAGAATTAGTTTCAAAGTTGTTAACTACTTTTGAAATTCGACAGTAATTTACAGTCTATCTACAGTTCGTAAAACGTGACAATTGCCGTTGGTTGAGTCGTACCTTATATCGCTATGTTCTGTCTAATCATCTATTAAAAATATTAATTATGTTGTGTAAATTCCCTAAGAACATCCACAAATTTCATGTGTGACAATTCTCAATATAGTTTCTGTCATACAAAATACTGCAATTTGGCACGGGGGGTTGGATGGCTGAATGGTTAGCGTGCGCGCGCTGTATCATAAAGTCCTCCCACTGCTAAAGACCCCTATGCGCAAGCGAATTATTGAAATAAAATTAAACCATATGTTAGTCCCGAAATGACCTAGTTTGTGTCGAGTGGACGTTTAACCCCATCTCTCTCTCTCTCGCAATTTGGCACCGTCTCTGGCCGTAGGAGATGTTTAGGGGGAATAGTGAGGATCTTGTCCTCAGGGAGACCAAGTGTTTTAAAAACATTACATAAGCCTTTTGAGGGGAGAATAGGCCTTGTGCACTAGTAGGCCGAATGGTATTATTAAAGTCAATGACTTTATGTATGTAGGCCTAGTTCTAGTTAGACTGGACAACCTAGTATAAATGACGCCAGGCTTCTATAGTCTATTAATTATTCATTTCTATTGACTTGCATGTGTATAAATACATATATCCAAGTCCATAGACGTCATGGGTGGAAAATTGTGTTTCACGTCTTGGTGTCTGTTTACTTTTTTCCTTTCGGAAGGGGAGGTAACTACAGACTCCTTTCTTGTCGCTCGGGTTATGTCACATAGGATAATCGAGACACTATAGCAACAATGGGCCACGATGTATTTCTGGTCACTTGAGTCTAATGATAGCTGTCGTAGGCTGACTTTATACCGAGTCTGGATAATCAAGACACTATTACGACGATGGGCCACGTGCAGAATTCTTTTTTGATTTTTTCTATTTCACTTATTTTTTTTTTAATTAAAATGTTATTTTTTTTTATAGATTTTTTTAATCTTAAATATTTTTTTTTAATATTTTTATTTATAGATTTTTTTTATTTTAAAAAAATGTTTCTTTTTTTTTTTTACTTTTATTTTTTATTATTTTAAATGAAATACAAAAAAGTAACCCCAAAACGCTATTGCGACCATGGGCCACCATAGTCGTGGGACGTAATCGAGACGTAACCAGGGACGCATTGTTATTACATTAGTTTCAATATTATTCTGTGCATCAATTAGTATTCCAAGACTTGTGTACTAGCCAGATTAGATGTATATTTGTATTGTCAACTTATTGCCTTTCCAAAATGTAATTGTTCATTAATAATGATTACATTTCATGTACCAGTAGGCAAAATACGTCCCCTTTGTACGTGATCTGATTGGTCGGGACAATCACATGGCATCTAAAGCGAGAGTATATAAGAACAGAAGGCTGTCCATCAGGCAGGGGGGGGGGGGTAGGATGGCCTAGTGGTCTAGAGTGCCGCGCTTTGACCTCTAGCTGGCCGGCCACCTCTGGGGCTTGCGGTTGTGATTTCGATCCCTGGTGTGAGCGTATGTGGCTTGTAGATAGGGGCGCCTTCTCAACCTCGTGGGTTTTCTCCGGGTACTCCGGTTTTCTCCCCGCTGAGATAATGACTTGTCTGCGATATCACCTTCGGTGGAAGCGGACTACAAACACTAAAAACAACAACATCCATCGGCATTCACTCATTGGCGCTTGCCTGGTAAGAGTCAAAGAGCACTAATTCCTACCTCAACAATTCTTAGAACCGTGTCTTAAAGGCGCGATTATTTTAAAGTAAAGTAATTTTCCCAAATAACATATAAAGTAAATATACTTTCATAAATTACACAATTTCACCCAATTAAACAGCCATCATTTTTGTATACTATTCTGATCGCTAGTCCTAAATTCAAAGTCACCGGAAGGAAAGCCTAAGAAGGATCTACTAAGTTATATTCACAAGTGTATGTTCAATATTTGATGATAAAGTAAACCTGGAATAACGTTTCATATTTTTGTCACCGAAAATCGTATTTTCCTTCCTTAGAAGCGAGACCACTCTTGCCGGGACTGCTACAATATGTATCACCGTTACACCCTAATGACGGTTGAAATCACTATTTTTATCCCACTATGATGATTATATTCCAAATATCTCCGTCCCTTTCGATATTCGCACATTTCAAACCATAACTGCCTGGACAATGGCCCCCTGATTGTACGAAAAATTTTTTTTTTTGGTAGTTTGTTCTCTATCCATCTCTTGCAAAATGTTGGTGTATCTTGCCTGGTAACCGCTGGTTACTCATATAGTATAAATCGCTTACAGAACCTCTAAACAGAGGGGGTGTTATATGCAAACCGATATTGAACGCAACGCTCTTGTGAATACGTCATCATATCTTTTGGTTACATAAATCATGTCTTTCTAGTAAAACCAGTTTGTCGTTTTCTTGTGACACTATCGTCTAAGACTTTCTTTGACTTCACGTTGTGGGATCAATTATTTCAATCATCAATTAACTGACTCTATAACACCATTTATGTTGTTACTAAGTTTATGTAACAAATACAGCAAACTACAAAGTTTAAAGGACAATATTGGTGCCAGTCATTATCACATATGTGTTAAAATTATATTTGGAATGTGTTTAATCAGCTCTATCACATATGTGATAATGACTGGCATCAATATTGTCCTTTAAATACAGGGAAACTACATCTATTATAGATACTTTAGGAATTAGTCAAATATTCACGCACGATGTGAGTTTAACATCCTTTATAACTCTGACCTAACGGCTGAAACGTGGGAAGAGCCACATACTTCTAGATAGTTCTACATGATGTTCGCGCTAGGATGATGTCTTCACCCTAGCCTCTAAGCCGAGGAGGCTATGATGTTCCCCTAGGAATTCCAAATGATATCTCCTCTACGGTCTGTGAACTTAACCACGCTCGTTCTTATACTATTCAAAAAAAGTAGGGGATATTTGATTTTGGGGGCATAATACTAAAATATGCAAATGACTACGAAAAATGTCACTATAGAACCTAACAGAAGAAACATTTCCAGTTACATGTGACGCCCAAACGCACCAATAGCTACCGCATGGAATGCAGGTGATGCTTGGGATCATCATGGGGGTCCAACCCAAGATTTGCACGACTCTGACTTTGAATGTTACAGTCATTGTGGCATTGAATTCCAGGGTGGAAACATCAGTTTAATTGTTTTAGTGACCAGAAAACAAATTTTGATATGCGTCGGCTTACCCAAAATGAAAGGTTACGTGCCCTTGGCATGCTACAGATCGGCACAACACAGGCGGTTGTGGCGCGGACGATGAATGTTTCTCAGTCTGTCATAAGCAGGCTATGGTCCAGATACCGTGATACACAATCTGTACAGGACAGACCACGCTCAGGTCGACCAAGGGCGACAATTCAAGCCCAGGATCGATTTATCCGTACCTTGGCCTTGAGAAATCGTGTCATCACAGCAAATCAGATCAGCGCTCGTCTTCAAACAGACACTGGTGTGAGAGTGAGTGGCCAGACGATTCGGAATCGACTGCATAGGGGTCACCTTCGCGCCCAACATCCTCGCGTGATCCCTTGTTTGAGAGATCATCACATTCAGGCAAGACGTCGTTGGTGTAGGGATCGTCAACACTGGGATAATCGACGCTGGAGCAATGTGATGTTTTCAGATGAGTCAAGGTTCACTGTTGATTTTTTGGACAGACGTAGGAGGGTGTGGCGTCGTCGAAACGAGCGCTTCCAAGACGTTAACGTCATCAGACATGATCGATTTGGGGGTGGTTCTGTTATGGTGTGGGGAGGCATCACTGTTGCTGGAAGAACGGCTTTACATGTTGTTGCAGGGCGTGTTACAGGCCAGTACTACCGGGACAACATCTTGGCAGTCCATGTTGTGCCGTTCGCACGACGTCATGGCCGCCGTTTCATCTTCCAGGATGACAACGCAAGATGTCACAGGGCCAGGATCGTTACAGGTTACCTCCAACAACAGAACATCACCACATTACCTTGGCCAGCACTGAGTCCCGACCTCTCCCCCATCGAGCATGTCTGGGACATGCTTGGACAGAGGATACGTCAACGTTAACAACGTCCTGCCAATGTCCAAGAACTTGCTGCTGCGTTGCAACAGGAATGGGACAATCTGGACCAGAATGACCTTAGACGTCTCATTAGGAGTATGCCACGTCGGATCAATGCTTGTTTGGCAAACAGAGGAGGATTTACCCGTTACTGACTTGGTTGTGATGCTGTGGTAACTTTGCTGTTTGACCCCGGGTATCATTTTACCCTTATAATGGTCAGTCTGTGCCTTACTTAGTCTAACGATCATTTGGAATAAATCGATGAATGTGAACTTCATTTCATTTTGTCATTTGTTTCTTCGTCAGTTTCATTAGGTGACTTTAATAACACTTAAAAATCAAATATCCCCTACTTTTTTTGAATAGTATATATAGAAAGTATAGATGCGTCAGCTATTCGAGCCGGACAATTACCATTTTTGGGTAAGTATTTCGTATGGGCGCCGTTTTACGTCAACATTATTCTACCTAATTGTACTAATCTGTGCAACAGATGCCTGGAAGATAGTAACCCGCCTTCCAGAAATGGATACTGACACAACTGTCGGTGAGTTAGTCTAAAAAAAAGTAGTAGAATAATGCAAGATACTTCACTGGCCTAGTTGTCACACGAATTTCTACATTAAACAGAACACCTTACAAATAGCCCCTACAGTATTACACTCTCGCCCAACATCACCACACCGACAGATGAAAGATTATTTTGTTTACAATCTGTTATTTCATATTTGTAAACCACGTTAATACATTTCAGATAATTTTGACATTCCAGCTTAAACTGCAATCACTGAAAATTAGAAACCCATTGACAGAAAGCTATTTGTAGAACTAATATTTCTCTCAACAATTTAATTTATTAGGCTACTGGAAATTATGCCTTGATTGTAAATCAAATAAAATTTTTAAAAATCGTTTCAGATCTCGCCCCCCCCCCCCCAAAAAAAAAATCGTGAATGAGTTCAATTTTGGTGCATATGAGACCGCCACTTCTTTGCTTATGGCCCTGCCTTTTACGCAGAATATGGAACGAAGTTTGTGGGCTTTCTAAACACACGAAACCTCTCGATTATCATCATTCTCTGTTGGTCCGTGAGGGACGAACCCATTCGATAATCAGTCTGTCCTGTTCTCCGTCAATCTCTTGCAAAATATGGGCGTATATAATGTATTGTAACGGCTTGTCATTCCCAATCTATCGAATAAATTTTAGACGCCAGCATTCCACATTTTGACGTCGTATTTTGCCGTCGCCTCTGTCCGCCCGTTAACAGTTGTATGTGGGCCCTCTAGAGGTCACAATTTTTATTCGATTCTAACGAAACTTCAAATGAATGATTATTTCCCAAAGATCTCGGCATGTATGCGCCCGAAATAATCACGAATTATGGCCCCAGAATGTACTAAAAATCACGTTCTTAGCTGGTGGACCCTCCTGAGCTCACAATTGTTTTACTCAATTTTGACGAAACACAAGTGTTCATATTCCAATGAGTTCGTAACTTAATGGGTTATGGTCCATGATTGTGCGATTAATGGCGTGTTTAGCTTGAGATCCAGCAAGAGGTCACAATTTGTATCCGATTCTACAAACCGTCAAAATGGCTCATTTACGCAAATAGTTGCCAAGCTGCAGGTCACAATTGTCCTATTAGATTCAACTTAAAATAAAGTCACAAGATCTGGGACGAATTCAGATTTCGTCAGTCTAATTATAATACAGATCTATATTTCGTTTCGTTATTTATACCTCCATATTTTCAGGTGGCCGTATAAAAAATCGTATTTTGAGCTTGTGGTCCCGCTAGAAGTCACAATTTGTATTCAATTAAAAAAAAAACCCAAAAAGTTTAAATATATCACCGTTACACATCAATGAAGGTGGAGTTCGAATTTCGTAAAAATCGGACCGCAACTGCCTGAAAATAGTGTACCTAAATAGTGTAAAAGTATGTAGTAACAAGGCTGTGGACCCTCTAGAAGTCACAATTTTTATCCGATTTGGCTGAAACTTATAAGAAATATAACTTTATATGCCAAATAACTCGGTCCATTTCGATATTCGCGCATTTCAAACCATAACTTCCTGGATTGTTGCCTCTGATTGTACGAAAAATCTCCCCCCCCCCGCCTTTCGAAGAAAACAGGGGTTTATTAAAATGGGTTCGTCCGTCTGTTTGTCCGTCACACTGTCTGGGACACAATAACTTTCCTTCTAATTCAGCTAGAATGTTCAAACTTGGTGAATGCCTGGATGGAGTTCGAAGATGAGGAGGATCACGGTAACTAATTGGGTAAGACGCATGTTCGCTAGTCTGGAGGTCGGGTGTTCGATCCCTGCATTGGCCGAGAAAGTTCATCCAGATTTTCCGGCGTGGTTCCCTCTCGTCAGTGATGCAGAACGGAGGGTCTGACAAGGACAGCTGTCTAGTCGTTCGGATGGGACGAAAAACCGAGGTCCCGTGTACACATTGGCGTGCACGTAAAAGATCCCTTGAGAGTTGGAATTCGATATAAGAGGAAGCCGTAGTGCCGCTGTCCGCACAAAATTTCCCTCATAGAACACTGTATGGCGTATGCCCGTCTTCATCAGCCCAGTTCGGAGCAGAACAGTAGGACGAAAACCCCATTTCATTTTATTTCGAAGATGAGCATTTCCTGCTGATTGGTTGATGTTTTGGGACACGGTGACTTTAGTTCTAATTATGTGAGTGATGAAATGTTGTACATAGTTACATTACATCAATATCTTGACTAATAATGACCATTGTCTGCTCCGGGTAATCAGGATAAACAATTTGATTGGTCGAGAATTCAGAACACAATGACTCCCCTTAAAATTGAGGTAGAATGTTCAAACTTGGTGTAGGCTTTGATTAGGTGAATGCCTTGATGGAGTTTGAAGATGAGCATTTTCTGCTTTGGGTACGTAGTTTGATTGCTTTAGGACGCAATAACTTTGGTTCTAATAAAGTGTGAGTGGTGGAACTTGGTGTCAATACTTTGACTATGTTTGATTATGAGAGCATTTTCGGCTCAGGGTAAGCAAAACGAAAAGCAATTTGATTCGCCGAGACTTTGGAGCTCAACAACTTTGATTCTAATTGCGTGAAACTTCGTGTATAGTTTTTTTTATGCATCAATACCTTAACAATCAATCTGATCGGTCGAGACTTTGGAACACAATAACTCTCCTTAACCAGGTAGAATGTTCAAAATTGGTGTAGTTGTTTATTACGTGAATGCCTTGACATAGTTCGTTCATGCGTATTTTCTACTAAGGATAAGCAGAGATAATAATTTGGTTGGTTGAGACTTTGGAACACGATAACTTTGGTTCTAATTAGGTGAGAGCGAAGGAACGGAGTATAGATTCATTATATCAATACATTGACTAAGTTCGATGAAGTGAATTTTCTGCTTGGTCAAGACTGGAACATAACAACTCTGCTTTTATCTGAGGTATAGATGTTCATTATGTCACAGGTGAATGTCTTGACTGAGCAAGCAATTGTTTTTGGGTCGATGCTTTCTAATTGATGAAACTTGGTGTATAGTTTCACTCACTACCAGGTACTTTAAAACCTAAGTTTGATAGTGAACATTTTATGCTTCGACTTAAGCATAGATAATCAGTTTGATTACTTGATACTTTTGAAAAAGATAAATGTGCAATTAATTGATATGTGTCTGTTTAATTTGGGATTTCGACGGGGGACATCAGCCTCTCTGTTGGCTTGTTTAGCTTTTCTCTATCCATCTCTTGCACTATGTGGGCGTATCTTGCCTGGCAACCGCTGATTTATATTTTCGATGGCCTCTATTACATGAAGATCTGACCAGTTGTAGTGGGAGGTCGCGTCAGACAATAATAGATCAGTGCTTACCAGCAGTTCCGTGCAACTCACGCCGTGACAGATCGTTTCATTGGCTAATCCCTCACATCATCCAGAACGCCTGTTATATAACAACTCTTCCAGATCCTAATGTAGTAAAGACAAGTAAAACGAATTTTTAAACTATAAAAAACGAAACGAAATAGGATCTGTGTTTTAATCAGATTGGATTTTGCTACGCATAGACCTTATGTTCCGGAGTTATGTCCCCTGCCTTTTACGCAAAATGCGATATATGGATTGTTCGATTTAGGTGAAACTTAAAATGATTGTTAAGAATCTAAGTTTAATTCTAACCCACATCGGAAATGAAATGGGGTTTTTATAAAACATTCTACTGCTTTGCTCCGACTTGTCTCATGAAGACATGCAAACGCCATACAGTGCGATATAAGAGAAATTTTTTGCCAGGGCAGGGCAATGTATGCACGGGACCTCGGTTTTTCGTACCATCCGAACGACTAGACAGCTGTCCTTGTCAGGCCCCCCGTCCTGAACGACTGACAAGGGGAAGCCACACTGGACCTTCCCGTTTCTGACTTACGCCCAGTTTCCCTAAAACCTATGAACACCTTGAAAGCTATGTTTTTCAAATATATTTTTTTTGAATTCGGCTTGAAGCAGTGGGGCCATGAGAGGACAGACAACCTCTATCAATAATCGACTATATGTGACCTATCGTTCCAGATTTAATCGAAAATGTGGTAAATGGGATGGAGATCACAGTTGTTTACAGATCTTTTTCAGATTAGGCGTGAAGCATCGCGTTCATGGGAGAGGATGTTGAAATGGCAATGTCATTATTATACTTTGTCTTCATTTTGTATCTTTTTGACAGTGGGGTGTCCTGGTTTTACCATGCTATTGTGAAAGTGCGTGTGCTGGGTATTAACATAACATTTTTCAATTTATAATATTTATTCGTCTGTCTGAAAAGAAAATTGTTTCGCCATGTGGTCAACGGTGGGATACATTTTAACGTCCACAATTGATAATAACAGAACCGGTATGTTTAATATTTCTAGTATTCCTACTGACACGCAGGTCCATGGAACCGTCTGGTTGTGTGAGAATTCTGCTATACTGTTCAACTGTCGTCTTGTCTTAAATAAAACCGTAAGTAGACTACGCAGCTAATGTCAACGTAGTCAAGTGTATCTTATATCGACCCCACCACTGAGCCGCGTATTGTGTTTAGTCAATAGTAAAGGCTAAGCAAGATACAATCTATTTTCTTCCATCAGTGAATAACTTATTTTAAAGGATTATGTGCGTAGCAATGAAATGGGGCTTAACGTCCTGTTCTGCTCCGTAAAAATGAACTGCATCTTATTTGCTGAACACAACCAAAACATGATTATATATAAAGTTGCGGATTAGTCTGAAAATGATCATTTGATGATTACCACGTGACAACAAATGTCCCTATACGTGGCATTCTTTATATATCTATCCAAAACAAAATGTTCATATTTTGAATGTTGGTTTTGTCAACAACGATTATTAACTAGTGTAAACCACCCCAAGCTCCATTTCTATGCCGATTAGTTTACGGAATTCATCCATTTGTCTCTCTTGATTAAATAAAGTTATAGCACAACCATACGTCGTTGTTCACCCCTCTCCCTCCATTTCCTTTAAGGGCCCAGCTTCATTCGATTCAGGCCCTCCTACCGAGTAGTTTAAAAAGGGGTCTGATGTAAGAATACTAAAGACGCATCACTTCCGTACCCCGTGGAGTCTTATTTTCACATTGTGACAAAGTGCTCTGCAATTGCATGATCGTATTGTGTATTAGATGCATTGAACCTCGCCTGTTACTGATAATCTTAACATACCAGGATATACTGACCACTACAGGTTCTGTTTAACTAAGGATTTGGTATCTGCCACATGTTATATATTACCTCTGTATTATAGCAGGAGACAAATATAGTCTCCGTATGTAATGACACGCAATCGTCTAGATTTAGTGTATATGCAACACCCATATTTCCTGCAGCTGAATGTTTCGGTGTTTCTCAATTCAATGTGTGTACCATCAATGTTTTTCATATTTCGATCTGATGTCAAGATATTAATTTAGGCTATGTACGAAGTTAACGTCTTAGTAGGATCACAAACCGTAGATCCGTGAACATTTCTCGGGAAACAAGGTTAGACGATGGTTTCTGATAGAAGGGTCCATAGTGAAGATATTTATAGTTTTCTACCTACGAGCTAACTTCAGAAGACGCGTGTGATATAATTATCATTTTATAGGTTTTGTTGGTGATCGGACCCATTTTAGGCAGTTTCCGATTCATCTCTCAAACAGTTGATCCAAAATGCCGACAAATTGGTTCGAAAAGTATCCCTTCAATAATAATAATAATAATAATAGTGTATATTTATAATGTGCAAATTTCCATACAGGTATGCGTGCTCAAAGCGCCAAACACTATGTACACTGTTTATCTTTCACCATATACACAACATTATATTCGGTCAAACCCAACTGTATTCACATTCAAACAGACGATTCTTTAATCTCGATTTGAATGATTCCAGTGAAGGGGCACATTTTACAGTTAATGGCAAGGAATTCCATAAATTAGGAGCATTGAACCGGAAAGATTTTTATCCGAAAGTTTGAAGGTTAAATTTGGGAACTTCTAGTAAATGCTGGTCTTGGGATCGTAAATTGCGTTGAGGAGTGTAGACATGAATTAGATCAGACAGATATACTGGACTAGTTCCATTGAGACATCTATATACATGGCAGGGAATTTTGTAATGTATTCTCGAATGGACAGGCAGCCAGTGAAGATCTTTTAATAGCGGTTGGGTATGTACACGATGCGACTGACTATCCTTGCAGCAGTATTCTGAATAGTTTGCAGTTTTGAAATTAAATTACGATTTAGACCACTGAAGATGCTATTGCAGTAATCAAGTCTAGAAAAGACTAATGATCTAACAAGTGTGTGAGCAGAGTCTTTTGTTAGGAGATGTCTGATATTGCAAATAGCTCTCAAATGAAAGTAACACATCTTGCACAAATAATAAACATGGTTTGCCATTGTTTGACTGGAATCTAGAAATACACCAAGATTTTTTTTTTATACGCCCACATTTTCATGTGGTCGTATATTGTCGCCCCTGTCCGCCCGTCCACTCTACAGGTCACCTTTCTTATCCGATTTTGACGAAACTTGAAATATAGGTTTATCTCCAAAAGATCTCGGTTGCTTTCGATATTGGCATGTATCGGATCGAAACTTCATGGATTATGGCCCCTGTTTGTACGAAAAATCACGTTTTTAGATTGTGGACTCTATAGAGGTCATAATTTTAATCCTATTTTGATGAAACTTGAAATGTAAGTTTATAACCCAAAGAAATCGGTTCCTTTCGATATTCGCGCATATCGCACCATAACTTCCTGAATTATGGTCCCTGATTGTACGAAAAATCACGTTTTTAGCTTGTGGACCCTATAGAGGTCATAATTTTTATCCAATTTGAAAAGCCGTATTATTATATCACCGTTACATCCTAAGGACGACTGAGTTGGAATTTCGTGAAAATCGGCCAAAAACTGACAAACAAAATGGCCGCCCTTCGTTCTCAAATAGCGTAAAAATATGGTACATCAAGGTTGTGGACCCTATAGAGGTCACAATTTTTATCCGATTTTTTTGAAACTTGAAATGTAAGTTTATAACCCAAAGATCTCGGTTCCTTTTGATATTCGCGCATATCGGACCACAACTTCCTGAATTATGACCCCTGATTGTACGAAAAATCGCGTTTTTAGCTTGTGGACCCTATAGAGGTCATAATGTTAATCCTATTTTGATAAAACTTGAAATGTAAGTTTATAACCCACAGATCTCGGTTGAATTATTGCGTTTTTTGGCTTTTGGACCCTATAGCGGTCATAATTTTTATCCGAATAAAAAAAAACCTTTTAGTATATCACCGTTATACCCTAAGGCCGGCTGAGTTCGAATTTCGTGAAAATCGGCCCAAATCTGACAGGCAAAATGGCCGCCCCTCTTTCTCAAATAGCGTAAAAATATGGTATATCAAGGTTGTAGATCCTATAGAGGTCACAATTTTTATCCGATTTTGTTTGAACTTGAAATGTATGTTTATAACCCAAAAATCTCGGTTCCTCTTGATATTTGCGCATATCGAATTGTAATTTCCTGAATTATGACCCTTGATTTTAGGGAAAATCACTTTTTAGCTTGTTCTCTATCCATCTCCCGAAAATGTGGACGTATCCTGCCTGGCAGCCGCTGGTTACACTATCTTGTGTTTGTATACCAGAGTCCGCAATGGTCACTGTAGATGAATCAATTTTCTGTAGGTTCTTTTCCGTACCGACAAGCATGACTTCAGTCTTGACGTCATCCAAGACTTAATTTCCTGTGTACATGGTGATGTCACATGAAATGAGTTAGTATATTGATTTGGCATGAACGCTTCAATAATATGGGGGAGTTGATGATGTGTAATAATGGATGCAACTTGACTGGTGTACAAAACGAATAACACAGGACTTAAAACGGAGCCTTGAGGTACACCACACCAACATACGCATGTGATATGTCGTTTCAGGGGTTGTGGTGGACTAGAAACGCGAATACGCCATTTCCAAACTGATATAACTAATTTGATTACACATGTAATCAAAACAAACACAAATTGTTCCAGATATCAATGAATCTTATTCTTCATATATTAAATAACAACTTTTATAATACATTATAACGCATTGTATTATAAAGTATTCCGCAGTTTGACTCGTAAATCTCGGAAAACATGCGTTCAGAGTCTTTATTATTTGAGTCATCCATCGGACTTGCGCACTCAGACTGAGAAGTAATGTTATCGTCTGAGTTATCGGCTGCGAAGTTGTTTAAACACTGAGACATAGGGCATCGGGTGTTTATCATATACTTTCCAGTCATGCCCAAGAAGGTGAAGTCTGTTATGCAGCATAATGTAGGAATATTGATAGTTCTCTCTTTTGACCCTTTGCCTTAAATTATCACGATCTTGTGGTAAACACGTGGTACACAATATAAATTGTATGCTTTCAAGTTACTGAATGGTGATTTTTCTTTTCAAATATTAGTGACCGCTTCCGATTTGGGGCATTTATAGTGTTTTCAGAGGGTATACATGTAGGTACTCAAGTCTCGGCATTTTTCATAATGCCCGAAATGAAATGGGGTTTAACGTCCTACTATTCTGCCCTGACTGGGACAATATAGACGCCATAATGAATAATTGGATATCTCTTAAACGCGATAAGGATCACCCTCAGATGATAAGTTAAGAGTTTTTATTGACATATTAGTGACCGCTGTCTTATTAGGGAATTTATAGTCTTTTCAAGGTAGTATGCATGATGTAAGGGTCAAATAAAAGTTATATTACCAAATTTGAACCTTTTTCATAACGGTCAATGGAGATCCTTACCACATTTATGAAAAATCCATTCAGCCATTATGAAAAAGAAGCAGATTTTGTATCAAATATCTTCAGTTTGACTCTTAAATTTGACTTTAGTGCCTAGACCCTTTTATAAGATTATGAATGCCCCAATACCGATGCACCCACAAAATACTCAACGCCACACTGCTGAAAATATATATTATTATATATTGTATTGTATTGTAATGTATTATGATTGGTAAAATATATGCTTCATAAGATTCATGGTTGTTATTAGTACACATGTTGGTCTGAAGTAGCGAAAATGCTTAATTTTTGTATATCTGGTTTCAAATTAGTTATATCAGCTTGGAAATGGTATATTCACATTTCCCACAACCCTTGAATCAACATATCACGCGTGCATGTTGCTATTAGTATTGAAAGAATACTTTTCGAGCTAATTTGTCACTTTTTGCGGCCATATTGGATGAATCTCGTGTAAAATAAATCGGAAACTGTCGAAAATGGGTCGTGTGACCAACAGAACCTATAAAATGATACATTACACCGGCCATATTGCCAACAATGTATATCAAGGTCAATTTCAGACCATTTCTGGCCGCCATCCTGGACTTTCGGCTCTCCTATGGTTAGGTCGTAGATTTCACGGGTAGCAAAATATCTTTACTCGTGTCCCTTCTATCAGAAACCATCGCCAACTCTCTGTTCCCCGAGACATCGTCACGGATCTGGGGGTTGTGACCAGACTATCTATTATCTAATAGACAAAGACCCCATAATAGAAAGGCTGATAAAAACAAATTTCGATAGTTTTTCTTTTAGCGAATTTGCTTGAGGCTGTTTTTATCTGGGTTGCAAGTGTGCTGATGTCGACTCAAAACTGATAGCGATTACAATTAACACGTGGCTGTTAACAGGGGCGGATCCAGGAATTTTTGCAGGAGGGGGTTTGCCAGGTTCCCGAGAAAATGTATCTCCCTTCTCCCCCCCCCCCTCGGCTTGAAATTTTTTGAGAAATAAATGATCTCTTTTCATTTTGGCGTATACACATACACATTGAGCTTTTTAAACAGAGATATCCAACATCCTGGTTGACGTCATTTTTTATTATGAATTAATACGATGACATTGTGATTCAATCTAATTATTGATGCAAAGCATTAATTTTGATATCACATATATCATTATCTCGCGCTTTGAGTGCCCATCCTGTCACACCATCTGGTGATAAAGGATAAAGCACAATTATGACACTTTTCTCACAAAAAAGTTGTTTTACAAAAAAATTATGGTTAATTTATTGTCCCGCCGGTCCCAGAAAACTGTTATAATCGGCCCGTCCGCTCGTTACACTTTTTGGGACACAATAACTCTCCTAATTGAGCTACAATGTTGAAGCGTATAGCCCGTTCAGACCCTTAATTTGAACTGGTTAAAAAGCCCCGGGGATCGTTAAAACCCATTTAACTATGTCGTCTGAACGCAAATGTAGGGCAAATAAACCCCACCCCATTTTATTTTAAACTGGTTATCTGAACGGGTTGGCAAAAAAAAAATCCCTCTCCAGCTCGCTTTGAGCATGGACAGTACGTTACATTCCTGGGACAATGTCGAGGTCAAGCAGTGCCAGTATTATCAGAATAAAGAATATGAAGTTACCCATGCGTAGTTAACTCTAACCTCCAGTCGAGGAGGTCATATAATTAAAGGGCCAATCCCGATAATATTTTGGAGAATAAAACTGCTTAACTTTGTGTTAAAAGCCCTTAACATCCTCTACCTTAGGGCCGAGCAACTAACTCAATATATGTGATACGTTTTCAAACAACTTAAACCCGTCAGTCTTCATATGGAAATGGGGACCGGTGTTCCAAACTGTATTATGCGATATCTGGATAAAACCAGACTTTTATTTTATAAAAATAATGTGTAGGTGAAATTTACCTTTCGGTATCAGTACAACACATTCATTGTATATGCCTCTAAATGACGGGAATCAATTATCAAGTCACCCAACGAAAAAAATTGACCCGAAATCTTAAAAGGGTTACGTGTCCGGATAAGCAGTTTTGGCGTTCACGTCCAAAATACTCAATATTTTGAGCTGAAATGTTGAGACAGGGCAAATACACCATTCCTCAATATTTTGGCACTTGAATTTCATACGTTCTCAGACTTTTATTTTTGAGACGCTGTTCAAATCGGGATAGTCCCTTTAAACTGGTTTGGCGTATTATACGTGTGAACGCAACACGACCCTGTCTTAAAACCCCGGCGATTTTGAACTGGTTTAAAAATAAGCGCCTGAACGGTGTATTGGTGTAGGTACTTATTAGGCGAATGCCTTGATGGCGTTCGAAAGTTAGCATTTCTGCTTAGGCTAAGCAGAGATAAGAAATTTAATTGGTTAATGCTTAGGGACACGTTAACTTTGGTTCTAAATAAAAAGTGAGAGTGATGAAACTCAGTGTACAGTTTCATTATATCAGTACCTCGTCTAAGTTCGATAATGAGCGTGTTCTGCTCAGGGTGATAAGCAATTTGATTGGTCGAGACTATGGAACTCGATAACTTTGATTCTAATTGAGTGTGAGTGACTAAGTTCGATGATGAGCGTGTTCTGTTAGACTAAGTAGAGACTTCAATCTGATTGGTCGAGACTTTGGAACACACTAACACTCCCTCTAATTGAGGTATATTGTTCAAACTTGATGTAGGTGTCTGTTAGGTGAATGCCTTGACAGTGTTTGATCATGCAGATAGGCAGTTTGATTGGTTGAGACTTAAAAACACGATAACTGTATATCCATTATATCAATAAGTTCGATGATGAGAATTCTCTGTGTAGGCTAAGTAGCGATAAGCAATTTGATTGGTCAAGACTTTCGAACATAACAACTCTTTTAATTGAGGTATATATATACTCAGCCAAATTAAAAACTTGACACTGATGAATTTCAACAATTTTTTTTTTCTGGCAAGTCAAATAAATTTTAAAGTGTTTCTAACGATAGTAAGTAGTAAGAAGCCTTTAATTTCATAAAATTGTAAAGTCACGTGGATCACGTAACTTTTGAACATATAAAGATGAAAAACCTGAAAAACACGTGCAAACACAAACTCGTGAGGTCAATCGATGCAAGTTTACTTAAACTGAACACGCACACGAAACTTGAACTGGAAAAACAAATTAAAATTGTTATTTTCATCTTTGTTAGAAAATGCCGCGCCTTTCAAATATAGAACGTCTACGCGCTATAGGTAGGCTCTATGCTGGTCAGTCTGTGGTCACTGTTGCAAGAGGCGTTAATTGTTCACGCCAGACAATAATTAATCTTAGAATGAGAGTGCTTCAAACTGGAACTATTTCCGACAGCCCAAGGGCGGGAGCGCACGTGTGACGTCACTCCAGGAAGATCAAGCAATACGATTACGTCATCTTAGAAACAGATTTGTCACTGCAACCCCCACAAGTAGAGAGATGTTTGGTGGAAGGGTAACTGCACCAACTGTTCGAAATCGCTTGCAGGCTGCTGGTCTTCGAGCTCGGAGGCCCTATAATGGACCAATATTGACACCTTCTCATCGCCGTAACCGACTTGTGTGGGCCACAAGACACATAAGATTTACTCAAAGACAGTGGAATTCGGTTGTCTTTAGTGACGAATCTCGATTCACTTTGAGATTTGCCGATGGCAGGGTCCGAGTGTACCGCAGACGAGGTGAACGTTACGCTCAAGTATGCGTCAGAGAAGTTGACCGATTTGGTGGCGGCAGCGTCATGGTTTGGGTTTTTTTTTGAGCACATGGATGTTCTCCTATTGTTGTTGTCCAAGGGAACTTAAATACTGTCCAGTACAGGGATCAGATTTAGCAACCTGTTCTTCTTCCGTGTATGCAGAGACATGGGCCTGGACTAACGTTTCAACAAGACAATGCTCGACCCCATACAGCAATTGCTACCCAGAATTTTTTTAAGAAATGCCGGTGTCCAGGTCCTGGATTGGCCGTCGCTTAGCCCCGACCTTAATCCAATTGAACACATCTGGGACGAACTGGGTCGACGTGTTCGTCAGCAAGTGAATCCACCACTGACGTTGCAGGACCTTCAAGATGTTTTTGCTGAGCAGGGCGACGTCTTCCTCGGGTAGTGTTTACTAATGTTCTGAGATCCATGAGAAGACGTCGTGTGGCAGTACGAGACGCTAGAGGAGGCCACAACCGTTACTAAACACTTTATTCCGATTGTTCTCCAAGTCTGTGAATTTCATTTTGGGGGGCACTGTGACATCACGAACGTTATCAATGTCAAGGACTTTCGGCGAGACGTATTCTTGCTTTCTGTTGATGTCAAGGTCGTCTGTGCACAATATAACACTAAAATAGTTGCCTTAAACCAAATCTAGTCCCAAAAATCCCGAGTGTCAAGTTTTTAATTTGGCTGAGTATGTTGAGGTGAATGTCTTGACTGAGTTCAGTGATTAACATTTTCAACTAAAAGCTAAGTAATTTCATTTATCGATGCTTTGGGACAGGATAACTTTGATTCTAACTGATGGATGGTGAAATGAAATTGTATAGCTTTACTACCAATTGTAAGAGCATCCATGTCGACGGCAACTAAGAAAACCATTTTCTCCCTTTTTATCCTAATAGCTTGTGGCTTATGCGGGCGAGCACGACGACGTCATCTTCATCCCAATATCGCTTATAATCTGGAAATAAGAGGCATCACTCCTGACGTCGTCAAAGAACTACCCATCGCTTATCAACCGTTGCACACGCTGTAGCAACCACCCAATATTTCGTTGAGCAATTGTGTTTGTTTGGCCAATCAGCGCAGACTAAAATGGCGATCAGCCTTAACTAGATTTACATCCATGGGATAACAACCAACTGATCCGCTTTAGAAAAGGGCGGTCGCCAATGGTCGTTGAGCTCGAGAAATGAAAGAAACAGTCTACAGCTTCTCTGAATTTAATAGTATGGGTAAAGGTAGCTAGGATTGGGTGCCTTTAGTTCCAAGTGGCAAGCTCCGTTTCTTTATTAATGCGTGTAACATCTTAAAAATAAGATAATTTTATACTATTATGACTAATTAAACTTAGAGGCCAATATAGTTGCACAGCTATCGCCTAACTCCAATTTAAGCGCCATATAGTTGCTTAAATTGCCTTACAAAAAAATAAAACCCAACCGGCGGGTCGTATGGAAGGGTATCGCTTTCAATATTAAATGCTCTGCTATAGACTATACCTTCAATTAATGTTATTTGTCAAGGGCTCGGATTTGCCATACCAATCACATGATTTTATTGAAGGCACGGTCGTCCAGCGAATTTCTTATAGTTTGCCATGTTGATTGCCTCTATCGTGTGGTAAGTATCTTGTATGTGTGTGAAATAGCTTTATTTAACGTCCGCTTCAACCGAGGTGATATCGCAGACAATGCAAATATCTTATAGTGTGCTGGCTTATAGTGTGCCAGGTTGATCTCGGCTTCGTTTCCGTATATGTTAAGTCACGTGATATCCTGCATTTGCATATCAAACTTAGCATTCTGCGTAAGATGCTATGTAAAATGGGTGAAGGAAAAATGAGATGTGGCAGAACGCAAATGTAAAATGTGATAAAGGAAATGTCAAATGGAGGTATTTTGTGACAGGTACGTACAGCTGATATTTTGTTATGTCCTTTTGGAGAGTTTTGTTTGGATTACGAAACCAAATGAATAAATATAGGGGAAGACAATATGAAATAATCAGTGGCTGTCAGGCAGGATACGCCCACATTTTCGAGAGATGGATAGAGAACAAGCTAAAAAGAAAGTGATTTTTCTTACAATCAAGGGCCATAATTCAGGAAATTACAATTCGATATGCGCAAATATCGAAAGGAACCGAGATCTTTGGGTTATAAACTTACATTTTAAGTTTCATCAAAATAGGATTAAAATTGTGACCTCTATAGGGTCCACAACCTTGATATACCATATTTTTAAGGCTATTTGAGAACGAAGGGCGGCCATTTTGTCTGTCAATTTTGGGCCGATTTTCACGAAATTCAATCGCAGCCGTCCTTAGGGTGTAACGGTGATATAATAATACGGTTTTTTAAATCAGATAAAAATTATGACCTCTATATGGTCCACAAGCTAAAAACGCGATTTTTCGTACAATCAGGGGCTATAATTCATGAAGTTACGGTCCGATATGCGCGAATATCGAAAGGAACCAAGATCTTTGGGTTATAAACTTACATTTCAAGTTTCATCAAAATAGGATTAAAATTGTGACCTCTATAGGGTCCACAACCTTGATATACCATATTTTTAGGCTATTTGAGAACAAAGGGCGGCCATTTTGTCTGTCAGTTTTGGGCCGATTTTCACGAAATTCGAACTTAGCCGTCCTTAGGGTGTAACGGTGATATAATAATACATTTGTTTAAATCAGATAAAAATTGTGACCTCTATAGGGTCCACAAGCTAAAAACGCGATTTTTCGTATAATCAGGGGCAATAATTCAGGAAGTTACGGTCCGATATGCGCGAATATCGACAGGAACCGAGATCTTTGGGTTATAAGCATACAATTCAAGTTTAAGCCAAATCGGATAAAAATTGTGACCTCTACAGTGTTCACAAACTAAAAACGTGATTTTCCGTACAATCGGGGGCCATAATCCATGAAGTTACAGCCCGATACATGCCAATATCGAAATGAACCGAGATCTTAGGGTGATAAACCTATATTTCAAGTTTCGTTGAAATCGGATAAAAATTGTGACCTGTAGACTGTTGACAAACAATTGTGGACGGACGGACAGGGGCGACGACAATATGCGTCCACATGAAAATGTGGGCGTATAATATTGATAATGGTCCACAAGCTAAAAACGCGATTTTTCGTACAATCAGGACGGCCATTTTGTCTGTCAGTTTTGGGCTGATTTTCACGAAATTCAATCTCAGCCGTCCTTGGGGTGTAACGGTGATATAATAATACGTTTTTTTAAATCAGATAAAAAATTGTGACCTCTATAGGGTCCACAAGCTAAAAACGCGATTTTTCGTATAATCAGGGGCAATAATTCAGGAAGTTACGGTCCGATATGCGCGAATATCGACAGGAACCGAGATCTTTGGGTTATAAGCATACAATTCAAGTTTAAGCCAAATCGGATAAAAATTGTGACCTCTACAGTGTTCACAAACTAAAAACGTGATTTTCCGTACAATCGGGGGCCATAATCCATGAAGTTACAGCCCGATACATGCCAATATCGAAATGAACCGAGATCTTAGGGTGATAAACCTATATTTCAAGTTTCGTTGAAATCGGATAAAAATTGTGACCTGTAGACTGTTGACAAACAATTGTGGACGGACGGACGGACAGGGGCGACGACAATATGCGTCCACATGAAAATGTGGGCGTATAATATTGATAATAAAGCTAAAATACTAATCATAGCATAACATTAGTTTCGTATAGTTAAGAATTAGCCGACGTCCATATCAAATGTAGCCCTTCGAACTACGAAACTAAACCACACTTTTAAGATTCGTGTTAACAAGTCATTATAATTTATTTTAGGATCGAATGAAGTATACACTAGTTTACACGTTGCAAACCACGTTTTAAACAAAATCATCGTGTGGCCACGAATCACGTATTCATGGGTGATTTACGAAACATTTTCGTTTCCAGCAGTCGTTCCATAATTATGGATGGTTGAGGATTATTGCCTCATTATTATAGTTTTAGAAGCGATGGCTTGAACCAGCTTAGTGAAAATACAAGGTTTGAAAAGGCCAAGAGCAAAGTCGTCAATAGATATAAAAGTGCCAACGGAACAAAATGATGCGTTGTGAAACATTTAAAGGAGCTAAATTGCTATTATTTTGGGATCTAGAAATTAACACAAATTGGTCGCAACGCATATAATGATGTAATAGTAATATGAATGTATATAAACTGATTTACATTCAATCGTTTTCATTTTACACTAATTTCAAATCAGTTATGTTCAGATAAATACACCAGAAGTCTCAATTGAATAGCTATCTCTCGCGTCTGATTATTCCAGTCTACTCTGATAGTGTTTATTGCACATGCTCCCCTGATAAGAATATGAGGTCACCGTTTGACATGACTTGTGGAATATGTCTAAGCTCGTTCTTCGGGGCCCTTGTTACAAATGGAGCTGAAACGCATTATGGTACACGATTCGTGTTCCAATTATAAAACGTTTATTTTGTCTTAAATATTGTATATCAAAAGCCCACCTTTTCCCGACAAGACCACAACATCAATGTTGATTTAAATTGGCAAATAATTCGCGTTTTCAATGTCGAAGACTTCGGGTGATATTGAGTTAGAGACTTGGCTTCTTTAAAGTAAATAAGTCTAAAAATCCCAATATAGTTAATATAGTTGTATTTTTGCGCTTTGTATTACGGTCAGAGACATTTAACAGCTTGAATTGGCCATAATTGTGTACCATCGTAAAGGTCCTTCTGCTTCACTGAAAGATGAGATACTTTAATATAATTTATTTTAGGATTTATTTTAGATAGTTTTATTAGTACAGGATTAGGAATAGGGCCTGCAGCCAGGATTTCTAGCTTGAAGTTTCGCTACTTGGCCGTCTTAGCTAAACAAACTATACAATTTTCGAAAGCTTATAAAACCAGGAACACAAATCGGAATGTTCCAAGAAAAATATTTTCACAAACTCGATTTAGGGCAAGGTGAAAATTGTGATAATTGCCAAGTACATGCTATAGTTATACTAACAATTCTGAAGTTGACATAAAATTAAATATTGCCGATCATATCGAATGCCTTGTACAGGAATGGTGTATTGGTTAAATTTTGATTTAAACAAATGAAATGGGGTTTAACGTCCTACTGTTCTGCCATACAGTGTGCTATGAGGGAAATTTTGCCCGGACAGCGGCACTACGGTCTACTCTTATATCGAATTCCAACTGTCAAGGGATCTTTTACGTGCACGCCAATATGTACACGGGACCTCGGTTTTTCGTCCCACACGAACGACTAGACAGCTCTCCTTGTCAGGCCCTCCATCCTGCATCACTGACAAGGGGAAACCACGCCGGAAAATCTGGATGAACTTTCTCGGCCAATGCAGGGATCGAACACCCGACCTCCAGGCTGGCGAGCCAGCGTCTTGATTTAAACAAGACTATCCAAAACATAAAGGACAAGGGAACACACAGAATTCTGGAAATCCATTAACGATAAGAGGAGTTATCATCCTTTATGGCTGGGGGCTGACTATCTTACCGGGAGGTCCGGGGTTTGATCTTGGTCCGGCGTGATTTCCCCTTGTGGGTGGTGCAGGACGGAGAGCTTAGTGAGTAAGCCACTGACTCGCTTATCCAGAGGTCCGGGGTTTCATCCACATGTTGACCTAAATTTTCCAGCTCGTTTCCCCTTTCAGTGACACAGGCGGGAGGGCCTGGCATGAGCATGGTCTAGTTATTCGGATGGGACACAAAACTGAGGTACCGTATACACGTTGGTGTGCTCGTAAAAGAACTCTTGACAGTTATCCCGCTTAGTACTGAACCATTAAGATATTAAACTCCTCTTGATTTCTTTTCTTTTCATTACAATTGCCACTGCCTTAGAGTATATTTAGTTTTTGTCATATTATATCTATTTTAGTGAGAAAGTTACATATTTATAGATGCTTTGTTTCAATTTAAATATTTGTTAGGAATTTAACTCAAATCTTATCTGAACTAAAGGTTTACAGTATACTAGTATAAATACTGTGTTAAATATTGTTTAAAACTATTGTTTTTTGCCCCATCCGAACGACTAGGCGCTGCCCCCCCCCCCGTCCTGCACCAATGACGGGTCGCTTGTACAGATATGTTAAAGTGTAGTCGATGTGAAAAAAACCAAGTTAAAGGGGCAAACACACATCCACCCTCGTGGACCCCATTAACGATATAATATTGGACTTATATGACCATACAGTGTCTTGTGTGTCACACAAAATCAGCTGAATCACTGTTATCAACTGCAGATATTTGACAGAAAGACAGGTAACTCCTGTGTTTGGTTTTGTTTTACCGTTGTTCACTCATCGCATTTATTTTGGGGGATTTTTGTTTAAATCAAAATTTAACCAATACACTATTTTTTTGCCAAGATCGGAGGCATCGGGTTTTTTCGCCAATATTTAATTTTATGCCAACTTCAGAATTATTAGTATACCATTTACTTGACATGCAAACATTTGTCTTGGAACTCTCAGAGTTGTATTCCTTGTATTATAAGCTTTCCAAAAATGTATAGTTTATTTGGCTAAAAGGATCATGTAGTGGAATTGTGTTTCTAAGCAAGCTAGAAATTTCAGCTGCAGACCTACATGTACTTTCCGACTGAATATTTTCAAACCATTTCCACCCTGGTGTACAAACAGGGGAGCACTTTCGACCACGACCATACAGTGCATGGACTAGCTCCAGAAAAGGGGCTAAATTTTGGATGTTTGTGTTGTGTCCAGTTAACTGACATTTAATTGGCTGGTATGCTAATCTAAACAACATGTCCCACTTGATAGCATTATTACCCTTATATGTTGACAACTATAAACCTGCCTGCTATTGGGAGTATCAAATGACATTATGTAGTAGTGTGTATTTTCGTACAGAATTTGCAAATACTTAACTAGAAAAAAATTAAATTGCGCATTTCATTTTAAAATTAAAGTAACATTTCTTAAACTGTCATTTTAAATATGGTGAATTAACTTAATGATGAAGTTGAAGTTGATTGATAACAGCTTAACACTGTTACATATTCTAACCAACCCAATACATTCCTCCAGCTATAATTTGTTTATGGACATTCAACAGGTCACAATTGTTATCCAATGTTGACGGAACTTGAAATGTGGGCATATCCCCCAAAGATCTTGGTTTCTTTCGATATTGGCATATACCAGACCGGGTCTCGTTTTTAGCTTGTGGATCCTCTAGAGGTCACAATTTTCATCCAGTTATATATTTATATCCCAAAGATCTGGTTTGTAATGTTGATACTTCAGACCGTCACATGCTGGATTATGACCACTGATTGTACAAAAGACGCATTTTTGTTAGCTTGTTCTGTCCTTCTAATGAAGACGGGCATTTGCCAGACAGTGTGCTATGAGAGAAATTTTGCCCAGGCAGCTGCACCATGGCTTACTCTTATATCGAATTCGTACTGCCAAGGGATATTTTACGTGCACGCTAATGTATACCCTGGCAGACGGCTTTGGTACCATCCGAACGACTGGACGGCTGTCCTTGTCAGTCCCTCCATCCTGCACCACTGACAAGGGGAAGCCAGGCCGTTAAATTCCGACGAACTTTCTCGACCAATGTAGGGATCGAACATACGACCTCTAAGCTAGCGAGCCAGTGTCTTACCCACTTAGCAAAAGTGGCTCTCGACAATTTAAGATACTGATGATCAATAGAAATGTAGACATTTTAGAATATTTAGGAGCTTTTGTATACAATTTGTTCATGTCTTTGTAAAGTTGTGTATCTTCGTACAATTATGTACATGTATATGTATCTTTGCTTACGGCATGTATCTTTCTATTATTTTTATTTGTATATGCACATAACCTTGTTATTCTTTATGCAATAAAGTTTCTTCTATTACATCTAATTTAAAATATAAAAAGATTAGTATAACTTTATGTAATATTTGAATTAGAGTTGGGCGATAATTCGTTATTACCGAAAACACCGGTTTGGATCTCAAAACGGACGATACGATGTAGGAAAAATCCGAAACCGGTATATTACCATGATAAAACCGTTTATGATATCGCCGATATTACGCACTAAATACCGAAATATCGAGTCTGAACTCAACTTTCGCTTTCATTCATACACATGGACACAGATCACCAAATATTCCTACACCCACGAAACAAGGGCCAAAGCTATTTTTAGTCTTCCTCTCCCTTTTCCTTTTCCCCCTTTTGCATGGCGATTTTTGTTGACTTTTTGGTGTAGAATCGAGGAAAAGGGTTTGAAAATACATTTTCTGCCAGGTTTTGGGGATTATTCATAATTTTGATGCGGAAGGATACAAGAGTTGAGAGGTTGGTTACGTTGAAATGTAGGGCCTGAAATTGCATGTTTACTTGTCTCTACTTCCAGCTTGTGTATCTCAAGTTTTTCATGAAGAACCTCATACGTGCTTTTGGGCAAGTGGTTGCCACATGTTGCTCCATCTGTGGTAGAAAGCGTTCTACCCAACGAAAATTTGGGAAAAAGTTAGAGCCGGTCTAAGATACGAGAATTAACATTGGAGTCAATGGGGAAATCTTTAGTGATCTGTGTCCTGTCTGTGTGTCACTGATATGCCTTAGTTTTGAAAATATGAAGATTAAATTCTCAGAAAATATGAATAAAACAGTTTGGCTACAGAAAAACTAAAAAAAGTTAATTAAAAAAAAAAAAAATCAAAGTTTTGAAGAAAAATTGTGATTTTACTGCAAATTTCTCAATTTTCAATTTTTATTGAATTTTTAACAGTAAGTAAAATATTCTAATGCCCAATGTTGACTTATTCAGTCTCAGAAAGCACAGATAAAGTGAACAGTATTGAAATTTCACCAAATTTTGTCTAAAGATCAGGAATATTCACAAAAAATCTTGAGATTCCCCCCATTTTTATGTAGAAATTAATATTTTCATGACTACTAAAATGAGTCAAAATGTCTAAAAATGCCCATATTCTCTTTGCTAATATAACTTAGATGGGATCTACATGTTTGTCAGGTTTAGAAATAGCACCAGCTTTCCTACAGAAAATTGAAAATTGGTAACACTGAGTTAATAATGTACAGCAGATGGGTTTGTACAAAATGTTCAAAACAGGGGTTGGCTCAATTTTGCCACTATTTTACCCAGAATAAGCATTTTTTTCTTCTTTGAAACATTAAATTCTTGCATTTCCCTCATGTAGGAAGCAATATCCCAGCCTTTCTAGACATTTTTTACTCCATCATTCTGTTTAGAGAGGCAATAAATGCCCCACCCCACCCTTTTCTATTAGTGTGTTTTGAGGGATTTAAATGCACCTGTGTTGACATGTAAATGATCTTAATTGGAATTTGTGGTTGAATTACAGCTAAGAATGTTATTTTTCACCCAAAAATATTTTTTTTGTGCATTTCAAGGATTTCTAACCCTTATTTGTTCAGAGTCAAACGTAGAACCCTGAGGCATTTCAGGCCAATGAGACCAGACCCAGATATAAAACTGGTGTAGATGTGTAAATGTCAGTTTAATGTTCAATATTTTCTTATCAAAATCCAGCATTTGTGGTGTTTGCTGCATTTATGTTGCCTATAAAACAATAAAATGTTAATTTTTCTCCTTTTCAGGCCTCTTTTTATGTTGTCAACTCTGTCATGACTACTTTTTTGACTTCTTTTTTCAGGAAATTAATGTAAAGTTCCAGACATCTTGCTTCGGCACAAGGATTGCAATACAAATTTGTAATATGCCTCTGAGGTTTGAGATGTTGGAAACATTGAAATATTCCCAAATTTGTGAAAATTGTGTATTCTGTGACCCTTCTGTTAGAGAGGGGTGATCATAGACCAAATATGGCATTTTTTTCATTCATCAAGCCCTATTTTTAACCATAATTCATATTTATTGCACCTATTTTAGTTTATATGTGCATATGTTAGCCAGGGATGGTAAAACATAGCTGTTAGACAGATTCCTTTGGTAATGTAAGTTCTGCAACCATAGATTAGATTAATTCAATCAGTGGCATGTTCAGGGGGTAGGCATACTTGTTTCAGTATAGATCTCTAATATTACAATCATTGCAACTGGTTTGTATTTTTTCTGTTTGCATACTGTCCACAGATTCTAAAAATATATTTCTTGTCCGTCCGGATATTTAAAAAAGTGGAAAATTATTGGTATTTTGAGAGATGCTATATGTAAATTTTGTACATTTTTCATCACATGGCAGTAAAAAATTATATTTTTGAAAAAAATTCCAAATTATGAGTGTTTTCTATGTAGTTTCTTTGTAACTTGTCTAATTTTTTCACAGAACTCAGATACAGCCTTTAATATTTTTGAAAAAAATTCCAAATTATGAGTGTTTTCTATGTAGTTTCTTTGTAACTTGTCTAATTTTTTCACAGAACTCAGTTACTGCCTTTAATAAGAAAGATTTTTAAATTTTAGCACAAAAGGCCTATGGACCTGGGATGCACCAGTGTACATAAAGCAGCATGTGTACTTAAAGGGCCATCATTTTTACAGTTATTCTTTGATTTTGATTTTCTTTCACCGACATGTTGCCAGAACACATGGGAAGGAAATAAAAAGGGCCTTTTGGTGATACCTGAAGTTTCACCCCTATATAGGACACAGATCACCAAATATTCCTACGCCGTCACCCACGAAACAAGGGCCAAAGCTATTTTTAGTCTTCCTCTCCCTTTTCCTTTTTCCCCCTTTTGCATGGCGATTTTTGTTGACTTTTTGGTGTAGAATCGAGGAAAAGGGTTTGAAAATACATTTTCTGCCAGGTTTTGGGGAATATTCATAATTTTGATGCGGAAGGATACAAGAGTTGAGAGGTTGGTTACGTTGAAATGTAGGGCCTGAAATTGCATGTTTACTTGTCTCTACTTCCAGCTTGTGTATCTCAAGTTTTTCAAGAAGAACCTCATACGTGCTTTTGGGCAAGTGGTTGCCACATGTTGCTCCATCTGTGGTAGAAAGCGTTCTACCCAACGAAAATTTGGTAAAAAGTTAGAGCCGGTCTAAGATACGAGAATTAACATTGGAGTCAATGGGGAAATCTTTAGTGATCTGTGTCCACATCGAAGGAATTCCGCTTTGCGTAGTCGGGATTATAAGGACTTATTTAGAATCACTATATTACTTTAGCGGGCTATTCAAGACTATTTGTGCCGCATCTTCACCATAACAACGGTAGCACGCGCTCATTTCAGTCGGTGTGTAAAACTAAAGTAGTAACCAGTGAACACATTTTTTTAATAATATTAAATCAGTTTAAAGCGAGAATTTCATATTTTCAAAGAAAGTCAAAACATAATTATTTCTATGTCTTTTGCTCAATAGGTTGTCAACTCAGTATTATACGATCATAGGTATCATTCTCACACTTAAAAACCATTCACCCCGGAAATAATAACACAAGTACCTCCCTTGTTTTTCTATTCCCCCCATGGAATAGCTACCTTCAAACGTTTGAATTTGAAGTTGAAAATGATATTTTTGCCAATTCCTTAATTGGCAATAGTGAATTATAGGATTAATAGGATTATTCTTTAACAAGGTGGGACTGTTTGTAGATACCATCTATTTTAAGCCTTTATTTTAATACATTTTAAAAATATAACTAAAAAAATCTGAAATTATCGCTTTAACATTTTGTAAGATGAACACCGGTAAGCCTACATCTGAACTAAGATTAAGAACAGGTATAGACTTAGTCATAGAGACAGAGGACAACCTGGTTCCGCCAAAGAAAAAAAATCTGACCAGTGATATTTGGCTATTTTTTGGGTACAAGACAACCGATGAATCTCAAGTTGATCACATTTGTCGATTCTGCAGGAAGCCAGTAGCAGCAAATGGTTGCAATACAACAAATTTATTTCAACATTTGAAAGAAGAAGTAGGCCTATTGAACCCTCCATCACCAAATTTGGTTAGGTCTAGATCAAGATCAAAATCTACAAACTTCAAGTTCAGCTAGTTTAGTAAGCTCAACAACCAAATTACAGGCAACCAATTAGAATCAGACCACAATTTTGGACACCCGCAAATATAACAAAAACATTAAACGATGGCAGTACTTTTCTGCAACCACGGATCTCTGGTCCAGTTCTCAAATGAAACGGTACATGTCTTTTACTCTACATTACATTGATAAATTATGGAACTTACAAACAAGGCATCTTTAAACAATGTTTTTCCCTGCAGATCATATTGGCGAAAATTTAGCAAGTGGATTGAAAGATACATTGGATGACTGGGGTCTTGAGGAAGACTTTCTTGTTTGTTTAACAACTGACAATGGTTCAAACATTATTAAAGCTACTGAATTGAACTCCTGGACCCGTCTTCAATGTTTTGGACACCGCCTCCATTTAGCTATTAATTATGGCTTGAAAGATAATAGAATTGAAAGAGCAGTGGCAGTATGTAAGAAAGTGGTGTTGCTTTTTCGTTTAGCTGAAAAAAGAAAAGAGAATTGTTCAAATTGAAGAATCAGCTACTTCTTCCAACACACTCTTTAAAAAAGTGCTTGTGACACAAAATGGGGCTCCATGTACAAAATGATTTCAAGATATATAGAACAAGAAAAGGCTGTAACTGCAGTACTTTCAGCAGATCGAAAAAGTTCTAGTTTAATATCGAAATGGCAGGATATTAACATTTTAGAGAGTGTTGTGAAAGCATTAGAACCAGTTGCAGAATTTACTGATGCCCTATGTTAGTGTTTCGTCTGTAATCCCAGTTCTGCATAATGCTAAATAATACCACACTGATTGAAAAGCCTTGTGATAGCCAACTGACTACAGATATTAAAACCAAAATTTTGAAATATCTGAATGAAAAATATTCAGATGCTACTTCACGAATGTTACTTAATATTGCCACATTTTTCGATCCACGCTTCAAAGTCAAATATTTAAAGGATGGATAGGATGCTTATGTCCATACCAAATGAAAAGAACAAATTGTGCTTACAAGTGAAAATAGTGAACTTCATTTTAATCTAGTTGTTCCTAACCATGACCTATCTGAACCAAGCGCCAACAAAAAGTTTAAATTGGCAAAACTTTTTAGACAACATGAAGACAGTGGAGTAAATGATTCCAATAGTAGTTTCAACTTGTCAGAAGACCAGTTAATAGATAGGGAAATAAATCACTACCTCTCACTTCCCCATTTAGAGTATGAATCGGATTCATTGCTTTGGTGGAAGCAGAATGCAATCCAGTTCCCCAAGATAGCCAATGTTGCTAGAAAATTCTTGTGTGCTCCAGCAACAAGTTGTGCATCAGAAAGGCTCTTTAGCAAAAGTGGCAACGTAGTCACTTGTCAGCGACTTAACCCAAACATGTTGTTAGTTTTTCTCGCCAAAAATCTGAAATAAAATTCCGAACTCCATACTCAGCCATGCTGTAGTCTTCGTAGACAAATTGTCTGCCTTATTACTTTTAGTTTCATTTGTTTGTAAATTGTTAAAAGTAAATCCAGGTGATATATTGTATCCAAATAAGTGTAATATTACTTTGATGCTTGTAATAAATCAGTCATACGCCGTATACCGTGTTGTCTTTCTAAAAATTGCGCAGAAGGGAATTTAGAGCATTGGACCAGTCCCAAAAAGGAATTT